>NC_084818.1:9240221-9916926 GCF_963583255.1 Pyrus communis
TTCTTAGCCTTGGCAATTGGTGCTGGATTCAGTGGCATCAGATATGAATGTTTTACCTATAATACCTGGGTGATGGAGCTCTTTAAGTAGAGAGCTGCCATGCCATATGATCAAGGCTTAATCATCCGAATTAATAAAAGATTTTGTTGCTTCATATGTAATGTGCGTATTTGTATTTGTAAATCAATTGGTGTTGGATTAATTTATAGCATCAGATATGAATACTATTTTGTTTGTAATTTTTGGATAATGTTTTTAAATAAGAAAACATCAGTTACTCCTGATCAGAACTGCACAGACTATTGTACTTCGTGTACTTTTATCATTTCTTTCTACAATAAAAGATCAGAAGCATCGCGATATGAATTACAAGGAGCTAACAAGGAAACAAATTACAGTAGTACTAGTTACATGTATCTCGCAGACAAATTGCATACTTGACATTAAGTTATAACATTGGTCAGAATATGCTTATGCAAACAACATGAAGAATGTTCACATCTTTACGGACAATGCTGCGAGATATTTACGTATGTAGATAAAGCTTAAAAAACCGGCCACCAATTCATCTCACCTCAGCAGCATTACTTTTCTGTTTGTTCTAGCGGCTGCCGATTATATCTTTGTATGTAGCTTTAATCTTCAGTGTCAAAGCTTCTATGCAATTTTAGACATCATAAGTCAACAAAAATATGTTATTATGCGCATCTTTTGGAAAGTTTTTAGACCAAGTAAATTAACTGAAACTACTTATTTATACTCTCCAGTCAAGGTAATGAAAAATTGAGACTCACCTGTCTGGTTTGAAAACAAGGTTCTTGTATGCAAACCACTGCAATATCGAAAAGAAAGACAAGTATTTAGAAATAGGTGCAGCCTATCAAGTTGTGCTATATTGATCAAACGGTTCTTATTCATGTACTGCAACAAGTAATGAATCTAATTCTTTTCCGGTGCTGTTAAGTTGAAGATTTTCTAAGAGAATGCAAGAGCAAAATTACAAACTAACTTACCCCAGTGTAGCCAATTCCTACAAGCTCAAGAACACCAGGGACTAAAGGAAGCCTATCAATTGCCTGGTAACAATACCCGTCGCACAGAAACCCTTTAGTAATTGGATAACTGATAATGAGAAGTTACTAAAATGTACACATTTAAGCGCACAACAATTTATGGTTCTTATTGAGAAATTATAAGAATGTGCTAAGATGAGGAACCGCACCGAGATCATTCCACTGGAGGCCCATACTGCAACAGCACCAGCTACTACAAGTGAAGACACTGCATATTTATCTTCCACTTTCTCCCACTAGACACCAAAAGCAAATCATTCTTGTCACATAAGTTGCTGAACTCACTAATACAAAGGCTGATGTAACTTAATTTTAGTAAGTATTGATAGGCTCACAGCTTCTTGAACTGTCTTCACAATCTCTGGCAGCTCAGTTGTTGCAACTTCTGCCGGTGCTTCCCCTGTCGGCATTGCCATGACATTGCGCGCAATCTTACGACCTGAAATAAAAATTATTAAGTATATAGCTACACGGTAATGTTCTTGTTACAGATTCTAGTATATGTTACCAAACTGTCAGTCTGAAATGCACATGTGCTCAAATAAGATTTCGCCTTATTACCAACTGTCTGGATTGGTCCGATACATATGTTAGTACTTTATAACTACTAAAGTACTGAGTATAATGCAAACTAATACTAGGGATATAATATATGAATGGCTCACAATATGCAGTGGTCTTCCCTGCACGGTTTTGAGACTGAACCGGTGGTGGAGGAAGCGTAGGGAGGGTCACACATTGTGGTACATATGTATCTGATGCAATAGGAATTAGGTGTTTTTATATGAATACACCTTATAACTTAGTAAAGGAATTAAGTTTGAAAGATGTAATCGTCTTCGCAATTTGTAGTCTTCTTTTTTATTTTAGTCACTGTAATAATAATTATAGTTTGGAATCTGTTTTCTTCTTTCCTCGTCCTTCATTTTGTAACATGGTATTAAATTGAGTTCAATGCCTCTAGGTTCAATCCGCTTTTGTTTGTTATTGTTTGTTTATCGGTTCTTCATCTCTTATACTTCTCCTTATTTAGTTTGGTTTATCTATTGTTCTAATCCGTGGATTTTGTCGTTTTTCACCGTGGGTTCGTTTTCTGAGAAGGACCAGATCAAGGGCCTCGTGCACTCCGCGACCCAGGACCCAAACTCTCCCTCCCTCCTCCTTTCTCTCTCATCTCTCTCCCTCTCTCTCCCCGCAATTTTTTTCTATTGTGCTAGATTAGGGTCAATGACATTGTATAATCTATCTTGATTTGCTTTTGATTTCAATTACTACGGCTTTTGTTTTTGACTTGAAATTGAAGAAAGAATGTTCATTGGATTTGTTTAGTTGATTTGCTGGGTTGATATGTACAGAAATGGGGGTGCTGGATGTATAATCAATTCTTGCAGCTGAGTCGGATAAAGGAAGGAAGCGGAGGGACGTGGTGGATGTCCACGGACATGAAGGGTAGCCCTTTTTTACTTTTTAAATTAATTTTCTTTAATAATTAGTTTTTTTTTATTTGCCACATCATTAAAAATTTCATATTTGACACATCATTACTTAACGGTCAAGCTAACAAATTTTATAACAAATGTATGAAATTTAAACAAATGATAAATAAATGTATAAGATTGAAATGTTTTACAAATGTTGTATATAGGAATAGGCAACGATTATGGCGGGCAGGTAATCGCAGTTATTTACCCATAGTTGTTTATGCTCATACCCACATAACCGTTTACCTGTTGGGTAATTGTCTAAATGATGATACATATACCCATAACCGTTTATAAATGATTAACCATACTCATAACCACGTACTCATTTAATCGTAACCGTTTAAAACCCGTTTACCCATTTACCCTTTTTTAACCCTTTTATCTTTTTTTTTTTTTTTTTTTTTACCATTCACCCGCTCTTCACCAGTCTACATGTTTTTTAACAACTTGAAAATTTAAAAAAAAAAATTGTCATAATTTATTTTTTTTTGACAATTAAACATCGGTATAGGTACATTCTTCATACATTTTCGTATTTTAATTTTTTAAGTCCTTATACCATTCCAATAATTGAAATAATAGTTTACATAATATATTTTTAACTATTACCAATGAAGGTAATATAATATTTGTTAAGTATTCTCGGGTTACGAAACTTATTTAGAAGACAATATTTTTGGGTTATTTAACCCAGAATATAAAGTATTAACATAATATATATAATGAGCTACATTATATTATAATTAGCTACAGAAACCATCCACTATAGTCAATAGCATTGATCTAAATTTTGTCCGATAGAGAACATGGTTTGTGTTAATTTTACATATATAAAATAAACGGGTGAACGGTTATCCGTTTACAATCGCGGTTAATACCCATAATCACCTATTTAAATTTCACGAGTAAACGGTTATACCCATAATTGTTTATTTATCTAAACGGTTACCCACAATCGTAACCGTGAAGTTTAAATGAGCAGTTAACCGTGGTTACCTATAAGCGCGGGAATTTTGCTCATCCCTAATTGTATGAGGTTGCAATTGCTTCCAAACTTGAGGAGGATAAATTGTAATTTACCCTAATTCATTTCATAACCCAAAATGAGATACACTGCAGACTTATATCTCCATTAGCCAAAAACAGGCAAAAGAGCACAAGTGCTGAGGCACTAACCAACAACCATTACAAATATCATAAAGGATAATAAATATGAAAAAGGATCCTTGTCGGATCTTTTTCCTGAAGATCCTAAAGACTCTATGATCGTAATTATTCATGGTAAATCGTGCGGTTATAAATTATTTTAAATTTTAAAATTAAATATAAATAGTATCTAACGAAAATTGATTACAAGATATATGGTGAACGATCATAATTGCGAAATCTTTAGAATTCCCCAAAAAAAAGGAATCCGACAGCGATGATCATTTTCCAATAAATATAAAGTAGCAGGGCCCATACTATGATATGGTCCTAACACAATGAGTCATGATATGGTATTATGGTTCTATCATTATCCGTATCTCTGTCTCTTTATTGATGGAACCGACACTTGGGATTTGATTAATTTCGATTGAATGACTAGGTGATTTGGTTGTTTTAGGTTTTTTACCAAACCTAAAGTCTCGATGTCAATCTCTGCCTTCTTTGCCTCTGTCAGGTAATTTGACAATTAGGTTTTTTTATTTTTTATTTTTGGTTTTTTGTTTTAGATGATTCATTTATTGCAATGCTTAATTTTGCTTAAATTAGAATTTGATTTATAATCAATGCATAAGTGATTTTTTTTTTTTCTAATGGGTTTTGTTTGATTCGAAGAGTACTGCAAAAGTGATTTTATTTTATTTTTTTTTAAATTGGGTTTTGTTCGCGGCAATCCATAGTTTTCTGTAAGATGAATGGTTAATTGGTCTTGAATTTTCTTGGTTTTTGTATTAGAATCCATAATTTACTGCAAAGCTGAACCTTTTTAGTTGGTTTTCAGTTTATATTTTATGATTTACTGAAACTTTGAACTCTATTAAATTGGTTTGTGTTTTCAGATTTCGTAATTTACTGCAAAGCTAAATTATTTTTTTATCAATTGATTTTAGATTCTATAATTTACTGCAAAAATGAACTTTGTAGCTTTTTTCCGTAGTTCGAGCCAGTTTGTATGAGCACCCAAATTGTTTCCCCGCATCTTGGTTAAGGTCCCTGGGCGATGTGGAATGTCACACTTTGAGTTTTAACGATAAGGACAAAATAAAGAGTAAAATGAATATTACCATAATTGACTTTTGAATGTAAAAATATGATTTTTCGTTAAAATGAACAGTACCAGAAGCTTTTCGTTAAAATTCCCTTAATTTAATCCAATCAACATACTTTGATACAACAATGATACAACAATGACACTAATGTTTTTCTTTCTCTTCTATTTTACATGGTTCTTCTATTGCGTACGTGGATAATTAAAAAAGATGATTTGATGATTTGGCGATGATTTGGTGAGTGGAGATTAGCAGCCTCCGTGAATGATTACATTCTTACTCTTTTTTTTTTCCCTTATCTTTCACTCAGCAACCTATATGCAAATGTTTGTTTTTAAAGTATCTTATTAAATGCACTTGAGAATGGATTGAAAAAAATATTCGACTTTTTTGACAATTAGAAAAATCGCTCTCCCTTCAATAATTCTAGTTTCATTTTCTCATCTTCATTAAAACTGTCATTTATTTACATTAATAACTTTTCATTCTCAATTTGTAACAAACAAGCAATACATACAAGGAGAAAGAAAAGAAAAAAAGCTCAGAAGTGTTGATTAAGGAAGTTCGGAAGTGCTGAATACACACACACACGCACACACATATGTATGTAAGGTTGTAAATATAGTTGTAAATAAGGAAGTTCAGAATTATTGATTAGTGTGTGTGTGTGTACATATATATATATATATATATATATATATATATATGTATGTATGTATATGTGTGTACAAATAGTGCTGTAAAGCCAATCCCTGGTCACTTATTTCGTTCCTTTTGTAAATTGGATTGTAAGTACATATATTTGGAACTTTTTGCAAGTTTTATACGCCCCACAGCATTGCACGGGCACCTTTGCTGGTAAAAACTAAAGGGAGTAGACGGGGGTATGTATTTCAGATCATCAGGTGATGGAGTCTTCAGTGGATAGAGAACTAGATCTAGAAGAAAGCCATGGGAGAATTGTTGTTGTTAACGATGATGAAAATAATAGAAAGCAAGAAGAAGAAAGCTTCTGCGCTGCCATACAGCTGGTAGGTTCATCTGTGCTGCCAATGTCTATTCAATCAGCAATCGAGCTTGGCGTTTTCGACATCATCGCGAAAGAGGGTCGAGGTGCCAAGCTCTCTTCGTCCACCGCCTTTCTCACGGAGGCTCTAAAACTTAGTAATTGGATTCTGTCCACCACCATTCTCACGGAAGCTCTAAGACTTAGTAATTGGATTCTGTGGCGAGCGAGGGATTATAGCAGATTATGACCTCCACTTCTGACAAAGTATGAACTTAATTCCTACTAGTCGTGTAATATCCATCCTACCCAAGATGGAAATATTCTTACTATTACTGCACTTCTGTTAATGATCTGACACTGCATGCTTTTGTAATAAGGGTTATCCAGTATTGCATATTCTCACTTTTAGTTTAATTGAAGTCTAGACTTTGGTTTTAATTTATTCGTACTTTTTACACACTACTTCCATGTTATGGCTTCATCAACTTCTAGGTATCGGACAACATACTTCAATTTCGATGTCCATTTGAATATCCGTGTTGGAGTGCGTCAATATAGTTGCATCAATTATGATGTTTTGTTGGGTTATGGAATTCCTTAAGTAAACCAATGCTTGTCTATTAAGGCACTTTTTGGCACACCGGATAAGACACTGAATAGTACTAATAATATGAAGTACGATATTTGGTGTCCGTTTGGATTAAATAATTTGACCCCACCTCCTTTATCGGCTGATACCCGCTTAGTTATACCACCCAAAATCTTGGTATTATTTAGTCGGATGGAAACACTCCTCTCTCGCTCTCTCCATCCCACATCGCTTGCTCTCTAATCTGAATCCTAGGTTCTTCTCCTCCTCCTCCTCCTTCTCTGTTCCGCCCTCCTGCAACTTCTCCTCCTCCTCTGTTCCGCCCTCCTGCCTCCTACAACTTCTCCTCCTCCTCCTCCTCTGTTCCACCCTCCTGCAACTTCTCCGTTCCACCTTCCTGCAACTTCTCCTCCTCCTCCTCCTCCTCAATTCTACCCTCCTACAACTTCTCCTCCTCCTCCTTCTCTGATCACCGCGAACGGCGTAAGCGGAGGAAAGAGGACAATCGCGATGGACTGACAAAACTCGAATGGGAGAAGCAAAGTGCTTCAAATGACAGAGAGGTGGAGATTTGAGAGGCTTCGGTGTTGATGGCCTTTGTAGAGTACCTTTCATTTTGCTTCGGGAATGGGAGAAGCAAAGTGCTTCTTTTCTGCAAAGTGAAGAAACAACACCCTAGAAAAAGAAAAATAAACATAAAAGTATCAATTTTTATGTTAAAATATTAATATTTTGAATTCCTTTTATCCGGTATAATACCAAACATGGTATAAATAATACGGTTATTAATCTAATACTGCACCAAACGTCCGATTAATTTAGTCAGTACTATCCGGTGGCTATTTATCTTATCCGACAGAAATAGTCAGTACAGTCCGAGATGCCAAACGAGGCCTAAGTGACATGTGTCAGCCTCGTTATGTGATGTGTTTGATTCAACTACATGTGACATCATATGGTGGATTGGGTTGTTAATATAGATAGAAGTTGTTCAGTAGTATGTTTGGAATATGTTAGTATTAATTAAGCTCTAATACCATATTAATTATATTGAGAAAAATCAAAGAACAATGAAGAATTGACAAAGATGATGAACTAGACATAAAAAATAGAAGAGCAAAATAAAGAAGAATGAACGTGCTTTTCTAGAATGATTGAATTATTCTTAACGTGCTTTTCTAGAATGATTGAATTATTCTTAGTTACAACAGATAGCTCATAAGCTATTTATGTAAAATATAGCTAAGTTAATACTAACAAACTACTTAATATCTTCTAGTTATACTAACAACCCAATGCACTAGACTTTTATGAACAAACCATTAAAGATTACTTAACGACTTTTAGCTATGCTAACAACTCAATGCACCAGATGAGGCCACATGTAACTGAATCAAACACCTCACATAATGACACACATCACTTAATATTGTCAACTATTTTCTTCAAAGTGACAATTGTATGCCTATGTGGTACTGTATGGGTCTAAGTATTAGATTTGGACTGAAGATGGATAATTCACAATAGGATTTAATTCTTGGCCCAATGATATATTCCTTCAGGCCAGATGGTATCCAGCCCATGATGGATGCGACCAAGTCCTAACAAGAATAGAATTCTTAAAAGGCGGATTAGGTGGAGTAGTGTTTCGGCCTAGTCCTAATTAAAGTAAAACTATATAGGATCAGGATGGGTTTGATAAGATTCAAATCACTCTAAGAATCAAAGTTTGTTGCTAATTAAGATAAGGAATGTATCTAAAGGTTCAGAGTCCTAGTTCTCGTCGAACTGGCCAAAGCCGCGTGTAGATTAGTTTTGGCTAGTGATAGGAAAATGTTGAGATATTCAGAGAGACGCTGAAGAAGTATAGGTCTAGTGGGACTTTATTGCAGCATACTTAGTTATCATGAAACTCGCCCATATAAATAGAAGTGAGTTGACAACATGAAAAAGACCTTCAACTCACAAATGCCCTGCTCAAAATATTGCTCTACACGAACATCTCTCATACTCTAAGAAACCACTGACTTCCCTAACTCCATCAACAAACCTTCAGTTTGGAATAACATCATTGCAATGACAACCAGAGACATCTTCAGTAATGATTAACAGTGCTAGAGCCATAAAATCACGTGATTGAGGAGTATCTTCAGTTTGGAGTAACAGTACTGCTTCAAGTTCGGCTGGTTATCTATCCAAATCTCTGTTAGTGAGGAATCTTTGGATTTCTTGTTGGAAGAGGTCATCTCATTAACTTCTCAGGAAGTGAGGTGTTGTCAGGTTACGTAGTGTTTGATACATTGAAAGTCAAGCTTGTCTATGATTGGTTATTCCCAGGTGCATTCATAGTCAAGACACTTATCTATTTTGAGTATTTGTGCCCTTACAGTTTGATCTCAATTCGACGCACCTATATTTTCAAAAATATAGTTGAAGCAGTCGAACCTAGTGCAAAAGATCCTGGACTTCGCAATGACTAGAGACCTTGTCTTCAAGTTCTAGAACCCAAGGCCAAAATGTGTTCCTTCATAGACCGTGATCACTTGAGTACAAAAGTCAGTGGCGCAATCGACACCACTACCACATTTATTCTCCTCGTCGACCGAGCTTGCTACTTGAAGATTCAGCAAGAACGGAGTGAACAAAATAGTTTGACTGCATAAGAGATTAGAGTTATGATGTTTACACCTTCATTTGTGGGGTCAGATCAGATGATGGGTCTAGGTCACGAGTTGGCACGCCTCACCAGAAGAATATAGTTAGCTCATTAGTTACTCGACATGTACACCACACAAGCTTAATAATTTCTAAGGCAACAGTTACTCATCAAAATTTTGTGTTGGATGCCTTTTAATTCAAGCTCTGAACTCTTATCAATTATAATTATAATTATAGATGCGATCATCTTTTCAATTTGTTGATGCCTATCTAGTTTTGTTTAAAGCGCCATAATTCTTCTTGTGGAAATGTTTTGATGACCTACCTAGACAAATGAGGTTCCTCTCTGAATCCTCTTTAAGAGGATTTCAGGAATCTTTCAATCGTATATGTTCATCGTATATCATGCGATCAGAAATCATTGTAAATTTTTTTATTTAAAATTAAATATAAACAATACTTGAAATAATTAATCGCACGATTGACAACGGTTGGAAGATCTCTAGAATCCTCACAAAGAGAATCCGGAGAGGAACCTTACTCTACCAAGACAAAGTGGAACTGGCACCTGGCCCCGACACCATGATATACATTGCCTTTTTTCTATTAATGAGATCTTATCTATATCATCGTACAGATTTGTTGCGGATAAAATAAGAAACAATCTACTTTATCTTTTATATAAACATGAGAACCCTTTCTACACCTACGAAAGTCATGGAACACTTATAAATAGCATTTCTAGCAAACCCATCCAAGCCTCCACCACCACCTTCATCATTTGACCAATTAGGTCTCCTAATATATATATATATATATATATGATCTTTTGCATCTTGAAAAATTTGAAAATGGTAAAAAAATAGTTTTGGAAGTGGTTAGAAAGGAAAAAAAATGGAAGAATTGTATGAGAAAAGTGAATTTTGTGTGGACAAAGTACATAGATATTTATAGAGTTTTTGGGTTGATTTTAATTTTGGATGTTTAGATTTTTTTTTTTTTTTTTTGATTTAGCTGTTAGATTTGATCATTTTCGATCTCAATTGTTAGATTTGATGTATTCATAAATTAGACTTAAAAAATAAAGTTTGAATTTGCATCGTTAGATCAACCGATAGTCCAATAAGATGGGACGTCGGATGAAAAACTAGTCGTTGGCCTTGGTTTGGGTGGCCGACAAAGACCGTCGGATGAAAACTAGCCGTTGGCCTTGGTTTGGATGGCCAATAAAGTTGTCGGCTGGATCCCACGTGATGTAGCTATGTAGCGTGTAGGAATGTGGTGCGCATCAATGAGCCGAGTGTGGATTTTTCGAAGGCACGTGCACACACAATGGTGCGCATCAGTGAGAAACGTAAATTTAACATATTAATATTTTAGTGAAGTATTATCGAAACTTTTGAATTAACCAAAAGGAAGTTGTAGCTTTATATATAGAGAAGATAAGTAAACACATTCAAGTGGCATTGTCACAATTCAAATATAGACTGTCCAATGGCCCTGCAGCTGGAAGAAGAGGAAAACTTCTGCTATGCCATGCAGCTGGTGTTTTCTTCTGTTCTGTCCATGTCTATGCAATCAGCAATCGAGCTAGGCGTTTTCGACATCATAGCGAAAGCCGGTCCTGGCGCCAAACTCTCTTCATCAGAGATTGCAGCTCATATCGGCAGAGGCACCAGGAACTCTGAGGCACCGATGATGTTGGATCGTATTCTAAGGCTCCTTGCGAGTCACTCTATTCTCAGCTGCTCTGCTGCTGCTATTGAAGAAGATGGGTCTGATTCTCAGAGGCTCTACAGCCTTGGCCCTGTGTCCAACTACTTTGTGACTAATGAAGATGGTGTTTCTTTGGGTCCCTTGATGGCATTGATTCAAGACAAGGTCTTCCTAGACAGCTGGTATGTTTAGTACTACGTACTCTCTTGCGCTTACTAATTAAACACTGTCTTAACCCTTCTCTTTTTGTTCATTTATATTTTGTTTTAGTAAAATTATTAGAAATAATTGGAGCAATGGTCTTGAAATTTAGTTTAATTAGAACTTGGTCTTTAATTAAATATATGTGAGTATTGGTCTCCGACCTTTTTAGAGTGAAAATCAATTATTATTTTGAATAACTCTATTAGAACTTCGTTCCTTTTTTGGGTAACAAAAAAATCTAACTACTTAATACAAAGTAATAATAATAAAAAATTGTCAGCACAAAAAAATACGAGAAATAATGCGGCAAGCGTAGCTATCCAGGGGTTTGCCTTCTCTTCTAGTCCATCACTCATTTTTAGCCGGCGAATGATCCAACTCTTGTTAAATCGAGTAGTTTAAACTCATTTGGCGAATTTTCGTTTGTTTCATATCTGAAATCACTTGCAACTTATTTATTCACAACAAATTATAGAAATTTCCACATCAGTCACGACTCATTGGTGAAAAATTTTTGGTGTCTCACTAGCTTTTTTCTGTTCTAATTAGCCTAATTAATAGTAATTTATCTTTTTAACTCTAACTTGAGTGGTATACATTGACATTGCTAGGTCCCAACTGAAAGATGCAATTGTTGAAGGAGGAATTCCATTTAACAAGGTCCATGGGACGCATGCTTTTGAGTATCCAGGTTTAGACCCCAGGTTTAATCAAGTTTTCAACACAGCAATGTTTAACCACACCACTATTGTCATGAAGAAGATTCTTCATCTCTACAAGGGTTTTGAGAAACTTACCCAACTTGTTGACGTTGGTGGTGGTTTGGGAGTCACTCTTAGTCTAATCACTTCTAAACATCCTCATATTAAGGGTATCAATTACGACTTGCCTCATGTCGTAAAACATGCCCCTTCATATCCTGGTAAATTAATTTGATCCATAATACTTAGTTGGAAAGTGATTTCTGCACACCAACCCTTTGCCTCTCACTTTGCACTTATGTTTAGGCTTCATATTGAATAGAACATACAGAATCAAGAGATTCTAAATAAACAGCGGTGTACAAAAGAAGAAGATAGGCGTGCGGAAATCATTTTCCTTCTTATTTAGTTTTTTTTATATCTTGTACCAGCCATGTAACTTAAAATAGGAGTGAATTTATTTTGCAGGGGTGAAACATGTTGGAGGAGACATGTTTGCAAGTGTTCCATCTGGGGATGCCATTTTTATGAAGGTAATTTTTTGATTTCTCAAGCATTATTTTTTTTAACTTTTTCAGTTTGAGGTCATGCGAACAATGGTTATAATGTATCTTTTGATAAATATGTAGTGGATACTTCATGATTGGAGTGACCAACAATGCCTAGAGCTGTTGAAAAATTGTTACAATGCTATTCCAGACGATGGGAAAGTGATTATCGTGGAAGCACTTCTTCCAGTGATGCCTGAGACTAGCACCGCCGTGAAGAGCACCTCCCAAATTGATGTGCTTATGATGACTCAAAACCCGGGAGGAAAGGAGCGGAGTCGAGAAGAGTTCATGGCTTTGGCAACTGGTGCAGGATTTAGTGGCATTAAATATGAATGTTTTGTCTGTAATTTTTGGGTGATGGAGATCTTTAAGTAAACACCTGCCTCATGGAAGTGTAATTCTGGCCTCTTGCCCCATCAATAACAAAGGCACTCATGGCTTTGGCAACTGGTGCAGGATTTAGTGGCATTAAATATGAATGTTTTGTCTGTAATTTTTGGGTGATGGAGATCTTTAAGTAAACACCTGCCTCATGGAAGTGTAATTCTGGCCTCTAGCCCCATCAATAACAAAGGCACTGATGTAATTCATAATCAACTAAAAACACTTACCTCGAATGGACCCTTCTGTCTGCAAACACGATAAGTCTTTGCTCTCATCACACCCTTCAACATTCGAAAGTCTTCTACTCTCTTCAATGTGACCAGAATATGTTTTCTTTGGGGTTTAACCCCATGAACTGCGAAAACTTTATATTTATTGTTTCAACAGTCAAAACCTTTAATTTGGATCGAAGAGACAATGCATATGCGATGAGACTACATGAATTTTTTTAGTCATGGACTCGCACCTTAATTTTTGGCAAGAGAGATTTCTGACTGATTCAAATATGTTTGGATGATATATTGTGCCACTATGATTCGAAACATGAAGATTGAACTTTATTTGAAATGTGATTCAGTGTTCATGTTATGAATTGTGCAATGCTTTATTATTATTATTTTGTTGAACTATGTCTAGATGTGTGTTGGGATAAAAATAAATCCTGCTCATAATCATATCTCAGAAACACCTATGCCTGCGAGCATGATCGGCAAAATATTTTTCTTAAAACGTGAAGATTGAACTTTCATGTAATTTTTAGTGTAATTTTTTTAGTCATGGACTCGCACCTTAATTTTTTGCAAGAGAGATTTCTGACTGATTCAAATATGTTTGTATGAAATATTGTGCCATTGTGATTCAAAACATGAAGATTAAACTTTCATGTAATTTTTAGTGTCAAAAAATGTATCAATTTCATGCATATATCATTGAACAATAGATATCTAAAAGCTACTAATTGGTTCACATTTCATATATTTATATTTATAGGTCCCAACTGAAAAATGCAAGTGTTAAAGCGGGAAGGCCATTTAAAAGGGCCCATGGCTCGCACCTCTTTGAGTATACAGGTTCGGACCCGAGGTTTCATCAAGCTTTCCACACTGTAATGTTCAACTACGCTATTACTGTTATCAAGAAGATTCTTCAAATCTACAAGGGTTTTGAGCAACTTAACAAACTAATTGATGTTGGTGGTGGTTTGGGTCACACTCTTAATCTAATCATTTCCAAATATCCTCATATTAAGGGTATCAATTACGACATGCCTCAGGTGATCAAACATGTTTCTCCATTTCCTGGTACTTACAATTTAATATTACAATTGTGAATTAATTTATTCTCTTTTTGTTCTTCTTTATTTTAATCACAATATATTTGTGCAGCATATGAATTGGGAGCCAATTCATTTTTTCAGGTGTGGAATGTGTTGGAGGAGAGATGTTTGAAAGTGTTCCAAAAGGGGATGCAATTATTATGAAGGTGATTTTTGAATTCCTCAAACATTATTTTTTAAACGTAACAACTCTATATATACACTTAATTTCTTCAATTTGATAAATATTTGCAGTGGATACTTCATGATTGGATAATGTTTTTAAATAAGAAAACATCATGTACTCCTGATCAGAACTGCACATTCTGCAGATTATTGTACTTGGTGTACTTTTATCATTTCTTTCTACAATAAAAGATCAGAAGCATCGTGATATGAATTACAAGGAGCTAACAGGGAAACAAATTACAGTAGTACTAGTTACATGTATCTCGCAGACAAATTGCATACTTGACATTAAGTTATAACTTTGGTCAGAATATGCTTATGCAAACAACATGAAGAATGTTCACATCTTTACGGACAATGCTGCGAAATATTTACGTATGTAGATAAAGCTTCAAAAACCGGCCACCAATTCATCTCACCTCAGCAGCATTACTTTTCTGTTTATTCTAGCTGCTGCCGATTATATCTTTGTATGTAGCTTTAATCTTCAGTGTCAAAGCTTCTCTGCAATTTTAGACATCATAAGTCAACAAAAATATGTTATTATGCACATCTTTTGGAAAGTTTTTAGACCAAGTAAATTAACTGAAACTACTTATTTATACTCTCCAGTCAAGGTAATGAAAAATTGAGACTCACCTGTCTGGTTTGAAAACAAGGTTCTTGTATGCAAACCACTGCAATATCGAAAAGAAAGACAAGTATTTAGAAATAGGTGCAGCCTATCAAGTTGTGCTATATTGATCAAACGGTTCTTATTCATGTACTGCAACAAGTAATGAATCTAATTCTTTTCCGGCGCTGTTAAGTTGAAGATTTTCTAAGAGAATGCAAGAGCAAAATTACAAACTAACTTACCCCAGTGTAGCCAATTCCTACAAGCTCAAGAACACCAGGGACTAAAGGAAGCCTATCAATTGCCTGGTACAAACAATACCCATCGCACAGAAACCCTTCAGTAATTGGATAACTGATAATGAGAAGTTACTAAATTCTACATATTTAAGAGCACAACAATTTATGGTTCTTATTGAGAAACTATAAGAATGTGCTAAGATGAGGAACCGCACCGAGATCATTCCACTGGTACCCCATACTGCAACAGCACCAGCTACTACAAGTGAAGACACTGCATATTTATCTTCCACTTTCTCCCACTAGACACCAAAAGCAAATCATTCTTGTCACATAAGTTGCTGAACTCACTAATACAAAGGCTGATGTAACTTAATTTTAAAAAGAAATGATAGGCTCACAGCTTCTTGAACTGTCTTCACAATCTCTGGCAGCTCAGTTGTTGCAACTTCTGCCGGTGCTTCCCCTGTCGCCATTGCCATGACATTGCGTGCAATCTTACGACCTGAAATAAAAATTATTAAGTATATAGCTGCGCGGTAATGTTCTTGTTACAGATTCTAGTATATGTTACCAAACTGTCAATCTGAAATGCACATGTGCTTAAATAAGATTTCGCCTTATTACCAACTGTCTGGATTGGTCCGATACATATATTAGTACTTTATAACTACTAAAGTACTGATGATAATGCAAACTAATACTAGCGATATAATATATGAATGGCTCACAATAGGCAGTGGTCTTCCCTGCACGGTTTTGAGACTGAACCGGTGGTGGAGGAAGCGTAGGGAGGGTCACACATTGTGGTGATGAGGCAGCCGAATGGCGAGGAGCCTTGGCGTCAACTAGAGTGGATGAGGAGGAGATGGAAAGTGTGGAGGAGGATGAGGCCATGGCTACTGAATCCCCTACCGTTTAAATAAATCCTATCAGAGAGATTCTGAGGCCACTAGGATGAGAAACGTGATGCAGTCTGATGAGTTTTAGTTTATCTCTCTAGTTATCCTTGTTCTTGAGTTTGTAATTTTGGAGGGGTTTGATTTGCAATAGAAAGTGGAGATGCTGCTCTCTCAAAGTTTCGGAGATGGACAACCATTCATTCCTCTTTCATTTGGATAGTGTGAAGGATAGGCATTTTGTGGTGTTTGATGGGTAGGAGGCTCCAGGTTGGACCTCTGTTGTGCAAAGAAAAGCCTTCATTGTATGATCTTCCTCCAAGAGGCCATATGTCCCAAATTAGGGGGACCAAAATTTTTAAATTAAATTATAAACCAAATTATATGTCACTAATAAGAAATAAACACGTTAATTTATACTTAAGTAATAATCATCTACAACCATATCATTTTGGTTTGCAAATTTGGTTTAAAAAATTTGGTCTCCCTAGTATTATCCTTTCAAACTATCTTCCTTTTACACAGTACACACTTAGAAAATCTGTTCATGTAAAATTTTAGAAAATAAACACATGTTTCTCACATATCCATACTAAATTGTTCACTATTTTTGTTTGATTTATTTAATTCCCACCAAAAATACGAGAGTGTGAAAACCTCCCTTTGCACTAATAGGGAAGAAGGGAGTAAATTATCTCAAACATCTCCATCATGCTTTATAAGGGGCAAGTTCTAACAGAGTAAAGTATCTTCCTTTGCATATGTGATAGAATGTTCACCATCACCACTCAAATTACTTTTTTTAATAATAAGATTTTCAGTTTTTTCATCTGATTTTTATACTATCCCTTTTTATTTTAGGAAGTTATTATTAGCACTCAAAAAATCTTATTTGACACTCCAAACTTTCTATAATTAGAAAGAAAAATACATTTGTGAGAAGTGTAGAATGAGATTTTTGGAGTGTTAATAACAGTTCTCTTATTGGATTTTGCCTGCAATGTAAGTTAGTGCACATTAAGACTGTTTTGGTGACATGTTGGATTAGACTAAATAACCCACTATATTAAATATTTCATTTTTACCATATGGTAATTTTGGAAGAGATAAGTTTCCTTCAAATCTAAATGCTTATGGTCCCTTGAAACTAAAAAATTATTCACCTTACCTTCAACACACAAACTTTATATACTATCCAAATTAAATTAATTTTTTACACCAAACAATAAGAGTGGCTTATGACAAGCGACTTAAATTTCAAAAAAAACACTTATGTATGAACTAAATATATGTTGCATATTCAAAAATAGGATAGCATTTTCAGACACAACACAAACTTCGCACAAATTTATTAAATTGCTTTATAACTCCACAAGATGAGAACAAGACACCAAACGACTCCTTTTTATCTCGCAATGACTAAAAATGACAAATGATAACAACGCATCTTTTTTACTTTTTCTATGTTGGAAATTTTTGAATAGAAATATCACTTAACATTGTCCCACATTGGTCACTACCAAAAAAATTATCTCACTTTACAAGGTTTTATCACTATTAGAAAATTATTGAAGTGATGGACCTTAGAGGGTAAAATTGGGCTTAGGGTTTTGGGCTTTTGGGGTATGCCAATTAATATATATTTAATATATAATTGATTATCAAAGGATGAGTTTTGGGCTTTGAGGCTCTAATAATTAAATTCCTTAATTAATTATCTTTAATTAATTGTAGATTTAATTAATTAATTAATTTTTATATCAACAGACTCATCTTTTCAGATGAAGTCCAAAGCGATGAAAGAACGCCAAAGAGCAAAGCACAACTATGAGAAGATGTCTCTCAAAAGACACATTTCATATTCATACCTGTTGCGAACAGGCATAAATCAATTATATATACATTCATTTGCATGGAATTTAGAACACAGAAAAAACAAATTCTCCTTATACAATCCCAAACCTTCTTACTAAGAGAACCACCAGAGCCAATCTTGAGATTTTTGAGGCCCAGGGCAATACCAAAATAAGTGCCCTAGTATAACTCCACGTCAGGAAAAAAAAAATTAATCGTTTTAGTGTTCATATTTGTGCATGCCGATGTAACTTTTCTTTGATAAAACGATAGCAGGATGTGAGGGATTATGCTAAGCAACAAGATGGGTTGGCCATAATTTGGTATCTAACTTGTCATTTAAAAGACTCAAACCTAAGATCTCTCACTTATAAGTGAAGAAAAAATAGATTGCACATCTAAGCCATAATATTAGTTTGTATTTAGATAAGGGTACACAAATATTTCACAAGCAAAAATCAACTAAGGTATGAAAGGTATTTTTGTATAAAACTTATAGTTATTGGATAATTTTCTAATTTATTGTCCCTTGGGGCTTCATAAGAATTGTCATATTTTTCTCTCTCTAATATTTATATATAATGTTATAAACAATGAATGAACCAAAAAAAAAAATTATTGAAAAACCAAATACCACATATATGTTATTAAAAGTATAACTCATTTTTCTTGGATAAGAAAGAAAAGTAACCCTAAACCCTAACATTATATTGAAACAGAACATCATTGCTAAAGAAAAAGGAAAATTAACGAAAAGAGCTTGAAAACTTTGAGTTTTAACGAAATGGTAAAGTATATAGTACTAAAATTGACTTTTTAGTGTAAAAATATGGTTTTTCGTTAAAGTGAAGAGTACTGGGAGCTTTTAGTTAAAGTTCTCAAAAGAAAAAGGTCCTCATTTTGAACTTGGGTGACTACTATTATTATTATTATTATTTGCCAAAGGGTGGTAATTAATTGAAATTGAATTTGTAAAAACTGTGATATCCCACATCGCCCAGAGAAGTGATCCTTAAATGTATATTCCCATCCTTACCTAGCACGAGGCCTTTTGGGAGCTCACTGGCTTCGGGTTCCGTAGGAACTCCGAAGTTAAGCGAGAAGGGGTCTAGAGCAATCCCATGATGGGTGACCCACTGGGAAGTTGCTCATGAGTTCCCAAAAACAAAACCGTGAGGGAATGGTAAGCCCAAAGCGGACAATATCGTGCTACGGTGGTAGAGTCGGGCCCGGGAAGTAGATCCGCCCCGGGCCGGGATGTGACAATTTGGTATCAGAGCCAATCCCTGGCCGGAAATGTGCCGACGAGGACGTCGGGCCCCTAAGGGGGTGGATTGTGATATCCCACATCGCCCAGAGAAGTGATCCTTAAATGTATATTCCCATCCTTACCTAGCACGAGGCCTTTTGGGAGCTCACTGGCTTCGGGTTCCGTAGGAACTCCGAAGTTAAGCGAGAAGGGGTCTAAAGCAATCCCATGATGGGTGACCCACTGGGAAGTTGCTCGTGAGTTCCCAAAAACAAAACCGTGAGGGAATGGTAAGCCCAAAGCGGACAATATCGTGCTACGGTGGTAGAGTCGGGCCCGGGAAGTAGATCCGCCCCGGGCCGGGATGTGACAAAAACCACTTTCGTCAAAGGCACATATAGAAATATAGCTACTTATTTAAACCAAAGATGAAATAAATGCATAAAAAAAAAAAGCATATTTGAGTTTCGAACCCGTGTTCCTTTCCATTGCAAGAAAGCAGCGAAACACCACTGCAAAATGACATCGTATGACAAATATCCAATTTTATATTTTTATACGCTTACTTTAATAGAAATTAAATTTTTTGGTGCCCTCGATTTTTTGAGGCCCTGTACGGTCGCCCTAGGCTAGGGCCAAGCCTGAGAACCACAAAGAAATTCGTCAGAAGTCTAGCTTTCTGGTGCTGAAATCTCGACTTAGATCGTTGAATCCTAGTGCTGGAATCTCGATCTTCAGTTTGTCTGTTTAATATTACTTTGTTTTGTTTTGTCAAATTATTTATTCGCATTTATTATTTATTAGCATATATAAATTTATCATTCATTGTTGATATTTATCCAACATTCTACACATCTATGCTTAATCATGTTCATTATTTCCCTTTGCTTTATTCAGTCACATGTTTAAATTATTCAATCTGAGTGTGGGATGAAAATTTAATTTGCAGTTTAACTGCAAAGAGCTAAACTTGAACTTCTTTATGGGCAGGCCATCTTGTTTATAATAATGGGCCAAGGCTTCCCTTAGTTTAACTGCAAAGAGCCAGACTTGAACAGAGGTTTTGGTGGGTTGTAGTGAGCTGAGGTTTGAACCTAAGTCTAAAGTAAAGCCCACAAAGGAAGGGCACTCCATACTATATAACTGCAATTGCAATGAAACCTTTTTCAGCCGAGTGCTAATAAATAAGTTTAAGATAAACTGTTTAGGGGTGACACTTTACTTTCCTTCTTTTTAGAAAAGGGGAGCTTTACAGCAAAAGCAATGTCTTATAATCGGGTCCTTAGTTCAAGATTTTTTATTGCATGGTAAAGTTGCAACGTCTTATCAACCATGCAATAAGAAAGCCTATTTTTGACATAATACACTTAAGAATAATATTAGTGTCAGTTGTTCACGAAAACATTGATGACTAATAATCGCTGATGGAGAAAGCTAAACAATTGTCGATCGGATGCGTTCTATACCATTTTTAAGTTTGAGTTATGAGCCTATTTTGATAACTATCAATGGAAGGAGAGTTTTTTCAATGTATCCAAAATACAGAGTAATACACTACGTGTTACTACACAACTGATGAGATATTTGTATTAAAAAATTAACAAACAACTTAAAAAATAAAAATTTCAATACACTTGTATAATGATACGTGATGTCTTTCTTTACACTATTGTGAAAAGGTAAAAACTAAAAACCCTAGTTGGTAAAAGTTCAAATAATTGAAGCCTGAAGGGAGTTGATTTCTAGGTGAATAATTTGCTGGTAGGAAAGGGATGGGCGGACAACCATATCATATAAAAAAAGCTTTGCTTCTTGGATCAGAAACCAAAACAAACTTATGTAGCCCCCAGTCCCACACGCACGAGAGAGGAGATTACGACTAATTTGTCTTCTTAGCCATCTTTATTCTGTGAAATATGAGATTTCATGCATTCGTTCCACCACCTGTTTGGTAAAACAACTCAAACTGGCATTTCACTTTCACGCCCTTCACCTTTTGCATGTACCTCACCCATCCATGAGATATGAGCATATACAATTCCCTAACCCATTCTCCGTTGCTTTTTCTGAGTGATTCGTTTTTACCACCATTGGTTGTATATATATAATTATGCGACTATTATTTTTTATGACTTATCACTCCACCGTGTATATGCAACTAGTGGATGTGTTTATTTTGGTCGCCAATGCTTTTAGGTTACGCTATTTGGTTGAACGTGCTTTTTGGTTAAGCAATGTTGGATGTAAGAAAAGAAAAGATGGTGAAGTTCAATGATAAAATATATTCAAAATTCGTACCCGAAAAAACCAGTGAGAGACCTGCTTGAATTCGCAACTGGATTGTCCTCCAAGTCTCTCTGAAATGATAGATGTCTTTTATGTCAAGTTTTAAGTTTTAACACTAAACTAAAATGATTTGTACTTTCAGTTATCAACAGTATAGAATTATATATTTATCTTTTACGATGTATCAAACGTATAATTTCACTCTAATATCTTATGTACATGATATGAATCTTATCATTAAACTATACAATTAGTGAATGTGAGCGATAGATACAGTTAATATATGTACATAGTGGTCCAGAGAAATAAGTTCCTGCCCACAGACAGTAGCTCTATAACCCTAAACACGTACTAGCTAGAAAAATAAGGGAAATAGAAACCTAAAAAGAAGAGAGGTACTCGAGCAAGAAGAAAAGGCCTCGCTTCATGGTGTGTGGCAAAAAAGCCACAGTATAGGGACAAGTGAGAGAAGCCGAAAGCTACAACTACAAAAAGCAATAGATTATAGGCCTTTCTGCCGATCATCAAAGCTTTTTTCCAACTTCTTTCGTGCAACCGTGCAATCATGGAACTAAAATAAAACGTTGCATTAGAACAGTGTTGGCTGCGTATGTGTGCGCGCGCAGAAGCAGGCACACACGCGCAGGCTGTCGAAGAAGAAGCGTGATTGACTGGACAAACCAAAAATTTTACTTTTGACCCTTTTGAATTTTTTGATTCGGTTCACTGTTTTGACTTCAATAAAAAAGAAAACAGCAAAGGAAAAATGGTTTTTTGAGGAGCTGAATCTGATTGATGAATGATGAGGGTGATTGACCATTAGTCAAATCGGGGCTGGTAGCCTGGTATGATGAAAACCCTAGCGTTGGGATTCTGATTTTTCTGATTTGCTTTTGCTTTAGTTAAAAACTTGGAAGGCAAAGATCTTGAAATTTCGAGATGGAAGGGCCCACAGAAAAAATTACAGTCTCCGAGGAGATTTCTGGGCACGCTGTTAAGTTTTGGAATCTCACCCTCTGACCCAAAACCCATCACATCCACTAACTAAAACATTAATAAAAATGTGTTTTAATAGTAATGTTAAGATAAAAAGGTGTATGACAATGACAGCCTTATATGGACAAAACCCAGTTACCCGGGTTCAGACTTGACACAAGAAACACAGAAAATGAGAAGGTTAGATGTGTTTTGGTTTGGTTTGGATAATAGTGATTGACATCGAAAATTTATTTATTGTTAGCAAAATAAGAATAGTATATCACATGTTTTTATATATATTATGAAAAATTTTATTTTTTAAGTTATTAATTTTTTAATATATATATTTTATTATTTATATAGTAACACGTAATGTACCATTTCGTGTTTCGTTCACACTAAAAAAATCTCTCAATTGATATCTGTGTGCTTTTAATTTAATTTAGGATTTAGGGCCACCTGTTTGTATTTCATGATGTACAGTTTCAGAGCCTAAGCAAGGCATGCAGTCAGATATCTGTCATTAGAGAGACTGGGCTTTGAAGTGTGCGAAGACTACTCTCTGGCTGTATTACGAGTAGAGTGTGAATCTGAATCAATTCACAACCCAATTTCTGTCTTTGGAACTTGAACTTTGTAGTAGAAGTAGGAACTAGGAAGTAGGAATAGGAAGGTTTGTCTTTGAATAAGAACAAATTAAGATCAATTCAGCGAAGCCTCCTTGGAATTTCTTAGTATTCTTGATAATAATGATAAAAGTTTATATAAATTATAAATGTTTGAGAGTCTAAATCCCACGTCAAAAAAATAAAAGCATTTGTTATTGCTAATTAATTTTGGGTAACACTCACATTCTAATGGTAATTGAATGAATTAGTAATTTTATTTGAATCATTTACAATTTGCTACATGCACAAAGAGTTCGGCTTGAGGTTTCTTAGGTCGTTACATAACGGGTTGATGCGATAAAAAAACGACTGTAAAGCACTTCCACCCATCATAATTCTCCATGGCAAGGTGTACATCAAAACCTCTCCAAAACACCCTCCATCCATTATTGAGAGCCTTGCCAATTTGCAGTCACGAAGGGAGCCATGGGAATTCGAGCCCTAAGACCATCTCTAACCCTTGTAGTAAAACCTAAAATTTTTAGCCTAGAAAATTTAGATTTTAACGCAGAAATAGTTTTTCTACTCCAACCCTTATGGTCTAAAATTTTAGCCCCAGATTATTAAAGAATGAATTTAGGCTTTTTTTTTTTTTAAATTAACTTTAAAAAAAATTATGTAGACTATCCTAAATTAATTTTATGAAGATTTTTACCTAAAAATATAGTTATGATAAATATTGAAAAACCACTTAATTTGCATGAATTTTGAGTTAAATAATTTTTTTAAAAAATTACTTTAACAGTTGGATTTAAATTTGGGCCATTAGATTTTTTTTTTTTTTTTACCATTAGATTTGATTATATTCGATCTCAGCCGTTGGATTCAATAAATATATAAATATAAAAGATAAAAATAGAAAAGAAATTTGAATGTGGACCATTGGATCAACCAACGACCCATTTAAATGTGGTCGTTGGATCACAAAAACTAGCTGTTAGGTTATTATGGTTGTCGACATGCGGGGCATATGCCCACATGGGTGAGGTCCGCTGGTTCTGCGACGGGCACGTTTGGCATCTCCGAGAGTGGTTTTTTGGCATTTGGGCTTCACATTAGCTTTTCCACTGTCACATGTGGGCTCCACACTAATTTTGGGCTAAATCTTGGCTGGTATTTGGGTTTTTCTTTTTTTAAGGTTTTAACACTTAACCCAATTTTAGAACAAGGGTTGGAATGAAATGGGGGAGCGGGGGAACAGAAGGGGAAATTTAGGACTTACTCCAAGGGTTGGAGTTGGTCTAAGCCCAGCTATGGTAGGATGACGTCACCCATGTGAACATGCTGCATGAGACCCAGTCAAAAGCCAAAAGTGCAATGATCTTTGCTATGTGACACTTTTTTGGCCTTTCGATTTGAATGGCAACTTTAATCCAATGATCTTGACTTTTTAAAAAATAAAAAATCTATTATATTTGAAAAAAAAAATCTTTTAAATAGAAAAATATTCATTTTTAACCGAAAATAGAATACGGACACATGGCGTTATTATAGTAACATATTCTAAATTATTTTCATCCGTAGAATAAGTAAATCATACATATGTTAATACTAGCCACTTTTAGGCCCTCCAAATGGTGCAGCCCAGGAAAGAGGCCGTGAAAAGCACAAAGTGAAGTCAAAGACCAAAGAAGATTAAGAAGCCCGAGGCCCAAGAGGATGGAAGATCTTCTCAAGTGTTAAGGCCAACTGCCAATTAGCTCAGCTCGACTAGGTTACGTAAAGTACTTTCCGATTGCGAAAGGTATGTGGGCAGGCTAACAACTTTATGGCGCAATGTTTTAGGAGTTGGTCTACTCATATGTCAATCATGGCATGTGGTGACCCACAATCAAAATTAGAGGCCTATGATGAGATGTAAAGGTGGTCAAGATACCACTCGAAGGGACGAGGTTGGTTAACCAAGGCCATGCAATATCGCTCGGCACATATCACTTAAAAAGGGCGTGCAATATCAGATAGGCAAGTACACTTCACCGCCAAATGTCCAGTTGATGGGTAAAAACTTGTCAGTACGCTAGTCGAGCTAACTGGGGCATTAAATGCCAGAAAAATAAGAAAAGGTGAACCCAAGGCTTCGGGGTTCATTAAGTGCCTAATAAAGAGATGGGAACCTCTTGTAACGGGGTCGGACAATTAATGTAATAGAGAATTCTTGTGTTAAGCCGAACGCTATTTGTAGTCTTGAAATCAAAATCAATACAATCTGAGAAACAAAGTGGATGTAGTCTAGTTTTGAGGGGTATACTGAGTCTATTTCATTTTAGTTTCTATCCCAAGCCCACCAAAGGTTTATTGCTTTAATTTGTTAACTTGCAAATTTTGAGCGTGAACAACATAAAATAAAAAATAAACATTGTGAATAGTAACTGCTACGTTTATTACTTTTCATAATGGGTGGAGAATGATTAATTTATGTTAAGACATTGAATGGCCACTTAGTACTACAGTCTGATGGTATTTCTCTTCGCTTAGAAGTGAGAAGTCTTAGATTCGAATCTCGTGGATGGCGAATTTGATACCAAATTAGGTTGCCCATTGTGTGGCTTAGTCGAACTCTCCCTTCTCTTAGTGTAAAAATATCGATGTTCTAAAAAAATGACATTAAATATAAACTTTAAATAAAAACTGCCCAAAACCCGAAATCCACCAAAATGAATAAAATTGCTCTTAATTACTCAAGTTAGTGTTTAGTCTCAAAGTACAATTTCACGTGATAGTAACATGATATCTTTATGCAAGATGTATAATTTTCATTTCTTATGTGTTTATCAATTTTGGTATCTTATTTATGTAATTCAGTAGATTTAAATCTTGATTTTATAACAAGAACTTTTATTTGTTTTAATATTATTTGCACTCTCCTATATTGTGTGTAACAACTCGTTCCAAATTTTACGTTTTTATTTTATTTTAAAAGCGTGAATTTACGAAATTGCCCTTCAGGTAAGGACTTTGACTTCTATTAACCATCGACTTGAGAGATGTGGGACTTATTCTTTTAGCATATCCTCGTAGTACTCATTGGTACGAACGTATAGACGAAAGCCGTTTGCGAGTCCGGATTATAACGGTATAGTTATGGACGTTTGAAATTGGTTATTTAAATATTTGAATTCCCACCTTGTGGGATTAGTGAACCAATTAAATTAAAGGAACCAATTAGAAGAAGAAGGGAAGCTTGCAGCCAATCAGAAAAAAAAAAAAGAAAAGAAAAAAAAAAAAAAAAAAAAAAAAAAAGGGGGTGGGGGGGAAGCTTCCCATGCACCCATACCCGCACCACCGCGGGTCCATTTTCCAAGGCCGATTCCGGCCAACTCCAGTGGAGTTTTTCGATGCCACCACCACCATCTTGAAACTCTCATTCCCCTCTACAAAATCCACCCAAGAACCACCTTGATTAACCATGGTATGGGGCGGTTTAAGGTCACGAAAGTTGACGAAAATCAATGGTGCTCCGGCCACCCTTTTTTATTTTCCGGCAAATCGGCAAAGCAATGGCCGATGCCACCACTTGGGCTTTGTAGCCCATCATCCCAGGAGCAAAACCCAACCAACCTTGACCCCGTTGGACCACTGTAGACGACGAATCGACGTCGGGAAGTTTTAGGCACCCGCCGGCTTTGTGGGCAAAATTGACCATCTTCCGTCCACTTTTGGACTTTGTGGCAGGGACCAATCATTCAGGATGCCTCGATGCGTGCTCTAGAGAATCATAGCGTGGACTCCAGGTGAGTGGATCTTTTCCTTTTTATCGTACATATTGTTGAGAGTTTTATCGACACTTTTAAATTGATTAGGCATATTACCTTCGTATAATTATTGTGAATGCTTGAAGTACCTATATGAACTACGAATGGTTTGATCCCTGTCTAGGGTACGTAGGCAGTCTAACGAGACGTTAGATGCAGCCATAAAATATTTGAGACAAAAACCTTATTTGGGGAATTGAGTAATGCGAAGGAAATTGATAAAGACAAGTTTTAGTTTTGTGAATTAGTTAGTTAATTAGTGTTAATTGGGTTATCATGGATAATTATCCCCGAAAATAAGTAGTTTGGGAGTAGAGCGTTATTGATTATACATTTCATACTGTATAGTTTATAATTGAAAATGCTACAACATGGTTGAGTGTTAGATTGCATCATGGTATATCCATATGTATACTACTTGCATATAATTATTGGGAATGCTTTCAAGTGCAAAGGTGGACGCATGACACCCAGTTAAGCTTCAGGTGAGTACATATTGATGTTAGTGATGGTAGTGAGTACGATTGTGTTGAGATATAATATAGCTCATAAACCTGCACCCCGGTGTTAGTGCTCCCGCCCGTGGCCAGGGCACAGTCCTTCACGTGATGTTCACCTCCCGCACCTTACGCTCACCTTGGATTCAAGGTAGGTGCACAGTCCTGTCATACAGACCACTTTAGGTGGTTTCGACTCGTAGGTGACCCGCGATTATTCACCCAGTCTTCACGTGATCGTATCACTTGAGCGTATTTATTTACACCCAGTCTTGTCGTACAGACCACTTTAGGTGGTTCCGACTCGTGTGCAGGTATACTTATTGAGCTATTGGCTAGCCAGGATTGATGAGATATGGATAAGTCGTACAGGTCACTATAGGTGACTCCGACTTATATGCTAGCCAGGATTGATGAGATATGGATAAGTCGTACAGGTCACTATAGGTGACTCCGACTTATATGCTAGCCAGGATTGATGAGATATAGATAAGTCGTACGGTTCACTATAGGTGACTCCGACTTATATGCTAGCCATGATTGATGAGATATGGATAAGTTGTACATGTCATTTTAGATGACTCTGACTGATATATCACTTTGTATTGATTTAGTTCATTTGGCCTACTTATTAATGTATGGTGGAGTTGATGGCAAACCATGGTTTTGGTCATTTCTGAGTATGGTTTGGATGTATGTATATATGTTGTACTGTTTTATTGAAAACGATATGGGTTTTACAATTAGGGGCATTACTTTTAGAGAGGTAATAACTTTGGGAAGTTTGGTTTTATTGCTTACTCACACCTTCTGTTTGGTGCCCTCCAGGTTTTAGCTGCTGAGTTTGTATCGACAAGAATTTGTGGCGAATCTTAGTATTGATGGATAATTCTGAGGGTATGATTCTTATCCGTACTACTGTACCTTACCTATGCTCTGACATCGCGTGTGATATGGGTTCGCTCCCACTCGTAGCGCACTCTGGTACTTAGACACTTTTAGATTCAAATTTATTCACTTTTTATACACTATCACATTTTATGGCTTCGTCACCTTCTAAGTGTCGGCCAGCACAGATTGATTCAGGATCCAAGTGGACTTTCTGGGTCGGGGTGTGTCATTGTGACATTATAAGTTGTATATTACGACATAATAATTTGGATTTTTGAAGAATAAGTTTTCAGACGGGGGAGACTAAAAAGGAAATTGAAGTGCATTGTCCCATCAAACAAATGTTAAACGTTAGTCGCGTAAAAGTGTGAACTGCCAGATAAAGTTGTGCTAGTGTTGGAAAGGAACCGATGAAAGAAAAACAAAAGAAAAAAAAGAGTTTTAACGAAAAACCTACCATACTATTCATTTTAATGAAAAATCATATTTTTACATTAAAAAATCAAACTCGGTACTATTCATTTTACTCTTTATTTTTTCCTTATCGTTAAAACTGAAAGTTTGCAAATTTTTTTCATTAGTTTTTCTAAAAAAAAAACCTAAACAATTTGCATGGAACTGTAGCAAAACCCTACCTAAACAGCTGACGGCGTCTACTTTGGTACTAGTACCAAGCACATTGAGACTTGAAATTTTCTCTGCAAATTTAAAAATTGGCAAAGGAGAGAAAGTGATTAAAATAAAGCTAATATGATTAGACTAATGCTAAGTATTAGTCTGGAAATGTGAGATTTGTATTGTATTGTCGGGACTTTCTTGGGTGCTAAAAAGTATTTGATATTTTAGATGTTTTAATTGTTAAATTTTAACACAACGATAAAAACATACAGAATAATCGATATTTTAGAACACCCAATGGTTTTTGTTGTATTGTCTTACAATGCTGCTCGGTGTCCTTATAAGGTTATATATAGAATACAGGCTCGGGTTTCCAAATAAAACAAACACTTACTTCCATAATCTCAGACAAATGTTCCTTTTGGGTGCATTATTATTGAATATAGAGTTGCCCGAGGCTGTTTAACCCACTTCAATTAATACATTCCGTTCATGCTTAGTTACTTTAAAATTTTCTTTAATAGTTTAAACTATTCAGTAGTATAAAAAATGAACAGTCATAATTTAATTGATGAAATAATAATTTTTCTTACTTGATAATTTAATATTTATAAAGATAGATCATCTAGTAGTTCGGACCATTAAAGATTTACTCAAGTGACTTTTCCTAATTATGTAGTACCCATCTGTCATTTTTTTGTTTGTAGAGAAATGTTAAGGGATTCTTCCAAAAGTGAGAGTCTTCTTAGACTCTCTGTCACCTCACAATTTAACATTAATTTTCGTGACAATATTATAAAATATTATACAAAAAACATGAGATAGTTAATAGAGGGCCACTTTTGACGGTCTCCTTAGCATTTCTCTTTTTTGTATCGAATCTATTTTTTTTTTTTTTAACAATGATAATATCAACAATATGATGCTGGGGGAGTAGGCTAAGTTTTACAATGGACTAGCAATAATGTGGTTCAAATTCGCCTTCGGTGAGAATCAAACCTAAGACCTCTCACTTACAAATGAAGAGAAATACCACTAAACTATAATATTAAGTGGCGTATCGACTCTATTGCAACATCGATTACCCCATTATCAAAATTATTGCAAATTATTAGAAGTACTTTACAAAAGTTCCTTTGTTCCTTCGGATTAATTTTCTTAAAAGAACGTAATATATTTTAATTGGGTTGCGAAAAAACTTGTATCTAGCTAGAACTAGAAGAACTCATATGAAGTTTAAGAGTGGGAATGAGATGAGAAAATTGCCCGAGACGAACACTGTTTAAGGCGTGTTTATTTGCATTTTTAGAATGGGAGTAACATAGGGTACTTGACAAATGATACATACCTAGCTAAGTTGTTTAGGTATAAGGATAAACATAGTTTCATTGGTAATGACACATTGTAAACACTGAGAATGGCCTACATATTTTCAACATAAAACTACATATTTATTCTTTATTTGTGTGTTAGTAAATAAGTCATTTGTCAGGAATGAGATGTAATATATATTTTGTTCTTAGTCAGGAATGAGATGTAACATACATTTTGTATTCTCATTCTTTATAAGCAAACATATCATGATTGACATTGTTGAAATGTATAATACAGGTGATCAAAGTGATTAATAATATATGGTCTACATTAATAACAATTTAATTTGATTAATGTTCTATCTCATTAAGGATATTACAATTTTCATTTATCTGCGGGAATGTTAAGGATACTCTCTCAAAAGTGGGACTCTTCATGGACTCTCGGCAACTCATATTTTGGCACAATTTCCATCCCACTTTGAGAGAGTTTCCTTAGCATTTCTCTTTGTCTATATATGGAATGCAAATATGGATTAAAAAAAGGGGATTTGTCTGTCTTCATGCTCATACTGTTGTCCCCAAAGAGAGACCATGAAAGTAAGAAATACCACAATCTCACTTCATACTTCTTCTACTTGCATGTATTGAATTAAAATTTTCCAGTTCAATTCATATTTTTGCATTCACTTGTATTATCTGGAAAACCAATTTCAACTTGATGTTTTACATAGTTTCTCCATTTATTACTTAGTATGATATTTTGGATGCCTTTCTTTCTCTCTTTTTTTCCTTTTGATTGCACGTCTTGGTTAGTTCCATTACTTGGAAATTTCAGTTGGCTAATCATGTTAGTTAACCTAAATGTCAACTAAGATTAAGGAAATGATGAATAAATAAGATATTGACTTCAAAGTTCAAAGAAAAAGGGGGGAAAAGAAGCAGGAGGATGTTCTTCCCTCCTAATCTCTTTCTCCTTCTTTTCCCTTCCCTCTTACTTGGAAGATTACAGTTAAGTCACTTCAACATTTTATATTAATTTTTTATAAAGACAATAAGACAAAAAACAAAGTGTAAGAAGATGAGAGAAAATGAAATGAGAATAGAAGAGGAGAGAATCCTACTCCATAAAAGAAAGGCAAAAATTTTAACTTGGATGGAAGACTAGATTGGGACTGGCCTTGGAGAAAGGCTGTGGAGAAGGAATAAGAAATGCAGAGACCAAAATTGACGACTAGGACTAGGGCTTGCAAATAGGGATATGTGCTGTAGCTTTTGCACGCCTGCCTTTACCCCTCTCCAGTCTTCATCCATATGATAATTTTCAGGCTACTTTAAATGGGATTTTTAATTTTCTTTATCTTGTTACCATTTGACTTTAAATTTTCCATTTACTCCATCCTTTCAAGCCCATTCCTCTCTCAACAAAATCTTCTACCGCGTCACATCCTCTGCCCGTCTCCCTTGTTGACATCATTTCATCATGTCATGAATTGCAATATTTAAATGCACCATTAGTTTTAATAAATCTTGAACCATATGCAGCACATCTTTACATACTGTAACAAGTACAACAAAAAGAGTTATAGCTAGGTAACTCGTTGATTCAGACCAATCATATTTGTAGAACTCATACGATAAAAATTATCAAAATTATTTATATGTCGACTTGTTATTCACATGAAACAAACTTAAGATCATTCACATATGATATAAGTAAAAAAATTACTAGACTGTGTAATCGTAAGTGGCCAAAACAAAGTTTAATAATGGAATTTTATGTTGTACTGTTCGACCACAAGCGCCAGGTGCAATACATGTGGGGGTGGTACCATTTTCTCTGGCCACAATACATTTATCTTTAGCTATAATAGGTCGCATGAACCTATTAGGCAACAATAACTGTAACAAGTTCTTTTCACAAGCTTCCAGAGGGCACATGGGAGTGAGCCAAATTCAGCTGCACATACTGCCAACTTAAGTTCACATTTCAAGTTTCTGTAGCCGAACCTCTCTCATCTTATGTCGTATATCTCAAGGGCTATTTTACTAACACAAATCCCTCAGGTTAGTTCCAACGGTAGTAAATAAAGTTTTACTGGGTTTTGGACTATAGAATTGGCCAATTAGAAAGGTTTCTATCTTGTTTCAACTTTCAAATTTGATTCGCATTAGATTAGATTATCAATTCTTTCTACCATACGACAATATACTCATATTGCAAATCGAGCGGTCTCTTTCTACCATATAATACCAACAGGATCCTCTCGGATCCTAGGAATCCGTGAATTGTGTCCGTTTATTGTATATCGTACATTCAGTTTTTGTCAAGTATTGTTTGTGTTTAATTTTAAATAAAAATATTTAAAATAATTTATGATCGTACGATGTACGATGAACGGACATGATTTACGGATCTCCAGGATCCTCACAAGAAGTTCCAGTGAGGATCCGGATTCCATATGATAATCTACAGACATTGCAGATCCAGCGGTAAGTGTTATTTCGTACTCTAGAAGGGATGTAGAAAGATGAACTCATCCCTTTATTGTTGTTAGATTTTTCCTACAGTATTATCTCTGGAGGCCGAAGAAAATTATAGAGACTTCAGAAACCCAAGAGGCAGGAAAAAGGTGTAGGGTTAAGGACATGCAGAAAGCATATACAATGATGAAGCACCCCAGATACTCATAGGCCTCCCAAAGTCAAATATAGAAAGAGAAGCCTCCTTTGCAAAGTTTGTAACGATAGGATCCAGATATTCAGTATGAAACCCTAAAACTCCACCGTGAAATGTGGACCCCAAAATCCTCCAAAAATAAAATAACAATTAAAAATAATGTTAAGAAGATCAAATTTTTAAACTAAATTCGCAAATTAAATTTGATTTAAAATTTTGATTTCCTTAGCATAACTTAAAAATAACTAAAGCATCACAAAAATAGGTCATATTCTTCTAATTAATTAAATAAACATGAACTTTTTATTTTTTTGACAAAACAAAAAAGAAAATTTAAGAAACAATCAGTAAACATAATCTGCCTTGTCACACACAAGTCACAAATTTACATTCTAGGAGGTGGAAGCAATGTAAAAGCATGGGTGCCATTTTTTCTGCTCCCCCATCTTCCAAATATCTCAAAAGAGTGAAAGACCTTACATTTCTCCCTACTCTGTCTAAGAACTGAAATGAAAGTTAGCTGCTTTCTGGAGCATCCTCTGACTCACTGAACAAATCAAGTGCTGCCATTGATGAAGCTGAATATTTGATGTACTGCTTTTGCAATTTCATCTGCTGATCCTAAATTACAACCTTCTTCTATCTGCATTTATACAAATTCAAATTCCTCAAACCAGTCATAGTACCGTGAAAATTTAGAATAATTGTACCCTTGACTAAGGAATCTAACCGAAAAAAAAAAAAAAATCTTTATCTTGTTATATTATATTACACACCTTCCCAAGAAAGAGGGAAAGAGCAGTGAAAAAAAAGTAGCATATATGCTTAGCCTGCTAGATAGCTAAGGTAGCTTGAGATCCAAGTCAGAATGTTTGACTATGAAAAAAACCAAACAGATAAGACAGAATGGAAAAATATATAGATAAATAAAGAATTAATATATACCTCGAGATTGAAAGAGTAAAGAACAGTGTCTTGTGATGATGTAATGTTGAGGTGCAAAACAGTTAGCCGACGATCTTCCAGTGCAACAATGGCTTTCATCAGCTGTCCAGCTCTCCTTTGGCACTTCACTTTTAAGTTGACATGGGATTGGATCACAGTGACATCTATGTCTGCAGCCTCAGACTTGTTCTGAGCAGTGCCTTCATCGTCGAAGGTGGCGGTGGTGCTTTCTTGATCATGAGACCCAATTCTGCATTGGGAGAGAGTCATGAACATTCCATTGGATGGCATTGCCATGCTGCAGGGAGAAGAGGAGGATGCTGATGAGGAGCTGAAAGAGCTGTTGTTGTCACCATTATTGCTCATCCCTTGAATTTGATCAGCTGCTTTTCTCATTCTCTTTTGGGCTTCAAGGGAATGAAGTAGCTGCTCCAATTCCTTCACGAAATCTATTGCACCCCCAACAATTGATGCTTGGTCACCCTTTCAACAAAAACAAAAAACTTATTTTAACGGACAAAAAAATTCATTACTTCAGGCTAATTAACTTGCGAACAGGCAGTAGCCATTTTGGCACTCTCCTTTTAACCAGCATAATCCAAATTGTATGGTTACAATTTTATTTGCAACCTCCGAAAGAGTGCAGAAGGCTAAAAGAGGAGTGTTAAAATCGCTAGCGTGTATTCATAAAATTATAAGAAGATATAGATCGAGTGAATATGATTTTACCCTTTGAATGTAGGAGGTGGGCATGAGGGACCTGAGGACATTGAGATGGTCATTCATCTGGCGGCGGCGGTTGCGCTCCACCGCAATGTGGGTCATCCGCTGGCTCTCCACTTCTTCCTTGTTCTTGGTTGGCCTTGTTCTCTTCCGTTTTCTCCTCTCCTTGGTGGCCGGGGTAAATTTGGGTTGCTGGGTTTTCTCAGCACCATTTTGTACCTGAATCCAGGTCGGTGGTGGTGGAGACCCAGCAACCGAGCTGGGTTTTTCTTCCCCTTGGTTGTACTCAGAAATAGAATGGTGGAGATGAGAGTCTTTCCCTTCTGATTTAACAGGTGAATGTTGCAGCTCAACCATTTCATGGGTCACACAGCTCTCAAGCTCTAGAGCTTTCTGAATTGGGGTTTCCATTTCAGGCATGTAATTTTTGTCCAACTCCCATGGTTTTTTGAAGTGTTGGAGTTTCAAAAGTGCTTGAAAGCTTGGCTCCTTCAATGGAAAATAAGGTGTGGTGGTGGTGGTGGAGGAATCAACACTTTGTAGCATCTGGAGAAATGGCATTCTGTCATCCAAGCTTGGCAATGAGAGGTGGTGGTTGTGGGATTCTTCTTCCTCCTCAAATCTCAAGCTTTCTGTGGTGAAATTCAAACTTTGCTCGAACGGAAAATCCAAATGCTCACCAAAGAACTGCTGCAACACCATAACCCAAGAAATAATTATAAAAATTATGTTAATAAAGAAAGAGAAAAAGGAGGAAAAAGGGAAGAGCTTTACTGGGTTTCACACCTACCCTTTTCTAACAAAACAAAAGAATTCAACCTTCAAGTGGGAAATTTGGAATATAAAAGTAGAAGGAGAAAAGATTGTAAAAGAGGAAATTTATAGCTTTTTCCCAGAAAATAACACACATTGCATTGAATGCAAAAGCATTTTTGAGAGGAGTACATGCAGTCCATTTCTTGATGCAAAAAAAGGGACTAATGAAAAATAAAGTGTATGTACAAATTGAGCAAAATAACAACACAAGAACATACACAGGGATTAATGGGTCCTTGAAGAAGCCTCTCCATTACAGGCTGCAGGGAGAGAGCAGCAGCAGTTTGTTGGGTGTGCCTTAAATTTTCTTTCTCTCTCTCTCTAGAAATATATTACCGACATTCCATTGATGCTAACAGAACAATTGCAATAAATGTGAGAAGCCCCAATGAGAAGTGGAAGAAATATGAGACCCCATGAATCCAACAACACCATAAATTATATTCCTTTGTTTTCTGATGGGAGTGAAAATATGCTCTTAAAATAGAACAATATTAAATGCTGAGCTGCTTTAGCCTTGAAGAACTAACTCGGTGAGGACACCAGAAAGAACAGGTAGAGAGAGTACTTTGGCACAAATGTTTGAATAAATGGGCCTCCTCCTTCCAGTCCTCCTTGTCCTAGAGAGAGAGAGAGGTTAAAGAGGTGAGGTGAAGAAAATGGAGGGCGAAAAGTAACAAAGGGAGTGAGGTAAGAAATGAGGGGTGGAAATACTCTCAAACTGATTGAGAAGATATGTTGGTGATGCTTAGATATACATGAAACTGAGAGAGTTGGTGAGACTGAGCAGAACACAGAGAGAGAGAGAGAGAGAGAGAGAGAGAGAGAGAGAGGGCTAGGGTTGTCTGGTTTACAAGGTCCCAAACATTATTGGCGGTGGCAGTTTTGTCCTGCTGCGAGGACAAGGTTGTGGCGACTAGTCTCTCTCACTCTCTTTCTCGGTGCAAACTGCACAGCAATGGGATGGACGGGGGAGAGAGAGAGAGAGAAGTTTTGGAAAGTCCTATGGATTGAGTCACTTGTCTGATGATGGGTCCTTTTTCATTCCACACATGTCCAGCCAACCCTTCAGCCCAACCCAACCAACCCAGAGTGAATTTATCCGCGATGTATCCCTTATTTACTTCTCTACCTTTATGGCTGTATACGGTATACATACCTAGACAAGATGAACAACATACATAATAAGGACTCATCGTCGTGTGGCGTCCTTTGCTAATGAAATAAAGACATATGGATAAAAGTTAACACATGTCTTTACTTCATTAGCACGTGATGCCCCCATAATAGTGAACCTGCATCATATAAGTCATTCTTCCTAGACATAACAACGTGATGTCCCTTTTCACATATTTGTTTTGTGCTGATCACAAACAACAGTTTTAACTGGTCATCCAGACTCAAACCGTTAAGCCTGAAAACTACATGTTAATAATGGTTTGTTTAATGGGTGACTTGTGAACAAAAAAACTTGATTTTGGAATTCTGAAGGTTTAAAATATTGACAACAAAACAAAATACTAATGAAAATGATATTATTTAGGGATCTAGATCCCCTCTTGAGCTAATGGAGAGGATCCTCCTCATCAATCATTGTGGGCCATTGGATTTTTATCCAACGGCTACAAACAGGGGGTCCCTTTAAAGTTATAATGATTATAGCCGTTGGATAAAAATCCAACGGTACACGATGATTGATGAGGAGGATCCTCTCCATTAGCTCAGGAGAAGTTCCAAATCCATTATTTAGTATATAGTGTAATTATTGACACTTCAAAAAGTATCACTATATTTTTGTAAATTTGTCACTAGTTGTCCTCTTTTTAGAAAGAAGAGTACGTGATGATATTATTAGATTGCAAATAACAAAATCTAATAAAATGTACAATATATTATATTACTAAGTCACACTTGTAACCTTTGTTTAAAAAATACAGTTTACAATTCAATACATTTATATAAAAAAAATTAACCAATCCAACTGTTACCAAACCGACCCGATAAGCCCAACACAAAAGAATAAATTTTCGTGTGATTTAGTGTTGTATTAACGAGTCATGTAAAATTTCACCAAATCTATAAAGCCCCAATGAATTGCTGGTTATGGTTACAAAATTTATTGAACTTCCGGTCCAACTGTTATCAAACCGACCCGATAACCCAACTCAAAATCACAAATCTCTGTGTGAATTGGTGTTGTGCGAACAGATCTTGTACAACTGTTAACAAACCAAATCAATAAGCCAGAGGGATTTTTTAGTGTGATCAGAATGCAGAGTGGTACATCATGTGTCACTATACAAATGATGAGATATGCATATTAAAAAATTAATAACTTAAACTATAAATTTTCCCACCATTTATATAATAACATGAATGATCCGGTCATAATAAAAAATTTCTTCTATAAGCCCAACCCGAAAGTGCAAATTTCCATGAGAATTGTGGTGTTTACGAGTTATGTACAATTTTCCCAGATCTATAAAATCCTTGTTGAATTGCAACTTTTGGTTGCAATTGAACTTCAAGTTGATCTAGTATTTTGCAAAGGAAAATGATTTTACTTTCTCCTTCTGTCCTCGTGCACTTAAACTTCTTTTTAGTGTTTATATCAAACAAATCAAACAAAAATTAAGAGATAAAAACAATAAGATAAGAGTAGAATGAGAAAATGAGAGTGAAAATTGCTACACTAGTAAAAACACTAGCAATTTTGATTGAATATCTCAAATAAATGATTTGTTGATATATGCTTACTAAAAGAATAGATGATTTTCTAAAATTTAATATTAAATACTAACCCCTTTTGGCATGACATGAGCAAATGGAGGTGGATCTGCATCAAGATTTCGTATTTCCATCTCAATCACCGCCCGTGAGAGAAGGGTGCTAAGTCCAAAGGGGAGAATGGTTGGTGAATGGGTGTGTTTAGAGGTTTAAATAAGATTGAAAAGAAAAAAGTTGCTAGTTTTATTATGTTTCGTTTGGCATTGTTTTTTCCGCCAAAAAATGCTTTCTTTTAAAATTAATCAATAAAATAAAACATTTTGATCCATAGAAATAAATAAATAGAACGTTTTGATTAGTTTGAAAGCAATGTCCTCCTAACAACAGTTTTCACTATGCAACCTCTAGAATACTTATCAAGCTGCTTTAGTAAGAAGTAGAAATGAGTTCGTAATGAACTTTCTCACTTTTTGCAATACCTTATTAGTTGAAAATAACATAGTGTACCCTTCTCTTGTGTTTCTCTCTCATATTATCTCCCAAATATGCATACTCTTTCTGTTGAGAAACAAAACTCACCACCAGTGGCATATCAGATTTTAATATCGGTGGTGCCAATATAAAAGCTCCGCAAAAATAACATTGAAAAATTAAAAGATAAACTACCAACTTTTGATTCATAATATTTGTACAAACAACATTACACGACGATATTTCATACTCTAAATATGTGTTATGACAGTTTCATTGTTAATACAAGAAAAAACAAATCAATGATGATTTGGAACTATCCAAAATTGGAGTTGAGCCATCCATAATAGGATTAGAACTATCCAAAATTGAAGTTAAACTATTTGGAATAGGATTGTTTGATCGATCAATGATGGCTTTTGCATGTCCATACTTCTATTTGTACACATATCAATTAATAAAAAATAAAAAAAATAAAAAATAAAAAATAAAAACCATATCAATTGATGAAGCTAAAAACAGTATATGAACTAACCAACACATGACCCAAACAATATAAAAAATCACAACCTTACAAAATAAATCACAACCTTATAAAAAATCACAACCATATCAATTGGTCCATCCGCCGTTGATCACCACCTTCCCTCAAATGTGTCATCTTACAAAATAAATCACAACTTATATTAACTACTTACACTTCTAATTTGTTTGAGGCCTTTTGTGATAAAACCTCATACCAATTAAATTCTACAAGTAATTAAGTTGAGGACGATATCAGTATGACAGTAACTATAGTTTCCAAATTAAGACGCACTCAGTGCCCATGGTAATCTCTTTCTGTCACACAAACATCTTGCAAATTGCAACTTGGTTAACAAAAATACAAAAGTATGGTTAAACCCCCGTCTTCCCTCCATTTAGTGTCACAATTCACAAATGGAACAAAACAAAAACCCCATAATTGCTAATTTTCACATCTTATATAATTTTGTTGTGTTTTTTTTGGCTGGGGCCTTTGCCCACTAGCTTTGGGTATGTTTCACAATTAATATGTCGGGACCAAAATTTTGTCTCTTCGGGAGGTACAGATGGGGACTGAATCCTAGATTTAAAGCATATATTTCCCCTTTAATCCTTCCATTTAATCAAATTTGTAATGTTGTAGCTTTGAGCATTTCCACTAAGAAGCATTGTCACAACACCACATTCTTGGGTGATTTAAATAAGATGGCAGATTTTCAGGTATGGATCTACCTACTAATTGAACCCTCTATATGTTTATATAAAAATAAAGAATTTAATTTTGAAATTTAAAGGAATGTATTCTCTTTATTTTTTTCAACTATTGTTTTGCTTTGCATATGATTTTATTTTTTTAGGTATTGTGTTTTGGTTTTGTTAATTTTACATATGTAGTTTACTTTTGTTATCAATTTTGCCAAATTTAACTCAATTTCTATAACTATTGTTGTTCAATATGAAGCTCCATCTCAGACATATCATTGCTTGTAGCTTGTGGTACATAGTGACTGCGCAACCTGTCATGGCTCTCAGGCCTAAGGTTTTCTAAATACGTTCCAAACTTTGTCTTCGTATAAACAAACATGGTCAAATTAATCACTGGCTTGCTAGCCATTAGGCCCCATACATCTTCAAGAATCAAATCATTCAGTCACATGCATGCATACTTCTTGTCCAGTTTCTGCAGCATTACCTGACTCCCAAGACACACAACAGCCCAAATGCCTCTCCCTTCCATTTGCTAAAAAAATCCCAACAAATGAAAATCGATAAGCATATGAAATATGAGGGACTCACACCTGTTCTCTAAGCATGTACTCTGTCCTATAAGGCGATTTTCTTTTATAATATCATTTTTTTCTTATCCTAGCTAGATTTTCTTTCTATTGGGTAAAGATCACGGATGTGATAGCCAACTTATTTGTACATTAATTCATACAAAGTAACTAATTAATCTAATCAGCTCACTCAGATATTTTTCACTTCGTTTTGGATGGGAGTGTCTATTAAGATCTCTTTTAAGGCTTATGATATACATTAAAATCGTGAGAGATGGTATTAGAGCTAATTCTCTGTACGGTGCTAACGTCAAGTTTGGGAAGCAATATAGCACAGGAAATTTGAATATTGATCTATATATATATATATATATATATATATATACACACACACACGCACACACGCGCGCACACACATAGACACTAGTATCTTTAGAGAATATTATGCCTGTCCTCATGTGTTATTACATCTTCAAAGACAGGATATTGATGTGTACATATGCATAGAATGACAAATTCATTCCAGCAAATCCCCGATTTAAAAAAAATAAAAATCCCAATTCGATTCATAAGATAAAGTCTATCTTATCCAACCCACACTGCCTCTATTCTCCTCACATGCTTCAGCCACACAGCCAGAAGTATGCATGGTCGAACTCCTGAAAAATAGCATAATTCAATTTTTTTTTTTTTTTTTGTCTGTTTCAAGCTTGGCATTCCTGAACAAACAAATATACATATAAAAACACATTAAGAACTAGCAGCAAATATAAAATTATTAACTGAAGGAACAAAAAATTAGCATTATCTCATCAGGATTTCAGAAACTGGTCGAAGAGTCTCCTGAACCCTAATACTTGGAAGTTGGAAATTAACCTTATCCCATCACTTACAACTTACAAGGTCAATCGTCTGATCGGCAGGTTTTGGCCCCTTTCTTTCTTGCAATTAACCATGCATCCCTCCAAAATTCCAAATCAATGCAATGTGGCAGCTGCATGCTTTTCACACACACACACACACACACACACACACACATATATATATATATATAAACTGCCATTCTACTACTTGCACATAAAAGATATTTCACTGATTTGGATCTACAGTTCAGATGCTTAGTATAGCTAGTAACATAAACATACGTCTGGCAAGAAAACATTTTTCTTTGATATTATGTATTAATAAAAGATATTACCTTAAAAATCACAACTAATTACTCTTAAACAGTATGAAGGCTTAGCTCAAGGACGAGTAAGCTCACAGGAAAAATTATTCTAGTTCAGGATGACAAAACAAAAACCTGTCACACAAAATGCAGGTACGTACTTGTTGATTAGGTTTAAGACCACCAGGCTAAATGTACACCCAGCGGCCGGCATAGTGTGTCCATCTTCAACGTGCCTGTGACTGTGAGTCTCTTCACATGCGCATATTCAGTATGCGTTAACCTGTTCAGTGTTCACCAGCTTGTTCTCTACTAGCAGAGATACAAACAATTTATTTGGCATCAAGAAGGGGATCAGATTCTAACCTGACCTTCAAGCTCAAGAGAGGGTACACACAGTTGTATGTATAGGGTGGTAAAATGTTTTTACCTTCTTCATGCCACAACCTTTTGGTGCAAAGGAAATTGCTTTCTTAAATGTAGAAAACTACAAATATAATTTTCTTATTTTCAATAATATTTCTACTTAAACAGTAATTATTTCATGTGTAAGACATTTTTTTTAGAGAATGTTTAAGAATCCCTTGATACATATTTTAATGTTAAAAACAAAAAAGCAATGTAAGCAAGGGAAGCAATCAAGAAAAAAATTGAACCCTTGTTTTCTTCAGATGAGCCCAACTTTCTTCTTACACAAAAATCTGTTCAAGCCTTTAGTTTTGACGTGGGTCTACATGTGACTATTGGGCCCATTTAGAAACTCCCAATTGCTCATCGAGGCCCATCTGTGTTTATTCTCCATTTAGCCGTTTTTCTTTTCATAAATTTGAGATGAAGGGTTCGACCTTAGATATCTTTCCAATGTCAGAGAGAGATGCTACTAAACTACGAGCTAATTGATATATTAGCCAGTATCAGAGAAAAATATTACTAAACTAAGAGCTACTTGATCTTCCATTTAGGGTTGGACACACAATATGATCATGGAATCCATATTGTAGTCTGTATATTCCAATGCTATGCGAATTGTCACTGACCAACCCAACTGTTGAACACATTCAATATTATCATGCATTATTTACTTACTCAATATATTTGCCAATTGAACGAGAATCCATTACTCCAATGTAATGCTTGTGACAGTGAAGACTCAAGGAAATGGTCATGAAACGAAACATGCATACCACTGGCGGAGCTACTAACAAGGTTGTCGTGGGCTGTAGCATAGGGAGAGTTTTAGTTATTTGAGGTTAAAAATACTAATTATTTTGGCTATTTTATTATTTTTAATTGTTATAGGCCACCAAATAAATAAAAAATAAAATAAAAAAACAAAGATTACTTTTAGAAAAAATAAGAGTCAATAAATGTTAAATAAAAGTTTACTTTGAATGAGGATCCTTTTGTGAAGATCTAGGTGATCCTTCAATCACATTAGTTCATCTCATATCGTGCGATCAGGAATCATTGTAAATTATTTTTATTTAAAATTAAATATAAACAATACTTGACGAAAACTGACCGCACAATGTACAATGAACAGATGTGATTGGAGGATATCCGGAATCCTCACAAAGAGGATCTGGAGAGAATCCTCATTCGTTACTTTAACCAATGGGAACTTTAACGAAAAGCTCTCGGTACTGTTCACTTTAACAAAAAATCACATTTTTATACTAAAAAGTTAATCCTAATACTATTCACTTGACCTTTTGTATTGTCATTATCTTTAAAATTTAAAGTTTTCAAACTTTTTTTTATTAGTTTTCCTTTAACCAATACCTAAATTTATTACTTTTAAATTACAAGTTTTATACTTACGCGTCTAATAAAGAATAATATATATTATTAACATGATTATTTTATTCAATTCTGAATTCAAATTGACCTAGGTCCTAGGTTTTCTAGGGAGAAGTTATAGTTTTAAGAAAAATTTTATTTGAACTTATTCAACTTCTTTCTACACTTATATTATTTTTAATTAAATAATTAAAATCTTTTTAAACCTAAATTTATTATCTAAGCTTTCCTCCCAAATTTAATTCAAAATGTAAAATTATCTTTACATCCATTTAAAAAATAAATTTTCAAATTAAATAGTTTTGTTTTCAAAGATACTCGAAAGTCAAAAAGCATTATGGTCCTTTGTCCCTCCTCCCACTTTGATCTCTTCAACTAACTGGTACCCATTCCAATTCATATCCAAATTCTTCAATTGTTTTCGTGGCAAGTGTCAATATATCTAACAAAGCCTTGAGTTTTAAACATCTGTATATATACTAGTAACTAGTAAGGTTGCTATTATTAACATTGGAAAAAAAAAATAGTTGTTTAAAACTAACATTCATCTTCACATGGTTACAATTTTTATAATTTATGCTCGTATTTTTCTAATCAAAACAAAACCTTGAGTTTTGAATATACTTGAATCTTCTGAGGGTTAAAAGTATTTGTGAGCATATTCAAGTACTATAGCTGTTATTTTGGGCCATAAACCAAATTGTTTTGTCTGCAATCTAATTGATGTGGAGATATCCTTTAAACAAAAATTAAAAAACTTAGGGTAAATTACATTTTCATACCTCAGATTTGGGGTCTACTTCAATTCCTTAGAACATCTTTAAAACATTTCACTTTCATACCTTAAGTACTATTTTATTTCAAAATAATACCTCCGTTACATTTTTCATCCATTGATCTATTAAATGCTGATGTGGTTGCCACATATATGGCACGTGGCTAACAAATGTTTGCCACGTGGCAAATAAAATATATTTTTAAATTTTTTTTTAAAACCGGAATTTTCTCAAACAAAGAAAAAAAAGGGTAAATTACATTTTACCCCCTCAAGTTTGGGCTCGATTTCAATTCCTTACAACATCTTTAAAGCATTTCAATTTCATACATTTACTATCATTTTATTTCAATTTCTTTCATCCATTAAGTGATGACGTGGCAAATATGAGATCCACATTTGTGTTGACGTGAATGCCAAATTTGTGCCACGTGGTAAAATAAAAAATTTATGCATTTAAAAATATTTAATTAAAGAAAAGTTTTTCTTTTTAAAAAATAAAAATAAAAAATAAACGAAAACCCCCAGAAACCCATCCCTTCCCCTTCCCTGCAACCCCTATTTCCTCCCCCAACCGATCCATTCCCTTCCTCGCAACCCAAACCCCCCTCATGCTACCCCACCCCCACCTCTCCACAACCCCCCTACCCCCCCCCCCACCCCTTATCATGCGCACCCCTCACCTGGTGCTCCAGAATCGGCGATTTCGCCTCCGTCGTGAACACCTGCACCCCATGGATAGATTCGCCCGACTCAGATCCAACAATCACCATTGCCATGGCATTCTTGTTCTCATCCAGAGCCTGCACCACGTTGGGGTGCCTCAGCCTCGCCGCATCAGCTCAAATGATCTCCAAAAACCCATCTTCCACTGCCTTGGTCACTCCAGTTCACATGCGCGCCTCCAACAGAGCGACGCATACAGTGGGGTCGGGCGTGAGTTCTTCTGTGGGATCTGGGTGTGAGTTCTTCTGGGCGTCAGGCGTGGAGAGAGAAGGGAGATCTCAAAAACCCCGAAAAGGTTCTCAGATAGCCGCTGCAGAATCGGCAGATCGAACGCTGCTGTCTTGCCACTGCCGGTCTAGCCGATGCCCAGCACATCCCGGCCTGCTAGGATTTCAGGGTGAATGTGGCAGCAGAGTCGGGGTTAAGATTTATGGATATTTCGATTTAGAGGTCAGGGGCGGAGGGTATGGCGGAAATAGGGTTTTTTGAGGGTTTTGAGGATTTGGGGGCGCAGAGCTTGAAGAAAGGGAAGTCAACGGCATGGATTGGTTGGGGGAGGTGAACAGAATGGAGGAGAGGGGTGGGGGGTTGCGGGAAAAAGGATGGGTTTCTGCGTTTTTGTTTTTGTTTTTATAAACTTTTCTTTAATTAATTATTGTTTAATGTATATAAAAAATAAAAAAATTTGCCACGTGGCACAAATGTGGCTACCACGTCAGCTCTTAATTAACCAATGGATGGAAAATTTAACGGATGTATTATATTGAAATAAAATAGTACTTGAGGTATGAAAGTGAGATGTTTTAAAGATGTTGTAAGGAATTGAAATTGACCCCAAACCTGAGGTAGTAAAGTGTAATTTACCTTCTTTTTTTTTTTTGAGAAAATTCAGGTTTTAAAAAAAAAAAAAAAATTGCCACGTGGCACACATTTGGCAGCCGCATGGCATATACGTGGCAGCCACGTCAGCACTTAACGGATCCATGGATGGAAAATGTAACGAATGTATTATTTTGAAATAAAATAGTACTTAGGGTATGAAAGTGAAATGTTTTGAAGATGTTGTAAGGAATTGAAATAGGCCTCAAACCTGATGTATGTAAATGTAATTTACCCAAAAACTTATATTCATAGAAAGGGTTTCATATACATCCCAGAAATTTGGTGTGTGCAACAATTTTTTAATACTTTCACTTCGGCGGTGCAGAAAGTTTAAACTATGAGCAGTTTGAGATTGAGAAAAAAAAATTTGAAAATCAAATACTCGTCTTCTAACTCTAAAAAAAAATTGAAACCAAACGAACAAAACATTACCATAAGTCGAGTCATAACTTAGTTGGAGGATTAATCAAATTTAGGGTCATAACTTAGTCGAGTCATAACTTACTTGTTTTTTTTCTCTATAAAAGCTTATAGGGTTTTAGCTGGAATAAACATATGATAAATAAAGAGTGATGATAGAGTTGAATAATAGTGTGTGGGCTTATTGATGAATTTAAGTTTTATTATTAATTTCATATTGTACTTAATGATAATTATGCAATAGGATAAAAAAAAATTAGTATTTAAAATTTAAATTGAGTGTAGAAAGAAGTTACATGAATTTAAATAAAATTTTCCTAATTTTAATATTTTATTATTTTACCAATTCAAGAACTCACAGGGTTTTAGGTTTTCTAGGAAGTAATTATTAGGTTTTATTATTTTATTCATTTGAGTAAGTACTTATACGTGTTTTAGGAGTTAGCTTTCAAGTTTTGGACCTAGCTTCTCTGCCTTTTCGATTCTTATACACTTCTATCTTTTCTTATTTGTGTAATCTTGATTAAATCACGTTAATATTTTATATTATTATTATTTTTTATCTTATTATTTTTATAAAAAAATTAATATAAAATATTGATGCATTTTAACTGTCATCGTACAAAATAGAAGAGAATGAAAATGTATGGAAACTGAAAGGTTAGATAAGCCGGATCCTTCATGTTTGGCTTTTAACTATTCAGTTTTCTGAAGGCACAGCTAGAACAGTACGGCTCAATTTTCCAAAAAGCTACGAATTCACGGTCCACAAAGACATTCTGCAAGTGTGAAAGTCCCACTGACTTATCTCGTCAATTAGTAAGCTTTTTACCACTTTATTTATTCTTAATTAGTTTATTTGTTTATTGTTTGAATTTAAGAGTCTGTGCTTGAAATTTTAATTTTGAATTGAATATATTTTTCTGATAGATCTGGTAGGAATATAATTTATCATATAAAATTGTGTTAATATTGTCTAATTTGAAAGTTTCAAGTGTATTATTATATAACTTTATGTAGATAACAAAAAAAAAAAATTTAAGCATTTGATTTCGTAGTATAATTTTAACTTAACCAACCCACAAAATAATTCCAGGCTTCGTTATTGGAATCTACATCTTCAATTCAAACTATCAAGAGCTTTGCACCAAACACACATCTTTATAGATAATAGGGAGGAAATGAAAGCAATTTCCTGCCTAAATACCACAATCTTGATGCCAAAAAATCTAAAACCCTTCTAAGAAGAGTATACGCAGCCATATCATCTTGCCCTTTCGAAAGACAGCTAACGCTCGATTTGGATCGTGACATGGCTGATGTTATACTCCCTTCTGATATAAGCTATTACGTCCTCCAGCACCGTGTCTGCATTTGCTTCTGGTCTAACTTTCACATGGCAAGCCAGCAGGACTTTCCCCACCGTGATAGCCCATATATGCAGCTCGTGGACTGCTACCACTTCGTCCATCTCCAACAGTCCCGTTTCAAGTCTCGTTGCATCAATCTCTCTCGGCGTGCTCTCCATCAGGACATCAAGTATGTTCCGCATCATCTTAATAGTTGTCCCCAAAACAATGACCGAAAAAATTAGGGTGCAGATCAAATCAACTATCTTCCACTCCGGCTTGGCCCATATGATTGCCCCGCCAATCATTACCCCAATACTTTGTACCGAGTCTCCAAGCACATGGAGATAAGCACCCTGTAGATTTATGTTCCGTTGCTTCTTCTCTACTTGCCCATCTTTTGGCTTATCCAACAGTGGCTCAGCAAGATCCTTGTCGGCATGGTGGTGTTCATGATCATCTTCATGAGTGTGAGGGTGCTCATGATCATGTGAGTGCTCCTCATGATCATGACCTTGCGAGTGTTTCTCGTGAGCATGATCGTGGTGATGGTGATGAGCAGAAACAGTCATTCCGTGACTGTGATCACCGTGATCATGTCCATGTCCATGTCCGTGTCCATGATCATGGCCTAACAGTATGGCCATGGCTATATTAACCACTAGACCAAATGCGGCAACGAGAAACATTAGAAATCCATTCACCTCACCTGTGTCATGTATCATTCTAACTATGGCTTCATATACCAATATCCCGGCAAGCAACCATATGAGCTGGATGGAAACCAGGGCACCAAGAATTTCAATCCTAAAAAACCCGTAAGACTGACGGGGAGTGGCTTCCCAGCCAGCCGCCCACAAAGAGAACAAGGAGATGGCAAATGCTGCAACATCCGAAAGCAAATGTGCTGCATCTGTCAATATTGCTAAACTATTGGCTTCAATGCCACCAACTACCTCAACAGCCATGAACAGAACACAAAGTACCACTGCTATTAAAAGCTTGCGCATGGAGGCTGATCGGTCTTTGGCATCTTTAGAGTTGGATCCAACATCCGCAAGTCCACATGGTGCTTCCCCACAAATCTTACTCCCACTATTACTCGTTTCACCATCGTGCACATCTCGATGGATTTCAATAACCTGGGCATGTTGAATATTTTGTCGTTCCATCTGACAATCCACAAAAAGATCACAAGTAATATGAGTGAATGCTTAGTGCAGCCAGTATGCAAAATATGTTCTGAAATTGCACAAAGAAAAAACCACAATATGATTCCATTACTTCACTTTCATGAGCCAACAAAGAAGTTAATTGATTAGCACAGACCAAATGAAGTGTATCCAAATCTGTAAATAATAACACTTGCCTGTGACCTCAAATCTCTTTCGAACACAGTAGTACGATGAAGTTTTTTACCAAGAAGAACACAATCTATTGAAAAACCAGTGAAAGACGTGAAAGGAAAGATTCGTAAGGAATTCTTCAAAGACTTCATCTATCGTTTTTCTGGCTTTGACTTACAACGTTTGCAGCCACTACAATTATAGGCTTCAACATTCAACCATTGGAATTCCTACCTAATGAGTAATGAGACATCCTAGAGAATACAAAACGCTCTTTGACGGACACATAGTATCCTTCATGTAGGCAGATTTCTAGAACCTTATAACCCCAGAATTACAAACTATATCTTTATCAATATCCCTACTTTTCGAAACATAACAAAAGCATGTTAAACTTCCTAGGTCAAAATGTTTACGAACTTCCTGAAAGCAAAAACACGGTTTCTGATCCATAGTTTTCATTTCTTCAGCAGTGGTCTGGTCACACTATCTAGTATCTACTGTCCTTAGCAAACTCAGGAGGCAGAAAAACCTGCCAAAATACTTTTCTGAGGATCAAGGTCATAAAATTTCTAACTGATAGTAGCTTCCGAAGCCATCTCTTCGTCTTAATTTCTACATTAAAAAAAATTGAAATAGCCATAGAATGTAAAAAAGATGCAATCTCTCCCCAAATCCCAATTTCTCACAGCCCTAACATAGTTCAATAGACCAGTGAAGCTCATTTGTACTCAAATTCACCAGCTATAGTTGCATTTTCATCATCTAGTATGGACCGGAAAACTCACAATCCATGAAATGTCAGGAATGCAATTTAGCCAAACCAAAAACTATAGGAACAAGTTTCAAAAATCATCTCAGATTGTCTAGGCCGGTTTCTAGGAGGACTTCGTAGCATCAACTCGGAACCAAAAGCAAACTATATGACCTGATTGATTCATCAAATTGACAAAGTTGTTGCTGCAGATGTGCTGCAAACATGAATGCTACTAGTCCATAGATTATCAAGGGCCTTAGATAAATCACTATTGTCTGAAGACTCTAAGCAGACACCAATCAGACATATGAACAACATCAAAGTAAAATCTGGAAATCACAACCCAAAAGACAGATTAACGAGTGCTATCATTTCAAATTTTCATCACAACACAAGAAATGAGGAAATAAAAGAACCCCATTAGCTATCTTTGGTGAAATACCCTATCACACCATCAAACCATTTCAAGAAAGTGAAAAATATTCACAAAAAAAGAAAATTACACACACACACACACACACACATATAAATATAATTAAGGAATTGAAAGAATGTACCTTTTTAGTTTTAGGCACTTATGGCATTCCACTAGCAAAAGGCTCTATCTGTGTTTCAAGTGCAGATGCTACGGCCTACTGGCAGCGCTGAGAGCCTTCTTATCTTTGGAAAATTTTGGGAGCTGGGGAGCCTTTGTCTCTCAACTGGTCATCAAATACAACTGCATCAATGCAAATCAATGCAATTACAATTGTAGCCCTCACCAGATGTTCCAAGCGACCAGAAGACTTGTTGGCTTTGTTTGACTACAAGTATGGACTGGGAGTAGTAGAAGAGGTGACGTGGGCGTCAGTTTCTCGGGGGCCTGGCAAGATTCGTCCACTCTGTTCATGACACATATAAACAGACGGATAGTTCTTTTAGAATATTTACTTATTAATTCATAGAAATTTTAAATTTATTAGATTAGTGTTCGAGGATGGTGGATAACTCTGAATATTAATTGTTATATAAGAAATATATTAGATTGGTGTTCTTGGATTGTAGCAGGTAGAAACCTTAATTAATGGCGTTGGTTATGATTTGATCAGCAATCTTTTTTTTCACATCCCCTCCTAATTAATTAAAATCAAGATTATTTAATCAATTAAATGAAAGATGTTTTTATAGAATTCGTCCATCTGCTTTTGTTACATTTTAATAACTAAATGATCTTATTTTAATTGATTTTTTTTATAAAGATAATTTTTATAAAATGATTTATAATATGAACGATTTCGATCACCAAACACAAAGTTATGTGTATAGGCCACAAAGCAAAAGTATCTTGAGGAGGTGTTCCTCTTAATCCTTAACTTTCTCCAAAAAAAAACGAAGGGGCTACGTCCTACGATTATGATTTGATGGGGGAGATTTTAAATTCAACTTTTATGTCAATATTTCAACTGTTCCATTGTATAACTTAATCCAAATTTTGACCATGCTTCATTTAACTTAATCCCATATATTCGTTATAATTCACGTACACATACTTTTGTTAGTAACTTGCATCGAGCAAAGTCTTCCTAGCTACATTATATGCAAAAGGGCGGTCAAATTAAACATTAGGGCAACATATCAAGCAATGTGGTAGAGGTGAGTTGTATACCAAGTTCACCATCCATTTGTTGCATTTACTCACGTACAAGGTATGCATGGGCATCCATATTTACAATAATGTAATATGTATGAGTTTGGGAGACTTACTATTTATAGTTGTCAACAGCTCAACACAAGTTATAATTCACGTTATTATTTTCTTTTGAGTTTTGCATGCAAATACATAGTAATCACTTGTGAGATCGCCTTGCATCAATAGATAATGAATAAATTATTGATGACATTGGTTGGCATTGTCTTAAGTGAGATCACTTGTATTTTGTATACAATATGTTGACATTGTCAACGTGTAACAAATGCTACATGTAAGATAAGAAGTTTAAAATTTGCTCATATTCTAATTTATTTATTTTTTTGAAGAGTGCTCATATTCTAATTAATTACATAAAGAAACACATAAATAAGAGATTTAGAAGCTTACAATAGCACCAAATAGAAAAACATTTTATATTATATTATACATGCGACAATAATGTATTCTTACCATATGCCATATATATACAATTATATTGTGTAGGTTATGTGCATAATTAAATAATTAATCAAACCTTATTAACATTCACATGACAAAATCATTGTTAGAACTAAAAACAAAATATTGGGGTTTTTTGTTCTTTTTATTCTTGTGAATTTTGGGTCTTCTATTGCATTCTTAGTTCGGTGGATAAGGGTAGCATCTCTTCACACCTCACATATTTTCTTAGGCATTAAGATTCTAATTTGACAAGAAGTTGACAAACAAGCATGGCCCCAAAAATGTCGGCACTCAATACAAGTACGAAGGTCTATTCTAATCGAGGATATAATAATCTTGTGTGATTTATCTCACTCGTCACATGATATGTCACAATATGAATATATTTTCAGTGACACCTAAGATGGCAGGAGTGCTACAACCCCAACAACCTGTCAGACGAGAATACAACCCAAAAACACTTGAAATAAATCAGGATTCCTACAGTTCCTCAAACGAAGATCATGTTAAACCAACGGTTTAAACCAAACCAATTTTAGTAAAACCTAGAACCCAGTTTAGATCTTTCTTTTTTTTCTTTTTTTTTTCCCTCCCCGCAAAGATATAAAAACTCACAAGAAGTTCTGAATACAAAGAAGACCAGATAATAAGGAGAAGGCAGGTTCGACATTGGAGCTTGGAAAAATAATCTCTTTGTGTGTTGAGAGTAGTATTATGGGTAAGCTTCAACCAATAAAACTTGGAGATCCAAGTAGTAGTAAGATTCAAATTGGTTTCATTACCATTACGTACACAAAATTTCTTACCTTTTTGAAGAAAAAGAACAATGCAAACATTGCAAAGAAAGTATTTTAGCGATTTTTCGAGTATGCCTCGGAGCATGCATAGTATACGTCAGAGTTCTTGGCCGTTGGAACTTTCGAATATCGCTATCTGCATGTATCGTAGAGAGCACGTCGTCCTTAGATGGAAAGTGGGGGGAGATCCATTGAAAAGAAATGAGCATAAAAAGGCCTGTACTTCTTGCTTAATCTTCATTGTAAACCCTGGCATCATTTTTCCAGACATCATTTACATATATAGAAAGTGAATCTTTATATTAATAATGTCAATTATTGTACCAATAACACAACGATATATTTAGTTATTGACATGTTATCTATTAATGTTACGACGATTGTTCGACACAATATCCACAATCCATCTTTTAATAAATAATGAACAGTCTGTCCACCAAAGAACTGTCCAATGTACAAGTAAAGAGAGACCAACAAACGAAAAACGGAAAGGGAAACACAGAAATCAAAGTTGGGGACGAAGAGTGAAATCTCGAAAAACATCTTGGCAATGCACACCGAGGGAGGCGAGGCTTCTATAATCAATCATCTTTGTCCTTTAAACCTACTAACAATCAATTTGCAGATTGACACTGCTGAAGCTATATCCAGCTCTCTGATATAATCCATCACATTGCAAACCAGAAGGGCTATCCCATTGTGACAGCCCAAATATGCATTTCATTAATTTCCATCCATCGGATCCTCCATCTCCAACAGTTTCTTTTCAAGTCCTCTTCACATGAATCGCTCTAGGTGTCCTTCCCATCATGACATCAAGTACATTACGCAGCATCTTGACAGTCTTCCACAGAAGAGTCACAGAAAAAATTAGGGTGCAAATCGGATCAAAAACCTTCCACTCAGGCTCGTACAAAATGAACGCTGCGCAAATCAGTACTGCAATAGCATGAGCGGAGTCCTTAAGTGCACGGAGTACTTTTATGCACCTCTGCCTTATCTTTTCATATGTGTCTTTTGCAAGCTTATCCAACAGTGGTCGACTCCGATCAGCAGCATCACGATCATGTGATCGTTTACGATCATTACGAGTACAAGAAATTGTCATTTCGTCGCTGTGACGAAAATCACCATCTTGTCCTTCAACAGTTATGTGGTCCAGAAGTAAGGCCATGATCACACTTCCCCCAAGACAAACTAGGCCACCAGGAAACATTATGACGGCATTCACCTCAGCTGTGTTGTCGATGGTTTTCACTATGCTTTCATACACCAATATCCCAGAGAACAGCCATATGAGTTGGATGGAAAGTAGGGCTCCGAGAATTTCAATCCTTAAAAACCGCCGGTAATAAGGCGATTCACTGGGTGGGGCTTCCCAGCTAGAAACTGCCCACACCGAGATGGCCAATGTGGCAACATCAGCGTACAAATGTGTTGCAACAGTTAGTATTGTTGAACTTTTGGCAAAAATGCCGATGCATACATCCATAAATATTATGACAACACCAAATACCGCTGCCAGTAACAGTAAAGTCCCGGAAAATTTTAGTTCTATGGAGCGAAACGTGGCATGTTCGTCAGGAGGAACATCGTCAGAATTGTTAGCGATCTGAGCACGTTGAGTATTTTGTGGTGCCATATGAAATATCACAAAAACAACCCAATAAGTACTATATTAAGGAGGCCTTAGTGCTGTAGCTGTAAGTATATATGCAAAATGAATAACATGAACACAATTATGTGAGAATACATATCATATCTTCCTTTCCGTCATTCTCCAATAAATCTAAGAAAAGTGCTTCTACTGCATTTTTAGCAGAAAATGTTAAAAGCGGTTATGGGCCACTTCCAAAGAAACACGTCAAATGTTTTTCCATGAAGCACTTCCAAGTATTTTTTTCAAGCAACACTTGAATTTTTGATAAATTTTTTAATGAATTCATAATAAAACAAAAACGCTTAACAAAACTACTGCTTATAAAAGCAATCTCAAATGAGCCATAAACAACAAAATTAAACATGAGCTAGCATTCACTATAAAGGTCATGAAGGCAAAACATCTACCAAATCTGCATCCTTAATCCAAAATACCAAATATGCATCTTTCCAAATAATGAAAGGGAAGGGGGGGGGAATATTTCAGGAATATGAAGAGAAAATATGAAGTGCTTGGCATCCAACAGTTACTTCAATAACCATTACAACAACACAACTACAGGCATTAAGAGTATGACCTTGGGAATTTCTTGTTCTGCAGTGCAATCTACGGTGAGAACCGTGGCACGTTCCATGGAATCCAGAGAGCTTGATCCAATCCCATCATCAGGAACATGGCCAGGGATATCAACAATCTGAACATGTTTAGTATTTTGTGGTTCCATCTGAAAATTCATGAAAACAAGCAATTATGTATGATAAACTTGTATATGATTATGTCATAGGATTCATATCTGCTTCAAGATTATTCCGAGAACCAAACTCAACTTAAATTTAAGTCAACGATCCATTGGAATTTGGACAAGATAGGTGGTGCGTGTACCCATGTGGCAGGATCCGACGTAGGGAAAACTTTGTCAACTCTGATTATGTCCCTTAATTATATATATACATATATATAACAGATGAAAACCGATCGATTCGGATGCATACAGTATTGTTATGTTTTTTTATATTTTTATTATTATTATATATATTTTTTTTTTCTAATAATGAAATGCACATGATAATGTATTAGTTAAAAGGGGCATTAATATATAGGTCCAAAAAATTGACCTACTATTGATTTTAGTCCAATTTTTTGAAATTTCTGATTTAGGTCCACTTAACTAATTTTTAAACCTATTTTACCCCTTGTTTTCAAACTTTGAATATTTAAACATCTGCAATGTACTAAACATTTAAAAAGCTGTTTCAATTCTTTACCCTTTAATAAAATAAAATATTTTTATCATAGATTAAGTTGCAAAAATATAGAACCTAATTAAAAGGTACTAATACATAAATGATAAATTGGTCATGAAATCAATTAATTTGAGTAAAAATAAAACTCAAATGAAGATCCAATTTTGACCATGAAATTAATTAATTTGAACACAACAAGCAATTTGATGAAAGAAGCCAACTGACCTCCATTCTTTGATCAAACATAATCAAATTTCATATATAGTGGAAGCCTGAGAAGAGAAGAGGAAAACAGAACAATGATAAAGAAGAAGAAGATTCGCAAGGCAAATGATAAATCCTAACTAAGAAGAAGGTTTTAGATAACAAACTAAAAAGAAATAATAGATAAATGAAGAAGAAATGAAGAGGCGTATCCTCACTTGGAGATATATAGGAAGTAATTTTATTCCAACAATTATCCTATCATTAAGGGAATTTTATTCTTTAAACCTCAAATAGGTAAAACTTTTCACAAATACTAATCCTAAAATCAAGGGATAATATTGATTACTTATAAGTAATTTTAGGAGTAAATTGGTAAGAGAATGAAAAAAAACTGACATGGAATATAATTGGACTTATCTAAAAAATGACTCACAAAATTGGATTCATATCAAGTTTTACCTAGTTAAAATAGGCGATGCTGGATTGAATGAAGCACCAGTGGACGTGGGATATTTCAACACACTCATTTACATGGGACCCAATTAGGAGGTCACACGTGAGAGATCTACACATCGGTAATCATATGAACTCAAGGGACCCACCCATTACGTGGCAATATGGGCCCGTTCCCTAATAATTGATAAGGTATAAGAGTCAGAGAGCAAGTCCGTACTATCACATGAGGGTTGCATCCCCTTGGCCTTAAGTGTTGGGTGAGTCATCGTGGTTCCACATGGTTGCCGATATGTGGATCTCACATGTGATCTAGTAATTGGGTCCCGCGTGAGAGTACATGGTAATATCTTCCACATCAGCCTTGTCTCTGAAAAAAAAAAAAAAGAGTTTAAATATCATAATTTCACCCCGACAAACACCGAGGCATTTTGTGGTAGAACCTCACAACTATCGAACTGTGCAGATAATAATTAACAAGTTGAGAACAATATTAATATTGTTAGAAGTGGGCATTTGTGCATGATGCCTAGTTTCATGAGTATGTGTGGTAGCTATATCTTTCCTTTTAAGTTATCTGATTTTGATATTTTGGTTTTTCAAGTTGATGTTTAGACCTTGTAATTTTATGTTCGCATTTTACCTGTTTTCTTCTGAAAGAAGGAAATTTGTTAATAACATACTACAAAGCAGTTCCCAAAGTACAAGAAACAGAGCTAGAGGCCTAACCAGCTAGGCCAATAATAGCAGCAACGTGAGAGTCTTCATGGCTGATATTATGACTGCAAACCTCTTGAAAAACTACATTTCCCAGGTATTTATTTGATCATATCTAGTGATACATGTCCTCAACTCTAATTGCTTTAATAGTTGATGTTGAGTTAACATTATTCTTATGAATTTTGTGGATTTGACTTTGGGTGCAGCAAATGATCAGATTCAAGTTATTGGTATGATTAAGCTCTTTGGAATAGGAGTTTTCTAACACTTTTCAAAGTTTGAGTCCCAACATTTGTTCAAAATTGTATAAAAGATCAATTATGCAAATTTGTAGTATATTCTCATATCAAAGATATTACAATTTATTTCCTCACCCAAAAAAATAAAAAATAAAAAAGGAAATATTATATTCAAATCTGGGTGTCCCCAGGGGTATCCTTTTTTTTTTATATATATAATATTATTTTGCAACTTTGCCATCAATGTGAATTAGGGTGGTATTGTTTGCAGATGACACCAATGCAATATTGGTAGCCCTTGTTACAATAGAGTCCTCTACATAGGACATGTTCTCTAGTTTAGTGGTTGTTTGGTGGCCATTGAGGTTTGTCACCAATAAGAGTGTCCACACTTGACAGTAGACACCAATGAAAAAGGTGGCTTTTAGCCAAAATTCTAGTAGTGTAATGTTGTATAATGGCTTAGGAAGTTATAGGAAAAAAAAAGAATTTAAAAAATATATGAAACAAATTTTGTAAAATAGAAGGAAAAAAAAGTGTAAAAATAAAATAAATTGTAAAAAAATAAAATAAAATAAAAAATAACAGCTGACTGACGTTAGTTAGTGGTTGCATTTGAAATTTGGCCTAGAATTCCTGTCGGATATAACCGACAAGAATTTATATTAAATATATTCATGTGGATTATATCCGACAGGAATGCTAGAATTTCTGGCCCGGGCCCGAGGCTGGTTGGATTGTGCCAACCAATTGGCCCTTTAGCCCTTTCAAATTCCATGAGACCCAAGAGCTATTTGGCCTAACCCTGGGTTAGAGACGATTTTCAGAGTATTTTCGACACTCTTACCTTTTAAGCCCTTCAGTTGGAGATGACCATTAATAATGCAAGACACGTCTTATTTGCAGCCAAACTAGTGGGCCCAAAAGGACATTTGATTCATGTATGCAGCCAAGTAATGTCGTTTTAACTCTTTAATAAAAAAAACAGCCTTAAAAACAACAATCTTTACACGTTAGACACCTCAAATTGAAGAAAATATTAACCTTTTAGATACAAAATAACATGTGACAACAATTTAACCTCCACGTAATCAAGCAAAAGAACACACTCGCCCTTCATAAATTACATACCCAACACATTAATGCAAATTATCATACCATTAAACCTCTAACCACAAATCACTCTCCGAGGTTCATACAAAAACCATATATTATGCAGAGCAGATGGTGACACTTTTAAGGTAGCATCCCTACATACTTACACCACTACCTCCTAGAATATCCAAAACCAAAACCAAAACCAAAACAAGAACCCATGTCTTCTGCAACCACTTTATCTTTCTGTGCTTCTTCACAACAGCTTCAACAGTATCGAAAGATTCCTGCATCACACAACCACACACGCTTTCTACTAACTTGCAGTCGCAGGTACGTTGCCAAAACTCGGTGTCACAAACCAACAGCATTGGCAGTTGGAGCATTAGTTCGTGCTCGGTGCACAAACTGACCTTTCACCCGGGGATGCTGCTCTGCTAGTATTTTCCGGCTTTGGTATCTGACCTGCGTATAGACATTAGCTGTTAAGGATTGGGAACACCTTTATGACATGGGTTATTTAGGTGATTTGGTATTAGCAGCTCAAAAGTGAGGGCTGTCCGGTACATTCGATCTAAGGTGGAAGTTTCCGAGTTGGTTAGGAAGTAATAAAGCTTGTTGGAGAATAATAATTGCAAATGTAGTTAAACCGAGCTTTCCTTGTACATGGCAACAACAATGTGTTATTCAAAAGCCCTCAAATGTGACATTAGGATGATTACTAAAATTAAAGACGAGGATAATACCTTCTTTTCAAAGCATCGATCTTTCCGCTTCAGTCGGAACTTGGTCAGAGCTGCTTCCCTTTGGCTGGAACGAAGAGGATCAGCTCCTCCAAAGCCCTCATGAACAGAACGACCACTGTCATTCAAACTCTCAGAAGCCTCCATCTCACCAGACACAGCCAGAGTGGCATTTCCATTAGTGCTACTACAATTGCTTCCATGTCCACTGCGACCAACAGCATTACCAACAGCATTGCCTAAACTACTACAGCCACTTTGCCCAGTAGCAGGCGAACCAGGTCTCAGTTCCTCCATTTGCTCCTGGTTGTTCTGCCCCTGCACAGTCTGGCCAATAGATTTATAGGTTGTCTTGTCAGACAGGTGACAACCTTCTTCTGAGAGGTAAACTTCAGGATTGGAATGATATGGGGAATTCACAGGATAGGAGGATTGTTCTCCATTGCAAGCCGATTTGCTACTCCATGTTGGGGTTACATCTGATTGTCTATGAAACAAGGATGGGAAAGAATGACCGTATGCAGTGCAAATATTATCAGACTTTGCCCCAGCGATAGGAACCATCCCAAGTTGAGAGCGTGGAAAGCATAAATCAGCTTCCTCAGTTTGACCGGAAACCAAGGTAGACATGTTTTCCTGGCTATCATGGGATTTATTTGCAACCTCCGATTCAGTGATGGGAAATGTTGGGAAAAAGGATTGCAACGTCTTGCTATTATTATACCTGCATGAAAGAACAATTGGTTGATCAGAAAATTCAGCAATCTAATCACTAGTTTGCATTCAATGTTTAAACAAGTTACAAGTCATTCCATTTTTGTTTCCGTTCTTACAAAGCGTAATAAGATTCTCCCTAAGCACCAAGTTATTCCATTTTTTTTTTAATAATTATTGTATTGTTGCCATCAGCTTTGCTGCTGCCAACAGAATTACCACTGTATAGCTGCCACTATTAATATACAATTCCTTATTAGTTATTATTCAGATCAAAATCACTATAAATTGTCATTCACAAATTGATAAAGAAGACCCCAGACGCATGCTTTAATTTTGTTCTCATCATCACTCAAGTTTACGAAAACAGGGACCTGAACACTCACCATGAAAAGGCAGAAGCATCAGAATGGTTCAGCACAGGCCTTTCATCGTTCACTTGCTTGTTTGAACCATCCAGAGAACTTCTCAAAGAAAGTTCCAGTTGTGGAGTGGATCCCATGTGCTTTGTACCGTCGTCTCTATTGTCAGGGGGTCCGGCAGTGCACTTTGGCCAATTACCAAAGGCTCCAATAAAGTCAATAGCTCCACTGGAGGGTTCATCCAGTCCATAACGGCTGATGTGAGTTTCAGAAGTGATATTAGCATCTCCTTTGTAACTTTCCGGTTGCATACCTTCACCTCGAACCATTTTTGTAGCAGAAACATTGTCCTCTCTGAGTCTTAATCCAGTTGAGGTATAACCTTCCTTCAAAGGTACAGCATATGATCCAAATGTACCTGACTTCTCTGCAAAACAAATGGCTTGTTGGATACCCCATTCTAAAATTACTGAAAGACGAAAAAAACTCCGAACAAATACAGAGAGAAAGCAGGAAAATATGGCATACCTTTTGCTTCACTCTCAAGCACAACAGATTCGTTGTCCGGTCTAGCACACTCCTTGAGCCTTTCCATATCTGTATTGCTTAAATTAGAAGCACTCTCATACCTTAGCTGTGGAATATCCTGCATATTTTGCATGTACCCACTCTCAGCTTCCATGTAAGGCGTCGTACAAGAACTCTGCACAAGAGATGCAGTTTGTATATGAAATTCCATGGAGCCAACCTATTCTATAAGTATAAAGTTTTCTCGAGCTATAGTGACCTCACACCCCAGCCCGGGCTCGACTCCACTGTACGCTTTAACTCTGACTACGCTTTCACGGTTTTGTTTATGAGAACTCATTGGACCACCCATACTGAGATTTCTCTCGGGCACACTCGCTTAACTTCGGAGTTCCGATGAAACCCGAAACCAGTGAGCTCTCAAAAGAGCTCATACTAGGTAGACATGGAAATATACATATAAGACCTAAAGGATCCCTTCCCTAGACGATGGAGGATGTTCCAGACATCTTTTATGTAGAAGAAAAAAGCATTGAAGTTCTCTTCGAGAATTGTGAGACTGTAGAGAACTCTAAATTTATCCTAAACCCTTTATTTTCAACTTAATTTTCAAATATACTTACTTGGGCTTCACTTCCTTTCTCACTGCATTCCTTATTTTCCTGCATGGAAGCTGCGTAACCATTTGAATGTTTACTTGCTAAATTGTTCTCGCAAGTGGCTTCGACTTTTTTCTGTGTAACATTAACGTTTTGTGGAACCGGTGCACCGCTACGCTGGTAGAAAGTAAAACACCAAGAGAAAAGACATGTATCATTAAACTGTAACACTGCCGCGCAATTAAACAAAAACAAGGAATCAACAACAAAGATGTACTGAAGGGGGAAGGTGAAAAATGGAACATACAGTTTGCCTTCTCCAAACATGCTGCCAAAGGTTCCGCAGCTCATTCCGCCTTACAGGCTTAATGAGATAGTCAGCTGCACCTTTCAGCATGCATTTCAAAACCCTGCTAGTTGAATCCTCAGAGGACATCACTGCACGGCAATACGAAAACTTTAGTTTCGAGTTCCATTTTCACACCGACAAACAATTAAAAAGAAAAGAGCACATTGTTAGGTCAAAGCAACATACTTATTACAGGTATGTTCTTGCACATGTCGTGTTCCATGACTAACGTAAGGAGCGCGAATCCGGAAATCGACGGCAGCTCTGTCTCTGTTAATATAAGATCCATCTTATGATGTTTCCTCTTTATGACCTCCCACGCCTTTAATCCATCTCCGACTGCAACAACTGCTTAATCCAAACAGACAGTCTCTTTTTAGAAAATGAAGATCCACACTTTCTACAAACTTGTCCAAATTTCTAAATTACCAGAATCACCTTAACAAAAACATTAAATTAGAAAAAGATCCAGACTTTTTACCAAAGTTAAGTCAAATAATCAAAATTTTCAAAACCCAGAAAAGGAAACAGTGCAACAGACCTTTGTAACCGCATTTTCGGAGAAGCGCAGCGATGATCTGCCGCGTCGAATCATCGGCTTCAACCAGCAGAACCCGGAGCACCAATTTTGGCAGGTTGCTCTCCCAGCTCACCACCTCCCCAGAACCACTACCACCACTGCCTCCTCCGCCGCCATCCTCATCCTCCACGTTCTTCTCCAGCTTCACAGCCTCCCTACCCTCACCACCACTCACAGCAACTTCACCCATTTTTCAAAACTCCACCAAAAATCCAAAACCCAATTTCTCAGAGCTAGTAAGAATCCAAAAGTCAACAGAAAACTAGGGTTTAACGATTCCGAGTTGCAGAGATCAAAGATTCAAACTACACCAATTTTTTGAGCTCGAAGAAGAAGAAGGGCAGTAAAAAAAATCTGAAAAACCTTCCAGTGAAATTCGGGAAATAAGGGGGTGGATTTTAGGCGTTCGCTCACAGCCGCGAAAATATCTTTCGATGCCTGGATCAAAAGGAGGGTCGTCATTGGCTTCTGGGTGCGAAGCCCACGTGGGGCATCCTCCGCCACCGGTTTTATATGTTCCTCCCTTCGCTTGTATTGATCTCATCAGCGGCCGGCGGGACCCACTTCGGACACGTGTTTGCGAGCCTGGGGTTTCCCGAACTAGATATTTTTTAGGAGGATTGCCACGTCTTCTTTTGCAATCACTTTGGATCTCGTGGTGGTGAATACGCACACGTGGAGGATTTATGAGCAATCATTTTTTTTTTTTTAACAAACAATATTATATCTATTCAGTTTAACAAACGATATTATCTACACTAAATAAGAAGGGTTTGGTTTAATTTTACAATAAACTAGCAATAATATAATTCAAATTTGTTTTTGCAATTACTTTGATCTCGTGGTGGTGAATATTGGGATTGCCACGTCTTCTTTTGCAATCACTTTGGATCTCGTGGTGGTGAATACGCACACATGGAGGATTTATGAGCAATCATTTTTTTTTTAACAAACAATATTATATCTATTCAGTTTAACAAATGATATTATCTATACTAAGTAAGAAAGATTTGGTTTAGTTTTACAATAGACTAGAAATAATGTGGTTCAAATTCGTCTTGGGTGAGAATCAAAACTAAAACCTGTTAGGTATAAATGAAAAGAAATATTACTAAGTCTTAATATTAAGTGGCTATACGTAATCTTTTTTAAGCTTGTTTTTATTTTGTTTTTCTCTTTTTATTTTCCGAACTCTAATATCATACTGCTACAATTTAGTAGGGAGTGATATGGATTAATCATATTAATTTGTTGTTGAACTCGTAGTTTATAAAATCCATACTTAAGTAAAAGAAAATACTAGTGGACTAGCTATTTTATTTTTACCTTAAAATGAAAAAAAAAAATCTACATTTTACACCTTTCATATTTTAGGAGATTTTCAAAACTAGCCGCGAAATTTTAATTTTCTCATATTACTTTCTTAGGTTTTGAAGTTGCAGTAATTTACACTTTTGTTTGATGAATTATATGACTTTTAGTTAAATTAATGATCTGGTGAACAAGAAATCAGTAACGGAGTAGAAGTGGAAGACATATTTACCCCACACTAACAAAAAAAATCATCATTCTTATAAATAATTATACATTTACAAATTAAAAAAACATGTAAATTGAGTGATTTTAAAATCGTTAGAGCATATGAGAAAATTAAAACATCGTAACTCATTCAAAAACCTCAAACCAAAAAAATGTCTCTCCCTCTCTTTTATTTTGTAAGCTTTTGCATCATATTGTTTATTTTCTTTTTATTGTATGCATGGTATTGCTTGGGATTCTTGTTTTTAATGACTCATAAGATCTTGGATTTTGTCCAAATTTTCTGTTTTGCTCTCTGTAAAGAATATAAAATTTTCTTATCGGAAGATTGACAAAATTAAATATAATTTATACTTAGTGATTCTATTATAGTTAAACTATTTTGGACATACGTGTGAAATTGAAATGATGGGATGTTAAAGTGACGGTGTCAATAACAAATTTATATTACAAATTTGATATTCTTGGCATTATATATAAATAAATAAATAAATAATACTTCGTATATAAAACAAAACAAAATACATCACAAATATTTGTGCGTGGGGCCTGTGGGCGTATACCAGTGACAATTACAAACACACGAAACAACTTTTGACCAAACGAATGAAACAAGAGGCAAAAAATGCATCTACTGTTTCGGCGCTCAGCAAAAACCACCACAACCGCCACTCGCTACCTCGCCCTCCCGCCAAAAACCCCATCCTCTTCCTCCTCCTTCTTCCACTCCTCCCAACCCCGTCACCAAACGCCAGATATCGGCTCTCCTTCCAGAGTCCAAAAGCTCATCGCCTCCCAATCCGACCCTCTCCTCGCCAAAGAAATCTTCGACTACGCCGCCCGCCACCCAAATTTCCGCCACTCCTACGCCTCCTATTTCACTCTCATTCTCAAGCTCGGTCGGTCCAAATACTTCTCCCTCGTCGACGACCTCCTCCTCCGCCTCAAGTCCCAAAACTACACCGTCTCCCCCGCCCTCTTTTCCCACCTGATCAAAATCTACGGCGAAGCCAATCTGCCCCAGAAAGCCCTCCGAGGGTTCTATACTATGATGGAGTTCGACTGCAGGCCTTCCGTCAAACACCTGAACCGCATTCTTCAGATTCTCGTTTCTCACCGGAACTTTCTCCGGCCGGCGTTCGACGTCTTCAAGGACGCTCACCGTCACGGGGTGATGCCCAATACGGAATCCTACAATATACTGATGCGTGCATTTTGTTTGAACGGGGATCTCAGCATTGCCTACCAACTGTTCAACAAAATGTTTGAGAGAGACCTTGTGCCGGATGTGCATTCGTATCGGATTCTGATGCAGGGGTTGTGTAGGAAGGGGCAGGTGAATACCGCGGTCGATTTCTTGGAGGATATGCTGAACAAAGGGTTCGTGCCCGATACGCTGAGCTACACCACTTTGTTGAATAGTTTGTGTAGGAAGAAGCAGCTTCGTGAGGCGTATAAGCTACTTTGTAGGATGAAGGTGAAGGGGTGCAATCCTGATATTGTGCATTACAACACTGTTATATTGGGATTTTGTCGAGAAGGGCGCCCGGCGGATGCTTGTAAGGTTCTCGAGGATATGGCATCTAATGGGTGCTTGCCAAATTTGTTATCTTATCGGACTTTGGTTAGCGGGTTATGCGATCATGGGATGCTTGATGAGGCTAAGAGTTATATGGAGACGATGGTGTCAAAGGGGTTCTCACCGCATTTCTCGGTCATTTATTCTTTGGTTAAAGGGTTCTGCAATGTGGGTAGGGTTGAGGAAGCTTGTGGAGTTTTGGAGGAGGTGTTAAAGCACGGAGAGGTTCCTCATACGGATACTTGGATAACGGTGGTTGCTGGGATATGCGAAGAGATTGAGCTGGTGAGAATGGAGGAAATGCTGAGAGAGGTAATGAAGGTGGAAGTTAGGCCAACCACTAGAATCGTGGAGGCAGTGTTTGGTTTGGAGGATTACTTGATCAAGAAGATACAGGCTAACCCTAGGAGAGGTTATTAAATTCTTTACGGCACATGTTCCTGGTTTTTATAACTCCCTGTAGGCTCTGGCATGAGAGATCTGTTAGATTTTGGTCAAGCTACTAGCTCCACTTTCAGTATTGAGCTAAATCCCCAGTCACAAGCGGGACGGATGCTCTTCAAAAGGCTTCATCCCGCAAGTAACTGAACTTATTCTTCAGGGATCATGGAAGAACTGGATGCGCTTATGGTTCACGGCAAGGATGATCGCAATGCTACTGAAACAGGTCTCTTTCTGGGATTGTGGAGGAGCTGTATGCTTTCGTGTTTGTTTGTAGACAAAGATGAGCCTACTCGCACTGTTTGAGCATTGACGTTGTTGCTGTCGTTTGGCTGAAATTCAGACATCCTACCTTGAAGTCAGCCGACGTTTTACAAGAAGCTTTCTTAGTTTTGATTCAGAGCAAACCATGGGAGTCAAACAAACATTCAGGAAAACGCAGAGGTCAGCTTGTGGTGTACAACATTGTTTTTCTGAAATAATTTCATAAGAATATCTTTTCTTGCTTTGTCGACTTAATTTTCGCGATATTTACTAGTTAATTGTCCTGCAGCAAATAAATTGATATTCTGATAGAAATAATGTATATTTTCTCTGCATGAATATGCAAAACTTAACAAGTATTCTTATTGTATCATCTATTAGTCTCTTAACTTTCTCTTGCTTTCTAAATAGACTGTACACAAATCTACGAAACAACTCACCGCTGTCCGCCAATGTTTGTATTGCAAAAAACCTATGCAGATTAGGCAAATTGTTGTGATGCAATTTCCAGATGTAAAAGTTTTATGATCCGGCAGTCATTCGGATGGATGACCACTCACCGCTGCGTATCTAATTTAGTCAAGAATGCTGCTTAAGCTATTACCACATCGGTATGGCAAAGCAAAGCTATCCCACATCGGTCACAGGCGTTACATTTAAAGGCTTTATATACTGCTTGCTTGCAGGAACACTCGTCCCTTCGGGGACATCCGATAAAATTGGAACGATACAGAGAAGATTAGCATGGCCCCTGCGCAAGGATGACACGCATAAATCGAGAAATGGTCCAAATTTTTTTGCATTTTTGGCTCCTGGTTTTTATTTTTGCAATCTAAGACTGAGACTTAAAAAGGACAAGGCGGAGTTGCAAATATCATCTTATAGTGCAAATATCATCTTATAGGGACGCCTTAAGGTACAGACATTGCTTAGTTCTTTACATGTAAAGAATAATTACTCTTTAAATGACGATATGTTATTATTTTATCGTACAAGTGTCATAAGTAGAATCGTCCAATTTTTTAATATTACCTAAAGATAGTCTTTATAATAATCCATCATTTGAATACCCTTTAATCATCTATATAAATTAAAAAAAATTACAGTTTATAGGATGTTAGTTGTCACCACGTAATTATAATTCAAAAAAATTTACACTATTAAAATCCAGAGAATCATGCATATGTTGATGATTTTTTTTCACTTGATATTGAAGTCCAATGATATTTCTTCACTATTGAAAGGTTGAAGGTTCTTGAAGTAGATAAAACAAAATCACTATCAATTTATTTCTCAAATAATGCTAGCTATATTAAATTTGTCCAATATTCTAGCAGATCAGTTGTTATCCGTGCGATTCAGGTTATCCTTAATAATAATAATAATATTATTATTATTAAAATAAGGGGTGTGATATCCACACACTCTATTTTATTTCTCACACATCTTTTTAATTTTCGACCATCGGATCGAATGAATTGAAGAAGATCAACGAATATAAATTATCAAGGGGTGTGTGAGAAGTAAAATCCACACACTCCTAAAATAAAGGAGTGCTATTAGACCCACCCCAGTGTCTTATTTTCCCACCACATGATAATCTCACCCACCATAGAAAATTAAAAAAGTAAAATGTTATTTCCCCACCCACCATTATTCCCAAAATAACCATAATATATATATTTTTTAAAATAACTCTAATATATCTTTGAATAATATTATAAATAAATAAATAAAAATAGAAAGAAAATGAAAGAAAATGCAAGACCTATACATTCATCATCTCCTTCACACCTAATGCAACCATGCAAAAACCCCGGACCCCCAAACCACTATTCTTCCTCCTTTTTTGTCAAAACTGCAGATCTCACACCCAATTCTTTTTTTTCTCCATTGAAGTTTCTTGCCTTCATCTAGCATACGCCCATTCTTTCCTCCAACATTTCCATGGATTCTAATCTAAAGATATCACTTCCCAACCTCTTTCGACCAAAGATATCACTTCCCAACCTCTTTCCACCCAAGATATCACACCCCACCCACCATTATTTATTTATTATTTTAAATTATTTTTTGTTTTTTCAAAATTTTATTACTGAATTAAATAGGGGCATGTATGTAATTCGGCATTTTGTTTGTCTCTCCGTATTTTTAATGCTTCCTCTTCCGTTCTTCTCCAACTGTCCAACTGACCACTCTGAGACCCGCGCACATAGATCACACCGAAAACGTCGTCGTCGCCGAGAGACACCGGATCAAGGCAATGGAGTCGGACCAACCGTCCATAAAATTCGGGACCCAAGAGGCCCTCTCGCACGTGCGGGCCCTGACGGACGTTGGCGCCATGACGCGCCTCCTCCACGAGTGCATCGCGTACCAGCGATCCCTAGATCTGGACCTCGACAGCCTCCTCTCCCAGCGCTCCGACCTCGACAAGCAGCTCCTCGGCCTCAGCAAGTCCTCCCAGGTTCTCGACATCGTCAAGTCCGACTCCGACCATGTCCTCTCCAACGTCACCTCCACCTGCGACCTCGCCGACCACGTCAGCGCCAAGGTCCGCGAGCTCGACCTCGCCCAGTCCCGCGTCAAGTCCACGCTCCTCCGCCTCGACGCCATCGTCGAGCGCGGTAACTGCATTGATGGCGTCAAGCAGGCCCTCGACGCCCAGGACTACGAGTCCGCCGCCAATTACGTCCAGCGCTTCCTCCAGATCGACTCCGAGTACCGAGACTCCGGCGCCGACCAGCGGGAGCAGCTCATTGAGTCGAAGAGGCAGCTCGAATCCATCGTCAGGAAGAAACTCTCGGCCGCCGTGGACCAGAGGGAGCATTCCAATGTGTTGAGATTCATCAGGCTTTACACTCCATTGGGGTTGGAAACGGAGGGGTTGCAGGTTTACGTTGGGTACTTGCGGAAGGTGATTGGGATGCGATCCCGGCTCGAATTCGAGCACTTGGTGGAGCTAATGGAGCAGAACAATCCGACCCAGGCCGTCAATTTTGTCGGGTGTTTGACCAATTTGTTCAAGGACATTGTTTTGGCGGTGGAAGAGAACGATGAGATTTTGAGAGGGCTTTGTGGGGAAGACGGAGTTGTTTACGCCATTTGTGAGCTTCAAGAGGAATGTGATACGAGGGGTAGTTTGATCTTGAAGAAGTACATGGAGTATAGGAGATTGCCGAAGTTGAGCTCCGAGATCAATGCCCAGAACATCAATGTGGGTGGCGTTGGTGTTGGGTCCGAGGGACCCGACCCGAGAGAGGTTGAGTTGTTCTTGGAGGAGATACTGTCTTTGATGCAATTGGGTGAGGATTACACTGAGTTCATGGTATCTAAGATCAAGGGCTTGACTAATGTCGACCCGGATTTAGGTCCACGAGCCACTAGGGCTTTTAGGAGTGGAAGTTTTAGCAAGGTGGTTCAGGACATTACTGGGTTTTATGTCATATTGGAAGGTTTCTTTATGGTGGAGAATGTGAGGAAGGCTATAAGGATTGATGAGCATGTGCCGGATAGTCTCACGACTTCAATGGTGGATGATGTTTTCTATGTTTTGCAGAGTTGCTTGCGGAGGGCGATATCCACTTTGAATATCAGCTCTGTGATTGCTGTGTTGAGTGGTGCGAGTAGCTTGTTAAGCAATGAGTATCACGAGGCCTTGCAACAGAGGATGAGAGAGCCAAATCTTGGCGCAAAGCTGTTCCTAGGTGGTGTTGGCGTGCAAAAGACCGGGACGGAGATTGCCACGGTTTTGAATAATATGGATGTCAGTAGCGAATACGTCCTCAAACTGAAGCACGAGATTGAGGAGCAATGCTTAGAGGTAATTGAAATGATTTGCTTTACTCCGTGCTTTAGTTTATCAGGATTTCTGACATGAATAATAACTACATTGTTTGGGCAAGTCTTTGGCTTGTATTTCGCTTTGTATTAGGTTAGAAGTCCCAAATCACTGTAATTATGCATATGTAGGTTTAATCAGACCGGCATTTGATGTGTCCAATTTCCTGTAGTTGGAGTTTCTAATGGCCTTGTTAATGTTTGGGAACATAATAAAACGCCACATACTCTAGCACTTCACAGAATTTCCTGTTAATACAAGAAATGGAGTTTGATGGTACTGTGTTAATCGTGAAAGAATGATGTGTGGCTGCCCACTGACTGCATTATTGATCACTGCTGCTATCGTAGGCTTTGGTTACATGAAATATTCATAGTTAAAAGATTTCTTATTTGTTGTCTGGTAAGTTGATAAGGACAAAAGAATACAGGCTTGTTGGTGTTGGTTTATTTATATGTGGCGTATGATTTGTTCATGTTGATGTTGCCTTTATCTCCTTAAGCCTTTAGATGTTTCAGTTTTATGGTTAATTTTTCCATTTTTTTTACTGAAATTTGTGTGCATTGAGATGAAGAGTCAAGAGAGCACCGTAACTCACTAAGACAATTGTGCATTTCTCAAATCCCCCATTTGCTACTTGCTTGTGCCCACCTTCTTGGCTGTAGTGGAACTCTTAAGTATTGAAATGTAGATCATTTTGATATCCGTCATGTACACTCACAAAATCGCAGTAGTAATCTTTTGGCGTCTTTTATGTTCTTCTTGCTGTCGTAAATTCATGTCTGATGTTATCATCTGTTGAGATCTTTCGTTTGGTAGAGAAAAAGTGAAGTGTGATATCATGTTTATCAGGTATTTCCTGCACCGGTTGATAGAGAAAAAGTCAAGTCTTGTCTGTCTGAGCTAGGGGATATGAGCAACACATTCAAGCAAGCTTTGAATGCTGGCTTGGAACAACTTGTGGCAACCGTGACACCCCGTATCCGTCCAGTGCTAGATAATGTGGCAACCATCAGCTACGAGCTGTCAGAGGCTGAATATGCAGATAATGAGGTCAATGACCCTTGGGTCCAAAGGCTTCTTCATGCTGTTGAGACGAATGCAGCATGGCTCCAGCCGCTAATGACCGCCAACAACTACGACTCATTCGTTCATTTTGTAATCGACTTCATTGTGAAGAGGCTTGAAGTGATTATGATGCAGAAGCGATTTAGTCAACTCGGAGGCCTTCAGCTCGACAGAGATGCTAGGGCATTGGTAAGCCACTTCTCTAGTATGACTCAAAGGACCGTCAGAGACAAATTTGCGCGTCTCACACAAATGGCGACGATCCTCAACTTGGAAAAGGTCTCGGAGATTCTTGATTTCTGGGGCGAGAACTCGGGACCTATGACGTGGAGACTGACCCCAGCCGAGGTCAGGCGAGTCCTCGACCTGAGAGTTGATTTTAAACCCGAAGCAATTTCCGCTCTTAAGTTGTAATCCCCGTCCGAATCGACACTTACCCTTCGCATTCTTTTGTTTCTTCATAAATATCATATCTTCATTCTTCTTATTGCCACTTCTTACAGTTTTTGTACCAGAATTTTATGCGTTTTCGCTTCTCTGGCCTAAATTATATTGTCGCCGGCAACCAGCCACCCTGAACCCTGGCCGCCCTTACCGTTCATTCATTTGTTTGGTTTTCAGCGGTACATCAGTCTTAAAAGAGTTTCTAATTCAAATCTCATGAACGATAATTGCTGATTTAAGAAAACAACTCCGTTTACTGAAAAAATAAACCATCCAGTACCATATGGTTTTGATTTCTACATGCAAAGCTCCGTATTTTGGTGTAAACAATGCACGAGCTCCGGCTAACTCGTTAAGATGCGGAATACGTCGAGAGTTGAGCCACGAAACGAGTCGGATCCAACCAATGCAAAATTTTGAAAATATGTGTAGATGTAATAAAATTGGAAACAGAGAACCAACATCATCACTACAGGGTTTTGCTTGCCAATACAGAAACAGAAACAATCGAATTTTTCTAAAAGAACATGAACAAAATTGAAAAGATAAACATACATATGTCCTGCTTTTACAGTAGATAAAAGCTGATAACAAGTGACAAGTAGCTGCTAGCAGTAACTAAAAATTTAACGCCACGCAGGCATACCTAGGAACAGCTCCAACCAGCCGAGATTTAGACGTGAGCTGTGCCCTGAGTGAACTTAGGATCCTCGCATCTGTAGCTGCCATCAGGCCCGATTCCAAAGCCCTTGGGATCGGCAAACACATTCTCGAGCAGCTGGCTGCGAGGTGGAAGAGGACTCTCATCTGCAAACTCAACGGCATCCTCAACCACCTCGTCGATCTTCTTATGGATGGCCTTCAAGTCTTGTTCAATCGCCAAATTGTTCTCAAGTATGTATTTCTTGAGGGCTGTGATGGGGTCTCTGGCAGCGTAGTGTGCCTTCTCAGCTGCCAAAATGGAACAGAACATAATGGTTAATGACAATAAATTCGTGGAACCAAACAATGATAGTTTGGGATGGATTTTAGCTCCTAAAATGTGCAAGAAGAAAGACATAATTCAAATACTCACCAGGGTCACGAAGCTCATCGGGATCAGCCAATGAGTGTCCTCTGAATCTGTATGTTTCACATTCCACCAAAGTTGGCCCTTCTCCTCTCCTGGCCCTTCCAATAGCCTCCTTTGCCACCTCCCTCACCTTCAACACATCCATCCCATCCACATGAACACCCGGCATACCGAATGCAGGCCCCTTCTTCCAAATTTCGGGATCAGAAGTAGCCCTCAAATGTGACATACCAATAGCCCACAAATTGTTCTCCACAACAAAAATAATTGGCAATTTCCACAATGCTGCCATGTTCAAACACTCAAAGAACTGGCCATTATTAGCAGTTCCATCTCCGAAAAATGCCAATGTTACATGATCACAGTCTGCCTGTTTCATCACTTCCCTCCGGTACTTAGAGGAGAATGCTGCACCTGTTGCCACTGGGATCCCTTCACCAATAAATGCAAACCCACCGAGTACATTATACTCTTTCGAAAACATGTGCATAGAACCACCCTGGCCTCGGCAGCAACCAGTAGCCTTTCCAAAGAGCTCACTCATCACCTCACGAGCAGGGACACCCTTACTCAAAGAGTGTACGTGATCACGGTATGTGCTCACCACAGAATCCTCCTTCTTGGTAAGCTTGATAAACCCAGTTGAGACAGCTTCTTGGCCATTGTAAAGGTGAACGAACCCAAACATTTTGCCTCTGTAATACATCTGAGCACACATGTCCTCGAAAGATCTACCCAATACCATGTCTTCATACAGCTCCAAACTTTCCTCCTTCGTAATCAGCTAAATGCACCAAGATAGAAAAACCATAAAGTCTTAGACGGTATCCATTTCATTAGAAAACTCGAAAAACAAAGCTCAGATGCGTACTTCTACATCTTTTTTAAACTTAAATTGCACTGATACGATGACGTTGCATGAACTTAAACATACGAGACAAATCAAATTGAATCAATTGATTCAAATCCACCCATAAACAAAATTGAAAGTTGGAAGCCTTGGATTTATCTGTTCTGGGTTTTCAATTTTTGGATCAAACAACTTAAATTACAATTGATTTAAGTAAATTTGATCGTAAAACTCAGCCACCCAGTACTGACAAACCCAAGATTAACACAATTGAAAACCCAAATCTCTAATCCTTCCACTGGATTACCATGCATGAGAAAAACAAAACAAACCCAAAAAACCCAATCAAGCAACGAAATTTCAGGACAAAAGCATTACCAGATTGGAAGAAGCCTGGACCTTCTTCTCCTTGACAGCTTCGGAGACGGCAACGACGGCGGATCGGCGGTGGGCATTGGAGTGGGAGAGGGAAGCGGGTCGGAGCTTGCGGGTAGATCCGAGAAAAGAGGATGCCTTGGTGGGGAGCAGCAGGGAGGGCTTGTCATTGGATCTGGGGGTGCTGGCGGTGGTATTGAGCTGGAGAGGCTGGGCCAAGTTGGTGGCGGACGAGAAGGACATCGCTGCCCCCTGCTTTCACTGCTTCCGTCTGTCTGGCAAGTGAGAAATTTTGAGGAGAGAGAAAGTAAGGAGGGGGGAGGATGGAATGATGGGGGATTGAGGGAGAGAGTATAAGAGGAGAACAAGGGGCGGAGAAAACAAAGGGAGGAGGCTTGGAAATAACCGAAATGGGAAAGCTAAGCCAACAACTCAACCAACCACTTGGGAGTTCTTCAATTTGCTTGTTTTAATACAAGCTTTCATAATGTTCGGGAGTTTTGAGGCCCTTTTACCTCGTAATCTCCGATAGGAATTCTTGTCCTCCATGTCTATTTTCTCGTGACACTTGGCTTCTCTTTCTACATACTCCGTTGATAATTTATGTCATTTAATTTTTTTTCGACTCATCAATCTAACGGATAAATATCAAGGGATGTGAAAATAGTGAATATTGAGAGATGTGTGTGAAAAGTGAAAATGAGTGATAACACCATCTTTCATTAACCATTATGCCTGTATCATTTTGATCCAACGCACATAGCTAGTTAGTTTGCGCTTGATTAGGTTGGGGGAGGTTTTATGTTCAACTTACATGGGTGGACGACATATATTTATAATAAGTTGAATACTATAGTAAGCTTTTTGAGGCTCTCTCGAGCAATGCTTGACTTCTCTAGAGGTCCCTCGAGTGATGCTCCACTTCTTTAGAAGCTCATCAAGCAATGCTCGAGCTTCTTTTAGGCTAATGACAATATGCTCAAACTCTCATCGAACGGTTAAATTATATCAGACAACAAAATAGGGTTAGAAATCTTCCCGCTTCCACAACTTTATCGCTTTCAAAATTTCTATGAATATATTTGTATAAATTTTGGGCATGTTTATTTATAATGAATAAAGTTGTTATTAATGTGTATCATTTTTATTCATGGGTTTACAAATAACAATTGCAAGATATATAGGTCTCTGATTTCGAGCATAACGTAAATGACAAATTCTTTGATATAGAGAGTAAACGCAAAACAAGCAATGTAATAAACCCCGTTGTAATCATGTTCGTACTCCTCTTTGTAATTTTTGTAATTACGTTTTTCTGTTAATGAATTGTTGCTATTGCTTTGATTCTTACCAAAAAAAAAAGAACCAAATGTGTCTTCACCGCAATATGTGGAATGACCACCATTCGCATTGATTTTTGTCAATCCGTGTGATAGTGAGATAATAAATTTGAGTTTGACTTAATTAATCTCAATAAGTACCGGCTCGTTTAGAAGTAATTTCAGTTATTTTAAAAGCACTTTCAAACAAAATCTAAGATAGAATTACTAACTTTCATCACTATTGACTTTAACAAACAATAAATCATATTTTGTTAGCAATTTTGTTTGTTGAAGAATGCTATAGGGAGACTCTCTTCATTCATAAGTTATATTGAAACCAAAAATACAAAATACAAAAGAATATAGTAGAAGACAGCTTTTGTCCGTGTATGTTGCATTATTTTGTCGTGATCCAAATCTAGTGACCATGTGGACAAAGATGAGTTCCAACGTGTTATTGGATGAGAACTGCAAAACCAAAATCCTTTTTCTAATTTCGAAATTTTGGTTAGTTATAAATTATTTACAACCGAATGGAATGACGTTTTAGAATTTTAATTATTCTTAGTAAGCAGAATAAGACTTTGTTGTTGTGGTATATTCAAAACGTGAGGACATAAGCAGAAACGGGTCCATAGCTCAGTGGTAGAGCATTTGACTGCAGATCAAGAGGTCACCGGTTCGAACCCGGTTGGGCCCTTTTTTGCACCTGTTTTTTTTTTTCTTCATTTTTTACGTCAATATAAAGCTGGGCCCTTCAAATCCGCTCCAAGCCCATATCCGATTCGGCCCACCCGCAATTCCATATGGGTCCCCTTCTTCTAGTCGTTGCAGCATTCGCTCCGCTTCCGATTTCATTCGCTCTGTCACTAAACCGGGCGAAGGTCAGCTTCTCCCTCTCTCTCTCTCTCTCTCTCTCTCATTCAGTGGTTCTTCATCGTTAGCTGATTGAGCTGTTGATCTTTCTCCGAATTATTATTGTGTTTGACTTATGATGAAAGTCGTAGGTTAGCTTTGATTTTGTCTGAATGGGGATTTCTATAATTTTGGGTTTTAGGGTTTATCAAGAAAATTTTACCAAATTTATAATTTTATATGATTGTGGCATCCTTTAATTGTTCCAGTTTTCTCTGGGGTTAATTTTAGATTAGCAGGTTAAGCAATGCATTCAATTCAACGTTGTTACGGAGGAAATTTTGGTTTTAGGTTCAGATTTTTGTTGTAATTTTCTGCTTCTTCCATGCCTCGTTGTTAATTTTTTTTTTCTTTTTTTGTCTTTTTTTTTTTTGTCCAGAATTGATATTATGTGTACAGAATGACAATGAGAACAATATTACCAACCCCAAATTTATTGGAGCAATAATTCTTAAACTGAGCGCTTGAATTGGGAAATATCCCGAAAGATTATTCGGTCGATTTTTGAAGAATTTGAACTCTTGGATTTTGCAGCTTATGAAGAGCTGAAAACAAGGGGAAGGGGAAGCTCTGTAGCAATCCAACATTGGGGCTCCTTAACGCCTTAGCCGCTAGCTCGCTATTCTTGTTTCTGAATCTGTTGGTAAGAGTCATTTTTTCTTTTAATTAGTTTCAGTTTCTGCTACGAGTTTTATTTTTTTATTTTTTATCATCAAGTATTTAATTTCTTCAATTTCTTGTTGGTAGGATGTTTGAAGAATCGAGTGAATCACAAAATGCTGCAATCCCAAATTGTTCAATCCCCCGCTAGGTTAGGCCTAACAAATCCCACATCGCCCTCTCTTCAGAACCCTACGCCTCCAAAAGTCCCTTCACAGCAGCAACCCAATCTCTCCCCAACCCTTATCTCTCTCCTTCCACCGCTCCCTAGGGCTCAATCCATTCTTGTCCAAATGGCCTCCCTTGCCTCTAAACTCTTTGAAGTCTCTCCCAATCGGTCACTTTGGCTCAATGCATTTCGGGGGACCTTCCCGACTTTTCTTTCTTCCCAAACTCAGTCACTTCCCTCAACTGCACTTGAATCTTCTCCTTCCTCCACCAAAGAGATCCTCTCCCAGTTCACTGCCCTTCAAACCCAACTCTTTGAGGCTGTTGCTGAACTCCAAGAAATTCTTGATCTTCAGGACGCCAAGCTGAAAATTGCACGCGAAGTGAAGGCCAAGGATGCTGCGCTTCTTTCCTTTTCCAAGAAACTCAGGGATGTTGAGCAGGTTCTTGATAATCTTGTTGATGATTACTCTGATTTTACCCGCCCCAAACGGACAAAACAGGAGGACGGTGCAGATGATGATTCTTCGTGTGCCACCACTACAGTTTCATCTCAGTTGAATTTGTCAGATATACTGTCGTATGCCCACCGGATAAGCTACACAACCTTTGCACCACCAGAGTTTGGGGCGGGACAAGCTCCTCTTCGTGGGGCACTCCCACCTGCTCCACAGGACGAGCAAATGCGTGCTTCTCAGCTGTATGCTTTTGCAAACCTTGATGTGGGCCTACCTAAAACAGTCGAGGGGAAGGAGGAAACGATGCAGGCAATATTGGAGCCCCCGCCTCCTGAACAAACAGAATCTAATCAACTTCCCAACCTGGGTGCACTCCAAGGTTTGCTTCCTCCCAACATCACAGTCCCGTCAGGTTGGAAACCAGGGATGCCTGTGGAATTGCCAACCGAATTTCCTGTGCCCCCACCTGGATGGAAGCCAGGGGACCCAGTGCCTCTTCCCCCATTTGAATCTCTTCCAGTTCCTAGGGCCGAGGAGCAACAAATACGACCTAATGCTCATCCAGGAGTACATAAACCACCAGCGACAATACAGGTTCAGCATGTTGAGCTGGATATTCTGGATCCAGACGATGATAGCGATTATAGTACTGAAGATGGAAGCTCAGACGATGATGAGTGACAGCGGGCTACTACTGCGACCCTAGAGTTTTACGTGAATCCTTTTCTGTCTTGTTGAATTTGCATTTACACCGCCTCTCATTTCGTGAGTCAGCAAGTTGTGAACTTTGTTTGGATTAATTTTCAACAAGTTGATTTGTAACCTTTCTTTTGCGTTTGTAAGTTACTAATTTTTTGTGTTCTAAGCTTTAAAACTCAAGTAGCAAACTTGTTGGTCACACGAGCCGCTTCGATTGCAACTTGGATAATTACTTCCGAGCACCAGTTCCGTACAGGGAATAAGAATTGAAATCATTTTGATTCTTATTGAGTATGCTCATAGTGTAGAACAACATATCTGACTCCGAGGGGCGTACCCATGGGAGGACCCTTTCTTGAGTATGCTCATAGTGTAGAATGTATCATCTTCTATCAGGGACTTGGCAGTATCCTACATACCAGAGTAAACAATTTCAAATCAATGAAAGAGAACAAAGAGGAACAAGTATATTGGACGCTTTAGCAACACGATTCCCTTAAACAAGTTATACGAGAATACGGGCTGGTTTGGTATTGCTGTGCTTTGAAAGAAAGCTGCTTCTGCTGTGCTGTGAGAATAAGTAGATGTGAAATAAAGCAGCAGAGTGTTTGGTAAAACTTTTTTGTAAAAGTGTTTTTGAAAAAAATAAGCAGTATTATAGTGTTTGGTAAACTTTTATGTAAAATAGATGTGAAAAAAAGCTGGTTTTTCTAAGCTGGGTTTTGCAGCTTCTTGTTTTTGGCTTTTTTTCACCCAAAACTGTGAAAAAAAGCTGAAGCTGAATGTTTACCAAACACAAAAACAGCTCCCAGTTTTTTTTTATACCAGCTTTTTTCAGAATCACCTCAGTACCAAACCAGACCACATCATGCAACATGACTAGCATAAAAGAGATAAAAGAGGTGGTATACCAGAATTCTTCTTTCGAAGCCATACGTGCTAAGCATCCCCAATATTGTGAATTTAAAATCACCAAACTCCTGGCTGCCATTATCAGAACGGAGTTTGGACATGATAGTTGGAAGACGAACACATCCTATCATGCCCTCAACAATCTCCTTGATGAACTGAGAGAACAGTTTTCTCAAGATATGGAAACCTTTATGGAGATTTGAGATTCTCCACTTGATTATTAAAGCCACCTCATCCTCTTCTGAGTCCAATGACTCGGCTACCATCGTTTTAACATCTCCTTTAGATACTGTTCCAAATTTCAGCGTTGATTAGTCTTCAACAATCCATGAACTTGTACTTTTTTAGAATACAAAATTTCTTCATTGATCGTCCTAAACAAATCATAAAGAGCATCGCATCTCGTTTAAGGGATAATTGAACAAGAATAACTCCATTATATATCATGCATATTTTAGCTTTTCATATAATCATGTCAATCAAGGAAAGAAAAAACGCTGAAACCTATGACTGTATAATAGCCAGATAATCGTGCTCATGGAAAACTTGATAAGAAAATTTGAAAAATTGGTTTTGGACTTACGAGTCAAGTAATCTAAACCAGAGTGCCTCTGATTCATCAGGATTTAAGCGATGGGTGTTCCTTTGGCATAGCCCAATACAGGCATGCAATATACTGTTAATGTCGTTCACCTGTAGTAAAATTACAAATAATAAATAAACTGTCCAGTGAATCTATAGTTAAGAAAAGATGATCTTGTGAAATGCTATGGTTAAAATAAAATATGATATTACGGACCTCCTCCAATTTTAAAGCATTGCTGAAATGCTCAGTACGAGCAGAATTACTTGACACCAGACTTACCACAGCAGAATCAAGCTTGATAAATTTGTCACCGATGGTAGAAAGTGTAAGTAAAAGAGCACTGCCGACATCACCAACCCTTTCCAACAGGAAAGATGCAGCATCTGTTATCCCATATTTCTGGCACAGGCGTAAACAGTGTTCCACGCGATAGCTATCGAATGTCTCTAGGAATTTGAGAACTGAATTGCGCTCGTACTGACATAACAGCTGCAAAGTAAAAGCGAAGCATTAAGAGGGCAATGACTAAGACAAGCTTTATGGTACAGAAACCAGGTGGCAATGAAACACAATCACTCAACTCATTAAAGCCCACATTCAAAATTTGGCAAAAAATATATATACTTACACAATAAGAACATTACCCTCGAAGGAAGATATTCAACTGACCACTTGATCATTCAACAAAAATCGAAATAAAGAAAAGATAAGATGTAATTCTACAAACTACTCACCTCCAGATACAGTTCAATCATATCATCAGTCACATTAACAGGATTACTATGCAAAAGCTTTGGGAAATCAGAGATCCTTTCCAGATAAGCCTCAACTGCTTTCGACTGATCCTTATCCCTCACATGATCATCTCTTCTTAAACTTGAAAAGTCGAGTGTGCCAGATAAGTGGACCTCAATCACTGTTTTTAAGTAAAGGAACAGACTTTTTGGATGGGAACGAAGTTTAGAGAGTATATGAGAACCTTCTTCAATAGTAAAATGATCGATAACCAAGAAGAATGTGCTCTCTCTGCATTGGATAAAAAAAAATTGAGGTAGATAATCAGTAAGGAAGCTTTCACTGGAGAAGACAATCTACATATGATGTAATATGTGACAGAGGAAAAATAAAAGAAAAAGTTCAAGATAACTAAGGGATAACCTGTTTGAGTAAAAAAGCTCTGGAATTCGAGAAATTACTTCTGATTGAAAAGCAGCGCATTCCTTGTCAGTCAGCTGTAATAATGTTTTGTTGATAAAGGAGAAGGCATGAATGGGTTCTTCTACACCTTTCATATAGCAATCCAGAGCAGCAAGATACTGATGTCCGCTAGCATGAATTAGGCCACAAACCTCAAAGATGCCAAGGGACCTTGTAGTAAGTAATCTTAAACTGAATGAATTATGAGCCAACATTGTATGGTATTGGTAAATATACCTGGTAAAATCGCGCCTTTTCGCATTGCTGTAACACATAAGATGAATCCCAATCAGTCTCAGGCACCACCTCAAGAAGTCCCAAAACCTGCTTCTCTCTTCTTTTTGAGGTTGTGCCATCTCTGGAAACACATGGTGGAAAGTTAACATCCGAGGTCAAGTACTCCAAAATTTGAGACGATATACTTTTCGAGACAGTGGCTCTTCCACATGCAACATGGTATGAAATAAACTCAAATAGATGATCTATGTCTTTCTTTGAAGGCCACTCTACTACTGATCCAGTGTCATCGGGAGATCCATCTGTTTGAGAACTTTCCTTACTAATAATGTGAATGAGCGTATCTCCTGTATTCTGAACCATTGAATTCTGATTTTGAGCCATTAAATTGTTCCCATCCTGCAGCTCCATATTAGCATTAGCTGAATCATGAGGAGAAAGGTCAGGTTTTGAGATTTCATCTTCTACGAAAGCACATCTCAGAACGTCTAAAGTAGCTTCAGTGTCTAGATCTAACAGAAGATACAGGTTAATATATTCTCCTCCAGGCAATACACTTGAGACTGCTCTTGAATTAGGGGTATCAGATCCCTCCAACAAATATTGCAGAAGTTCTGTTCTCAGAGATGGCAAGCACAAGGGAGGAATTGATCCCTGTCCTGAAACCACAGATAATTAGTGCAAACTTTGTTAATCAGATTAGTCCATGCGAAATCCAGGAATAAACGAAGCTACAAGTAAGTAAAAAATATATTCAAGTAGAAAAGAATGCTAGTCTTCCTTTGATCGCTTCATACGTATTTGGTAAGATTATTCTCCTTTTCTATGAATTACCTATTTCAAGATCACAAATCCATTTGTAGTAACAGATGGGATTATCACACAGATGGATAGAATCCTGCAATATTCCAATTGAACAACTAATAAGTTTAAGTCCATACCTGGTGGAAAAGCAAGGCCTGAAAAGCAGTCTTCAAATAAACTAACATCCTGTACCTGTAAACAAGAACAACATACAATAAAACCACTTAAAAGGCTAATGGAAAACTAACAACATACAACCAATAAGTAACATGAAAACAATGTGGAAAACAACTAATTATATGCTTTCAGTAAGATTATAATAATTAGGGGTAAAGATGATGCAGGATGAAAGGAGAAGCAACTAAAGTAGCAAGATAAACCACATATAAGCCTTTTTAAACTCAAGTAGAACACACAAAGGACAATATCAAGATATTCATACCCAAGGGTGGTAGCACCTTCTCCTTGACTATTTCGCAAGACCACCAACAGCTCCTCTAAGGGTGACCCGAAATCATCCAATCCTTTATTGAAGAGATACACCAGAGCACTATACAGTCCGTGCTCTCTGCTTAACCTAACAACCTACAATAAAACATAACAAATAATGTGCGAGTCCAGGTGGAAATTATGACAAACAAATTACAGCAACATGAAAAATTATAAGCAACAATCTGAGAGGCACAGACCTGAATGAAATTCAAGGATGAAATATCCATGTGAAGGACACACTGTTCAACACGCTGTAACCACCCTTTGCGGCTATAATACTCTACCAGTGCTTGCATGATCCTGAGGAAAAGGGAGAACGAAATAACATTATTATGTATAACATACCTGCCAATACAGCTAAAATACTTGAACACTATGCATTACCTCAGGTGGAAGAGAACCAAGCATGTCCTCCAATATATAAGGCTGCAACAGCTCCAAAAATGTGTCTAATAACATTTATAAAGAAAATTGATTGGTAACATGCACTGGTGGAGGAAAATGATATATGCATGTAGCTTCAAGCTATCAAATAATGCATATACTTCAAATGCTGCAAAACTGCAGCCCAGACAAGCCAAAAAAGATACACCATACGTTGAACTTAATTGCTTTGTTCTATAATATGTCAAAGTATTAATCCAGTAACCTCAAATCATGATGAAAGTTGAAAAGCTTGGTTCTGAAATACTTTCAATATATTTATTCTAAATAAGAAATATTTCAAGCCTATAATGCAGGATATAAATTATTCACTTAATCCCCTTTCAAAAGAAGAAAATATGTTATTCACTCCAGTTTGAGCATGACACTAGTTATGAGTTATGGTAAGATAATTTGAGATGGTAAGTGTATTCTCTGTTTCGTTGATGCAGCACAGTTGCACATTATAAAAAGCCATTCTGACTCAACCATGCATGGTTGGTAAAATGGACTTTCCCTCTTCCTAACTATATGAAAGCCAAAGAATGCTTCTCTTTTTGTTTCATTTCAATAGAATAATATGTAATCCAGATAGCCAAACTTCGGCTTAAAGTGGATGGAGTTTACAAAACCATAAACGAAAAAATAAACAGAATTGAGAATACCTCTTTGTTGAACAGCTACAAGCTTAGAGAAGATTTCATCAAAATGTATGTCAGTCCTTCTGATATGGACACAGAATTCAACTGCAACTCCACCAACACGGGTGTATTGCTCTTTTATTTCAGAGTGCATAGAACTGCTTTTGTTTTTTAAACCATCAGGTTGATCCATTTTTCCAATTTGGTTGCAGAATGCTACTGAAATATATGAAAATACTTCCTCTACATATGACAAAATCAACTCAACCAGGTAGGACATTATGGCCTCCTGTACAGCAACCAGAGTTCTAGGAAGGTCAATAACACCATGAGCTTGACTGTTGTAAATTGTCATTGCCATGTTCAAGGCACCCATCCAATCACCTGCTCCCTGTAAAACCTGACATCATTCTTTCCAAGGGAGAAGTTGGGAAACAATAAGATGCATTGGTCCAAGTACATATACCGAAGCTCCACTTACAGCTACATAATTGTGATAAGCATTTTCAGGATTTCCAAATATATTAATGAAGTGAGTATGATACGCAATGAGATCATCCCCTCCAAAACCGTCAACAGAAAAACTTGTTTGGTGAATCACAGTTCCATCCTTTGCAAACAAACAAAGTTGTCCAGTCACCGCGAGAACCACCAGCATCTGAAGCCACAAAAACTTCAAATTAAGCTCATTCTTACGTGATGTAAACTTGACTCTTAACCGTGTACAGAACTCTTCATAGGCAGAGAAACATAAATTTCTTCAGTTAAAATAATAAACATAAATTCAGCACGACAGAAAACAAATAAACAGGTGCATACCTGATCATCCAGCCAAGCCACACCTATGGCTGCACTTTCAAGAGACCATTTCCCATACTCTCAGCTCTGATTTGACCAACTTTGCCGCCTGAACTTTTCGATCCCAAGCAAGTGCTAGTAACGAAACTCTTTCAACTGCTTCAGCAGGCATATTTTCAACCAATAATGAAAAACCTCATCTTAGGAAGCCATCAACAGGAAACTTAACAAATAAAGTCAATCCTTACCGCTAGTAGCAGGTGAACCGTGTGATTGTATTGAACATTTCCAAGAAGTACAAGGCATGGAACCCTCCTGAACCCCATCAGGTTTGGAAAGGCGTGCAAACACTTCCAAAGTGGCAGTTAGTCTTACCTACAACAAAGACACATGGCACTAGCACACTTAAAAACAAAAAAAACAAAAAAAATAATAATAAACTTTTTGTAAATAGGTAATAATCCCAAACCAAAAGGTACATGGAATTGACGCTATCATCTGAGGACTTCATACCACCAGAACAGTGTGATGGGTGACAAACACGACCGCACCTTCTTCCACCAAAGAAGATCCCTCATTGAAGAGTTTCCAACCTGCATCTCCACCAACCACACCCCCCATCATACCACCAATACTGCTGCCTGAAACCGCCCCACTACCCTGAGAAGACAGTAAAGCCCCTCCACTGAATTCATAAAAAAGGAGTGGTGAAGCTGACAGCACTGTGCCTGTATTTTGTCATCAAGAAGGCACTGTTCCAATCAACATGCACAGGAAGTTTGATAGAGTTACATTGTAGAAGATCATAGATTCACACATCAACCGCGAAGCAAGCATTTTTAAACATAATGCCACCAATGAAATTTTTTTACCTGTGTTTTAATCGAGAACCTATTAAGCAGGAGAACCACCGAGGAAGAATGTCACAGTACCAGACCCTTACCATCACCAGTAACTGCCTTAAATTGACGTGTAACCTGAGAATCCTGCCCCAAAAACAACGTATGTACAACTGGAGCTGTATGTTTTCCAGTAATTACTTTGGCAGCCGATGCCCTCTGCATGTCCCAAACTGTAATGTGACCATCAGCATAACCAGCTAAGAGCAAGTCCCCTTGTTGATTGAAGCACATAGAAGTTACAGCAGCATAAGACCGTTCTCCTTTGCAACCCAAGAATTAGCATCTGGTACATATATACCATAGTTTGTTAACATGAATTCCTCTATATCTATATTAGTGGCAGTTAAAACTAAGTAAAGGAATGAAAGCTAACCTTCGCATCCATGCTGTCAGCATTATGAGCAGAGTACTTACTAGGAATAACAAGTGTAGACCCTCTTGCCATTCCTATTGCAATGTAATTACTGTGAACCGCAAAGACTTGCGGTGAGCCATGATCACGCCTTAACGCCAGAGATGAAAGGGTCCGAGTAATGGGATTGTTAGCATCGACATTGAAGTATCCTAATGTGGTGGAGCCTCTCCGAACACCCTCAAGCCGCCTGGGTTGAGCGGCAGCACCCTCTTCCCAATGCAAAGCAGTAGAAGCTTGCTTCTTCTTTAACTCTTCAGCGGTTTTGAGTGGCTTCCGCAACTTCTTCTCAGCTTTTTTACTTATCCACCTGCTCTCCAATTCCCCAATTCTCTCCTCCACCAGTTGAGTGATTGAACTTCCCAATTCATCGTCATCATCAATACCGCTACCGTTACCAATGTTGCCATTGTTATCCTTAGACTCCTTACCACCACCACCATCATCCTTGCCATCACCGCAGCCTTCATTATCCTCGGTATCACTCTCTTTCGAACAAGGACTATTATCATCTAAGTCTTGAATTTCTTGTTTACATTCCTCTACCACCTCAACATTCTTACTAAATTCCGTATCTTTAACATCATTTGCATCTAAATTTGTCAAATTCTCATAAGAACTACTTACATTCTTCTCTTCTTCCACAGCATTCCCAGCACTCGTTTCATCAACTTGAGAAGCCTGCTCCAACTCGTTTTTGCTCTTCAATACCCCGCCATTTCTCAACAATTCACCGCCAAAATCCACTTGTAATTCCTTCGAATTGGTCCTAATCACTTCCGAACCAATTGCATTCGTATCACCATTAGAATTAGAACTCACCTCGGAGTTGTCATCCGGTTCCGAACTTTCAAGAACCTTCTGGATAACTCCACTACCGGCGCTCCTCGGCGGTGGCGTGCGGAGTCGGCATCAACCTCGAGGCCGCCGCAGCAGCAGCCAGGGCCACCCCCGGGCTTCGCATTTGTTCTCATGCCTCCGAGAAACCATGGAGACGGCTTGGAAACCCTCCCGGCCGGATCGTCCGCTAAATCCCCGGACTTGACCGGACTGTACAAATAGGGCCTCATTCGGACCGCCCTTTCATCCTCGGGTTTAACAACGTGGACTAATACGGCGTATTTTGGCGGTTCCGGTGGTTTGGTGTCGGAATTGAGGCGGTGGATAGTGGAGGAGGGCGGGGAAGATGAGGCGGACGAATCCGTGTTGTTGAGGATTTCGTCGATCGTGCGGTGGGGGACGTCGTCGTCTTCGTCGGAGAGGGAAACGTGTGAGTTGAGGAACGAGTCGAGGTCGAGTTCCATGGCGAGTTGCAGTTCGAAGTGAGTGAGCTTCTTGGTCATGCTGGTGCTGCTACTCCGATGTCGTCTTGGTCATCTTTTTTTTTATTTTTTTGCCCAATGTCATGTCGTTTCTTTTAATGAAATTGGGAAGGAGAGAACAACGCCATGTCGTCTGTCTGTGAAAAGCCTTTGTTCATGTATAACAGGTGATGTTATAAATTGGCCAAAGTGTGAAGGGTAACCTTTACCAAAAAATCCAAGAACGGTGACGTATCACATTATTTATTTTTGTAACTCTATCAGACAATGTATTAGGCAATGTATCAGACAATGAATGTATGTAAAGAGAGGCGAAAGATATTAGTATTATTACTTTTACTTTTGATCTTCTATGTTGTAATGAGAATACAAAGATACCTTTCATATAGAGGTTTGATCCAACAACACCTTACATGCATGAAGAAAAATTTTAACCACCGTAAAACTATTTCACCTAAAATTTTCAACTCCTATCACTAAAGTCTATTTTAGTTTGCTTCCTTATACAATCATATATATGACATTCACGTTATATTTCACAACAAATAAGATATTATTTGTGAGATAATATCGTATACAAGTGTGTCGTGTTATGTTTCTCCTCTTGTTTGATTTTAGTCCAAAAGACTCCAAGGTAACTTGAGAGCAATTTTTCTTGCACACGAGGAATTCTTTGGGCATATAATTCTGCCTCCTATTACACGCCGCTAATGAATCTTGAGGTACTCGGCACTGCAAACCCCTCCACCTGTGCATGTTTTAGTCGCCTTCTGCAAACTCCAAGTTACAGTTTCACCCTCCTGCAGCTTCACTGCTTAAAACCACCACATTTTGCACTGCATCCCCCTCAGCATTTTCATCGCACAAGAAGAAACAAGCATCCAACTGCAGGTTGCTGTGAGGAGCTCAACTGCTTTTGTAGGAAGCACTTGTTCCTTCCCCGCAGGTTCTTCTACGACTCAGGAGCACTTTTAAGTCGTTTTACTGTCAAACACAGGGTAGAAGCACTTTAATTGTCAAAAAGCACAAAGTTTTACTGCCAAACATAAGTAGAAACGTACTTTTAATTGTCAAAAAGCACTTCTAGCCATCGTCGACTCTAGTTAATGTTTTATGTTTTACTGTTTTGCAGAACGTAATAGAATTACAAGTTAATGGCAACTTTCACCGCTTCAAGGTTTGCCGCCACGAGCCCCCATGTCAGCTATGGCACTGTATCTTCCGGATCAAACCTGAAAACCGGATTTAAGAAAATGGTTTCTGGTAAACAGACCCTGACTCACAATGGGTTGAGAGCTTTGAACTCAGCGGACGAGCTCCGAGTCAGAACCATGGCCAACTCAGTTGCCAGGCAAACGAGGGGCAAATCCGTCAACAGCACTAGGAAGAGTTCAGGAGTCATTGTTTGTGGACGTGGGATGAATTTAGTGTTTCTGGGAACTGAGGTTGGTCCATGGAGTAAAACTGGTGGACTTGGTGATGTTCTTGGAGGCTGGCTGTAGGCTTTGCTTACTTCTCTTGCCTTGTAATAATATGCACAATGAGAACCGAGCGACATTAAACAAACATTAAGCCGTATACAAACCATGGTTTAGTTCCCATTTATTCAGCGTAGTGTCCCTCGAGGTCTGATTTTGATTAAATGTTTGTAACCGGTTATGTATGCGTGAATTTCACCAAATTTGAACTTTCTTCAGGCAAATGGGCATCGAGTGATGACGAGTTCTCCGCGTTATGATCAGTACAAAGATGTATGGGATACAGAAGTAACAGTTGAGGTGTGCAAACATATAACCTTGATCAACACTGAAATAGGACAATGTTCAAATGATTTATTCCTATCCTGTTCCTATCTGTGTAGCTTAAAGTGGGAGATAAAACCGAAACAGTCCCATTTTTTCACTGCTACAAACGAGGAGTTGATCGTGTTTTCGTGGATCACCCGCTGTTTCTCGAAAGGGTTTGGTCTTGTCTCTACTTACTGATCATTTCCAGTGTTTTGCAAATAGTATGAAAAGGAAGAAAACTCAAATTCTTATCTGCTTTTTGTGACTGGTTGTTAAGGTATGGGGGAAAACTGCATCGAAAGTTTATGGTCCGGTTGCTGGAGTCGATTTCAAGGACAATCAACTCAGGTTCAGCCTGCTATGCCAGGTTAGTAATCTCTGCCCTTCTGATCCTCATCGCATTTTCCATTCAAATCCGCGTTTTCTTACAAATCTGTTAGCAAATGTTTAGTCTGAATTTTAATCTGTGCATCTTCTGATTGTATAATATTATCGTTCGTATTCTCATGGTTGTATAAAATTATATGTTTTAAGGCAGCTCTAGAAGCACCAAGAGTTCTGAATTTAAACAGAAGCAAACACTTTTCTGGACCATATGGTAGGCAAAACTCATCTCCAGTTCTCTAAACCAACACCACTTTTGAAAATCTTTTATGCATGAATTGGTACGATGGCGTTGCTGCGTGCAGGGGAAGAAGTTGTTTTCATTGCCAACGATTGGCACACCGCCCTGCTCCCGTGCTACCTGAAGGCCGTATACAAACCTAGAGGTATTTACAGCACTGTCAAAGTAGCCCTTTGCATTCACAACATTGCTTACCAAGGCAGATTTGCGTTTGCGGACTTTGCACTTCTCAATCTGCCAGATGAATTTAAGAGTTCGTTCGATTTCAGTGATGGGTATGGTTTTTTGCACATGATATAGCAGACTGTATAATGATTATGTGATTGAAACTTGAGTGTGATTGTTCTGATTCCACAGCTCTGAGAAGCCGGTGAAGGGGAGGAAAACTAACTGGATGAAAGCCGGAATTTTGGAATCAGACAAGCTCTTGACCGTTAGCCCATACTATGCCGAAGAACTTGTTTCTGCGGTTGAAAAAGGAGTCGAATTGGATAACATTATTCGGAAAACTGGAATTTTTGGAATTGTGAATGGTATGGACGTCCAGGAATGGAATCCCTCAACTGACAAGTATACAATTATCAAATACGACGCTTCAACTGTAAGAATACTCGTTGTACAAAAACTTCCTTAACCGTAATTCGTGTAACTTCTTTTGATTCGTATGGCAATAACTCTTGAAACTTTGGCTTGCTTAGGTGGCTGATGCAAAGCCTCTTCTGAAAGAAACCCTCCAAGCAGAAGTCGGATTGCCGGTGGATAGAGACATCCCTGTCATAGGTTTCATTGGTAGGCTTGAAGAGCAGAAAGGTTCAGACATTCTCATGGAAGCCATTCCCCATTTTATCAAAGAGGATGTTCAGATTATAGTCCTTGTACGTACCCGACACAGAAGTTGTTCCTCGCCTTGTATTGCTCATCTGTTTGTCCTGCCACCAAACCTACCTGTATATTAACGTGATCTGCCTTTGCAATTTTCTCAGGGGACTGGCAAAAAGCCAATGGAGAAGCAGCTTGAACAGCTGGAGATGGAATACCCCGACAAAGCCCGAGGGGTAGCGAAATTCAGTGTCCCTCTGGCCCATATGATCACAGCAGGAGCTGATTTCATGTTGGTTCCGAGCAGATTCGAGCCATGCGGTCTCATTCAGTTGCACGCCATGCGTTATGGAACCGTAAGATCCCTGACCCAAACAAGTTCTTCCATTCGAAGGTACATCTTGCATGAGTACCGATTCACTGCTATGCTTCTGCAGGTGCCCATTGTTGCATCAACCGGCGGGTTGGTAGACACTGTTAAAGAAGGATTCACCGGATTTCATATGGGAGCCTTCAATGTGGAAGTAATGCATCTTTTTCTACCGTTCTTTATACACAAAATACTTTTATACCTTCGTGTTAACTCAGTTTCGAAAACTGATGTTTCAGTGCGAAGCTGTTGATCCGGCGGATGCACAAGCAATCGCTACAACCATCACAAGAGCCCTCGGAGCTATTGGAACTCCAGCTTTTACTGAGATTATAAGCAACTGCATGGCTCAAGATCTATCGTGGAAGGTAAAGACATCCCCTCGCACAATCCTTTTACAATTAATCGCATTCTCACATTCTTAAATCCTTTGAATCGGCACCGTGCAGGGTCCTGCTAACAAGTGGGAGCAAGTGCTGCTGAGTTTGGGTGTCGCTGGTGGCCAACCTGGGATCGAGGGTGAGGAAATTGCACCGCTTACAAAGGAAAATGTCGCGATGCCTTGAGAAACAAGAGTTAACCACGCAGTTGATCGGTTTTGTGTACTAACACGAGATATCTGCTCCTCGCCTCCCAAACCGACCATCATGTGTGCAGTATGTTTAATAAGCAACACGATGGGGACTAAATTTAGGCAATTTGTGTATCATAGGACATATGTGAGGGGGAACTGAATGCAGAAAATATAACCGAAAAGTTCAGTTAGGATAACACGAGCACAATGCAAGCGTCGACTGCCTCCGTCGATCTCTGTAAACGAGACTAGAACATTTTTACGAGGGTCATGCCATCAACTACGAGAGCTCGTATCATGTTTCAAAACATGTAGGGCACATGAAACAAAATATAAATCCATCGCAAACAATTCAATTTCAAGATTAAACGAGTAACGTACCTTTCTATCCAGAAATTAAAACATTAAGACGTTCAAAATTTGGATTTGCTCAGCAGAAAACAAGGAGAGTTAACAACTTGATCATTACCACTACATATCATATGCCAAAAAGAACGATACCCGTAATAGATTTGATAGGGCAACTAATCTCAAAATACTAAAAACCATCAAACTGAAGATTGGATTACATCTTGCCGAAAGGAGCCCCTAATCGAACAAGCTGAATCCCATATCGTCATCGCTCTCTTCCTTGGGTTCTTCCTGTTAAATCAAGTTCGAAACCAAAATGAGCAAATCGGATAACCCAACACTTAAGACCATAACAATTTCAACAAACTCGTTCGATGAAAAATGATAGAAGCGAGCCAATACCTTCTTCTCCTCCGCTGCAGGAGCAGCAGCAGCTGGGGCAGCAGCACCGCCTCCTGGGGCAGCAACGGCAACAGCAGCACCGCCGCCACCAGCGCCAACATTCAGGATGAGGTCATCAATGTTCTTCTTCTCGGCAAGCTTGGCGAACAAGCCGGGCCAGTAAGACTCAACAGTGATATTAGCAGCTTTCACCAATGTTGCAATCTTCTCAGACTATTACACACCAATTAAGGAGAAAAACAGCTTCCAAAAACAACATTTCCAAAGTTCTACCATTTAACCCACTAATTTAAACCAAAAAATAAATCAAATAACACGAACAAAAAATCTAATTTCTTGCGTGTGCTCTCAGAAATAAACAATGAATTAAATAAAATAAAACCCATGAGAATTTAATCCATAATATAAAAAATGAACACAAAAAGTTTATCAATTGCAACATAAATAATAATAGCAAACCATAAAAAAGCTAAAAAAAACAACCAAGTAAATAAATAAATAAATGAAAACCCATATGCGAAAGAAAAATGAATAAAAGGATACAGTGATGGGGATGCCATCGTCGTGGAGGATGAGGGCGGCGTAGCTGCACGCAAGCTCTGAAAACGCCATCGTTTTTCGCTATAACGAACAAAAACCAAGCCCACAATTACTAATCTATGCGCTGCAATCCATCGGAGTTCACAGTCGATGCTAATTCGAGTGTGAGAGAGAGAGAGAGAGAGAGAGAGAGAGTTACCTGAGGGAGACGAGATCTGAGACTGATGGGTGGTAGAGAGCTGCGCGGCTGCAAAACCTCAACACTTTCTCGTCCAGGGTTTCTGATTTTCTAGCGAGCTAGGGCATTTAAAGGTGCGCAACAGTGGACTAGCCTGATATATATATTTTTTAATGGAAGCGCAAGAGTGGGCTCAAGGCCCAAAAAGCCCAATTCTTATTTCTTTCGGTGGTCAAAGACTCAAAGCCCAATTCCTATGGAGTTTTGGACACACAAGTTTTGAGGAAGAAAATGAGATTCCATTTGTAGATGAATGAAAGTCCTCTGACCTAGAAAAAACATTTCTTCTGAAAAAAGTTTTAATAGTTAAAATTAAAATTTTGAGCTCATCTATAAGGAAAAGGGGGAAATTTTTGGTTCAATGACTAGGATTCTATGTTAGCATTTTTTTATTTATTAAGTTGATTTGTTTGCATTGTGATTACTATTTTACCTTCCTATTTTTTTCATGTTCTTTATTTGTATCATTATTCAAATTCTGTATATATTCATCTTTAATTATCCATAAAAAAAAAAAATTCATTCTTCAGTTTCGATCATCTTCTGCTGTAGGATATCTTGATAATAATTTTTGAATTTGGATTACTGATATCCTTTCTGTTTTATGTTCTTCAAGCTCATGTTGTCTTCTCTGATAATCAATGAGATACAAAGGGCTAATATTGCTTTTAATCACCAATGCACTGCTAAAACAAATTGTAATTTTCTAGGTGCCTAAAATTTTCCATTTTTATTTGTTGTTTTCATTCCACCCATGTAGGTAGACAACAACAAATCGGTTATAAAAACTCAATTCCCAGATCAAAGAAAAAACACAATAACTTTCCACCCATTCAGGTACGTAAATAGATACAAAAAATTCAATTCACACAGGTAGTTTACTTTCATTCCACCCTATAGGTAGACAACAACAACAACTAAGACACAACCAACAAAAGGTGCTATTAAGCTACCTGTTCTACAAAACCCACCAACTCAATTAACGCGTATTTAAAAACTCAAGGCTCAAACTTCTATTGATCCTGGTTTAAAAATCTTTAGCTCGAATCAGTATTATAAACCCAATTTCACCTAAAAAAATGTCTCAAATCAACCTAAAAAAATGTCTCAAATCAAGTGCATATATAATCTATACCTCCACCCTAATAGGAAAATTATGGTTTCCTTCCTCTCATATAGGTAGACAACAAAAGCAACCAACAACAAAGGATGAAAAGATAAAATAGGTGCATATTACCATACCAGTTCACCAGGTATGAATATCCTTCAAAACCTAAACTCCTGCCTACATTGATTGTTTGCAGGAATCATATTTATCCATCTCATAATTCGAATTTGAATTATACAAGCAAGAATCGGGAAGATTTTTTTTTCAAAATCATTGGAATCGACGAGATAAATTCAACGCCCCCAAAATCATCAGAATCTGGCAAATTCATTTCAAAAACTACACAGTGGCAAGTGCTGTAATTCGTTTGAAAATTATGGAGATGTGGAGATATATTATACCTGTTAGGTCCCACCTTGGACGATGTAATACTAGTGGACTCCTTTCAAAACAACCTTATAAAATTGGACCCATGTTGAAAGACCCTTTTTTTTATTTAACAAGTATATAGACAATTAGGTAATCGAAGTCTTGATAATATCAATAATATCGATGATATGTTGATAGTTGATAACCTCCTCGTAGTATTGTCGCCACTTAGACAAGCTCAAGGAAACTAGACATTAAGGAGGATTACCATAATCAAGGAAGAGAAAGCAAACAGGAAGGAAACATAAGAGAATGGATGGAAATGAGTGGGGTTGGGAAAAAATAAGTGGTAGACGGGCAAGCAAGATGGGAGGAAGGAGGAGGAATTAAGGGAAGGGGTAGCGGGCTGGAGGGTAGAAGGAAAGGGGGAAAATCAAGTGGGTGGCATGCCGACCCCAACCAAAAGAAGGAGTCGGCGGTGAAGAGCAGGGTATTTGTAGGGTTTATGTACGCAAGAGAGAGGGAAAGTGGCCAAGTTTGGGACAACCACTCTAAATCTTAGTACTATCAATTAAGATAGGAATTCAAGTTCCTGGACAAAAATCTTCTTTCATTAAAGTTAAGTTGCATACATTGCTTTAGTTTCTTTTGTCATTGCAACTTGAGTAAAAATTCAGGTAGCAATTCAAAAAATTCCCCTAGTACTTATTGTTATTTTCATCTTCAATGTAGAAGCATGTTGATGTCATTTTAGGTAAGCAAGAGACATCTTTTATGTCAAATCAACTTGAATCCCTAAATATCTTTTCATATAGTTTGAAACTTTGAGTGATATAGTGATTGTTTGTCGGGTAATGCTAGATAGGCTATTTATTTAAATTATATTTTGTAAATTATATGATATGGTTGTTGATAATTTAACCATTATATAAGTATTGATTAACATGTTTATTACTTATTAATGATGCATCATATAGTTTGCAAATATGGTTTAAAAAATGGTCTACTTAGCATTACTTGTTGTAAAATCGACGGTGTGTGCAGTGGAATAAATAAACAAGACACAAAATTTACAAGGTTTCTCTACATTCAATGTGACTCGAGTACATTCTCGGAGCAGTAGTGATGCTGTCATTTATAATCTGAAGTAATAAGATTACAAATATAACTCTCTCTGTTCTCTCATCTCTTTTTCTTTTCTCTGCCGTGAGCCTTGTGGCTTCTCTCTTCTTCCTCTCTTCTTCCTTTTTTCTTTTCTCTCCTTTCATCTGTAAAGCTTTGTGTTTTTGTGTGTGATTTTATATGGAAGGATGAGGCAACAAGTGGATTAGTGGGCAAACATGTAAAGTTGTAATGGACTGGCCATCGACACCTTGCATGGCTTATAAGATTACAACATTTCCCCTTGGATGGCCACAAGTCTTCCATTGACTTGTTAAAATCTTGACCTGTTTTGGATGATCCCCCTGATGAGTTTCTCCCCTTGATTTCAAATTCTTTAGGTTAATCATTGATTCTTTTGTTTTAGTCTCTTAGCGGGGAGAGTTGCTAAAAGAGGTGCTTTACTTGTTGTTAACTTTCCACAGGCTTGGTCTTGAACTGGGCTGGAGGGCCTTCTGCTAGACTTCCTCCAAAGGTCTTAATTTACTCCTTTTATTTGGAACTTAATTTGATTCAAGGGTAGTGGACACTTGATCTTGAATCAGACTTGTGATTTCTTCAAAGACCGTCGATGCTTGATCTTGAATGAAATTGGACAACGAGGAGCTACACGTGACAAGTGATATTCGGTTTTGTCGGGGATGAATCGGCACGTGTATATTGTGCTTGTTGATTCTCCACTAGCTTCAATGTATCATTTTCACTTGCCTTATATGTTCCCTTTACAGAAATGGTTTTTTCCTTATGTAGGTGTGACATTTTCTCTTGCATTATTTGTCCCCTTATGCAGGAGCAGAATGCAAACCTTGCATTTGAATGGTCCTTCAAAACATCTCTTCTCAGTGATTCATCATGCTTGGCAGCTTCAGTGTAAATAGCCAACATCATATTAACAGTTGAAGATGAGTACTTAGAAAGCAATGCAAGGTAAGCACTTAGGGAAGGGTTCCATACAATCAGTTTCATATCGGAAGCTTGATTTCAAGTTCCGACTGATTGCTTTCTTTTTATCTTTGTCTTGCAGATAAGAGCAACAACAAAGAAAAAGGACAAAGAAAATCATGATATGAGATACTTTTGCTTTCGACCCTGATGATATGAGATACTTTTGCTATGGTATGACTTGTTTGAAGAGGTATTCTCGGAGAGAAAGAAAGCTAAGTATTTCGTGATGCTTTGTTAAAGATGCATTCTCAGAGAGGAGGAAGAATTTAGGCATTTTTCCAGGTTTGTCTTGCCATGGATGACGAATGTCGACATATATAGAGTTCTCTCAATAGCAAGTAGTGATGCTGTGCATTTACTCTTGTCAGCAATTATGGTGTAATTAGAATAGTACGATTCACGCGTTTTTAGCTTTATCAGAGATTTTTGATAAAGTTGCACGTGATATCCAAAAAGCTGAGATTGCATGTGAAAGGTAATGACAAACTTCTTCCAGAAAATCCGGCTTTTGAAATTCGGAGAGCAGTGACTCTTCGATTTTTGAACAAGTGGCCATGTTGCTTTGTCTTTTATAGAGGCATTAATTGTGTTCAAAACGTACGCTCGGAAAAACTGTTGCCTATAGAATTTTCTCTTTCTTGCACTTTTGAGATTTTATCTGACCACATTTTTCTTTCATCATTTCTGAAAATGGCTTTGCCTATTTAACCTTTGTTTAGATTTGAGTATCGGGAGGGATACAGATGATTCGCGTCATGATAATATATGACGTCCGTCCTTCTTATCTTTTAATGACCCTTTTACAGTTAGAGACTCTGTGATAAAGAATAAAATAACCTCTACAGTAGTAGCTAGGAATCTTCTCACTCCAAAGGATAATAGAATCCTTTCAGAACGGTCTGATGAGTTGGCTATTCAAGACTCCTTGGCTCTTATTGTTCAGTGTGCTGGCTCCGTTTCCAATATGGGCTAATGCTTATTTGCTCGAACTCGCCAAGTTGAATCATTGATGGTTGAGGTGGCAAGTCTTAAGCAAGAAATTAGAGAGCTCAAGCACAAGAATAGAATGTTACACGTGCTTGCAAATAATTACTTGACGAGCATGAAAAGCAAGCTCGACCAACTACTGGAACCGAAAGTCGGACTCAAAATGACAATCAGAGGTTTGTGGCTTTATTCCAAAGGCACCTATTGACTTCGCCATCTAGAGTTTTACCAAGTATTGAGGCTCCAAATAATCAACCTTTGGTGCCTTCCCTTTCTAAGGTACTTCTGAGTACTCAGGCTTCACATGAGCAACCTTTGTGAAGGTTCCCTCCTATTTGTTCATTTTAACTCATGTGTATATACATGTCTGTAATTTCTCGGAGATATTAATAGATAAGCTTCATTTCATTTAATTTATTGTGTAAATACAATAAAGCATAAACTTCATTAAGATGTGGTACTTATGTACCAAACATCCATTCATTTTTTCCTCACGAGGATGAATGCTTTTTCTTAGTGTCTAAATATTAATTAACCACTTGAGTGTTCAACTCATGATCTTCAATCTATATATGGCTCTTTAATACCATAAACATCAAGGATAAGATTCGTGTTGGCATATTGTTCAATCTACAGCTTGAGACCATATTTCTCTCAACACTTTATAATCTCTCCTGACTCTTCAGGAGTTCCAATTTGATAATATCAAGAGATTTTAGTATGTTGCAACAATATCATAATGATAGTACTCACTAAGGCAATTCATATCATCCATTGGTATCGAGTACATAATTTATGCTTTACCCTTCCAGGGCTTACTTCAAGCAATTTGAATCCTTCAGGGATTTTCTACACTTCATGACACATTCTCTTTTGAAATTTATACAGAGCAACTTGCTTCCATATATACTTAAGGGATTTATTTGTGGAGATATGCTTCAAGCATCTCATAAAGTTTCGTGTAATATATAATTTTTCATTTAAATGGACAAGCTTCATAATGAGAAACCATGTTTCCAAGAATGTATTGCAATTTCAGGTTTCAAATAAGAACCTTGTGTCATATCATTTGAGTGTAGTTCACTGTATTACAAATGCCCTATGTAACCTTCTAGGTTTAACCTCATTTGGCGATTTATACAATAGATCCATTTTCCCCGTTCTTGGTAAATTGATATGGAGTTGCCTTTCTCCATATTTTTGGCCAATAATTTTTCCTTTTGTCGATGAACAAAAGAACGTAGTTTAATATCAACACAACTCATTAATGAATTTAGTAGCTACTTGTAAAAACCAAAATTACCATTGGTTATCATCAAGCCGAGATCCCATATTCTCATGTGCATGCACATGCATAAAAGTTTTTCATTTATTTGGATATCCATTGCCTCTTCAAGGGCATTACACTATCTCTTTTAAGATAGTCATAATTTAGAGAATGTGGATCTTAACCTTCTTTGGAGCGTTATAGAGCTTGAATTTTAATCTCTACTTCCAGAAGTTGAGTCCTTGGAACCTATACGTCCATCATGTTTCATGCATGAGACATCAAAATTCCCATATCCGAGAATTGTCCTTTCTGGGACGTGCATCCATACGGCGATTGTCATGCTTCCGGCATGCAACAGTTATGCTTCATAAATGCAATAGTTCAGTAGTACCATATTCTTCTTATTTCGAATGACTGAACCTTTTGAATCTAAGGGTTTGCCACGATTCAGGCGTGTAACAGATAAATCATTTGTTACCACATTATTTTGTCCAACAGGGACATCAATTCTTGTAGGCACATTTGTAGCAAGTATATTGATTTTATCACTTTCGTTGCATCATTCAATTATTCTTACTTCATTTTCTCATTGATTGCTTCGTGAATCAAAATAAGACAAATTCTCTTTGTTTTTTTGGAATGGTCTTTTCTCACCATTCTTCTGGAATGATATTTTCTCATCGTTCTTCTGGAACGATGTTATTTTCTCCCCTTAACGGTGGGAAAACTATCTTATCAAAATCATAGTCCGTAAATTATGCGGTAAATATATCCCTAGTCAAGGGTTCTAAATATTGAACGATAAATGGTGAATCAAATCCAACATAAATTCCTAGTTTAGATTGATGCCTTATTTTAGTACGTTATGGCAGTACAATAGGCACATAGATAACACAACCAAAAACTCGTAAATATGTAATGTTTGGTTGGTTGGTGCCCAAACACGAGTTGTACTGAGAAATATTGATGGTTAGCAACTGGTCTCAACTGAACTTAATAACGAATTATGCAAAATGGTATGTACCAATTTTGCAATTTCTTTTCATGAGCAGAGCACGGGTAATCAATTTCATCCGCTTAATAAATGCTTCTGTTAAACCATTTTTGGGTATAGACATGAGGAACATGACATTCAACATCAATGCCCAGTGATATGCAATAATCATGAAGACTTTGAGATGTAAACTCTTCAACAAATATGCATTATATCATCATTTACATACATCAAGGAACTTCTAGTCCTTATTTAATAGTTTGTGGACTAAGACTGTTATGTCCTTTATTACAATTAAGTTATGGCACTTCGGCTCTTCAAACTTAAGGTACTCATCAAGGAATTTCATGTCCGATCTTGAGAATCTAGGGACTTCATACCTAATCTTTTTGCATGATGGAACTTCGGGTCTAGTATGTACTTATCGTAACAAAAAGAAGTACAATAAATAAATTAAAGCAATAAGCGTTAATTCCAGCCATGGTAAATAAATTGCTTTTAAGTAAATAAAGCTTGTGACAAGAGCTTTGATTCAGCACCATGTATATAAAAATCAAAGCTTGAAAGCAAAGAGTAATAATTCTATCTACTGTAAATAAATAGAACTTGTGATAGGGCTTTAAACCAACACCATGCACATAAATATGCCAAAGCAGAAAATGCAATGATTAAGTCATTATCTTTTGCTTTTTCTTTTTCTTGGTCTGCCACTTCTTTTGTTTCATTCTTTTTATTTTATTTTATTTTTTCATTTCACAACTCTAAGTCCTTTTAGTTACTCAGGAAGTAATAGTAACAATAAGTTCCAATTGGTGTTCCTCCTCCGGTGAATTTTGAAAAAATCGAAACGGTTCCCATAAGTTTTGGAGTCAAGAGTGTCTGCAACTTATGAGAAGATCAAACCGTTATATTTAGCTCAAAATTTAGTATGATAGCGATAAGAGGATACCGAACAACTTTTGTGAAGAAACAATTTCTATCTGAGCTAATGAAATGGAGTTTTGGTACTCATAAGGTGCCTGTCCAATTTTCTGCAGAAATTGGAAACTGGTTTGGTATTTCAAGCATCTGCAATGATCGCACCGTTGGAATTTTCTGAAAATTTGATATGTTGTAGGTATGAGGCGTACAAACAACTTTGATGAAGAAAGTATTTCAATCCGAGGTCTGTAAATTGAAGTTCCGAGGCTGTTTACATGGCTGTCACATTCTCTACGAATTTTGAGTATGTACTTTTTTGCTTCTACAAAGAATAATATACAGTCATACAACAACATATATATATATATATATATATATATATATATATATTTGCTTCAGGAAAATCAGTAATATAAAGATTTTAAGATGAAATGAAAAGATTTTCTTATCTATGAGATTCCAAGAGACAGAGGTGAACATGATTTGTAGCGTTTGCTTTCCACTGACACGATAACTTTTTGTGCTGATAACGTGTTGTAAAATCAATGGTGTGTGCAGTGGAATAAATAAATAAGACAAAAAATTTACGAGGTTCCTCTACAGTCAGTGTGACTGGAGTACGTCCTTGGAGCAGCAGTGATGCTTTCATTTATAATCTGAAGTAAAAGGATTACAAAGATAACTCTCTCTATTCTCTCCTCTCTTTTTCTTCTCTTTGCTGTGAACCATGTGTCTTCTCTTTTCTTCCTTATTTCTTTTCTCTCTTTTCAGCCGTAAGGCTTTGTATTTTTGTGTGTGATTTTATATGGAAGGATAAAGCAGCAAATGGATTAGTGGACAAACATGTAGAGTTGTAGTGGGTTGGCCAGCCACACATTGAATGACTTATAAGATTACAACATTACTCTTGTTTCTCTCTTCTTTTCACATTCCTCCCAAGTAGTTCAATTTTGCATCTCAAAACCAAACCAAATCAAATTAAATGAGTATGCAAAACCATAGTGATGTTACAGAGACTATCTACTTGAACTATATTTTGTGAATCACATGATGTGGCGGCTGATAGTTGGACTCCTTCTTTAAATCATTAAAGAAATAGTCTAATCATGAACAGTCACATCATGTGATCTACGATCTAAAAATATGGAACTAGATCCCCTCCGAATCCAACCATGCTGAGCCTACTAATCAATACATCCGGACTATTGAAATTTGATTCAACGGTTAGAAACAGGGGGCCCTTCTAAAAGTTATGATAATTGTAGCAGTTTGATCAAATTTCAACAATCTGAATGCATTGATTAGTGGGCTCAGCATGGTTGGATCCGGTTCCCAAAAATATGATATTCCCAGCATTTTTTAGCAAAACCATGCATTCCCCCTTTTCTGAGAGAGCTCCTAGGATTCCAAGCACATTCTTGAAAGCCCCGAAAGTGATTGATTGTGCAAAAGAAGAATCATACCAAAGACAAAGTACAAAATAATCAGAGAGACAATCTTTTATTTCTTCCAACTAATCCATCAATTCCAAAAAAGTATCCGAAGCTTTGAACAATGACCAAATTCAAAAAATTAAAAATTAAAGATTACGAGTTAAATGGCCAATCAAGCTATCCGAAGCTTTGACCAAACTGGTGTTTCAAAGATATAAAACAAATCTTTTGAAACCCGATTGCTTTAATCTTCTCCCATATAAACAAAAAAGGGTTTATATGTCATTGGATGCTCTATGCAATCCAAGGCACATAATCCAACTGCTAATTAGTGTTGTGAGGTGGAATCCAAAGCCCAATCTTTAGCTTCCACCTTATGCAATTACATGAATTAATGATTAATTAATCATCTGATATGAGTCTTAATTAATTAATTAATTCCTCCCCTAATCCTAACAACTAACTTGAAAAATAAGCTAGACTCCCCTACTTGTCCTAACCAAGAACATGTTTGCTGATGATGATGATGATGAAGTTAGTGAAACAAATGAAGAACCAATCGGATGCTGACACTTGTATGAAACCCTTTTGCTCTCTTCTGATGGCAGCTAATGTGATTAATCTGCAGCAGCAGGCAATACTTTGGAGGTTGATGGCTGAAAATCTGGTCTTGTTACCCTTCTGTCAATATGGTTAGTCTTGAAAAGTTGACATTGTTTTGATCCCCCTGTGGACATTAAGTTGAAGGATTCTGCTCAGAGTGTGCCCCAGAAGGTTGTGGGGCAGCTGCCCCCCCTGATGTGACCCTAGTTGCTGCTGCTGTTGCACCTGTAACATTTTGCATGTAAACTGTAAATTCTCTAGATAATTCCTCTCGGGTACCACAGTGACGGTATCTCAAACCATTCATGTTGGAATATCAGCGGGAAAATGATTAAAATGTTTTTACCTGGGGTAGTTGTGGGGGTGGTGATTGGCATTGAAGAAGGAGGAAGAGAGAGGATCCCAGTTGTGGAGGTGGAGCCAAACGGCTGAGGAGGCAAATAAGGGTACTGTACCATTTGGGGATATTGGACACCAAGGGCATGAGCCTGGCTACTATTCTGAGCATATTGAGCATAAAATGGGTAGACATTATGGTAAATTCCAGCCGGCCCTGATGCCCCGCCAGTTGTGGTGGTGTAGTAAGGTGAGAATTGTTGGCCACCACCACCATAGACACTGTAATAGTTCTGCACAATAACATGCATTTTGCACAAAAGTCAGCTTAAGAAAAAATAAAGAAAAATAAATAGTTTATGTGCCCACTTAAAATGGTAAATAAAAAATATACCATGGGATACATGGAATCTTGTGAATATCCAGTGTACCTGTAAATTTACACCCAAAAACAAGGGAAAAAACAAATCAGATATGGAATGGATGAAAACATTTTGACAAAACCAAAAAAATGAAAATATGGAGTGAATTCGTTTTATGTAAATTGAACTCGGAATTATGGAGAAAAAAGGAAAGATTTGGGGTGTGTTTTTGTTTTGGGGAATTTGAGGCTTACCCATAAGCTGAATAAGGAAATGTGTATTGGCCAGTGGGTTGAGGGAAATAGGTTGATGAGGATCCATGATAAGCAGCTGGTGGAGCCACCAACCCATGTGCTGCTCTAAACCTTCCTGCACCTGCAGCAATACCATCACAAAATCAACAAACACATTGTGTCTCTTCTTTCTTTCCAAACCCTAGCACATTTCTGCGGAATTCGAGTGCTCAGTCCACCGGCATAATACAGTACGTCGACCGGGCACTCACATCGGGCGGAAGATTTATTCCGAGTCGGAGAACAAAATTATTCAAGAAATGGTAAAGAAAAAGAGTTAATATATGGTATGGGAAAGGCAAAAACCATGGGGAGCAGTCGGTGGGCGGGTCTTTTGTGCACCAAGAGATGCAAGATTGCAGTTTGCCCTCCTTCCATCAATCACAGGGGATGGATTTTGGCATGCCCTCATGGCTGCCTCTGGATCCTTAAATGTAACCTAATCAAAATATTAAACATAAATTAAAACCAAACTCAAATTAATCAGAAAATTCATAACAAAATAATGGGGGTTGCTTACAAATCCATAACCCTTGGATCTTCCAGTGTTTTTATCTGTGATCACAACAGCCTCCAAGATCTCACCAAACTGTTCAAAGTACCTTCTCATGGTTTCCCTCTGAGTCTCCCAGGCCAACCCTCCCACAAAGATTTTGGTAAAAGTTGTGTCATTGTATTGCCCTTGATTATTCATGTAATTAATCCCCCCCACCATCTGAAATTGCCTTCCTTGATTCATCAAATCCAAAAACAAATACCCCAAAAAACAAAAAGATTAATTTTTTTTTTTTAAAAAAAAAAAGAAAAACAAACCCAGAACCGAATTTTTTTGGGTGTTTTTCTGGAAAGATCACATGAAAAAAAAACAGAGAGACACTCGTGCAGTTGGTGAGATTCTATTTGGTCTTCTCCTTCTTGTTTGTGAAATGACTGGTTTTTTGTAATGAGGATGCTTCTTCTTCTTCTACAACCGCCTCTTTTTCACAAATCTTCAGATTCCTCAACAACGATTCCCCTAACGAGAAAATCATTACTGTTTGGGGTGGGAAAAAACAGGGGGGAGAGAGAGAGAAAAAAATATTACCACCCCATCAAAATATTTATATGCAAAAACACTAAACGCAGAGTCAGAAGAAATATCAGAGGAAAAACGCAGAGAAATAATGAATATTTTTAAAATTATTGGAAGAAAAAAAGAATGGAGAAGACAAAAAAGCTGCTAGTGGGAACCCACGACAATAGTGGGCAAAGGTGGTGGCCAATGGAAATATGGAAGACCAGCAGAGACCAAAGGACCAGCTTTCTTGCTGTATCACCACTCTCTCTCTCTTTTTCTCACCAATATGCAATTATATATGTGTGTGTATATATTTCGACCAATATAATATATATATATATATATAATATAATGTATATTATATAAATATATAATAATAATGTAGGATTGTGGGGGGTGGGTCTGCATGAACAATTGCTTCGCTGTATTCAACCTTCCATATTTTCTGTTCTTCTTCTTCTCTCTCTCTCTCTCTCTCTCTCTCTCTCTCTCTCTCTTTTCTCTCAGTTTCCACCCCCTCTTAATATTGCTTGCTCTGTTTATGGCAATTTGGTGGGTCTCTGAGGAGATACCACACCTTGAGAGACTCTCTCTCTCTCTCTCCCTCTCTCTCTCTCTAAAGCTGCAGCTATTCTCCTAACCGAAAAAAGTACAGGAAGGGAGGAAATGGGATTGTTTTTGGTGGGCCAAAACTTTCTGGCACAACCTTCTAAATTTACCTTGAAAATAATGGGTGTTTTTAATCAATAATAAAAGTTTTGGTACTAATTAGATTATTTGAGCACCTTTGGTTTTGTTAAGTACACCATCTCTCTTCTTCCTAATTGGATGCTCCTGAAAACCCTAAATTGCCCACCAATGCATGCATGGAGAAGAGACTCTACTAAGGGCATGTTTCTTTAAGAGGAATGGATTTGTAGGGTTCTCATTTTTTTACTAATAACAACTGAAGAATGGAAAAGATAAATGTTTTGGGTATCTCATACATTTTCATACCTGAAAAATCAAGGTATGAGATTACAATGTGGGGTTGTTTACCTCACACTTAATTTTTCATAAGACGGTGTTATCCACATATTTCTCTTAATTTTTAGTCATTGAATTGAATAAATCGAAGAGGATCGAAGGATGAAAATTAGCAGAGAGTGTGGAAGGTAAAAAAAAGTGTGCAGATAAAACCATCTTTTTTCATATTCCCTTTCCTTTATATTCCCCTTCCTTCTCAAGTAAACATGCCGTTACTAACCACTCCTCATTATCGTAACAGTAAACGCTCTTAAACACTTGAATTACAAATATCTTACTCATTCATTAATTTTATCACAATACATATTAACCTAAACCTCCTCACTCTGTCATGCTTTTCTGATTACCAATTTTGACAATATGGGTCCATTTTATTGAAGTCTTTGATGTCCAAGATTTCCACATTTTCACCATGTAAATTGCCATATAACACAATGTAGTTGTGCCATAATATCACCAATTAATCACTATAAAATGGAAAAGTATTTAAGAGACTTCATGCTAGTGGTTGAAAGTTCAAGCTGGCCATGGTGTAGAAATTGGACTTCTTTCACCACAATAAAGAGTTCTGCAATTGTTAATCTCATCTTCTTAATTGTCATATGATGCTTGCAGAAGTCAAACCTCTACCATGTTTTTAACAAATTTAAAAAAAAGAAATTCAAAATTGCTATAGAGAGTAGAGCACATTTCTCCGGCCAATTTGTATAAATCCAAATATACATGCACTGCACCCATCCACCATGTTCGAAGTTGACAAACACTGAAAGGGCAATATGGTCTTTCGGGATAGGAACATCAAGAAATAAGGGACACTCTTCTGATTATATTCAACTTTAATTTGGTATTAAATATCATTAAAATGGGTTTTTATATACATGTAAAATGATTTGAAAAAAAAAAGAAAGAAGAACCACCAGATACGAAGAGATGGTGCGACAGTGATGGTAAGCGTGGTAAGCGTGGTAAGCGTGGTAAGCGGCGTCAGTGATGGTGCGACATGGGATACGAAGAGAGAGAGAGAGAGAGAGAGAGAGAAAGAGAGAGGGTAATTAGATCCACCAGATATAATTAAAACTCAGAGACCGAATCATGACTGTCTCTACCACACAACGGCTTGGGACTGTCGAAGAGATCGGTCAAACCCCTGATTTTTGTTGGGTTTTTTTTTATGTTTGAGGAATCCATGAATTGTTTTCTTCTCATATGTCTCGTTCCACTGTCGGCTCTGTTGGCGTGGCATTGGCAGCTGCTTGGACTTGGGAGAATCTGGTGCGTAATATTGATATTGTGTTCTGTCGAAAACAAGATGATCTATAGACTATAGTATTATCGAAACCAACAAAATTATAATGCTGGAGTAATACAACTTTAGAGAATCAAAGATCTTTCAGTACAATTGCAAATTATATCATAATGAAGATTAAATCTGGCGTCAAATATACGTAAATCTTCTTCGATGATCCACTTTGATATAACCTTCAAAATGAATCCAAATGCAAAGCTGAGATGATTCGGAGAAAATCGCGCAAAACTAATAAAAGATAAAATCACTATTCTCTAATTTAACCACCAAATGAGACATTATACAAATAACCATATGGAATTATGGATCACGTACTGTACATATATTCACATTGACTATACGTAACGGCCTTGTTTTTCTTTTAATATTTATTAAATATTAGTCGGATATACATATGTCGGAAACAATCTAGTCGAATAAAATGAAGACTGAGTATCACTTTTACAATAAATAGTCATGCATACAGATCTAGACATATCTACTTGATATACTACAAAAGGCAGAGATGATAAGATATTCGGTATCAAATAAAAGGAAAGGATCTTCGTCGAATCTTTTTTTTAGGGAATCCTAAGAATTCCCTGATTGTGACCATTTATCGTACATTGTACGGTTAGAAATTATTTTAAAATTTAATAAAATTAAATATAAATAGTACCTAACGAAAATTGACCGTACGATGTACGATAAACAGTCATAATCATGAAATCCTTAGGATCCTTGGAAAAATAATCCGACGATGATCCTTTTTCCAAATAAAAGGAGTCGAGAATGACAGACGTTTTCTCCCATTTGATTCATTGGGAAAGTTTGGATAACACCTGCTGATAAATTTTTTATCTTTCTACTTATCATCCAATTATAGGCGCACAAAAAGGCAGAAGTACCTTATTACGTTGATGTCTAAGGAACAGACTCATATATATACATATAATTATATATTCAAACATAACAGAATATTGGTGGTTAATTTGAACATACCTTATTATATTAATTGTATAGATATTATGTTGAACATTGTGCCCTAGCTATATTCAAATATATTAGAGATTGGTGGTTAATTTGATTATTTTATTAAGCAATGGATGACATGATTGTTAATTATATTACAAACAAAGCTTTGACAGTCCTCTTGAGAGATCGCCGGATCCTCTTTGTACAGTCCTCTTTGAACAGTTAATTTGAACATACCTTATTATATTAATTGTATAGATATTATGTTGAACATTGTGCCCTAGCTATATTCAAATATATTAGAGATTGGTGGTTAATTTGATTATTTTATTAAGCAATGGATGACATTGATTGTTAATTATATTACAAACAAAGCTTTGACAGTCCTCTTGAGAGATAGCTGGATTCTCTTTGTGAGGATATTGAGAATTTTTAAATCACACTTGTTTATTGTATATCATACGATCAGTTTTTGTCAGATACTGTTTATATTCAATTTAAATAAAAAAATTTACAATGAATTTTCACCTTACGATATACGATGAACAAATATAATTGAAGGATCCCAAGTTCTGGTTCGCAGGATTTTGGTAGCTGTAAGTCAAACACTTGGAATATTCACAGCAAAAAATTTGCAGGAAAAGAAATGTACCGTTGAGAAAAGTTGTAAAACATCTATAGATCTAAACTTAAAAGGGTTTCAGTTACTTGCATGCATTGAGAGAAAGTGTACACCTGTTAGTTGCAGACTATCTTTTAATTTGAATTATATACATTTTCGTACTCTCAAATAAAAAAGGTTTAACACATCGCACCAAATTTTGTATTCGTAAAGTGTTACATAGTCCCAAAATTGTTAGTTTTTTTTTTTTTTTTTTTTTTTTGAAAGGAAATTTTTTTAGTGTTTTAATTTGTTCATATTTTCTGCCCTAATTTCACGATCTCTATGCGCCTTTTAGAGAATATATATTTTAAATTTGTGTAGTGTTTTTGCTTAATGTCCATTGAAAGTTTTGGGCTAATATGGATCACATCTAGCTAACAGCAGTATGTTTTGTGTTTTCGTTCTACAATGTCAAACATATTACATGTACTTGTTATAAAGTGCTACTAAGACGAATGTTACTAACAAAAATACTATTGAATCAAAGTGTTCTATGGATAATCACTTTCGGTACTTAAAAGTTTGCTATATGTAAGCTCAATATTCTATTTTTCTTTTTCATAATTAGTGAAGGTCAAGGGGAGAGAAAATTTTCAAATTGAGGTTTGAGTGAGTGGTTAACTCGTGTTTGGTTACGTTATTTAATCATTACTAGAGATAAAAGGCATACAAACTTCCACACAGTCAACTTAATAATATAAGGAAGAAATGCATAGGCTTTTGGCCTTTTAAATTGATACGCATGCATGCTCTCAGCCAAAAGGAACAAAAAGGAAAAATCACATGTTAGCAACTTATTACCATACAGGACTCAAACTCAGAGAGAAAGAAGATTCGAATGAGAAAAATTTAGGAAGAGGTTTTATTCTAATTTACAATTGATTTTTGAATTTTTTTTTATTTTTTTTATTTTTTTAATTGAGGTCTTTGAATTTAACAAAATGTATAATCATTGATCTAAGTCGCTAACTTCCGTGAAAAATTATCCACGATGATTTGGTACACATATATTTCCAATTCCAAATATGACATATATTTAGAGATTAAATTTAAACTATTAATTTCAAATACGATGATATAGTACGTACCACTGAATAGTTCAAAAAATCAGCTGTTAAATCTTGCAATAAGAATCTAATGGATCTTAACGGTTAAAACTTTGGACAATGAGTTGCTACAGTTTCATTGTCTAAATTTTTCATGCAACCCCCACATGGGTTCCCACAGTTCTTTATTTTTTGGTCGAATCTCACAGCTCTAAACCCTAGTTTCCAAAAAAGTAAAACCACAAAGTAAAAACCAAAACTTAACAGATGGCCTTGTTCATTAAAATTCGAGTCTGAGAGCAGGCTGGGTTGAGACAAAGCATGCAAGCCGAGCTCGAGCTGTGGAGATGGAGATTTGATAAAATCCATGAAATGAAAAGAAAAGAAAAAGATAGGTATGTGAAAATGTGGAGTGTGTCGTATACTATCCACATGAAGGCTGCAAAACCAGGCAGGCAAGCAGAACCAAAGCACATGCCTCTTGCCAGTGCTTGTACCTTTCCATTATGAGAAAAGTCTCTCTCAAAGCCAAATACCATCTTACCCACTTTAGGGAACTTGGATATGTACTTGTATTAAGGATTGAATGCCTCACCAAGTCATCATCTCACTAGCCGCTGGATTTTCCATACAAACTCATATTGGGTAGCATCCAACGACCGAGAGAGTTGAATGACTTAGTCCCTATGTGGGTATATATTTGACCATTGACTTAGTCGGAATTGGTGTTATTTTAGATACATGAAAGTTAAAAGAAGGAAGGGTCATTTAATTAAGAAATTAGTAATTCACACGTTAAAAGATTGTTTGTTGCTACCATATCCCGAAACTGAATATTTTGGACTTTTCAGTCTATTCAGATTAACGTTACTTTCCCTTGATGTTTCAGTTTTGGGCCAGTCGGAATTTGGGTGAATTATGTTGTTTAATGTGTTTAAATCGGCTCTTAATATTTTAAGATTTTTTTTTTTTTTTATTATTTGTTTAATTCATTTCCTATTTGGATTTCTAGGGTTTCAAGGGTTAAGTTACATTATAAATGGGTCATCTTGACCTTAGGTTTGTTATCTTTCATATTATTAATCAAAATTTGAAATTTTTTCTCATGGTATTCCCAAATCCTACCATTATCTATAACTTCATGAGCTGTGTCAATTTTTATTATTCTGTTACAAGAAAATCTGACAATCACGATTAAGTCACTTTGTTGCACATAATGAGGTGTGTAGATGCATGGCCTGTCGGTAGCTAATAACCCCATTAGTCACTGATTTGACATGTATCTTCCCTAATCCTATTAGTCACTAATAATCGTTTACCGACCTTATTCTATATAACTAAATATCAGGATTTGTCAATTTTCTTGTACTAATTTATTACATTACATATATTTTTTACTTGCAAACAAATTACAGTTGACACATTTGTGTAAATTTTTCTTTTTGTGTTCTTACTAAGTTACTGCATTATATGTGTGGTTGGTGATTTAAAAGAACAACTTATTAGAACATGTTCATCACTGACGTCTCGAACGAATAATATATTGTCAAGTAGAGATTAATATACACATGCACAATAATACATTATTGAAACGAGACAACACGTGACAGTACTTACTATATGCAAATGCAAGTCTTCTCGTGATTTAGAAGGAAGAAGAAATGTCTACTTCACGAGCGCCGTGGTCAGAGCAACTTTTGTGACATCTGTGAGACTGCTTTGTGTCTGTGCTGACTGTTTCCTTAATTACATATTGGGCATGCATCATCGAATATCGACCTCAGTCAGCTTCTCCAAACGTGGCAACTCATGATTTCTGATACTGTTCCCGACAAACAACTAATAACCTACTTCCTCCTCCTCCTTAAGTTCTCACCTCACCTCACATGCATGAATGTAATATATAGGTCCCCTACTGGCTACTACATTTGGCAGAACAGAAAATTTGGTTTGCATTTCTGTAGAATTTTTCTCTTCAAAATTTGCCAATAGTAAATGAAGCGTATAGGACTAATTTGAAAAAAAAAATCGAGTACTTTTAGTCTCATAATGAAAATATGAAATAGAGTTAACTAGATTTTCTTATACTAAAATAGAAATCTTTTACCTTTCAGTGTCGGTCTAGCAGCTTACTACTAATTAACATGTATATATTTTTTTAGCTTAATCAACTGTGCAATTCAATAGGTGTTATATTTATCATAAAAGATCTCAATATAATTAATAGTGAAATTATTCAATTTAAGTTGTATTTAATTATATCATGTTTATGAGTTTATCATGTGTAATATTTACATTCTTCAACATAATCTACACCATGATAAAGAATGGTTAACAAGTCAATCTAACAGTTACTAGGTAAAAATTCATATTGTAAAAATCTAATTACCTAATAATGGAGAGAAATTTATTTGCAACTGAGTCATTAAAGTGGGGAGGTATTCTTTCTTCAAGGCCGAAGATAACAGATGAGAACTATACGGACCCATCTGTCAATAGAGCCCAAGTAAACTATGATGGCTTTTCACTTTTCAGTCACCCAATATGAGGCCCAAAGAAGTATTAATTGTTCTACAATTATTTTTTCTTTGCTTAATTTTATTTTTCTATAAACAATAACTTTAGTGGAATAAATTATTAGTTGTTAGAGGGGAGAAGGATTAGTGGGGACATAATATGCAGCGAAGTGTATGGACATGATGTTTACCGCCATTGCGGTAAAGTGTCATATGCTTTTCTTTGCCTAATTGGTTTTTTTGTAATATTTTAGTTCAAGTAAGGTTGGTACATGGACCACAGTCACGGCCAACATCTGCTGCTTGCCAGATTGGTGTCTGGTTTCTCATGCCAATTACCCGAGTCTTGTCCAGCTAGTAGCAGTACACTCTAGCACTAATTAACTGCAGTCCTGCAACTCTTACCAGTAATTCTACGTAGGGAAGGCCTCTGATTTCCTTTTTAATTATAAATAGCATACATATATGGACTGTATGGTCGTATACTTGTATAGACTATTTGTAGTACTGCATGCATGCATGCATATGTTTGTGCAATATTGTATCAAAGTTCTGTGCTTACTACTATATATGTGTACACTATTGTATCAGAGCTATTCTGGATCTGTTTCCCTTACATAAGAAGATGCATCTGAAGTGGTCCAATTTGAAGCTTCAGCGGTTTATTGATCTACTTATGCTCCGACCACAAAATGCAAGGGAAACAGTGTGATTAATTACGTTATACAGTTGTTTAAATCACATCATGCAAGGTATAAGAGATAACCATTGTTTAATCATACTTGGCATATCTATTTCAATTACGTTATAACAGTAGTCACTAATCACGAAACAGCAAAAACATCAAATTAATTAAGGAGAAAGGTTGTGGACAAATTGACAAACTTAGAGATTGAGGTTTGCATAAATGCAATGTTCTAAAAAGTGTGCTTGCAATTCGGTAGGTGTCCATTGCTCAGGATTCAACAATTTATAATCCAAATTTGAAGCATCGCAGTCTTTAGACTTTGACGAACCTTATGTATTTCGTACTCTCAAGACACAATTTAGAATTTGACAAAGGATAATAATGAGAAATGAAGAGTGGGAAAAAACCTCCTCCTTTACATGGGTGGGGATGCTTGGGTTTATTAAAACTCAATGCATCCCTTCTTCAAACGATGCACCCGTTTGGCTTGAAATCAAAATATGAAATGCGTGCATCTTATCCAGACATAACTTCAAGGGATGCAACATTTGAATGATAACAACTGCCTGTTAGCAGTTCAACTGCAGAGACACAAGACATTCAAGTGAGATTACATTTTTCATTCAATTATTGAAACTATATAATTTTCAATAATATTATAATATATATAATTTCCAACCCTCCAGACCGCGAGGACAAAATGATGTCCAATATAATTCGCTTGCTTACAATGGAAGTGCTTTGGTAACCCGAAAGCCCTTTTGATTTCTTTTTACCAAATACTAGCAGAAGTGTAAAATTCAAGCTAATAAAAATATTAGTTTGATCTAAAATTCAATGTGAAATAAAGCACTGATTATTCTCTGTACATATCCGTGTATTTGATTTTTGATGTTCAAACTTTACGTACTTGAAATGAAAAGAGTAATACAACCGTTTTTACAAACTATGATCATGTTCTTGTTCTCCTTCATAAACGGTGCTTAGCATCCAATTACCCCTTCCATATTTCAATACCTCATCATCATCATGATTAATATCAACAGCAGCAACAAGCCTACCCTCCAAGCATTCTTGCAGGATCACAAGGCCTAGGCCCTCGAAATTTCGACCGTTGTTATTCATGCCCACCTTCACCATCAGCTCCTTGAGTTGCCTGTTAGTCATACGCACCCTAACTCTCAAACAGTTTGAGGATGTCCTATGACTGGTTAATCCTTGATCTTCAGCTGAGTGCAACCCGTTGCCTCTTCCAATCCAATTTCCCATTAGAGATCTATTTTTTAAACTGAAATAAATGATTAAGCGCGAGATCAGCTCCTCAGAGTAGGATGATGTAGGGCGTGAAACGCAGCCTCTGAAGCTCTAATTTTCTCTATTTCTTTGTAATTTGTGAGTGCTAACGTTAAATGTGGGGAGCTGGTTTGAACAGAAGCAACATGATCTGCTTTAAGTACACATCTCATCTCACCGCATGATATGCGTGGTTTCTAAGATGGAAAAGTTGATTTAATGATCTTTATATTTTAATGGCTTCTAGTGAATTAATTATCATCTTCCAATTATTTACTTTGTGTTTTTCCATATTTAATCATTTTAACATGTCTCACGTGTTTGATTAAATATGTCCCGCCATCTGAAGCTGAAAAGTACCTCTGATTCAATAATTTGACTTTCTCTTTATTTAACATTCTGTTTACGAGGTCCCAACATAAAACTATCAATATTGTAGTCACAATACCACGCAGTTAGATTGAACGTATCCCCACATGATTCACAATTAGCTGTTGCATATACTCGTTGACTTTAGTAGCTGTCGCATTTAGATTACCATAAGCTGTCATCGTTTTCTTTAGTAGCTAGTTCTTCTATTGGTGTGTTGCAAATGAACCCTCGTCCGCCTACGTGCGCCAGGAAGTGCTTTCGGCGCCCCTCTAGGTGGTGGTGCAAGTGAACCATGTGCATATCATCAAAGTCACTACCTGATGATCCAAACAATCATCAGTTCGTTTGAGTTAAAATTCTAGGATTTTGGTAAATATTGTTCTGATATTATTCTTCTCTCATAGAGGAATATATAAACTTACACAGTCTCTTATAAATTAGGAAACAAGTATCCCAAATACACAAGGATACCAATTACATAATTATATACCCAAAATATCTCTACATTCCTTATTCTCCAAGGTTGACTCACGCAACACTCCCCCTCAAGTAGGTGCGTAGATATCACCTAGGCCCAACTTGTCAAGTGGGTCCTGAAATACTCTCGCTAACACTGCATGAGTTAACACGTCAGCCAACCGGTCTTCAGATCTTGCATACGGAATTTCCACCAACTTGTCAACCAACTTTTCTTTGATAAAATGTCTATCCACCTCAACATGTTTTGTACGATCATGCTGAATTGGATTATTAGCTATTTCTCACGCAACCTGATTATCACAATACAATAGCATGGCTTCACGTGGCTTGAACCCGATCTCTGTAAGAAGAATCCTCAACCATAATAATTCACAAACCCCATGTGCCATACCACGGTATTCGGCCTCTGCTGTTGACCTAGCAACCACATTCTGTTTCTTGCTTTTCCAAGTCACAAGATTTCCTCCAACAAATGTAAAGTACCCTGATGTAGAACGTCTATCAGTAATATTCCCAACCCAGTCAGCATTAGTGTACCCTTTGACCTCTAAATGCCCATGTTTCTTGAAAATCAATCATTTTCCGGTGCACCTTTCAAATAACTCAATATTCACATTACTGCAGCCATATGATCTTCACTAGGAGAGTGCATAAATTGACTTACTACACTAACAGCATATGCAATATCTGGTCTCGTGAGAGACAAGTAAATCAACCTTCATACTAACCTTTGGTATCTTTCCCTGTTTGCTAGGACCTGGTTTGGGTAAATCGCCAACTGATGATTTTGAACTATAGGTGTTTCTGCTGGTTTACACGCCAGCATCCCTGTCTCAGCCAAAAGGTCAAGAACATACTTCCGTTGAGATAAGTAAATACCATCACGGGAACGAGCAACTTCAATTCCCAAGAAATACTTCAAGCCTCCTAAATCTTTCATCTAAAACTCCGTAGAGAGATACTCCTGTAGTATCTCCATTTCTTCTGTATCATCACCTGTGACTACCATATCATCCATATATATTATTAACAAGGTAACCCTTTCACCCCTGTGTTTGATAAACAGAGTGTGATCTGCATTTCCTTGTCGGTAACCATATCTCTACATCACATTAGTGAATCTTCCAAACCAAGCCCTCGACGATTGTTTGAGTCCATAAAGAGCCTTTCGCAATTTGCACACCTTACCTGTTCTATTATGCACTTCATACCCATAAAGAGCCTAGCATTTTTTACATCAAATTGTTTCAACGGCCAATCAAAATTAATAGCTAAAGACAAAAGAACCCGTATAGTGTTCACCTTTGCCACCGAGGCAAATGTTTCTTGATAATCTACTCCAAAGATCTGTGCGTACCCCTTAGCAACCAACCTTGCCTTATATATGTCGATGATTCTATCCGTCTTGTGTTTGATGGTGAACACCCATTTGCACCCTACTGGTTTTTTTCCTTGAGGTAGTGTCTGCATGCTATAAGTTCTGTTTTTTTGTAAGGCCTTCATTTTAATCTCCATTGCTTCTGTCCACCGAGGATCCTGAAAAGCTTCTTCCACTTTAGTTGGAATGTTAATTCCATCCATTGTATTCACAAATGCTTGGTACTTAGGAGATAACTGATGAGTAGAGACATACTTTGCAATTGCATATCTCACTTTTCCAGCCGGAGAATACTTGTCAGGAGGTTTCCCACGATTTTGTCTAGGAGGCAATACATAAGTACTTTCAATGTTAGTCAAATTATAAGCTACATCAGATTGGGACAACTTACCTCACAGATATCCTCGGGCACATGAACGGGTACAACTGGAGAAGGGTTATTTGAAGTGCTTGATCTGTCCAAATTTTGAGTAGAAGAGTGCGACTCATTGCAGCATGGTTCATTACTCGCGCTGGCCTCATATTGCATGCTGGGCTCAGAGAAGCCCTCGGCTTCTAGACCTTCAAGCCCACCGACCTTATATTTTGAACTTAGCAAGCCCAGATTAGGCTCACCAATGCTGCTGGGCTGCTCACAGCAATCACTTAAACCCATTGTTGGGTTTTGGCTGATCACAAGTGGTTAGCAGATTCCACCACTGCATATTTCACGCCCATAGTCAGTTGGAAGATCAATCCAACTATAATCTTCTGTGTTCATCTCCCCCCGAAGATTATATTAGGTGTGGTTAGTAAGAAAAAACATCTCATGCTCTGAAAATGTAACATCCATGGTGATGTACATATGCTTGGTAGGTGGATAATAACACCGATACCCCTTCTACTGACCATTAAATCCCAGAAAAATACATTGAATGACACATAGATCCAACTTACTGCACTGATTTTTGTGGAGGTGCACATAGGCTACACAACCAAAGATACGGGGCTGCAACCAAAGTGAAGATGGTAACGTCACATGGTCGGCAAAAACTTCCATAGGAGTGTGAAAATTATGCACCTGGGAAGGCATTCGGTTCATGAGATAAACTGAGTATCTAACGGCATCCGCCCAATAGGAATGAGGAGCATGAGCACCAATAAGGAGTGCTCGAGTGGTTTCCAAAATATGCCTATTTTTGTGTTCTGCAACCCTATTTTGTTGCGGGGTTTGTGGGCAAGTAGTCCTATGAAGAATGTCGTGCTCCTGAAAATATTGAGAAAGTTCGGTATTGAGATATTCCCCACCATTATCAGACCGAAGAACCTTGAGGGGCAGGGAGTACTGATTTTTGACCATGCAATAAAATTGGTGAAAAATTTGACCAACATCACTTTTATGTTTCATAGTATAAAGCCATGTCATTCTGGTGCAGTCATCTATAAATATAACAAACCAACGAATTCCATGGTTAGTAGCTACTAGAGAAGCCCCCCCCCCCCCCCCCCCACACATCAGAATGAACTAACTCAAAATGAATTGTTTTTTTATTGGAACTCAAATTATAAGAAGTACGATGACCTTTTGCACGAATGCAAGCACTACATTGGAAATCAGAGTTTGAAACACCATTAAATAATACGGAAGCAATTTTTTTAAATAACCAAAAGATGCATGCCTTAATTGACGATGCCATAACCAAACTGTCTTATTCTTGCTTGAGTGACTGCTGTGTACTTGATTTACTCGACTTGCAGATACATCATCCACATAATATAACCCTCTCCTCTTAGTACCACGTCCAATTATCGCCCGAGTCTGGATATCCTGAAGTAGGCAAAAAGTGGGAAACATTAGCACAACACAATCTAATTGCTCAGTAACTTGACCAACAGAAAATAGGTGATTGGATAAAGACAGAACAAGTAGTGCGTTGTGAATAGACAAAGATGGAGTAAGGGAAATAGAACCCGCTCCCGTTACAGGAGCAACATCACCGTTGGCAGTAATGACCTCTTCTTTAGACGGTGAAGTCATGTAATAGAATAATGATGCATCATAAGTCATATGATCTGAAGCTCCAGAGTCAATTATCCAACCAGTATCTCTTTTGGTGGATGTTATTAAAACAATACCGTTTTTACCTGGATCATTCGAGTTGTCACTCATTGAGATTTGATTGATTAAAGATATGAGTGGGCTGGTGTCATCTCCTGTGGACCTTGCTTCTGAAGTGGTCCTTGCAACTTGGGCTGCTGCAATGGTGTTGGACGAAGTGGACCATGACTGGCTTGCTGCAATAGTAGCCAATCCTCGGACCCCCTCAGTTTTTTCAGGTTGGGCTTTAAGCTTAATTTGGCCCCCTTGTACACCAGTCGCTTCTCCTGGTCCAGTAACTGCTACACGGGCTTGACCTGTTCTTTTATTTCCCTTGCCTTTAATTCCTTCTTTCTCTCCCAGTACCAATCTGGGTAGCCATGAATTTCAAAACATGTCTCCTCAGTATGTCGCATTCCATTATAGTGATTGCAATGGAGTTTATCTTTATCAATATCTTTCTGGGTACGAGATGGTCGCGTGCTTCCATTAGATTGTGGACATGAACTAGACGCCTTGGTTGCCATAGCCATAGGGGTTACTGCCATTGTAGTCTTTGTTCCCATCATAGTGGTCTTTCTCTAGGATTCTCGTCGTACCAAATTGAAGCATTTTTCGATTCCAGGAATAGGTTTCATCCTTAGAATTTCACTCCGAACTTGGTTAAAACCACTATTTAATCCAGCAAGAAAGTAGTACACCCTATCTTTTGCAACTTCTTCTTTCCGAGTTTTCAGGTCTGCTCCACACACCATATGGAGAGGACATCTCTTGTCCAGGTCCTGCCAAACGCCCTTTAGTTCAGTGAAATATAGATTGATTGGACGACCGTCTTGTCTCGTTCTTGTAACCTTGCACCGGAGTTCATAGTATTGTGACTCATCAAAACCATCATAGAACATCTGGGTAACACTCTCCCAGATATCTTTGGCCGTGGGTAAATCTATAAAGAGGCCAAGTAGGTGTGGTTCCATGGTTTTGAGCAACCATCTGCGCATGATGGCATCTTTAGTTAACCACTTTACATATCCTGGATCATCTTCATCAACAGCCGGGATTTTACCCATTAGGTAGCCTTGCTTCCCGAGGCCTGAAGCGTGAATCTCCATCATCTTGGACTAAACCTTGAAGTTCGAGTTGCTCAACCAAAACCCGAACGGAATGGCATTGACATTGGTATACTCACTTTGAGTTGCCACGAGTTGCATGGGGATTATGGCGCCAACTTTTTCTTCTACCATTGCACTACCAATTGTAGCCTTGTTGCTTCGAAGGGCTACGGGACTTGATTTTTGGATTCAAGATTTGAAGAACCAGAGTTTTGATGACTAGGGCATGTACGGTGTTTTGGGTTTTTTGAGAAGAGTCAGGTCGAAACCTGCTCTGGTACCAAGTTAAAATTCTAGGGTCTTGGTAAATATTGTTATGATATTATTCTTCTCTCATAGAGAAATATATAAACTTACATAGTCTCCTATAAATTAGGAAACAAGTTTCCCAAATACACAAGGATACCAATTACATAATTATACCCAAAATATCTCTACATTCCTTATTCTCCAAGGTTAACCCACGCAACAGTTTGTATAACTAATTTAATTTCTAGAATTAGCTTGGCTTAGACAACTCACTAGATTCACAACTCATTAGCTAGATTCAATGATAGTTGGATGACATGTCGAATGCCAACCTGCATATTTTGTCTAAATATTCATGTTAACATCCATATTTTTAGGCTAGAGGTTCGCTGTTCCCAATTTGATGTCTCATATTTAATTTGTTGCTATGTGTCATTCAATTTAGCCCTAAATCTAACACTATTAAATTTTTTATTAAACTAATTAAAAAACCTAAAACTGAAGAAAAAAAGTCAAATAAACTCTGGACAACCACTCACTCTAATAACAGCACCCAATTTCTGCTGACACTTTTCCTCGTCGCCGGCGAAGCTTCCTTTTTGTGAGGATGTGGGTAAAGATTCCCACATTGATGAAAGGAGAAACCTTGTAAGGGTTTATGAGAGGTTGGGTTGCTCCTCATATTGCAAATTGGTTTTATGGTGGAACCCCAACTTCTTCATGGTATCAGAGTAGGTTGACCTACGTGTGAAGCCCAACAGTCACCCTATTGTATTGTCCACGTGTTAGGCTTGAAAATTCGCCAAACGTAAATGGGCATGTTGAGAATGAGTCTCACATTGATGAAAAAAAAAAGACCTTGCATGAGCTTATAAGAAGTTGAGCTATTCCTCGTACTGCCAATTGATTTTATGGTAAAACCTCTAACTTCCTCACTTTTCTTGATCCCTTCCCCTCTCTCTTCAAATTCCAGCACATGGTCTTGATCAGTCCAACTCATCAATCAACACAAGTTTAATGAAGTTTGGATTTCGGGAATACAAGAAAGATATCTAATCTATCGATAGAGGGAAAATCTCAAACGAAGCGATGATGACGAACACAAGAATTTCAATCAATGCAAATGATCGACGACGACAAATGCCAATACATGTTCATTGGAAAGAGAGAGGAAGTGAGGGAAACAGAAAGTGAGGAAAGGAAGCTTCGGAGATAGTGCAGAAGAGTGTTGCTGCTGGCATACATAGTGGGAAGGTTGGGGTGGGCTGCAAGGTTAGGTTGCTGTTGAGCTTTCGTTTTTCTTAAATTTCTTAGTTTTTATGTTTTTAATTATTTTTATGAGAAAGCTAACATTGTTAAATTCAGAGTTTTTCTTTTGAACAACTGTTAAATTTAGAGTTAAGTGGAGGGAAAAGTGTCGAAAAACTAGAAATGAGATATGTAGGAGACACAAATTTGGGGACGGTAGACTTGTGACGATATTTTTATTCGACATTCCTTGAATATAGTGTATTATCCAGGCCACATTGATGAGAGAAGGGATGACCTTACATGGGCTTATAAGAAGTTAGGCTATACTCCTCATATTGTTAATTAGTTTTATGGTGGAACCTCAACTTTCTTCATGGCATCAAAATAAGTTGTCCCACATGTGAAGCCCAACGGCAACACACGCTTCACGTCATCATATTTGTGTTGTCCATATATTTGACTTGAACATTCACCATACGTAAGGGGGCATGCTGAGAATGAATCTCATAGTGATAGACAATGGACAACCTTGCATGAACTTACAAGAAGTTAGACTACTTTCCATATTGTCAATTTATTTTATAGTAGTGTCATAGTTATTTTGAACTTAGACTGAAGAAGCCTAGCAATATGTATTCTTACTTTTCAAGATTCATATTCACTAGGCTCAAGCAGTTTATAAAGGGTTTTAGATTAAGGGTTACTAGTGGCCAAATCAAGATTTCTGTTGTAATTATTGGGCTAGTTTGAGGAGAGATTTCTCTTGCAATCAAAGGGTTGTAGTTAATTTGAATTTCTGAGGATTTTAAAAGACTTTTTTATGTCATAAATTTCAAAGGATTGTGGAAGCCTTACAAATATCAAATGGATTTTTAAGGATTCTTATGAATTTTGATTAAAGATTTGAAAGGATTCTTATGGACATTGATTAAAGATTTGAATGGATTTTGAGAGACTTTGTTTTCATTTTAAAAATTAATTTTTAATAGAAAATAAGATTAAACTTGAAAAAATAATGAAGAGCTATGCCTAGTTCTCCCGAGTAACCCCAATCCTCCATGGTCCTCCATCACCAGAAAAGTTCAAATACAAATTAAGCTCCCCAAAGTCTACCTTCCACCATAATCATTCATGGAAGTAGGATTTAGAAGGATTCCAATGGTAGATAAAATGGTTAGGTCGAGGGCTTCCTGTGTATATTCAAGTCAACCTACTCATTATATTTGAAGTTAAGACCATAACACATCATATAATAATACCAAGGAGAAAGAAGAGAATAGGACAATTCAGGAGTTAGGAAATTGTATAATGGTCAAATTGAATCAAATTCTAAACCAACAAAATAATTTGATTACCAAAAAATAGAAAGCAAACCAGGTGAGAGATCTCATTCATGTCACCTTGGTGGGGTGAGGTGGGTGGCTCAGACACCAAAAGAAAGGAAGGAAGGAAGGATGGAATGATGGGTTTCACAGAGAAAATGGAGAGTGAGAAAGAAAGCTTGAGTTGCAGGGTTGAGAGAAAAAGAAAGCAACGGGGTTGAAAAGAAATCCTAGGGGTGGAAGTAGAATTTTGTTATGCTTACCATCCCTTCTCAAATTCTACAAAATCTCTTATTGAATGAAATCCTTCAAAATCTCTGAATATATGAATACCTATAAATTTGCATGGACTCTATAAAAATCCTAATTGACTACACCAGAATTCTAAAGTTTTTTAAAACCTTTTAATTGACTACCCCTGTATTTGAATGGACTCTTTTAAAAATTTTTAAAATCTTAATTGATTACACCATGATTCTAAAGTCTTTTAAAATCCTTTGAAATCCGTCTAAATCCTTATGTGACTATACCCTCAAGATAAAGATTTAGTGTCATCATTCCATATGATTAAAATATTGAACTATTTGTCTAATAGTGGCTTCCTACGTCATAAATTGATGACAAAGAAAGTATATCTTAACCTAATTATTAGTGGCCCACTTAATTATTATAATTTGGAAAAAAGAAATGGAGTATTATTCTTTGGTTGAAATAGATATAAGCTAGGAAAAGAGTTGCTAATGAAGCTTTTATTTATGGGAGATTGGAATATACAAATCATACAATATTCAGCCAGCTAAAATAATTAAGTATTGAAATTATCAACCATCTGATGCAAGCTTTGCTTAGGAGTAATAGAAGTAAGAAATATGAGAAAAGAATATAGAGTTTGAAACATTGAGTGAGACCATAATAAACAAAACTTAGAGAGGGGTAAAAATTATATTTTTATATTTTTAATTTAAGTCATATTCTAATCTAGGGGGGGTGTATTCAATTGGGAATTTGAGAGATTTTAATGGATTTATAAATCTATAAATTTTTATAGAGTTTAATTGATTTGTAGAGATTCTATGTAAAATTTGGATTCAATTCCCTCAAAATCTCATGGGAAGATGTGAGATTTGATTCAATTCACTACAAAATCTATCTAATTCCCTCTAATTCCTCAACTTTTCCAAATTCTTTAAATTCAAATTCAAATTGAATACATCTGAAATGTTATAAATTTCTTTAAAATTCTAATTGAATATACCCGGATTTCTAAGGATTTTAATAAATTATCTTAAAATCCTGATTGAATACACATTGAATTTCAGAGAATCATTTAAAATCCTGATTGAATACCCCTAGATTCATTAAAAGAAATAAAATCCCTCAAAATCCCAATTGAATACACCCTGGGAGAGAAGTATTTAGAGTTTGAAACCCAAATTACTGGTGGTCACAGTCTTTCCATGAAAAAAGTTGAAGTTTCACAATAAAATTAATTAACAATAAAAAGTTTATAATCAGTAAAAACAATGAATACACTGCTCTAACTAACTTTGTACACACGATTATAATTTTATTCTTACCTCCCTTTAAAAAATTGATATACTAAATTATTCCTATAGACATATTTTAGCTAACATATATCACTATCAGTAACTGATAATAAGAAAAATAATTGCAACACTTATTTTACATTACAAGAATCGTGATCAAAGCGAATGCAACTATTTTATACATTTTTTTATTAGTAGCTTACAAAAGATGCTCATGTTCTTCTTCTCCTCCTTCACAAATGGTGCTTAACTTCCAAACCCTAGCATCATGATTCTCAACAGCAGCAACAGTACGAGCGCTAAGCCTACCTTCCAAGCATTCTCGGAGGATCACACGGCCTAGCTCGGAATTTGACTGGGGGCCTCTAGTCATGTCCACCTCCATCACAGCTCCTCCAGTTGCGTGGTTGTCATACGCACCTTAATTCTCAAACTGTTTGATGAAGTTGTATGACTTTCTAGTCTTTCTTCATCTTCAATTGAGTGCACAGCTTTGTAACTTCCAACCCTATTTCCCAATTTTTTTGCCTAATCTTATGTAGCTTTAAACCTTCTATATATCGATCCCTCTTTGTGCGTTTGGGGGTACAAAAATGAACTGAATATGTAATGAATTAGCTTCATATTATATACACATCCGTTTGCATCCAAGAAGTAGAAGTGCTTGATTTTCGCCGGCTGGTTGACGTACTTAACTATAGTTAGAAGAAAATATGACTACACCAAAAGCTGACAAATTCCTCGTTAATGATCAATGGCCAGCAGCCCGCGACTTGAAAATTTTAAATGCTACGGTGCTGGTCTTTTGATATCCGACATAGTCTAGTAACTATATAAAGATTATAAATCGTCCCCTTATGATTCATTTGACTATAAACTAATCATTGCAACATATCTCGTGTGTTTTAACAGTAACTAAGCAACTTCTCGAGCGTTATATGATCTCACACCTCCAAAGACTGAAAATAATACTTCATTTATGATCGATTTTTTTCTTTCAACTTTAGCCACCTTGTCTAATTTGTTGAATAATTGATTTGGAAATAGTTCATGAAATTTGAACTCAAAACCTACTCTATCAAAACGAGAGTTTTCTTACCGATTCTCACAATGTTCCTTGTTGAGGTTTTCTAAAATGAAAAAGAGAAATTCTTTTGGTGTGGAAGTAACGTTCAAGGCATGTTTACTTACAAGGAATAGGAATTGGGATTACTAAAATATAGGTAAGAGAATCATTTCACTCCTTAACTTTTCCCTGCGTTTACTTACATGTAAAGAATTGGAAAAGTCCAAGTTTTCCCTTGAATACCCAAAATAAGGAATCGGATCGACTTTTTTTTTGGGGGGGGGGGCGGCGGGCGGGGCGGACGAGTTGTTGTGATTCCCTTTCTTTACTTCTCTTATTTTGTAGCTTTATGATTCATTTCTTTTCTTTTTTCTTTTCTTTTTTTTTTCTCTTTTTTCCTGTTAAGTAAACATTCCCTCAAATGAATTTTAAAATAGAGTACTCATATGAAAATATAATGTGTTGGCCTACTCGTGAATACATGAAACTCTAACGCACAAATTGAGATGAGACAGGATCCATACCAACATAAAATGGATCAAAGTCAAAATTCAACTGATAAGTTGCTTAAAAATGTGAAGGGCGGCTTATCTCTCCGGTCAATTAGATTGATGAAGTGATGGAACCTAGATCCTCTCCGGATCTAAAAAATTTGAGCTTAAGGATCAAATGATCTGAGTTATTGAAATTTGATCCAACGGCTACAATTATTATAACTTTTAAAGGGACCTGCTGTTTGGAGCCATTTGATCAAATTTTAACGGTCTGGATCATTTGATCCTTAAGCTCAAATTTTTTAAATTCGGAGACGATCTGGGTTTGAAGTGATGGACAAACTTGTGAATTTAAAGTTGACATTCCATATAATATAATATGTTAGTTTAGTTCAAAACATAAAGAGCCCCAATTTTATATGAAAAAAATAATGAAACCAGTGATATAATAAATTAGAAAGTTATTTGTTTTTCTATGGGAATTAAAAAAATATGTATATGAACGTAAAACGTAATATATTTACTTTATATGAAAGTATAGAGTATTGTTTTAATATACTTATATAAGAGTATATGTTAACAATACTCAGTCGAATTGGTCATACTTCATCGATTCGGCACCACTCCTTTGATGAGTTGAAGTTGGTTAGTTAACCTACAGCCACTGTGGGCAACAAGATAAACAGATGCTGGAGGTTTTTTATTTGTTTTATTATTATTATTATTTTTAATTATATATATGGTTAAAATTCAAAGATACACGCTTTTGATACATATTTTGTGGGGCTCACTTCCTAATGTATTTCTAAGGTTTGAACCATTTATCTTTTAGGTTTTCCCTCAAAGATCATGTTTACCAAAAATCACCAAAATTTGAAATCATGACCGTTGAATTAAACTTAGTGTTTATTTGTAGAACTGTATTCATCTATTTTATTCACTATAAATGTGTCTTAATGATTTGGATTTGTCTAATTTTTTGCAAGAAGATCTATTGAGAATGGGCTAAAATATAGACGGTTCGGATTATTGAAATATATTATAAAGTAAGCCTTATAAATAGGAAATTTGGAAAACTACCAAACTTTGAACCCTATATAGAATAATAGCCATACTTTTAAGTTTATGATAATTATAACCAAATGTTAATATAAAATTACTAATATAGCCATAAAATAGAAATTGAGAGATAAGAAAGAGAGTTTGAAAACAAATCCAAAAACCAAAATCTAATCTAAGATTAGCCCAATGTCCTATGGGGTTCGTTTAATTTTTCCAAAGAAAAAAATTGACCCATGAACACAAGGGTTTTCTCAATTTGATTTGTGTGATAAGCAAAAATTGTTTATTTAGTTAGGCGTATGTATAAGTGTCATGCCCCGACCCGCTAATAAAGACTATTCATGAGTTAGGGTGTGAGCCATATCTTAGCTATAAAAATAAATTCTACAACCAAGATATGGTGGAAAATAAAATTAAATTACAACGATTACACTGTATAACAAATCTTTTAGAATAAAAGCTTGAGTTCACTACATATAATTTATTGAGTACGTAGCGGAAATAAAATATTAGTATAAAAAATTAATTCATAACAAAAGTACCAACTAAATTGAAATGAGTAGCTCTTGCAAATACATAAAATGTATGCAATGAGATGCATAGATGTACTCACTCCCTTCTAATCTTGCTAACACATACCTAAGGCACCCAAGCATGCACGTCCCATACCATACTTATACCACTTGGCTCTGAATACCTTAGAATATGAGTTAACTCTCGTTCATCCCTTAACCCAATTTTTGTAATTAAACTTTCAGTTTCCACTTTATTAAACATGCACTTCCCCCGACGCCCAATTGTGTATTCAAGCTCTTCCCTCGACGCCTGACATATACAAAATTTCATTATTTTATAATCAACCAATTTGTATATTCAAGCCTTGCACCCTACACCTGACATGTACAAGGTTCATTATTTTATATTCAAGGCAAACTTCAGCCCTTGAATATCATCACAACTCAAACACTTTACAAAACTCAACACAGCTGAACTCTCTTTCTTGCTTTGCAATGCATATGTATATGCCATGTTCACATAGATATCAATACTCACATTTTCTTTAACAAGCCTGTGAGCTTCAACATAAATCAAATTGATTAGTAATAAGAGTAATATAATCATAATATTAACAAAATAATAATCTTTAATGTAAATGATAAGCAATATGTTACCATGTCTTCATTTTGTCGATCCTCCTTTTTCATTATGTTTCTATTTAATAACTCAGTGCTTAAATGGTTTGCTCAACTCAAACTTAGTGCAATTAGACAAAGGAACATGGAGATTTAAGTGGTTGACCAACTTGGGTACGTCCACTAGCTAGGGTTGCATATGCATTTATGTTTTCACTATGTAAGAGAGATTTACAAAAAATTACAATGAAGATGGCCTGGAGCCTTTACATAAGGTAAAAGAAAAAGATGGTGTGAAGAGTGGTCTATGAAGAAGAGGAGGTTTTGTTTCTTTTTCCTTGTGTGTTGTTGTTGGTGGTGTGGTTGTTCTTTTCTTTTTTCTTCTTCTTCCCCTCTCTTTTCTCCATGTCCATCCATTGGCTCTATGCTCTTTCCTTTATAAAGATTGCATGACATCTTCATCTCCAAAATATCTCCCAAGTGTGCCAATAGAAAGAAACCAAGTGTGGTGCCAATCATTAGACATAAAATGTGTTCCAATACCAAGGCAACAAGTGTTGTCCTAATGATTAAGAATGATAAGTGTTCACCTGGCAAAGCAACAAGTGTCTAGTTAATTATGAACAAATGAATATCATGCAAGATGTTCCTTGCATCAAAGACCACGTCCAAACTCTAAGGAATATGAATCCCACCCGTTCTCACCTCATTGGAAGATTTGAAACAAAATTGAATAGAGAATATTGTAGCCAAATGATTAAGATTCCTCTTAGCCTTGTGAATCATCACTCTAAAACCACAAAATATTGACAACTCATGCACTTAGACACACGTATAAGCCAAAGGCTTCCCACCTCCACATTTAGAGTGGTGAATAATCACCAAATCATTAATTCCTAATGATTACAAACTTTCCAACTCATCCTTATGTAGACTTCCACCTCAACCTATCTAGAGTAGTGACTAACTCCTCCTCTTTATTCTCTAATGGTTGCCAAAATGCCACTTAGCCTTTGTGAGAAAAATCAAGCCAAACTTATCATAATCTCTTTCTCCAATTCAAACTAAAATATCTCTAATTACATATGAAATAATATATATTAGCCAGTGTTGAAATAATTTTGTAGCAAAATAGTCTTACATGGAGACTAGTTTATATATAAAAAATACAAGTGTTTGTACAAAAATACGAGTCCTTGTATAAACATAGTGTAATAAAGGATTAAAAAAATATTACAATTTGAGGTAAAAAGAGTTACACACACACACACACACATAACCATTTTTTTTATTTTTAAATACGGGGTATTACAATAAGTCAAATCCCTCACATTAAAGGGCGTGAAAGCCAAGATCATAAGCACGGCTAGAATGCCAATGGGAAGTAGCAACAACATGAAACGTGGGAAGGCAATGGCAGAAGTATCAAAGGAAATATCAGCAGAGTTGTTAAGGCATACAAGCAAAGGAAAATAAGCAATGACTTCAAGCTAAAGTAGCCGGCTTGCAATAGACTTCTTCTACTCCCTCTACCGTGAGATAGAGTTTGTCGATATTCTGTTGCCTTTCTTTGTCTCTGAATCTGATGATGATACTCTACTTCATCTGTCGGGAGTGCTCTATGTTTGGGCACCATAAACTTTTCTTGTTTTGATATCCATAACGCAACTTGTTAATAAAAGTTGTGACAATACTAAGCCGATCTGCTTTAGGAACATCAAAATTCATTTACTGATGCGTCGGTCCGGCATATCAAATCACATCACAGCACCCAAATAATGAAGGAAATTATCCCTCAAACAAACCTACTTTTCACCCTAAAACTTAAAATCTCCAATGCTTGAGTAATGCAGGTTTTAGCAAAAAAAATTGTTTATTGTTCATCAAATTTTTTTTTTTTTTTGTGAAATTGTTGTCGGGTTTCTATTGTTGTTAAAAAATTGGAGGTGGAAAATAGGTTGGCACCCAAAAAACCCACTCCACCCCACAAAATAGGCCAGCCCAAAGTCCACTCTAGTCTCTAGTGTGAAATGGAAGGAGCCTTACTTTCAAACTCCGCTTGATTCCACATCTTCCAAATAGCTATTAATAAGAAAAACCTAATGCTACTCAGACATTGCGAAGTTGTGAAGAAAACCACTTTGACACAAAAACAAGTCATAAATCCGAGAAGGAGCTTGTAAATGGAAGAATAGTACCAAATTGAGTAGCAAGTGAAAATCAAGCACATTATGCAAATTCACAACTAAAAAATAAGTGCTCAATAGAATTATTGCAACATAGTTGGCAGATCAAAACCAGAGAAATGCCCATTTGGTGAAGTTGATCCCCCGTTAAGAGCTTATTGAAAAGAATCATTCAAATTGAAATAGACTAGCGACGATAAATTGAAATAGACTAGTGACAATTTTGAAACAAAGAAAACTAAAAATGACCGTGTAACTAAATTTCTCTTGAAAATAGACACTCCATGAAAAATCAGAAGTGTAATTTTTTGCCATTTTACTGTATCATACCACTATCATATCATACTATATTGATTTTGTGTCAAACGGTAATAGTACATCAATTGTACGGAACCAAAGATATTTAGTATAGCATTAATATCCAAAACCAATATCGACGATCTTACTATACCGTACCAAACATATATTTTATATTTAATTATCTACATAAATAATTATATACATACAAACTATATACTACTTAAAAAAAAAAAACTGAAAAAAACCAAAAAACAAAAACCTAATTTGATACGTACACCTGAAGGTCCCTAAAATTGCCGTCTCTCACTCCAAAACCCAACGAAATTCCAAATGTTTATTCGATTCTACTAATTATTGATTAAGGCTTATTATATTAACACCTCACAAATTGTTGACTAAACCCAACACATTTAATACATCTTACATTTGCTTTTTCAATTAAAAATTATTTAACACCTCACATACTTTCTTATAATACCCTCACACCCCACATTCTCGACATACACCTTACATTTTCTACATACACCCCACATTCTCTATACACCCCACATTTTCATACAAACACTGGTTTTTATATCTCATTTCGTTTTCTTTTTCGGACAGAAATTTTGCAGAGTTGCTGCTTTCCATGGGGCAGAAAATGAGATTGAATCATATCTCCAAATTTGTAGGTAAATTATAAGGTGTCTGGACCTGTAAATATCTTAAAGGCTCTCTGTCCAGGAGGGAGGATTACCTTATATAAAGTGCATCCATTTTCATCTGTCTAAGCTTGTGTGTTATTTTTATATTAACAAAGATTTCATACTTCTGATTGGAAATCTTTCTTCTTCTACTTTTGTCATATTTTTTAGGTGTGTTATTGTGCCATTGTGTCCCCAATTTAACTAGTATATATGGCTGGAAAAGACCAGATTCTTTGGTTCTATTTCAATATATAATATCCGTTAATACTTGTCATTTTCTAGGGATGCATTCTCTAAATGATTCTCACACGCTTTTGGTTTACCTCATATGAAGCTTCTGAAACATCGATTTCATGCTCCAATCATCAAAAATAATTTTTCTCAAGCAATGTGTTGTAGTTTCGTTAGTTAGGGTTTTGTTCAACAATGGAAGGTGGAGAAGAGTTTTGATAATTGAAGAAGATAAATAATATATTAAGCGATATGGGGCGTATTTAGAACCTATTAAGGTCGAAATTGTTATTTCATAATAGGAAACACAAGTCATTTAATATTAAATTTTAATATGGGATGTATTCAACATTATGTAAGGTGCTAATAAAAAAAACCTTCATTAAACATCAAGTGAATGATAACCATAGTATTGTGAGATAGTTGCTTAAAAGAAAACGAACTCAAAAAACCGTTTTGGGCTAAAAAACAGGTTGGGCCAAAAAGAGTGAGCCCATTTTCAAATTGGTACGTACCATTGTCGTACTATACCAACTGAATTTTATGGTATATCGAGAATTTGGTATGATCATGGTACTATGCAGAGGTTTTAGTACAGTAATTATAACTAACCCACCCTAGAAGTAATAACAATTCATCCAAGCTTCAAAAGCGTTGTAGTATTTAGAAAGCAAAATTCACTTAATCTCAAATCATCCTCATTTTTAGTGCATAAATCTAAAATCAAGAAATTATGACAATCTTGTTTGAGGTCACGTCTAGGCAGTGTTGATAAAAATGCGAAGGCAGTTTCGAAGAGTACATGTATCGTGATTATATCTTGGGGCAAATGATTAAAGCCACTCCCATGCTTTCAAACTTCAAAATATTTCAAGTATGTCGCCACCCCAAACCCTAGAACTTAAATCATTACAATTCCACTATCTGAAAAAAAAGAAAAAGAAAAAAAAGGTTATGGTAGATTGCCGTTTTATGAATCATTGCTTCCAAATTTCAAATGCTTCTTCAAAGTCCAAATCAAGTACTTCCCGATATGTATCAGAATGGAATGTAAGACAATGTATACGTGCATCTCTTTGTCGTCATAGAGCATATATGGTATGGAAAATATAGGAAAAATGTATTATTAATGAATTTTCAATCGCAGATACATATGTATCCTTACCATATTGAAACAACTACCATTATTGGTATTAAACCAATAACGATTCGTACAAGCTAAATCTACTAATCGATAATTGGGCCAAAGAAATAGCTTTAATCTACAACTTGATTGTTTACCTTGTTCCCATTACAAAAAGATGCCTTCAACAAAAAAAAAATATTGCAGGATTAGGGGTAGACATAAAAACTGTGCTACTGCAAAATTGAAATGAACTGCGACAAAATGAACCGAAAAAAACCATGTTGACAAAAGAAAAGTCAACTTGGGAGCAAGAATCGGACCGACACATTCTGACCGGTTTTGGTTTTCATGTTGGCAGAACTGCTCAAAACTAAACCAAACCGTGAATATAAATAACTAATTAAATTTAATAATTGCATACATGTATGAGCAGATGAGTGGTCAGTTATTCAAAGAACATAAGCAATTTCATCTTTTCGTTGTAAGTTCTAAGTGGTTATTTGATGTATATGACATAAATATGATGCAGCGCGAGGACTATTGCGAATTATGCTTAATTGCTTCTTTGTTATGAGTTTCACTTTGTTTTCATCCGGTAGTTATGGAGGCTCAGTTGATCATAAGACATATCAGAAAAGGAAAACTATAAGTTGATAAATACTGCTTTCTGGTCCCCAAAAGCTAAAAGCTGATTAATATTGTTTTCTCTTGTTTGTTGGCATTTCAGTCGGTGCAATTTATTATGTCCATATTATATCTTTTGAAACTACAAGCATTATCATATTAATCAAGAGAAGAAAAAAAAGAAAGTAAAATTTGAATACTATTGGGTATTAAAATGATTTAGTATTCGGAATCGTAAATCGGCATGTACTGAATCAAATTAAATCAGCATGAACCGAATTGTACATTTTTAGTAATAAATTTAAGCAAAACTGTACTGAACCAAACCATTGTTATTTCACCGTTTTGGTTCCAATTTGACGTTGGAACCGGGCCGAATTGCACCGAGCCACCGCAGGATGGCAATTTCATTGCTATTATGGAAGCCGCTTGAACTTAACTCAACTGTGACAAATCATGCCTATTTATCAGGAAAGTTGTTATTGGCTCTTCAAATAGTTGATAGGCATTTTTCCTATATATTTTTTTTTTTCAAAGGAAAACATGCAAATTATTTCTTAATATATAGTGTTATATGAGAAATGAGTATAGATGTCTGTTTTTTAGAGTGTCATCGATCCCATTGTGAAATTGTTTGAACCCGATTTTGCACACACTTAGCTCATATATTCTAAGTTGTTGGATAAGAGAAATATTAAGGACCAAGATTGGTTTTCGAATAAACATTGGATCAATCTCAAAGTCAATCTAGGTTTAGAGTCGTAGTCAAAGATGGTGAGGCTTGGCGGCGATAGAGTTTTGGCTAAGAATAATTCCAAGTATATTGAGAAAATATGCCGAAGAATTGCAATATTATCTGAATTATACCATTTGGTAAACTTGGACATCACATAATTCATCCCTATAAATAAAAGAGGATTTGTAACGTAGAAAGCCCCCTTCAACCCTTCAACTCAATAAACAACTCAAATGCTCTACGCGAAACCCTCGTTCTACACGAAACCTTACTCACAAACCTATAAAAAATTATAACTATCCTAAACCCCCTCCCCCCGTCAACACATCTTCAGTTTAGATATATAAAGAGCATTGATGCCATAGAATCAAACAGCATAGGAGTACCTTCAGTTTGGCCAAGTAAACATCCCTGCTTTTAGGTTGGTTAATTATCTATCCAAGTCTCGACATCCGAATAATTCTTAATTCTTTCACCCAAAGAGGTCATTTCATTAACTTCCTAGCGAAGTGAAGTGTTTTATAATTGGTTACTTTCAGGTACATTTCGCAGTTCAACATTCAGACGGCCGAACCATGTTCATCATTGAAACGCTCATCTTCTTTGAATGCCTTTGCCCTTACAGCCTCATACCAATTCCATACACCTATATTCTCACTAATATAGTCCATGTAGTTGAACTCGGTACAAAAATCCTAAACTTCGCAGTGAATTAGGCAATCTTGTCTTCATGTTCTAGAACCCAAGGCCGAGATATGTTCCTTCCTCGACTGTAGTCACTCAAGTGTAGAAGTTAGTCGCGCATTCGACACTACCACCACACCTATTCTATTCGCCCGACCGAGCTCGGTCACAAGTTGGCACAACTGCATTCACAAGAAGGACATAGTTCATAGTTACTCGGCATGCACATTATGTAGACTTTATAATTTTTAGAGTAAACTGAAATACACACATATAATTACCTATAACTTTCTAGAGTGATCAAAGAGTCAAAATAGTTAAAACTCATGAAAGAAGGTTGATCTGATATCCTTCCAATTGGGAACCCATGCTGAGCACAGTAAAGTTAATCACCTTAATTTGTTGTTATTGTGTGTAATTACTTTTCCTTGGATCTTTCTTAGGGTTTTAACAGAATCATAAAGTTTCAGGCAATTGCCATTTCACTTTCTGAAAAATTCTTTTGGCTTGCTTAGAATAGCAAACCACCAAAGAAATAATTCCATCATCACCAAAAAAAAGTAATCAATTTCAAAATGTAATCGAGTGAGAGAACACCGAAAGTTGTATGTGCATGGTGTGGTGGTGGAGAAGGGATTGTTGGTCAACGCTTATGTATCAGCTATTCGACTCACATGCATAATATTGTTCAAATTATAAAACGAGGAGAATCATTAAGTTTAGTGTCATCAATTACATTGCTGACCAAATACATTCAACGGGCCAGCCAGTGGCATGACCAGTAAAAAGAGCTTCCTTTATGGGGAAATCGAGTGTCTGCCTTTATATAGAAGTTTTTTTTTTTTTTTTAATGGAAAATAAGTCCGATTTTTCTTTTTCTTTTGGGAATAATTGGTTTTGTATCAGGAAATTGGGTAGTCATTTTTGCCCACTCTCAGGTTTATTTATTTGAATCTAATAACTAAAAAAATAAAAGAGTGGTGTGCATAAATTATAGGGAACTTTAACAAAAATATTTCAGTATTGTTTACTTTAACGAAAAATCACATTTTTACACTAAAAAGTCAATTATGTTTCACTTTACCTTTTATTTTGTCTTTATTGTTAAAACTCAAAGTTTTTAAGTCATTTTCATTAATTTTCATTAAATTATATCCTAATATTATGATTACCTTGATTTGATTTGTATTATAGATTGAGTGATGAGAAGAGGCAGTAACCAAGAAGAGTGATTTCTACACTTTTTTTTAATCAATGGTATATTAACACTAAGAAGGAGTGGGAATAAACTGATATCTAACTCGCATTTCACGAATTCAATCCTAAAACTTTTATTTATAAATAAAGAAAAACATCATTACATTGTAAATATCATTTACTATGTGGTTGTTAATTTCTAGGCTACTGTGTAATACGTCAATAGTTTAGATCCTCATTAATGTAAATAGTGGAAACCCGTGCCTATATATAGGGATTCTAACGAATTTGAATAATACACTTGGATTTCTCCTCAATTTTCTCTCATTGTTGTCTCTTTCTCTATATTTTATTTTCAACGTGTTAGCAGCATGAATTAGGTGACGTGGAGCACGTGTGTCTATTGGACTCTATATATGGGGCAACCTACTATATGATACCATGAAGAAATTTAAAGTTTCACCATAAAGGGTAGTGCTATTCACACACCCATTTTTATTTCTCACACACCTTGTTAATTTTTGGCAATTGATCTTCTTCAATTCGTTCGATCTAAATGCTGAAAATTGAAAGGGGTGTGTGAGAAGTAAAAATGGATGTGTGGATAATACTATCCCACCATAAAATTAATTGGCAATAAAGAAGGTAGTCCAACTTCTTATAAACCCTTGCAATGTTTCTCCTTTCACTGATGTGATACTTATATCCACATCCTTACACTCTCTTTCACGTGTGGTGGATTTTCATATTAATTAGTGATTTTATTTCATTTCATTATACACACCCAAAAATAACCTTTGGGAAGTCACTTATGTAGCAAAATTATTGATCTAGGGGGAGTTTTCGACAACATACTATAATAGACATATAAGCGTGTTGTGCTCTTTTTTCTTTGAGCAAGTATTCATTTGAAATATCTGAATTCATTGATGTTAACAAACTTTTTTGGATCAAAATCAGTTTTAGCACTATCGCGCCATCTACCTATATTCAAAATTTCTAACCAATAAACAGATCAGCAAAAGAGAATTAAACTTGACTCCAATAAGAAACGTTTTCTCATTCTTTACCTTCATATCAGCAGCACCAAAGCAATGAACCACATGATGCAATACCAAAATCCCACCCACTTCTTTACACTATAACCAGACCTTATTATCCTTACTGGTGGAGACAAACATTTTAATTTGAATAATCAGAAATGAAACTAAATTAGGATTCTTTTCGTGACTAATTACAAAAAGATAGGTGGTGCAGTTGGGGCCTGGGATGGGTAGGTGCTGTCGGGGTGGGGGAGGAGAGGTGGCGAAGATGGGGGCTTGGTTTTGTAACATGAATTTTTTGTTATCTATGTGGTGCTACACCATTGGTTTTGTAAGCTCCACATGCATGAAGGGCAAAATTAATGAGTTTAAAACATAAAAAACCAAACTGATGAGTTGATAAAATATAATAGACAATTTGTGATAAAAACTCAAAAAAATATGCGATAAGTGATACACGTATACTTAACAAAGGAGAAATTGTTTTTTGTCCAGAGATTGGATCATATGGCTATATGGCGCGCACACACAAAAACATCCCTACCCCACTACCCTCTTGATTTTTACACTACCCGGACCCCATTGTTTCGCACCCCCTCTCACACAAAACATTGGGGATCACCGTCAACGGTGGCCGCACCCATGACCTTCTCCTAACAGAGAGTAGACGTCGAAAAGTGGGATCCACTTAGTAAAAGCAAAGCAAGAAAGTCGAGAGACATGCCGCTCGAGATTCACTGATAATCAACCATGATCATCATGATCCACCAATATTACGGTCAATTAGTCAACATATACTTTCCTTAAACGGTTGACATGCAATTACAATAAAATTTGCCAACATCTCAATATTACCCAAACGAAAATATACTTTTTTTTTTCTTCTTTTGTTGAGCCCTCCACAGAATACATTTTTCTAGCACTAAGAACTCCCTCTGTTGGTTGCCTTGTCGTCTTACATAGAAAAAGAAGTCCACGACTTATACTTTACCTACACAAAGAATATAAAAAATAAATCTGATTTGATATATCTTACTTTCCGCTAATTAATCTGCAACTATGAAATGATCCTCCACTCATTCCATTTATCACAATTGATTAATTAACCATATATATGATTATAAAGGGCTAAGATTGCTTAATCATGTTCAGTTATGACAAGATTCTTTTCTTTGTGTGATGGAATAGTGTTACCTAGCAAATAATATTGTGTAAATTAAGGGCCAATGTTGTCTTTAAGAAAAGGTGGGGGGTCATCCCACTATAAAACCCCCTCACATCAGTTACATAATACATTCCTTTTTGGATTGTAAAGAAGTTAAAGAATATCTTATGCCGGCTGTGTTTGCTTACCTTAGGTCTAGGCCATGGAAAACAAACAAAAACCCTCAACGATTAAACACCCCCCTTATATACTAAAATCCCCATAATCTCTTTTATCTCACCCCAATTGATCCCTCTTCCATATTTTCTGGTATATCCGATACACCGAATAATCTCTTGTATAAGAAATGGGAAATTGTGTGTTTAAAGGGTTTGAAGAGGCAGAAGAGATGGTGAAAGTGGTGACATCCAGTGGGGGAATCATGGAGCTCTTTGCTCCCATCACAGCTAACTCCATAACCAATGAGTTCCCAGGCCATGCCATCTTCCGCAGCCCTGACCTCTTCGCCCAACCTCTTCTCCACAACGAAGAGCTTCATCCCAGAGAGCCTTACTATCTCCTACCTCTCAACCCCTACAAAACCCCAAAGAATCATGATATTAATGCAAACCCTAACGGCGCCGTTTGTACACCGTATCGCATGACGTGTGACAGCCAAGGCAAGAGAGCGGCAGACCCTGAAGTTTTTCCGAGGTACAATAGTAGTGGGGTTTGGAAGGTGAAGCTGGTGATAAGTCCAGAGCAGCTTTCTGAGATTTTGTCGCAGGAGGCTCGCACTGAGGCTTTGATTGAAAGCGTGAGGACGGTGGCCAAGTGCGGCACCGGAGGGAACTCGTCGGTGGCAAGTTCCGATCAGTGGAGTGTGTCTAGTAGTTGGAAGGAGTTGTCATCGTGAAAGTTAAAGTCTGGAATGGTCATGTAGAGACGTAGATGTATGTGTAATATGTAACTTAAATTCGTTTCTGTGATGAGATAAATTACTCTTTTCTGTGTTCCAATATTTGGGTTGTATTTCTTTTTAGATTTATTATAAGGACCATGCCCCATATTTCCTTTGCATCGATATATTAAAATCTATCACCTAATTTTAAACCATTAACCTTCCTTCACCATTTTTGGACTAACGCAGGAGCTTTTTAGTATTCATTTTGCGTTTTAATTCCTATGAAGTGAAGGGCCACCCTATGTAGACTTATAACCTCTAAAATGTGGTGGTTAGAATGTAAGTATTGCATTTATTCTTTGTAATTAATCTTAATTAAATTATGGCAATAATACTGCACGTCATATTTCTCTTAAACATTTTTGAAACATCATATCAATTAATGATTTTTTCTTATTGGATGCATGATATCGCATGTCTAATTTTCTACTTTTCATTATATGCGTTCTTTTGATTTCTTGTCTCATTTTCTTGATGTATATATGATCAAATCTTGTGTGTATTCTTATTACACCAAAAATATCAAGATTTCTCTAATCTGTTATAAACTTCTTAATTAAGTGTAATCGTGTAAATCCTATATTAGATTTGATTCTAGTTATTCTTTCTTATTAGGACTTGTATTCCTTGGAGGATAATGATTGCTTCCCTCCCTTATTACTATAAATAAAAGCAATGCGTAGGGAAAATAACACATTCTCTACACAACTCTACAAAGACATCCGATCCCTCTCTATATTTTCTCTGTGCCGCCGGCCTAAATATAGGCCACAACGTAATCATCATATTTCCCCTCATACGTAATAGCCGCTATTAATGGTGGCTCATGGTTGCTATTCAATGTTGAGGTAACAGTTGTGTTGATAATAGAAAATTGGAGACAAATTAACACTCTTTGTTGTAGCTATATATTACACTTAAAAATGACATTTTCCTCACTGTTTGTAGTTAATAGTGGCAACACAATGATGATTTATACACTTCCATCTTCAAAGCCAAGCTTGATTGTCACAACAAATTGAAGCCGTGCGCACCGTTGTAGACCCATCGCATCTCGTCCCAAAGAACATGTTGAATAATTGATGGATCTGTAGACTTGAATTTGATTATCTAACTGTGCGTAAAAGTGAGCACAAATCTTGTTTTGACTTAGTAGGCCAAAATCATATGATCACCGAAGGGTTTGTTCTGGGGTTTGAGAACCATATGCAGCGAGGCAAACTATGGGGTTTTTTCAGAGGGTATGTAAGGAGGTGGGCTGAGTGAAATTGAAGGAGATGGAGTCAATTGGTGGTGATTGCAACACTCTTGCTTCTGTACAAGGAGAACTATGTACAAGGGTATTTTAGTAAACAAACTGTTTTACCGATTTAGATGAATTAGTAAACAGTTAATTTGGAATCTGCAATATTCTCACTCCAATTACAAATAGTTTAATAAACATCTTCAATAGGAATTTGATTCTGATTCCAACCTATGACAACTCCTCCTTAATTCAATTCTTCCTAATCTGATTACGGACTAGTAAACGAGTTATAAATGAGATTGTGATGGCCTCGATGAACTTGCCTACGAGAGCTAGCCACCTTTGCCTAGGCTTTCATATCGGACACACCAAATGTGACCACGAGCTACTAACTTGACAAAGCTATTGGGCCAAAAAGACCTAGCAGAGTCCAAAGTTTTACTTAAGCCCAACAAGGCTTAAAAGGAAAGTTAACCCAATATGTGGGGAAAAGATAACGGGTCTCAAACCTCAAATCATAGTACAACGTGTATATCTCAACGAACCATCATGCTCAATCCCTACGGGATATGACGTAAATGTTCCTTAGCTCACGCAACACTGATATGACAAGATCTAACATGTCTATTTCTTTCTTTGTTAGAAGAATATCGACGTAATTCTACTATATAGTGGCATTCATTTTCCACAATTGTTGCTTTGGCCCTTGTTACAACTTCGCAAAAATTCCTTTCAGACATTATTTGTTTAGATATAAGAAAAAAAGTTGATCAAGGTTGATTTAACTAAAAATATGGTGAGCCAAACTATACGAAAAAGGAGCTTGAAGAAATCGAACTTGCTTTGCATATGGAGAAATCTGTTTAGGTTGAAGAGGAGATACCCGAGGGTGAAAGACTCTAAGTGGACGTTTAAAGTATAGATTACTATGAAGCTTATATAAATATGGTTGTAAGTGACAAAGCCGATTTGGATTGGAGATCCGTACTAGAATTTATCTTCGCTTAAGTGACATTAATTTTGAGACCACCGCATACTTGGAGAACAATATAAAATTAATAACAAAAGCATATTGTATTTTAAATTAAATGTAGAATACAACAACATAAAAATTGAAAGCAATTACAATTCATTGACTTGGATCTTGATCGAGGCTTGCATATTGCAATTTCCTTCGACATAATATCGCTCCTACAAATGTGTGGTATTAATTTCCTCATGCCTTTATTCACCAATATACAAACTTTATATTCTACCGAACTTTAGAGGAAAATTATACAAAATTCAAAGTGAATTTTTTTTTTTTGGTAATAATCCAATGCCTTCTTTCCTTCACGTGATGTACTTATATAGGAAAATTGGTTCGTTTCATATGTTAAAATTCGAATTGTAACAAAAAAAAAGTTAAAATATTAATTCCGAAAAAAATAAATTGTGGGTGCTTAAAGCCCAACAAAAGGTCCATTCACAAGGCCAATCCAATTTACTCAGTGATGTACACACCTACGTATAACGCGGTGTAAAGTTTGTGAATTAGTTGTAACAATTTTTTACTTTAAGCTTGTAGGTTGCTTATTTTTACAATTTAAGCCCTAATCGCCAAGAGATTTTTCAGTCTATTCATAACATGGTTTGATACACTAAATGTAATAATACAATTGGCTAAAAAAAAAAAAAAAATAGAAAACTAGATTTTAATCTTTAAATAAGATGAAATTTAGAAAAATGTCTTATACAAGATTAAAAATTGATTTTAGTCCTAGACTCTATTTAATGCCAGCATATTAAATGTCTCTTTTTTTTATTTATAATTTTATGGTGTTCATAAATTAAATTTTATGAAAATATTATAATTTTTAATTCTCATTATGCTAAGTATCTTATATAAGAAAATATTTTTGTAAAGATTTTTTGGTACACATGTTTTGGCATATTTTGTTATGTGCCACTAATTCAATACAATATATTTGGGTACGAACATTTTGGTACACTAGGCTAGTATAATATGTTTAGGTACAAACATTTCGGTACACTAGTTTATTATAATATATTTAGATATTGACATTTCGGTACACTAGTTTAGTATCATATATTTAGGGACGGAATTTTTCAGTACACTTATGTTTTTGCATATTTTCTTATGTGCCACTAATTCACTACAATATATTTAGGTACGGACATTTCAGTACAATAATTTAGTAAAATATATTATGATACGGACGTTTAGGTACACTAATTAGAGAAAGTAAAATAAATATAATAAATTAAAATGTATAATAATAAATAATTTTAATTTTAATGTAATGACATTAAATAAGATATCTATTAAATATTAAAACAAAAATATAATATAAATTTGAATTAAGTAAACATTAGAGGACTAAAATAAATATCCAATCTAACACTAGATTTTTATTGAATTTTAATATTCTTCAAGGATTAAAGTTCAAAAACTCCAAAAAAAAAAATTACAACCAAGTGTAATAAGACATCTGTTGCGCAAGTTTATGTCTTAAATTTATAGCGACTTAGCGACTGAATCAAGAGCACTGAACTTGAGGACCAAATGTTAAATTTGAAACTACGAGACTTGGTAGAAAATTGCTCAAATTAAAAGGTCTTTTGTGCAATTTGACCTTACTTTGTTTAAATTATTTTATATAATTGAAAAGTTGTTTTTTGTTTTATATAAATTCAAATGATACCCGACATAAAAATAAAATAAATGAATCAATGGTGATGACTATTCATTAAGGAACCTTACAATGTATAAGAATTGAAAAACAATAACGAAATGTGACACGAATAAAAAAGTCATAAAATTATGTGTGTATATACATGACAAAGAATAGAGAGTCAATATACTGCTCTTATTTGCCATTTCATTTATTATAATAAGTAAGATTATCGCAGCTTGATTAATGGCACGACGAGGGAAATTCACTTGGTAAAATTAACACTAAATTAAAAAAAAAAAAAAAACTTATGGTTGTTAAGTTAAATAAATTAAAAAAATTAATAAAAAAAATAGAAAATGTCACATCCCGGCCCGGGGCGGATCACTTCCCGGGCCCGCTCCACCACCGTAGCACGATATTGTCCGCTTTGGGCTTACCATTCCCTCACGGTTTTGTTTTTTGGGAACTCACGAACAACTTCCCAGTGGGTCACCCATCATGGGATTGCTCTAGCCCCCTTCTCGCTTAACTTCGGAGTTCCTACGGAACCCGAAGCCAGTGAGCTCCCAAAAGGCCTCGTGCTAGGTAAGGATGGGAATAAACATTTAAGGATCACTCCCCTGGGCGATGTGGGATGTCACAGAAAAAGTGTGCAGAATAATAATAAAAAAAAAATTGTGTGAAACTCATTCCCGAAATAATATTGTTGCTCAGTCAGTTATATTGTAGTCTAGCTTAAGAATGACACTTCCTCTATTTCTAAGCGAACAATAATAACTAAATTATTTGTATTAAACCAAAAGACAACTTAACTTCAACGTTAAGTATCTTTAGGTGTTCTAGCACTGTCAACTACTAACCTCTTGTTGGCTATTGTACCACCGTGCCAGTAATTTTCTATCAATTAAATGAATCACATGTTTCTCCTAAAATTGTTAATCAGTTGAAGTGTTCATAGGGACATATTAAAACTGGGTAGTGCTAAACAAACATTTTTTTTTCTCTCACACCCCTCTCAGTTTCTGGTTATTGGATCGAATGAATTGAAGAAGATCAATAGTAAAAAAGATAAAAATTGGCGGATGAGAGATAAAAGTGATGTGTGAATAACACTATCTTTAAAATTAGGGTTCTTTGGCTTTTGTGTAACAACATTTACTTAATTTATCAATCCCAACATCTCTATTAGTCATGGTAGATTTTAAAAGAGAAATGCTAAGGAGACTTTCTCAAAAGTGGACTTTCCATAGACTCTCCACCACCTTATTTTTTGGGCACATTTCTAGTTCCAACATTATTAAACATTGTATAAAAAAGATAAGCTGGCGAAAAGTCCATGAATAGTCTCATTTTGAGAGACTTTCCTTCATTTTAAAATATAGGATGTGGAGGATATGAGAAATTTCCACAAACAATGCAGAAGTTAAATAAGCTGATGTCACTTTATATTACGATCTATTAGTATTTTTCTTCACTTGTAGTGAGATGTTTTAGGTTCAATTTTTACCAAAGGAAAATTTGAACCATATCATTGATAATCCGTTGTGAGGCTTAGTCTTCTCTCACCTCATTAGTGTAGATAATATCATGTGTTAAAAAAAAAAAGCTGATTTATCCTAAGAGGAATACGAAAAAGAGACTACATGAAGTGATTAAATCTGAGTAATCCAATATTTATTAACAGGGAGGTCCAACATTTTTTTGACACGTGGATTCTTTACTAGTTGATAATGGCTCCAAGTTTGCTGTCTCCTTTATATCTCATTGCTAATATTTTGATACATGTCTTTTAGTTTAACTTAGTTTCTAACTTTTTTAACTTTTTATTTAACATTTAAAGTAAAAATAAAAAAAATAAAAAAAATAAAATCCAAAATAATCTGACTATTGGGTTATCTAGGTCTACAAATCCAAAAATAGATTCTTTCTGTGGCTGTCGAGTTACCGACGTGAGCAAACTTCTTCCCAATTGTTCTCCATCGTTGTAATGCTTCTTCACTTCTTTCCAGGCCAGCTCTGGTTGAACTTGAATTATGTCCAGTTGAAACTTGAAAACAAGCTTACGATGAGACCCCATATCATGCCAATATTTCTCTACCAAATTTGCCAAAAGCTATTGGCTGAAGTCAAGGAGAAGATCACGGAATATGGATTTGCTAAGAGGTGGTAGAGTGAGAGATTTTTCAGGTGTGAAATCCCATTGTATTCTAGGAGTCAAGGATTCTCTGGGAATTCTGGATCGAAGAAGAGGTAGAAATTGTTTAGTGAAGACGGAAACGATTCGAAACAGTGGGACAAGGATACTGGGTGAAGAGTTGAGTAAGCGAACGGAGGGCTTTTTTCATTATCAATTGTGTGTATGTTGTTGTTGTTATTGTCGTGCAGAAAATCTCAGTTTGAGGTGACTAAGATTACAACAAATATGAAATCATCCCTCACGGTTGTAGTGCTCTGTATGTCCTTAAAATGCAAGAACTGATTTGTGACTCGAAGAAAGCTCTCGCAGGGTTCGTTTGCTTGGTGTCAAACGAATTTCACTCTAAAACAAAATAAAAATCTTTCTTCTCAATCAAACTATTTTATGATTCATCAGAAAATCACAAGAATTGATAGTCGCTACTACTTTCCAAACATCAAACCAAATAAAATTAATCTTTAATAAAAAGTATTAATTGAAACTTTAGTCCCAAAACAGAGTAAATTCGTTGAGAATTTTTCTCATAGCATCTTGCACTTTCATATCATTATCATGAGTCTTTGTGGTGCTTGTCATTTGAGAGCTGATCAAAGCCTAAATCCTTCTTTGGTGCTTTTCATATGCTTCGGTTCCATTGGCTTCACAGGGATTATTTTCTCCGTCTATGTCTTTGAGGAAAAATGAAAAATACAATATAAGAGTCAAATTTATATATGAATAAGAAGCAAGAAAACTATAAATGATTCAAATATATATATATATATATATATATATATATATATATATATATATATATCCTATACCTGATTCGTTGCTTAACTTCTCAAGGATAAACTATACAGAAAACGCAGTACAACCGGGGAGAAAACGAACTCCTATAAGAGCTTGTTTTCAAGTTTCAACTGGACAGAATCCAAGTTCAACCAGAGCTGGCTTGGAAAGAAGTGAAGAACCAGTACAACGATGGAGAAAATTTTGGAAGAAGTTTGCTTATGTTGGTAACCCAACAACCAAAGAAAGAATTCTAATTTGGATTTGCATACCTCGTTAACCCAACAATCAGATTATTTTGGATTTTTTAAAAACTTTTAAATGTTAAATAAAAAGTTAACAGAGTTTGAGATTAAGTTAAGTTAGAGGACATGTGTCAAAATATTAACAATGAGACACACAAAAAGGGACAACAAACTTGGAACCGTTGATAATAGGCGAAAACTTTTGTGTGTTGCTATAACATTTGTGATTCGATGTACATTTTTCCAAGATGTTATAATACGAGTGGACTTAATAAAATGCAAAAACATATATTACAATTTGTGTGAAACTATAACATCACGTAGAAATATTCTGGTTACAACAAAAACTCTCTTGTAAACATATGGAGAGACCAATGGCTCGTTTAGAAATGTTTTTGAACTGACTGAAAACGTTTATGAAAGTTTCTTTTGAGTTCCAAAAGCATTTGCACCACTTTTAGTTCTTTTTCGGAATACTTTCATTTTTATCAAGAATTGATTTTAAATGAACTTTCATCAAGAGCTTATTTAGTCATTTTTAAAACACTTTCAAACTCACTACAGTTATATTCTATTGTTTAGAAAAAGCACCATATTGCTGATGTTGGATATCTCTCCACATATCTTAGTACGTACAATAACAGCTACTCGCTGAGAAAGCTCATTGAGCTGTGATTGCAATGGGGGTTACGCTTCTTACTGCTTTATCCTAACCTCGGAACCTCCTGGAAAGTGCACAAAGCATGATTACTCTTGGTATCCATTAAGATGAAGATGGTCGATAATGATCCCTCAAATAAACTAGAATTGCAAGAATTTTTAGATTCGATTAGGTGTTTTCATTTTTTTTAATGCATTTTTGTTCATGGCACTTAAGTGATGGTGATGTTCACTACCTTATTTATTATCATTTGATGAGTTTAAATTTTGAAATTTGTGTCTACCTACTATACAGATATCAAAATTTAAAGTCATCAAACAGTAATAACTCGTGGAAAGAGGGAAAAAATATTCCATTTTCCCCTTTTTATTCCATTCTTTTTGTACACCTAGGGTGAGTCTCCACCACGTGGCATTCAAAGCAATTGATGTCGTTGAATGAGGATCCTCTTTGTGAGGATTCTAGAAATCTTCAAATTACGTCCATTTATCGTACATCGTACGGTTAGAAATTATTGTAAATTTTTTTATTTGAAATTAAATATAAACAGTATCTGACGAAAACTGACCACACGATGTATGATCAACAGACGTAATTGGAGGATCCTCGGGATCTTCACAAAGAGAATCCGGAATGAATCCTCATTCGATGTGGTTGTTACATCAACAAATCAGTGGGTTCCATCACAGTCACATAAGTATTTAACACAATTTAGCGGAATTGAAAGAATCTAATCAAAGTGGAACGAATATCAAGTTTTAAAGTGAAAAGTGTTGAAATTTTAGTTTTAAAGAAATGAGATTAAGTTCAAGTTTCAGAGTGTTGAAAAAATAAGCCTTAACAAAATCATGATTTGGTTAAGTAAAACAGTTGATTAACAAACAATTTTTATAGGAGAGAGGATCCTTGCCGGATCCTCTAATCACATCTGTTCATCGTACTTCGTGCGGTCAGTTTTCGTCAGGTACTGTTTATATTCAATTTTAAATAAAAAAAATTTACAATTATTTATGACTGCACAAAAGGGAAAAATTAGATTCTACCACTTCTTTTTCCCATTTTTTAAACTAAACATTTTTAGTATTTTAAGTTTCGATTAAACTTTTAAAATTTTAATTAGGGTGCTTTAATTATGTCCACATCAGCATTTTCTTATTTAATTCATTATCTTTTATTAATGTAAAATGATATATACTCATTTCCAGTTTATCCCTTAATATCTATTATTAATTTTTAATTATCTCCCTAAAAATTAGAGAATAGTTTTATGCTTTTTTGTTTCTCTCACCCAGTTCATCAAAAGAGAGATACAGTCGTGAGAAAGAGAAAGAGGGAGAGATAGAATAGCTATTGAAAATAAACTGAAATTTGTTAGGGGAGATAGAGAAATTAGGTGTTCATAAACAATGATCTTTTATTGGCTTACGAATGTTCCATGATCATCTCTTGACATTCATTACAATTTATTTTTCAAATAGCAACGTACCAATGTCAAATTGAAATGTACCAAAGTCAAATTAAAACGTACGAATATCAAATTAAAATGTATTAATGTCGAATTAAAACGTACAATGCAACTTGAAACGTACCTCATGTCAAAGTGAAACGTATCCATATAATATGTAGAAGGCAAAGCACCAATCGAAGTTAACTTTCCAAATGTACCATGCAACTTAAAACATACTTCATGTTAAAGTGAAATGTACCTACTATAATATATAGAAGGCAATGCGCCAATCGAAATTAGCTTTCCAAATGTACCATGGCACGTGAAAAATTATGAAAACATGGATACAAAGTGCAGTAAAAAAAAAATGCTTACCCTATGGTATTAATATTCAAAATTGAAGGTGTGATATATCATACCACCATCGAAGTTGGTGGAGAACATTTATTAAATTAACTTAAACGGTGGTACGATATACACATTGATTGGAAGAGTTGGTGTGTGCTCCAATACAGTGTGGAGTTGGAAGAAAAAGGTACGTAAGAAATATAAGCAAATATCAAGTTGTTTTTAAAAATTGTAAAATAATTTATGTTGAAATTGAATACTGAATCATACCACTAGAGATTTTACAGTTAATTTTATACACTACATATAATGACAAATCATATGATTTTGTATTATGTGGCACCTAAATTGTAGGAAGATGATTAATCAAAATTCTAAAAGGCATGGATGTTTAATCTCAAAATTTCAAAAGTTAGGCATCTATATCAAAACGCCCATTAACAAAATATTAATATATTTTGTAATAATATTATAATAACAACTATTAATTAATATACTTTGAAGTAGTTTTATAAGACCATCTCCAACCCTTGGGCTAAAAGCTAAATTTTTTAGTCCGGAAAATTTAGCTTTTGGCCTAGAAACAACTTTTTTGCTTCAACCCTTCTGGCCTAAAATTTTAGCCCGTGATTATTAAAAAATGAACTTAGGCTAATTTTTTTCTTCTTAAATTAACTTTTAAAAAAAAAATTATGTAGACTATTGTAAATTAATTTTATGAACATTTTAATCTAAAAATATTTAAATTCTGATAAATATTGAAAAATCACCAATCTTTCAACTTTCACTAAACTTTCAACTTTCAACTTTCACCAACTATTCAACTTTCACCAAACTTTCAACTTTCACCAATCTTTCAAGTTTCATCAATCATCCTCTAATATGCTCTCTTGCCATGTTGAACAATTTGGAAATGGAAAGAAATGGTAGAAAGAAAAATTGGAAGAATTGTAGGAGAAAATTGAGTTTTGTGTGGATGTTTGAACAAATACATAGGTATTTATAGAGTTTTTGGGTGAATTTTGAGTTAAATATATATTTTTTAATTATTTTAGCAGTTAGATTTAAATTTGGGTCGTTAAATTTTTTTTTTTTACCGTTAAATTTGATTATACTCAATCTTAACTGTTGGATTCAATGTATTTTAAAATAACATTTAAAAAAAAAATTGAATCTGGACCATTGGATCAACTAATGGTCCAATATGCCAGCTGTTGGATGCAGAAAAGAGTCATTGGGATCTGGGTTGCCGTCGATAGTGGCCTTGACAGTGGCCCCCCCCCCCCCCCCCCCGTCGGGCGCTGAAGGCTCACGGGCCGTGTGGGGCGAGTGGGCGAGTGAAAGGGCCGAGAATGGGGTAATTTTGGGTGAGTCCATGCATTTCTGGGCTAAATCTTGGGTGCATTTGGCCTTAGTTTGGCATTTGACTTTTAGTCCAAAGATTTGGCTTGGGTTGGGTTGTGTTTGGGGCCAGGGGTGGGGGGGGGGGGTGTGGAATAAGTGGGTTATTTTGGCTTTTAGCCCAGGTTGGGTGTAGTATAAGATCACATGACAGAGACACAACCATCCATGCACAATGTAGCGTATCAAGGGATCTTGTAGACCAAATTTGCCGAATGAACAAAAGTGTATTTATATAGGAAACTGTACACTCCTCTCACAAGTGTATTTTTCTTTCTAATTATAGAAAGTTTGAAGTGTCAAATAAGATTTTTGGAGTGCTAATAACAACCTTTATATATATATATATATATGCATGCAAGAAAAGCTTTTTTATTTTCTGTATGCCCACCCCACCACCCCAAGGAAAGAGATATAATTAACATTAATCATATCTTCTGTTTGTGAGTTTCTATCACAGTTTAATATATACCATGCTTCTTAAGGAAAATAAATCTAATTAGGGTCAGGGGTCACTCAAATTATGGGGGGATGCTCATCCAAAGAAAGGTTACAGGGGGATCTAGCTGTATATCACTTACCCTAAAGCCATTTCACTCCTCCACATTCGTTAGTTTTAAATTTAAACTACCCATTAACAAAATTTCTTTGTCTATCAATAGAAAGTGAAAAAGCAATTTAGTCTTTTATCACAAAATAAAATCATCAACAATATTATAATTTCGTACAAACTAAATTTTAATATTTTTTGTTCTTTCTTTGCCCACATGTCATTATAATATATCTCTAATTTTAACTTTTAAAAATAAAAAATAAAAATTTAAACCTCTTTCACCTTCTCCCCTCTCCCTCTCTCTTTCACATTTCTCTCAAACTTCTCTCCCTTGCTTAAGGCGAGGATCCCCATTTTTTCAAAAAAATGAGAACACGCTCCCCACCGTTAGATTGATTTTAATGAAATTGTGTGGTTGAGATTAAAAACCACACAATTTCATTAAAGTTAAATCCAATGGTAGGGAGCGTGTCCCCATTTTTTTAGAAAAATGGAGATCCCTCCCCTTAATATATATATATATATATATAAATTTTTATTTTATATTTAAACACATAATATGTGGGCCTCATCTAGTATATTTTTTAAACTTCTTTCTCTAGGATAAAGATATTTCCTACTCATCTTGGACCTCTTCACTTTTTTAGCTAACTATTTTTAAGTTAAATGCTCTAAATCTAATCATTACATATCGGAAAAGGATTCTCGTCGGATTCTTTTCTTGAAAATCTGGAAGATTCCGTGATCGTGTTCGGTTATCGTACATTTTGTGGTCAGTTTTTGTTAGGTATTATTTGTATTTAATTTTAAATTTTAAATTTCAAATGATTTTCGACCGCACGATGTACGATGAACAGACACGATCACATGATCTCTCGGATCCCCAAGAAAAGGATCTTATGATGATCCTTTTCCTTATACACCAGACAAAGTTAAATTAGACTACGTACTAAGAAATTTTCACATGTCCTACAACAAATAAACACATTTCTTCTGTAGCAGTGGCGAAACCAGAAATCATCAGGGGGAGGGGCGAAACTTAAAAGGGTCAAATATCTCAAAAATGTAGACAACCAAATCGGAGTAGACAATGTTAATGCCGTTCATAATTTATCAATACCAACCAAAATTTTAAAAGACGCTAGACACTAGCCGGGCGGCGGGTTGGAACCTAGTCTAGGCTTAAGCGGATTTACGTAAATTTATTATATATCATATAAATAAGTACATATTGCACTTAATAAATGTATTATATTCTATAAATAAACATTGAACCATACTTATGTTATTTTTTTTTAAAAGGATAACAAAATGTTCACATGTTATTTGAGAGGTTTTTTCATTAACAAACAATATTATTTATCTTAAGGGGGAATTAGCTAAACATCAGGGCTAGCTATAGTAAAATGGTTTAGATTCGCTTTTGACCATAATTGAACTTAACACCTGCTATTTGGGAGTTTTAGGTAAATATTTTTATATGGAATACAATTGAGAAAGAGGAAGATGGTGGAATAGAGAAAATGATGAGGAAATTAAAACGTTAAAAAAAAAAAAAAAGATAATACAAACAAAAAGTCAGCAAAATAGAAGATGGTGGAGTTAAAACCGAAATGTAGCGGGCCCAAATTAAAAAGGAAAATAGGGGATGTGAGTGATGACCGGTCCTCGTTTAAATAATTTATTTTTTCTTTAACTCAATAACAGAACGACGTCATCCACTAAAGGAAGGATTTTTTTAATTTTCAAGCAGGACCAAAACGCCTTCGTTTTCTGCCCTAGTTTTTCTATAAAGAATTACAACCCTGCATGCAGCAGCAGGGAAAACCCAGAAACATACAGCATTTCATCATTTCCAGTGGGACCAGAGGGGCGAAACCATCTCTCCAAGGCTAGATTTCCGGCGAGGAGAGGGGCGCACACCTCTCCTTGTGCCTCTATAGCTTCGCCCTTGTTCTGTAGCAAGCCTTTCTCTAATTAGATGCTGTCAACCCTTGTTTGCTTGTTAGCTAGTGTTTCTAGTAAAACTATTCGGCTAATCCTATTCTGCCCACAAACAAAGTAGCATGCTACCAAAGGATTAGGTGAAGATCATGATCCTTAGTTTTTAGTGATTAAATTAACATTCACAGAGAATCCTAATCTGCATGAAGTTTCATGACGGAATTTCAGAAAGGGTTTTGATCACATATGATTCATGAAATTGATCTATCTCATTAAGATGATATCTGAAATTGAAAATCAATCAATGTAGTCCTTAAAAGTGAATGTTTCAAATCAATATGGTTGTTTCTGTCTTAATTCCATCAAAAATTCTGTTATGGGGTGATGTAACACTTAAACGGGTCCCACAATTTAATTAAATATTATTATGTGAATTAAAATATTAAATAATAAAAAAAAAATTTATTTTTTTATAATTAAAAACTTCAAAAAAAAAAAAAAAAAAAAAAAAAAAAAGAATTATTGATCACCGTTTGTTTATCGTCTTCATCCCTACCCACGCTCCCAGTACAGCTCCCAACGCACCCTCTCCCATCCCACGAAGTTGTGGGTATCTTGAGTTACCAGTGGGCGATCCTCCCACCCCATCCCTCCGCCTTCGTGTGGCGATCGTTCCACGACCTTCTAGCAGGTTTCGGTGCCGTAGATTAGAATACCGAAAGAATCCCATGGACAGAGTTCAAGAATCTCAGGAAATTTTCAAGAACCCAAAATCTAACCCATCTTCTTCACCTAAAATTTAACACGGAAATCTAACCCGCATTCGATTCGACTCCATCTTCTTCACCAAAAATCTGCCGGAGTCAAGGATCTAAGGAAATTTTCAAGAACCCAAGAAAACCCCAGATGGAAAAACACTGAATCAAGCTAAATACGAGGAAATTTCAAGAATTTAAGAACAAGAAATTTCAAGAACTTAAAAATTAAACCTTAAAAAATTAAACTTTTTCACGGGAAGAAGAAGGTGAACAGTGTTCAATCATCTTCTTCTTCATTTGTTTTTTTATTATTATTTGATTTTTATTATTTAATATTTTAATTCACATAATAATATTTAATTAAATTTAGGGAAAATTTGAAATAGGTCCAGACTACCTTTTGAAATAGGTCCAATTTTTAGTGACTTTTGACTTTTGAAATAGGTTCAATTTTTAGTTAGTTTGGAGCCATTTCAAAAAATCCATTAAATTTATAGAACCTATTTAGGTGCCACATCAAGAATTTTTTACTTAATTGTGACGGAATGACTATATTTATTTGCGACATCTATTTTCAGGGAATACATTGATTGATTTTTAATTTCAAGGGCGCATGGTTGTTTTCACGTAATATATGTTTGTTAATAATAATCAACTTTCTAATTAGTTATTTCTTCTTTTATTTTTGTCAGAATCGTTAATATATATGCCCATTCTACACAAAAAGTTGTGGATGCAAATTTCTTCCTCCTTGATCTTGGATAAAATTGCACATACAAGACAAATAATACCTTAGGTCAAGGCCAAGAGCCTCACGCGTTCACGATGAATGGGGGGTCTTTGGCCGAAGAACCTCCAATGCCAAAGTTAGAATTTAGAGAGAAAAGTGTTTGAGAGTTTTGGAGAATTTTAGCAAGAAGTGTGGAAGTGTGTTTTGGAGAAAATATGAGCATTTTTATAGGAGAATGGTCGGCCTCTTTGGGTGAGAGAGGACTGGCTACCTAGCTCCTTTTGTGGACTAGGTTCTTGATTTAGGTTGAATTTAGGAGTTATGGGAATAATTGACTTATTAATTTAGCAAATAGAATTATTACCAAATTAACTAGCTAATTAATATGACAAAATAGGTAAATATGGTGAAATCGACAAGGGTGGTGGGCCCTTTGGTATTTTAGGGTATATTTTGTGGTTAATTGGTGATTCAATTGGTGATGTAATGGATTAATTAGCCAATTAACATATTTTTGGATTTAATATTTTGAAGGTTGTGTAATGATGGCTAATTGTTTAGCTAAAAGAGGGAAAAAGAGGTAAGAAATATATGGAATGAAATAGGTCTTGAATTGTTACCTATTTTGAGCATTTCTGACTTGGTTGAGGATGATTGCCTGCTACTCGCGCGTAGGAATCCTGATACACCCCAAGGGTATTTTTGTCTTCTTAATCCATAAATCCACGTGTCGCCTTGTGGTTATTTTTGGACTCCATAAATGCCCCCACACCTGTTGGGCTGCTCGCAGAAAAGGGCAATAGGTGTAGAGATTTTCTTGTCTTGGGAAACTTTGAATTGTCCCTATCCCATTCTAGAATGCATAGTCATGTCACGTATTTATGGCTACATCAGATTAGATTTCAACGTGGATGAATTTTGGCAGCATCTCGATACAGTTCTTCAGGTGCATGACCCGAAGAATGTACATAGATGACATCGAAATCTCCACAACCAAAACCTAATCCTTCAACCATAAACTTGCGTCATAATTGTGCATTCGCAAACTGTCCAAATAATGGGACAATTCAAGAATTAATTGGATCGCAGTCATGCTTTCGCATACATGCGCGAAATCCAACTAATCCTCGAATGGGAAACTAAGTTTTTTTATTAAAAATAAAAAACAAGTAGTATGAAGTTAATTCCAATTAACTCCGTACATCACAACACATATTTGTACGTCACGTACAAATTTAACAACATAATAATAAATATAATTTCATAAAACAATATAAACATAACAAACTAAGTTCAACATAATTTAATTAATTTTATATGTTTAAAAAAATAAAACGAAGAAAATACCTTCTCAATTGTTCTCCACCAATCGCTAATCACACACAATATCCCTATAGACAATGAAATTAATGGCGTTAGTATGAATTTACATTAATACTTTTATCGTAACGACAAAAAACGCTTACCAGACACACCGCGATAGCTCGATCAACCTAGAGAAGAAGATGCAGGGAGTATTAGAGGATGAAATTGAGAGAAAATGGAAATGACGGATGCCAGATTGAGCAAAATCGAAGGGATGAGTGCAGAGGCACAAACTGCAATTTTTTTGCAGTTTGCCTCTGCACATGGTTGAATCTAGATTATAAAGGAAGAACGATTTTGCGCGACGAAACATGTAATTCGTCGCATAAGATATCTTTGCGCGACGAAAAAGGTTTTCGTTACTCAAATGACATTTGCGTGGCAAAAAAGAAACATTCGTCGCGCAATGCATATTTTTTTTTTTATGTTTTTCTTTTTTATTTGTATGTATTGTAAATTTTTATTTTATTATAAATAAAAAACTCAAACCTAATTAAACATTAAATTAATTAACAAAACTAATTTACTATCCCAAATAGAAATTATAATTGATGCAAATATTTATACTCATCCACATAACATATATTTATTCATTAAATTAAATATAAAGTCCACAAAATCTTATTTAAGAAAAAATAAAAAACAACTCTCATCAACTTCAATCCTCCCTCACCCGCAACTGTCACATCCCGACCTAGGCGGGACCACTTCCCAGGTCCGACTCTACCGTAACACGATATTGTCCGCTTTGGGCCCCCAGCACACCATCACGGTTTTGTTTCTAGGAACTCACACGAGAACTTTCCGATGGGTCACCCATCCTGGGAATGCTCTCGCGCGCTACTCGCTTAACTTCGGAGTTCCCATGGAATCCCGAAGCCAGTGAGCTCCCAAAAAGCCTCGTGCTAGGTAGGGATGAGAATATACATATAAGGATCACTCTCCTGGGTGATGTGGGATGTCACAGCAACACATCAAACTTCCAATGCCGGAAACTCTGCTTGAAAAGCTCATCCAAATAAATCCATTGCTTCTCATCGGTTTCATCAACATCCCAATGAACCTACATTAATGCCAATAACAATAAATTAGTAATTTAAAAAATATTACGTTTTAACAAAAATAATTGTTCATTATTTACCACAAACTTACCGATAACTCTCCCAGCATGGACTTTTTCAACTCCTCATGAACCTTTTTCCAAGACTTAAACTCGGCAGAACAATCCCTCCACACCAAATTCCCAATGTCATACTTAAATTCAGCGTACGCCTCAGCCAAATTTTTGCCTTCAAAGTACAACACTTGCTTCCGTCTATACCTCTCTAATCGCACAATAACTTTCTTCGCGATATATTGAGCGACGAAGGTGATGTTGTGCAATATATTGCACGACGAATAAAATAACTGTAATTACAAAGTTTACGTAAACATAGATATCTATGTTTACGTAAAATTTATAATTACAAACAACTATTCACAAACAATTTAATACCTTAAATATTTATTCTAAAATTAATTAATACTTTAAATATTTATTCTATAAATAATTAATACCTAAAATATTATCATATACATAGTTAATACCTTAAATATTTATTCTACAAATAATTAATGGCTTAATCCATACAATTATTTTCAGCATAGGTACGATATTCATTAAAGATTAAAAACACATATAAACTGAGGATAGCTAGGGTGCTTACATTAGGTCTCAATAAAAAAACCAAGAATTGAAACCTAATTAAGTCCAAATACATAAATTATAAATAAATAAATAAATAAAACCTGAAATTTAAATATTGTCATACAAAACATAAATGTTAAATTACTATTTGGATGATCCTGCTCATTCCGCAAGACTTCATAATGCCACCGATTGTAACCTCCCTCCAACGCATCTTCCAGCAACTTCATCAATTGTTCTTTCGATTCATCATCAAAAACATACTTACACTAGTACACATATATGTAAATAATTAATTCTAACATATAACTAAAAATTTCACAAACTTTATTATTGATCCATCAACAATATACTTACTAATAGTTCATCCATCACAGCCTTCTTCACATTCCCGGGCACATCTTTCCAAGAACGCCACTCAATAGTGGGCCAATTATTCCCCATAGCTACAACAATCGCCTGAGCAAACTCAAAATGCTCTCTCAAATCATGCGGGTTGGCGTCACGCACACTCTTGTCGTTGTTTTTATCTGCCATCCTAGTACGAACAGAATTGTGAAGAATAAGGACAGTAGAAGCTCCTATTTATAGCAAAGTTAGGATCTTTGCGAAACAAAGGTTTTGTCGCGAAAACATCTGTATTAAATGTCCTCTGATTCACCTGCATTAAATGGTAAAAACTGACTGGAACTTGCGCGATGAACAATTGGTCACGCAAAAGCCCTTTCGTCGCACAAGTTTTTCATGCCAAATAAAATTACCCCGCGCTGACTTTACGCGACGACAACAATTATTCGTCGCGACCAAGTTTTTTATTTTTCTCAATATGTTTTCTATTTTGTGCGACGAATACGTTTTTCCGTCGTGCAAGTGCGTCTTGTGCGATGAATTGTTGTTCGTTGCGCAAGCTGTTTTTTCTACTAGCATGAAACCCCTTTTTTTGGTGTTCTTTCATATTGTCACGTTCTTCCCTAAAGCTAGAAGCCATTGAACTCCATTCCCTTTGCCTCTGTCCCTCCACCACTGTCACATTGGTATGTATCCAATCAAATCCTTCCAAATTAGAACAAATCCATCTGATGGTTATAAGAATTGCTTCAATATTTATTGCCATGAAAACTGTAAAACTGGGCAAGCTCCATGAATATTTGTTGAGACATTTCAAGTTTCCAATTATTATTCTTATTACTTACTTCTGGAAGAATTACAATTAAATGAGTGAAACGAGGACAAACATGCAACAGCATTCAGCCAAGAACATGAATGTTAAAAAATTCTTCAAGTCCTGTCAACAACAAGCTAGTTAATTTATAGAAAAATTCTAAGATAAACGAATACATAAAGAAATTTAGTCGGAGAAAAATAGCAGGCTGTTCCATTTGTTATCGTGGGTTTCTACAAGAAGAATGAAAAACCCAGAAGCATAAACGTGCATGTTTGAGTTTGTTTATTAAAAAACAAGAGTTCTAATAAAATTTAAAAGGAAGAAAGGATAAATTTGAAAGTAATTGAGTGAAAGGAGGATTCTCTTTCCTATTAAAAAAAAAAAAAAAAAACAAACAAACAAACAAAACTAGGCTTAACTAGGATTAATGTGGATTACACATGGCAAGCATTGGAGTTGGTGGTGAGCATACTCTATAGTTAGTATGGGTGAGCAAAAATGCACCCTGCTAGCAATGACATGGTGTAAAAATTGTTGACACAAGATTGCTGACCTGGCTGGAATAGCTTAGTCACTAGATCAAAGTTGAGAAGGATGGGAAATTGGACCTATATCCATTATGCCCTAGTAGAATTGAAACTATATCTAAAAACCCCTAATGTAAAAAATTTCGCGTGGACTAAAGTCAAAGCGTTTCACTAAACAATTGAAACCCTACAAATGCTTAATTAAAAAAAGGGGCTTTTAGATCCAGGTCCAAAAACGTAGAGTGTTTTTAGGAGTGAGTCCAGTTATCTAATTATATGTTTTTATTTCTTTTATACTCATTTTATATTTTCTAAAAATATTAAAAATCAATTAAAATCTTCTAATATTATGCATTTTCCAACTCCAAAAAAAATTATTTAATATCTTATAACAAAAAAACTAATATACTAACATAAATTTATCTGCAAAGCATTCTACCCTAACTCAAGTAACAAATATATGAATGTATATAATACCTATACGTGAGATATGAAACCTAATTAAAAGGTAGAAAAAACATAACATACCTACAAGCAAGACACATTAATCTGTGACATGTTGATTATAAAAAAAGAATATGTCATATAGGTAGATAAATATAATTAACCTGTGATATAGGTTGATTATAAAAATTAAAAATAAAATCTATAAATGGGGTCTAAAGCAGGAGGAAGAACGAGAAATAACAAAAAGATAAATAAAAAGAAATAAGCAAAGAGATAATTGGGAAGGAATTTGATTTTTATAATAAATCTTATTATTGAACAAATAACTATTGATAATTAAATAATTAAATATAACAAATTGGACTTATTTTAATAAACTGGACTATTCCTACTATTGGCTCAAAAAATTGGACTTATATCAAGTTTCCCCTTAAAAAAATGTGATGTAATACTCACTAACACTATGAATGAGAGATCTTATCCATTTGAAAATAGAAGGCCTCATGTTCTACTCCTATAAAGGAAGAATTCGATACCTAATAATTATGGTTGCTCTGTTATGTGGCTCAAACCTTCCCTCCTTCAGTATTGTTGTATTTATTGAAAAAAAATGTAAGGTGGGATGGCTGCCCCTAATTGTCTCTACAAATAAGCCCCACACAATCATAAATATTAGATCCATGCGTGCTATTTTTCTGTACTTATAAATGAGATATTTTAATTAGATTTGATTCTCTTAAATAATGCATTCAATATCAAATTATTGATGGCTCATTTTATAGTTTAACCCAATTTCTATCCTACATATCATTGTATAAAAATGAATATTATTAGTGGAAGGGGAAATTACATTCCACTAACAGCTATATATCATCCACTTCTTACTTGGAATCTTGCACTTTGAATGAGTATTTCATGAATTTTGGTGTTGTATGGAGAAACTTATATCTTTATTATTGGGCGGTTTTGAATTCTAGCGAGGTCAGATGATATAAAACTCCGCATGACGATCTACGTAAGATTCTCTTCGTGCTGCTGGTATCTGATTCTGATCTAATCTTCTGTGACTCAATGTTGACACTTCACCTCTACCAAAGACCAAGCGGTCAAAGCCCAACCACATGCATGGCCACCCATGGCCACCCACGGTTGCTTCTCAAGCAAACTTACTAGATATTTTTTTTTTTGGAAAAATTAGTAGTCACTCCTTAGTTATTAATGTTCATTGATCGAGCTTTATCATTTTTCAAGTTTTGATTGAAATCTCTAGTGTTAATCTATTAATAAATTTACATCTCAGTTACATATTTTTTTTAAATCCAAACTAGTAATTGATTTAAGGTTTAATACTCACACCTTTATTAAACTCTTATTTAATTTTAAAAAAAAATCAAAATAAAAAAAAATAGAATGAGTTAGTACCAATTAATTTTTTTATAAAAAGATTTTCAATTTTGAATCTTAAATGTACCCATTCATATTATTTTTATTTTTTAAAATTTTAAATGTACCATTTTTAAATATATCAATTTGTTATATGTAAAATTTACCATTTTTCTAATATAAAATGTACCCATTTTTTTTTATATAAGTCCATTCAAAATTTTCCAATCTATTTTTAAACTTATATTGCTATATTCTATTTCATTGATTTGATAATATATCCATATCAAATTTAATTGAAGAAATTTAATTAATACCTTTTTTTTTTTTTTGTGGTTTTGAAAAATATTCCCATGTTTTGGCACAATAAATTTTTGGTTAATTTTGATGAATATATCCATGTTTATATTATATATACAATATATCAAAGTATAATTTATGCTTTAATATTTTTAATCCCACAAATTATGGGTTTTATTTTAAATCTCAATAATATAAATAACTAAAAATTTCAACTTTTAATATAAAAATATAGATATGCTAAAAAAATATATAAAAATATAAAACCTACATAGAAAACATTATTACAATAATGTCAGGGACTTCGATAAAAAAAAAAACAAAAAACTAACAAAGTTTTAATTAAAGAACATTGATAGGTAGGGATTGCATCCAAAATCTCTCTCTATTTTTTTTAACTAGTAGACGATGTCATTTATATGTATGTATCTTGGAAATATAAGGGATTGCATCTAAAATCTTTCTATTTTTTTTTTTAACTTGTAGATGAGCAATTAATTACCATTTAGATATTTTGTTTAAAATCTAATATATGAATGGCTTCTTTTTTTTTAATACGTACTATGGGTTTATGATTTTTCAGGGCCAAAATAAGACGGAATGGAATACGGTTAGTTCAGAAGTTTGGTCATGGACTCAACAACACCGATTAGATTGAGCTGCTTAAACGAAGTAGGGGTGCCACACATCCTGTTGTACTCTAGAAAGGTAGGCAAAGTGCATCGACTTCGCTGAGATTAATCATTTTTGTTCCGCAAGACATGGAAACCTGATTCGATTTGGGATCGGACCACTTTCCTATATTCTTGGAGATTTGTACAATCTAGCTTTAAGCTCTAACGTAGGTTTTTTATTTTTTTATTTTTATTTAACACATATTATGGGTTCATGATTTTCCAGGGTCGAAATAAGGCAGAATGAAATACGCTTACTTCAGAAGTTTGGTCATAGACTCAACAACTCCAATCAAATTGAGCTGCTTAAACAGAGCATCGATGCCACCGCACCATGTTGTACTCTAGAAAGGTAGACGAAGTCTGCCAACTTCGCTGAGATCGATCATTCTTGTTTCGCAAGACACGAAAACCTAATTCAGTTGGGGAACAAACCACTTTCCTATATTCTTGGAGATTTCTACAATCTAGGTATTAGAGCGAGCTGCAAGTAATCGCACTCCTAAAAGGAAACAATATATCATCCTAGATATCCTATTGGATTCTCCCGGTTTAATACGGATTCCATATCCTAAAAAATCTATCTCTTGACTAATATACATATGCTAATCTAGAGCATAATTTTGATAATGCAACTATCGCACATAATGTGTTTTTTGCTAATTCTCTTGCCCACTACTTGAGTCTTATATTGCTTATTAACTTGACAGTTGGATGGAGAGCTTTTGGCTGGTATCCCATCGTCACCTTATGTTAATTGTGGCTCTTTGTTCTTTTATATGTAGTCAGATTTACCCAACTCCTCAGTCTGCAGCAATGAACAAATTTTATTCCACCAATTGCATTGAGATTGAACTCATATTCCCTCGACTAAATTACTCTACCACATTATGTCTGTAGAAGGTAACTCCGTAAATTCTGGCACCATCACCCAGGGTGGAAACAATTAACTTCAAGACGTTTCCGCTATTCTGAAGAAAAATGATGCCCTTATTAGCGGAGTTTCTCCTGCCATGGACTAGATTTAGGAGACATACTGAAGATCAGTAAACCCTTTTTGATTGATTCCAACATCATGATATTCTTCGATTGAGATTTGCAAGATTTGCACTCCTTCCATGATGATGCCTTGGTAATACAAAGTCAAATTTCAAATGTTATAGCCAGCCGAGTGCCAATAGATAATGCATCCGGACATCCTCATTAAAGAAGCAGTGAAGAAGATGAGAATTCTGGATGACATATTCTGGAGTAAGACTACTCTACGTACCTTTGATGACACTCTGGTTTCGTCGCTTAGAATGGTGAAATTGGATATTGAGGCATAACTTTACAATTTCATGGTAACTTTTGATATCATGGATTGCCCAACCCCGCACAATGCCAACTTAGGCCGAAACTGTCTTCACAAAATAAGGGCGATCCCGTCATCGTATGACTAACTACTATAATATTCCGCGTCTGGCAGGATAAAGGAATCAAGGGTGATCCACAGCCTGCTACTGCGTTATGGAAAGTTTGAATGTGATCCTCATGTCTAAAGGAAAAACCCCCAAAGCAATCACAGTTCGGGGCCAAGAATCGAGCTACAGGAAATTCGACGTTGACCTTGACCTTCAGGACAATGGTATTTTGGAATCCAAAGCGAACGAGGATGTTGTCTACAGAAGTCTCGATCCTGACAAACCAGAATGCAAGGCCAGAATCGGATCGAGAAAAAGATTTGTTCACTACCTTATTGCAGGACGATGTCACTTTTGGTTATGGAGCAATGTGTGGAGGCTAAAGAACCCGTTAAGGGAAGGAAGGCATACTATTGAAAGGTTATGGCTTATCCCTACTTCACTTAATATTTCTTGACAATGGTAAATGGAGATGAGGCCAATTTCTTTGCCGCATATCCTAATCGTCGAAGACTCAAAGTACGGAATGGATGAAAACTGAAGAACAGAAAGGACGAAGGGGATCCATGCTTCCATGCTTTAGTTTGAAATTCTGAAGAAAAGGCTTGGGAAAAATAAGACCAAGTCTAAGGTACTTGAATATGAGATGCTGAGTGATCTCGTCATTGAATTTGGAACACCTCGCCTCAGGATTCGTGTGTCCGAAAGCCAAAGTTATTTGATAATGCAGAGAGCCACCTCTTGTTGATTATGCACAAAAAACATGACATCTCTCTTCATTTCTGTCTTCACGTAATAACTTTTGAGGCCGCACGTTTGAATCAGAAACGTCATGGTTCGCGGGTTACAAAGTCAAGTTGCTATGCATCAAAAAGATTTTAAACGGTATGACTGATTTATTTTGAAATGCAGATGTTTGGATAACTATCCATCATCAAGAGGAAAAGTACTTTTAGATGCATAGTTATGAGCAATTGTGGGACCATGATTTTTAAGGCTCGAAGTAAGACAAATTGGAATACGAGTACCTTAGAAGTCTGGTCATGAACTTAACAATTTCCATTGCAGAGCTAAATGGACGAAGCAGCAATATCATCATCATCCTATTCTGAAGCAGTGAGCGATGTACTTCGCTGAGATTGACTATGCTTGTTCCACAAGATACAGAAACCTGATCTAGTAAGGAATCAGTCAGGTTTCCTATATTCTTAGAATTCTTACAATTTAAAGATTGACGTGCACCGCAAGTAAGCACACTCCTAAGAGAATGAAATATCTACTCCTATATACATCCTTTAGGATTATCCCAGTTTAGTAAAGATTGCATATCCTAAAAGGTCCTTACCACGACTGGTATAAATAAACTCTTTTAGGGTTCCATCTCTGGTAACGCAATTATCACACACTTGTTCTCTTATCTACTGCTTCACTCTTTTATATTTACTTACTAACTTGAATTTTAGAGAGCCTTTAGCCTACACCCTCCCTCCGGTCCTTAGTTGCTAACGCTTTTTTGCTATTTTACAGGTTATTCGAGTTTGTGCATCTCCACCCTTTACGGTAGTGTGCGATTTAGTTCCAATGCACCCCCTTAGTGTAAATATCTCGTGTTTTAATTTGTATTAAAAATAAGCTTATCGCATCCCTTCTAAATAGTAGCATTAATAAAAATGCCCTCAAAAATCAAATATTGTGTAAATAAAGAAAAAAGGCTTATGCACGAATGCGTCCTAAAACAAAGTCAAAAAATCTGAAAAGGGTAGAAAAGTACCAATTTGACAAGCCAACCGTGTTTAAAATTTCATTGATGACGAACAATGGAAGAAAAGATGGGCAACAAATTCTTTAGAATCATGACATAAACAACAAAAAATAATACTCGTTACTGAAATATGTACAGCGTCAGTAAGAAGTTTATCATTAAAAATGCCACCAAATCGAAATAGAAAGTTTGAGGAGGGGGATGAAATGTTGTCATATAGCCGCCGAAGCATAATCAATATGTTTACTTTGAAGAATATCATAACTAGAAGGAAATGAAAATTGGACGACAGAAGATGGCTCCCATATCATCTTGTCATCTTTCATAGTTTAAGTGAGAGGAAGGTGTAAAACCTGTTGCACTATTGACGAAAATAATTTCACAAAATAATCTATTAGAGAACAACTTCGAGCGTGAATAACATTTGAAACTCAAGGAAGAGTTATAGAAAAAATGACCGAAGCTAAAGAAGGACTAATAATAAGTTCACCCAACCACTAATCAAAATCACACGGAAATTGTCCTTCCATTACCGATAATCAATGACCATGTCAATTCAAGAGCAAGCTAGGGAAACATGCTTCAAACCATTCCACGCTTAAAATTATCAGGATGGTGAATAATTCAAAATTTTCAATTAATTAGTCTAACCAAGTAACTAAAATTGAAAGAGGCGCAGAATTAGTTAATTGCATCACTATTTCTCAAAACCTGCACGCGTTCCATCTTATGATTATATACATGCACTAACGACAAAGAACGTTGTTTAATATATACACTTTATCTGTGTTCACAAATTACTTTCTCCCAACAGCAACCGCAATAGCAAATTTTGAAAAGGAAGTAAAAGATATGGGTATCAAAACCTCATAAAAATAAAAGCCGGTTAGTAACTAAAGTATAAATTGGTTGCTCGGTCATTTTTCATGAACAAAATATAATGATTTGAGTCTAGGAATTCAGAGAAGCTTCAATGATTAGTAGAGAGACCTCAAAAAGTTTCCCTAACCAATTTATATGTCAACCATTGCTGACGACAGGGAGAAAGTGAAAAATATTTTTAAGCACGACATACACAAAGACTTTATGGGAAAATGGCACAATTCAACCATTCATCAGCTTTTATGGTTCTTTCTACGTCCACTGGAATGGTTTTCTTTTGATCTTCGGTCTCCCAACCACCTCCCATATCTTCTTTTGAATTTCTGTACACCATGGATTCCTTCCATTACAATAAAAGCCTCTATATTATTATAAGATTTTGATTTCAGAGAAGTACTATGTCATTTTTTGTATTGTTTTACTGTATTTATATGAGTTTTGTCCTAGAATTCGAGATGAACTACAATTTTTGTTTCAATCTTTTGTCAATTGGGTAGGTGACTATTATGGCCCATATGTTCTTCTTCCACAGTACAACAATGAATTTCCACAAAACTTTACTTCTGTATTTCAAGAGTTGAATTTCTTTGTTCAAACACGGGGAGAGTCAGGTGACATAAGAGATGAAGACCCACTTTATGGTAGTTCCTTTTACTATATTTTATATTTTGAATTATTTGTCAATTTGCCACTCGAACTTGTATATAGGTCAATTTCTCCTATTAACTTTAATTTTAACCGATTACCTTATGAAGTTTTATAAATAGTCAATTTCCCCCGGCTTTAGCTTTTCAAAAATTTTCATCAATTTTTCCATCCATCTTTGCCATGCGGATAACACATGGCTATTGTAAGATAATTTTGTTTTGGTAAATTGCGTGCAAAGCCATACTTTCCAGCTGCTAATTGGACTCTCATGTCTAATTCAAACAAAAAGTATATTGAGTCAACTAGGATAAAATTACTTTCTTACCCTCAAACATTTTTCGTGTGACCAAAATGAATATAAAATTGGATGAAAAATCAAAATCTATTGGCTAATTATAAAAGTTCAGGGGATACTCGGCAAAAATTAAAATTCAGGGGGAGAAATTAACAACTCTTTACAAGTTCAGGTGGGAGGGGGGGCCTCCTATGTTTCTAATAACCTATTGTATCAGAACCTGCAGTTTGCCAGGGTAATGCTATCCATCATTTATTTTTATTTCTCACACACCATCTGAATTTTGGACATCAAATCAAATAAATTGAAGAACATTAATGAAAAAAATAAATAAAAAAAGTGTGAGAGATAAAATAGACGTTAGAATAACACTATCCTTTACAAAATTTGCATTGATAAAATAGTTATAAGCGTGCAATTTTTTTCCTTGTTTTGTCTTTAGCCTGTGTCCCCCATCACTTGAATTGTAGAAAACGTTTGTTAAAGTGGCTTTGTGGAGGCGAGTCAACAATTCCAACCAAAAGCCAAAAAATCTCAACTAGTGGGAAGATGATTCGGTCTAGATCTCTCTTATCAAAGGTCTAGGATTAAGTGATTCGGATCGTTGAAGTTTGATCTAACGATTACAATTATTATAACTTTTAGAGGGGTTCCTTGTCTGTAGCCGTTGGATCAAATTTCAACGGCCTGGATCACTTGATCCTAGACCTTTGATGGGAGAGATCCGGACCGGATCCTCTTCCCAACTAGTGGGTTAACGGGTAAATGGCATTCTGCTGTCTATTTTGTTTTTGTTTTTTAAGGATCATTTTGGTTCTGGTACCTAATCAACCTAATTGTTAGACTTAAACTTTATTTTGATCAAAGTCCTTAACATAATTTAAGAGATTTAATTCATGCCTTTATGCGTCCCACAAATTATGAAATTTAAACAAATTCAAATAATATTTTTAAAATATAATAAATACTGAAAAATAAATATTAGAGTAATATTGTTCTTCACATAATTATAGCAAGAAATAATGTACCCACATAATAATAATAATTATTATTATTATTATTATTTTTTTGTTGAGAAAGTTCGATATTCATTGATTTATAAAATTGAAACACTTACACATCAGAGGATAGGGTGCACAACAATGGACCTCGATAAAAATCTAGCTGTGTATATCAACCTGGTTTGAGAGAAAAAGTGCGTCCTGCACCAACATTAAATGAAATCACTATCCTCGACTAATAAATCACTGATTACATCAAGGAGTTTCTCAAACCATGAAATTTGATGAACCAAAGATAACCCACATCTTGCTAGTCGGTGAGCCACCATGTTGCCTTCTCTACGAACTTGAGAGAGTTTAATCTGTGGAAATGCTCGAAGAAAGTGTCGTTCATCATTTGTCACATGCCCCAAAGGAGAAAAATCTGAAACCTCATCCAAATTCAAAGCCGCAATAACCAAACTTGCATCACCTTCAAACTCAACCATATTGGCTTACCATTTTTGAGCAAACAGCACCACCGCCCTTGCTGCTTCCATCTCTGCATGCAGGGGTGAGGTCACTCTAAGGATTTGCATAGCCATTGCCGCCACAAACAAGAGGAATTCAAGTGAATGTGTCACCATATATATATTTCGTTACCAAACTACTGTAAAAAAAAGTTACTTAATAAGATGTAGTATATCATTGATTTCTCTCAGAACTTGTAAGGAGTTGTTAAATTTTCATTTTAACTTTAGACAATTACAAAACCCAACCACCACCCCCCCCCCCCCCCCCAACCCCCTCTCAAAACAAAAAAAAAGTTACTTAATAAGATGTTAATTGGCTAAAGTTCAAGGAAAAATTGGCCAATTATAAAAGTTCATGGGTAATTGGCTAAAATAAAGTACATGAGGGAAATTGGCCAATTATAAAAATTTAGGAGGTAATCGACTAAAATTAAAGTTCATGTCAAAAATTGAAACTCCTTACAAGTTCAAAGGAAGAATGGGCGAATACCTCGTAATAAGATATATTAAAAAAATACAGTTTGTTTCAATTTTTATCACTACTGTTAATGTCAAAGTTAAACCTTTTTTTTTTCTTCTTTTGAACAAAATAAATCGCTGGAATACAAGATTGAAAATCAATTCCTTATAACGATCAAGCCATAAATACGGGAGATAAAGGAATTGAATCATGTTTTAAATTGTAGTGACAATTTAAGGATTTGGGGGTTTAAAGATTTTTTTGGGTGAAGAAAAGAGTTTTCCCGTGGAAACCTGATTTGGGATTGTTAAGTTGGAGAAGTTCTATGCATACTTGAAATACTTTTCATGTAGTGTATCATTTTTTTTAAACATTAAATTTGATTAGTTGACTACCTTTCAGTTACTAAATCATGCGAACTCAAAATAGATCCATGACTTCTTTGTAAACCCCATCTGTTATGTGAAACAATATGAACTCATGTAAATTCAATTCATAAGTAGTAAAACTTGTAATATATATAAGCAATTCTATAGCAACCAACGTTTGTTTCCAACTTTATTGCTTGTCATCATATACATGTATATCTATAATATATTTGGTATTGTCTACTAGCAATAACTTAGCACATTTGTTATTAGAGAATAGACTAATATGCATGTACGTATACCACAGTGGATGTTTAATTATCATGCACGTGTACCTGTAAGCTCAAATAATATGGGAAAAATATATGAATGATCGTCGGAAGAGAGTACGTACATGAATTAACAAACAAGAAAAACTGGAAAAAAAAACAAACAGAGCAGGTGTAGAATTAACTATATATGAAACTGTACCTGACAACCTTCAACTACACGACTGATACGTATAGAATATTATCCTTGCCATTAAATATACCACATGTTTTGAAGATCTAAGAGTCCCATTGGTAAATCGTCTACGTACTAGTGATCCCACCAATCTGTCTACCGGTGTTCTTTGTTGAGATTTGATGATGTAAGGAAAAGTTTGTTTTATGGTGGAATCTCAATTTCATTATAGTATTAGAACATGTTGTCCCTTGTGTGAAAGTCCAAGGGCCACACGTGCTTACGTGTCACCCAGTTGTTGTCCACGTGTAAGCTTGAAAATCGGCCACACGTGCGGGGACGTGTTGAGAATTGATGACGTGAGGAAAAGTTTGTCCCACATTGGTGAGGGACATGCCTTGCTATGAGCTTATATGGTCTTGGGCTACTCTGTCCAATTGGTTTTATGGTAGAATCTCAATTTCATCATTGTTTAGGTTTCATTAATGCAGTACGTCTTAACAGTAAAATACAAATGTAATGTTCCTTAGTTGGTTAGTTTCGTACTTGATATCTACTTAATTGTAATTAGTTGAGAGCTTGAACCATGAATCTAGCTTGAAATTTTGATATTCAAGCTCAAATTGAAATAGCAGGTTAACTAGTTTAAGTATGAGCTGGTTAATTTCTGTGTATCTCAAGGCTCTCATACCTGTGCTGCCATGTTTGAGTAGATGAAGAAACAAATAAGCAGGTTGTGTTTCGACACGTCGATAATCTACTATAATACAAGGTTAAAATGAACACTTAACTCAAAAGTAATTGATAATATAAGTAAAGAGACTTAACACTTGAATTCTCTAATATGGATAGAAACAATGAATAACATTATAAATGATAATTGACAGCATGTGCGTACTGGTTTAACCAACTAATTAGAAGGCTAACAAACAAATAACAACCTAATTAAACAGGTAAAACTAAAATTTTGATGCGCCTTTATGACAAGGCCATAATGTAGTCTTAACGTCTATAACTTGAGTTTAAATTGTGCACGTGTCATAATCGGATGCTCATTTTCTTAATTCTCACTTATGCTAAGGAGACTCTTTCAAATTGGACTCAATGTCATCTTATGTTTTAAGCATAATTCTCACGCTAATATTATAAAATCTTTGCAAAAAACATGATGTGGTGGAGAGTCCATGAAGAGCACCGTTTAGTCATATTTATAAACCTCAATATGAACCTTTCATATTTAATATTTATGCATGACTAATTCAATGATCTAATATAAATATATATGCATACATTTATAAAATTTATTCTTTTAGTATTCCTAGAGGCAAAATCATCAATCAAATTTTTAAATCAAGCATTTCCAACAAATATCCTTCTCCAAGATGGCCATCCATTTAATCTTTTCTATGTCATAGTAGACTGGAAGTAATTTTTCAACAACTTCAATCGAATAACATATTTATTAGTTTCTTATTTTTCGCATAACTAAAGTTAGAGTTGAGAGCTTCATAGATATATGAAAAATAAGATTGAAAAAGAGAGAATGGAAGATAAAAAAGAATAAGGAATGTTAAATACACGCTAGGTTTGTGAAAGAGAGAGGCATATATTATAGTTAATTTTTTTAATTGTTCTATTAATAAATAACTAGTTTGAGATTACTACAATTTAGTGGTATTCTTTTTATTTGTGAATGAGTGGCTTTAGGTTCGAATCTCGAAAATGATGAGTTCGCAACTTATTTATTCTTCATCTTTTAATGTAAATATATCATTGTATAATAAAAAAAACTCTAAAAAAACTCTAATATTAAATATTTACATGTATACATATTAACAATAAAAACTTTGAGGCCATTTGAATAGGGGTTATGGACAGTTGCTGACACACCTCGACCCGGAATGTCCACTTGGACTCTGAATCGAGTTGTGTTACAAAGCCATAAAGTGTAGTGTAGTGAAAAAAAGATGTGAATAAATTTAAACCTAAAAGTGCCTAAGCAAAAAAGTGTGCGGGCGAGCGGGATTGAACCCTTTCACACGCGATGTCAGAGCATAAGACAATATAGTAAATAGGATGAAGGTTATACCACTGAAGATAACAATTTCATGAGATTTGCCAAAATCTTTGTTTACACGTAAGCACAACTACTAAACCTGGAGGGGTGAAAAACAAAGTTGAGTGGGTTAGAAAATAATGTTTTGTAAATCTTTTCAAAAACATTATAACCCCTCGCCATAAAATCCAAGTATAGTTTCCAAAATATATACATACTACGTATAGTAAGAAAATACTTATCGTAGCCTACAAAGTCTCAAGAAATCAATAAGGCACAACTATCACAAATAAGCACAAGGTGACCAATATCACATAACCTCGTAATATGTAAACATAATATAACAAATACTCATCGACACATGTTGACACACGAGTCGGGGTTGCCTAATACAACCTGTACGACATGACTGGGTGTAATAAATGGGTTCTAGTATTACAATCACGTGAAGGCTGGCGCCGAAGCGCGGTCACATACAAGTCGGAATTGACTAATACAATATGTGTGACAGGACTGGCACCTAACTTGGATCCAAGGTGAGTGAATGGTGCAAATGTGAACATACACGTGAAAGACTGGCCATGGACCTGGGCGGAGTACTAAACCGAGGTGCATCAATGATGAGCAGATGACATAAATAAAATCGTGCTACAAAGATTCGATAGCTCTAATCAATGTAGTAATAATCACAACTATAAATATAATATCATGGTATCTCGTGCATACCTATGAACTTATAAGGCTCAGAATAATTCCCTAGGTTCAGTCATTTCACTACTTCATGTAATTTTAGTCTAAGCAAGGCATACATACTAAATTATTTTCAAAATATAACTGGAAACTAGCAAGTATACGTATACTTATAAAAAGAAATGACCCACTCACAGATACGCAGTCGAAATGAAGCCTCTGAGCCTTGCTTGACCCCGTACGCCCTCGAGATACGTTTCTCCTATATGTGAAATTACTAATTAACTTAGTTTAATAACACATAAACGGAAACTTAAATAAAATCTCCGTAGATTGCTCAAACATAGGGTTTGAATATACAAAATCGATCTACTCGATGTCAGGGACCTGCTCAAATTGACAAAAGTTTAATCGGAGGCCCGAACGAGCCACTATTATATGGAAATGAAGCTTATGAAGTGTAGAAATAGTTTATACCCTTTGGAAGTCCAAAAATGGATGAGAAAAGGCTTGAAATTGGCTTGAAAGGTTCGGCCAAAAACTCAACTTCTTGAAACCGGATTGTTTCACGTCAGAGCTTTCCCAAACCTTCACTAAAGACCTCAGGGAGTTGAGTGAAGGCCTTTAGACTTCCTAAAAAATCGTAACTCATTCGCAACTCGTTGGGGAAAAACTAAGCTGAGTTGGACCTTTCGAGTTCGACATCCAAAACTCAGTTAAACCACGATCCAAGGGCACAATTGTGTTCGTGGTGGTGAAACGAGTTCGATGGTGTGGTTTTTAGGTCACGTTATAAGGTTTGGTGTCTGATTGATGGAGTTGCAGAGTGAAAGAGGTTTCAAGTTTAAGAGAGAAAGAAGGAGAAGAGAGAGATAGAGAAAAATCGTGCTATTTGATTGGGTGAAGGATTTGACGGTGATGATCTGATTGGTTGCTTTCAAAGGAGGGAAACATTTGATTGGGTGGTGAGGAGGAATTCAAGGAAAAAGCAAAAGTTTGATTCGTGGATGGTTCTGAAGGAAGGGGACTGGATCCACCAATTAGGGAAATTATGGATTTTGTACAATTTTAAATGTACAAAATTTGTCATCTTGACAGTGTTCTGACACTGCAAATTTGTACGCGCATGAGCAAATATACCCATAGTTAACGTACTTTAACGGAGCATAACTTTTTCATTACAAATTCGTTTCGGGTCTAACTCTTCTCCACGCGTTTGTGACGACGAGTACTAATTTAGTACGAAACCAGGAAAATGACACTGAAAGACAAAAACCACATCCACGTCAGATTCCACTTTTGTCCAAAAAAGTAAAATCGTCAACTCACACCAATGGAAAAGAAATCACAGTGAAAAGTAGGGACGGGTCGTCATAATCTACCTCTCTTAAGAAAATTTCGTCCCCAAAATTTAAAATCATTTGTTACACAAAACTCAAATATAGGAAGAAGAAAATATATGTACGTGACGAAGAAATCAAGTCATAGTGGTTGTACAAAAAGGGAAAGTGCCGCTCCGTCGCAATTGGAGTGCATTAATTCCTTTTTCATGCCTCCAACTCATACTTTCCTTCTTTTTTAGTAGAATATTATAATATAATAATTTTCACAAAAAACAAAACGTCGAAAATATTTATATGTACTAACGTCTTGTAAAAAATACATATATATAACAACGTAAGGTTTAGAGTAGTTGTACATATAGTAAAACTGAACATAGGATTTTTCTACTACGCTCCCTTGCGTCACGTACTCCGAAAGTAAGTACGTAATATCCTTGGGTTGAGCCCAAGTAATAAATAGGTAAAATACAGTAAACACAAATTAAATACTAACGTAAAATGACCTATCTAATTACTTGTTTAACGAATCCAACGAATAAGTTATTGATATTACAGTCTAGGACCCGTAATGCCGACAACTCACCGTTGTCATGATAAATAAGCAATAAATTCCCGAGGGTGCAATATTACCATCATGCCCCTTCATTGGGAAATACACAAATAACGTCTGGTCAAGCCTCTACCGTGCTCACACACTACCCCCTTGGGCAACAACAGTAATAAAACAATTATATATTGTGAACTTTCATAATTGAACACTTGTTCGTAAAACTCTTCTGTCAAACAAGTGCTAAAAAAAGAATCTCCATACCACATCTCAACAGTGTCACAACCAAGACCAAAAATAGTAACCGTAGTTACAAGCAGTTCTAACTGGAAATAAATGTCTAATATGATCATGCTACCACTAAAGAGTAGATAAGCACAACATGCCACAAAGGTCAAGGTAAATCATTCAGACTAGTTGTTAATATGAGGGAAAAGTGTAGTTAGTGACAAAACTTACTACACGTGGCCTTCAAGAAGACTTCCCCAAAACTTTGTAGTAAAACTCGCATCACGATGAGATACAATAGTGGCACATCTTCCAGGTACTCGAGTCAACGTAGTCCACAACACTTAGCAAGTGAATTCATAGTGAAGTTCTCTCGAACTTACTGAGAAAGTAACTACGTCGAGAAGGCTAGAAGAATACTCGAGAATTTGAGAATCAAAGCAAGTTCATCAAATCTAAAGTAAGAGATAACTGGATTAGATGTATAACATCAAACTACAACAATAGTTTTCGAGATATTCAATCACCACAATGAAGATCCGTTTCACCGAGTATTTGTTGGGTGATTAAGAAATTTATTGGTCATGACTACATTTCCACTGTCAACGGTTCTCTCAGACAGTGCAATCTTTTCAAGGCAATACAAAGTGTAGTAGGGTAGACACATACCCAAGGTTGACTAGAACGTCTTTCAGTACAGAAGTGTAAAAATGGAGCTACCGTCATCGTGGGCATTGATCGAAACATTAGAAGACCCAATAGGTTTCAAGACTGCACAATTTTATCAAGAGGTGTAAAATGTTGTCCATTTGGACCAACGGAACGCGAATTGACTAGTCAAGTCAATCGATAATCACTGTACATCACCAAAATCTCCACTTGTACAGGAAACTTGTACTAGGAGCGCATAACGATATTTTCCTATCTTTACTTAGACATAGGAAGTGATTATAACTACTCGAACGATTCTTGATCATTTGTAAGTATCATTAAATCGATACTCATGAATCTCGACTAGAATGGGATAAGATAAGCTAAAGACATTTAAGGGTAGATACGTCTTTTGTTACTGTAGTAGTAAATACGTTTGCATAACCGGGGTAAAAACACGATAGTGTACTCATAGACGTTGGTTTAGTTCCTCCATCATCTTTGTCAGAAATTTAGCTCTTTCTCAACAAAAGTGTACTCGGGAAATTGTGGGGTTGGTGAATATTTCAAACAAGTTTCTTCACAGAGAAGTGTCATCCAGCTGTTGAATAAAGATGATGATTGTTGACTTTAGGTCATGAATGAGATGGTTCGTTTCGAACAGTTCTAACCGTTGAAAAATAAAAGCGATACTTCATCGTGCTGTCTCTGCACAGCCGAAACATCTGAAGAATACGTCTTCCCGGATTTCAAAATGATAAGGGTCATCAAAAAGTGTAAAACATGAGTAAGGTGGGACAACAATTCAGTTGTCAAGAACTTTACTCATTTTCAACAACCCAAACTAAATTAACTTTCCACGGTCGCAAGTGAGGAGAGACACTGTAGCCGAAAGGTTTGCTAACAATTTGTTGATAAATCAACAAGATCAAAGATGACTGAGTTTCGCAATACTTTGTGAGAATTTCAACCTTTTTCCGCTAAACCTTTTTTGGAAAAAGGAAAAAATGTTGTTTACCGAGATCACGTCTCCCAAGAAAGTACCAACTTAACAATGATTACTCAAGGAAATGGTATAAGGTTGAGTGTCGGTGTTCACAAACACTCAATTTTTTATGCTGAAATTGAGGAGAGAGTCGTTGGCAAGACTACTCCGAATTTCGTTAGGCTATGAAAGAACTCTCGGTTTTAAAAAGTTAATTAGAATGACCAACAACTCGAAGTAGGACTAACGGTTTTAGTCATCAACTGACAGAGTTGTTGAAGTCTAGCTACGACTCCAGGGTTTGACCTTTCGCCTTGTGGATAGGTTTAAGGTTCCCTAGATAAGGTATTTTGTTGGATAGGCGACAAGGGCCCTCCATAAAAGTTAAGTGTCGCCTTCTCTTAAGGATGCAGTTGTAGTTCGAAAAGACGTAAGGAAGAGCTGGTGTAGTACGTAAAATGGATCGAGGTGTACCTCACCTCACTAATTGGTGATGGCTCCATAAGGAATTAGAGAAATGATGCCAAAGGTACACATCATCGGATTGTACGATACTGCTTCTTTTCTTTACGCCTCACACAACAAGGTCTTCTTAAGCTTCTCAAACTCATTTTGTTCCTACAGTGGGAAAACTACTTAAGCTTTGACACCGCTGTCTGCCTGTGAAAGTGATCAGAAAAGTGACTAGGCGAAAAGGTTCCGATTACCTAAATGGGTGGTGTGGTTAGTACGACCACGAGCTTACTGTTTTAATGTAAAGTTTACTCATAAGCTTCCATGATTCTAGTTTCTTCGGCTTAAGTAGCCACTGTAAATCAGTCTATCAGTAGCGCCGCTAATTAATGCGCTTAAGATATTTTAATATTGTTTGTTACCCTGAAACTGTGAATCGGCATTTTTGGCATTAAGGTATAACTCCCAGATACTAGTACCTGTGTCCGGTATCAAAAATCATACCATCGAATGCTAGTCAACGGTTTCTAGATATCGGACAACATCATTAATTAGTAGCGTCACCGTAGGCTGATTACGGGTTAGAGCTCGTTTGGTAGTAAGCTTCAGGTGATTGGAAATGAACTGGTCGAGTGAAGTAGTTTATTGATTCTAGGATGATTTGGTTACTGCTTTTGGGATTCCTGTTACTCCTAGTGTATGACAACTCATACCCGTGAGCTTATACTCACTCAAAAAATGAGTACAACATCAAAAGGAAATCTGGGAATTAGCGTTAGTTGGAAAGTCCTAAGGCTCGAAAAAGAACTTGCTAACAATCTACTTTAGAAATGAACTTAAATGGAAGTCAATCTTCTTCGTGAAGATCCAGAATGGTCACTAGTACGTTTGAAGATATTAGTGCCATAGGGGACCAAAATTGATTGTCCCTTAAATGACCTTCCATCGAGTGCTACCACTTTAGCACCAGGTTGTCATTCAAGACATTTTTAAAATCTTAAAGAAGTAAACTTCGTAGGAATTCCAATAGATAGTATACCAATAGGTTCTATCGAAGAAACAAAACCATTTCTGGTTTCCTAACTCGAAGGGTTGGTAAAAACGGTAGAAGAAAAGTGATAGGATTTATCGGTAAATCCTTGGTGATACTCAACCCTTGATGCATTAGCCTGGCTGCGAAAACGGAACTTTCCTTAGTAGAGAGGTTCGTCGTTTAGCGTCTAGGGGCAATTGCCAAAATGATTTTTCAAAACGACGACAAGTCGTCTAAAGTACCCAAAACTTAGGGAAAAGTTAGCACGTTTTTTGTGCTCAACGAGGTGGCAAGATTCGACACTTAGGTTCAAGAACCACAAATGATTACATCACACGTGTGATGAACGCAATACTGACTAAAATTAGGTTTTGATACCAAACTGACACACCCCGACCCGGAATGTCCACTTGGACTCCGAATCGAGTTGTGCTGGCCAACATCTGGGGGGTGACGAAGCCATAAAGTGTAGTGTAGTAGAAAAAGGATGTGAATAAATTTAAACCTAAAAGTGCCTAATCAAAATTGTGCGTAGGTGAGCGAGATTGAACCTATTTCACACGTGATGTCAGAGCATAAGATAGTATAGTAAATAAGATAAAGGTTATACCACTGAAGATAACCATCTTCTGAGATTTGCCAGAATCCTCGTTTACACGTAAGTACAGCTACTAAACCTGGAAGGGTGAATTGAGTGGGTCAGAAAATAACGTTTTGTAAATTTTTTTTCAAAAACATTATAACCCCTTGTCATAAAATCAAGTATAGTTTACAAAATATATACGTACTACGTATAGTAAGAAAATACTTACTGTAGCCTGCAAAGTCTCAAGAAATCAATAAGGTAAAGCTATCACAAATAAACATAAGGTGACCAATATCACATAACCTCGTAATATGTAAACATAATATAACAAATGCTCATTGACACATGCTGACACACGAGTCAAAGTGGCCTAATGCAACCTGTACGACAGGACTGGGTGTAATAAATGCACTCTAGTACTACAATCAAGTAAAGGCTGGCACTGAAGTGTGGTCACATACGAGTCAAAATTTCCTAATGTAATATGTATGATAGGACTGACACCTAACTTAGATCCAAGGTGAGTAAGCGGTGCGGATGTGAACATACATGTGAAAGACTGGCCATAGACCTAGGCGGAGTACTAAACCGGGATGCATCAATGATGAGCAGATGACATAAATAAAATCATGCCACAAAGATTTGATAGCTCTAATCAACGTAGTAATAATCACAGCTGTAAATATAATATCATGGTATCTCGTGCATACCTGTGAACTTATAAGGCTCAGAATAATTCCCTAGGTTCAGTCATTTCACTACTTCATGTAATTTTAGTCTAAGTAAGGCATACGTAGTAAATTCTTTTCAAAGTATAACTGGAAACTAGTAAGTATGCATATACTTATAAAAAGAAATGACCCACTCATAGAAACGCAATCGAAACGAAGCCTCTGAGCCTTGCTTGGCCTCGTACGCCCTAAGGATACATTTCCCCTATATGTGAAATTGCTAATTAACTTAGTTTAATAACACATAAACAAAAACTTAAATAAAACCTCCGCAAATTGCTCAAACATAGGATTTGAATATACGAAATCGATTTACTCAATGTCACGGACCTACTCAAATTGACGAAAGGTCAATCGGAGGCAGGACGAGCCGCCACGTGCCGACTAGGGGAAGGCCACACGCGCAACCAAGCGCAGGCCAGACCCTGACGTCTGTGAGGAATATTCTGTCATTTTGACGGAATATTCCATTAAACAATTAACAGAGTTTAACGGCGTTAACTGACGTTGTTAGAATATTCCGTTGTCTTCTCTAGGGGTCGTCGTCGGTCGTCGCCGTCCACCATCGTCTGAACTCGCTAGAATCTTGAAAATTTTGCCAATTTATGGGTAAAATTTCAAACCTTCATATCTTCTTCATTTCTCAACTATTTTTCACAAAATTTATATGGAAATGAAGCTTATGAAGTGTAGAACCAGTTTATACCTTTTGGAAATCCAAAAATGGACGAGAAAAGGCCTGAAATTGGCTCAAAAAGTTCGACCAAAAACTCAACTTCTTGAAACCAAGTTGTTTCACATCAAAGCCTTCCCAAACCTTCACTAAAGATCTCGGGAAGTTAAGTGGAGGCCTTTAGACTTCCTAAAAACTCGTAACTCATTCTTAACTTGTCGGGGAAAAACTGAGAGTTCAACGTCCATAACTCAGTCAAACCACAATCCAAGGGCACGGTTATGTTCGTGGTGGTGAGACGAGTTTGATGGTGTGGTTTTTGGGTCACATTTGTAAGGTTTGGTGTTTGATTGAAGGAGTTGCAGAGTGAGAGAGGTTTCGAGTTTGAGAGAGAAAGAGAAGGAGAAAAGATAGAGAGAAATGATGCTCTCTTATTGGGTGAAGGATTTGATGGTGATGATCTGATTGGTTGCTTTCAAATGAGGGAAAGCAATTGACTGGGTGGTGAGGAGGAATTCAAGGAAAAAGCAAAAGTTTGAATGGTGGATGGTTGTGAAGGAAGGGGACCGGATCCACCAAGTAGGGAAAGGATGGATTTTGTACAATTTTAAATGTACAAAATATGTCCTCATGACTGTTCTGACACTGCAAATTTGTACATGCATGAGCAATACCTGCAGTTAACGTACTTTAACGGAGCGTAACTTTTTCGTTACAAATTCATTTCGGGTCTAAATCGCGTCCACACGTTCGTGACAACGAATACTAATTTAGTAGGAAACCAAGAAAATGAAATTGAAAGCTAAGAACCACGTCACATCATATTCCACTTTTGTCCAAAAATGGTAAAATCGTCAACTCACCCCAATGGAAAATAAATCACAGTGAAAAGTAGGGACGGGTCATCACAGTTGCACTTCCTACCCTTACTCAAGAGCAACCACAAACCATTTATAAAGGATAATACTTGGTTACTCACTAGCGATTACTCTATTTTTTCTTCTGTCCAATGATATTTAGCATGTTTGATTGTTTTAAAAATAATGGACATCTTATGCATTTTTCTTGAACTTTAAAAATAAGAAACACGTGATATTTTTTTGTTGGACTTTAATCAGAAAGTGAGTGCTTAGTACTAACTAGTGAGTGCATAAGTATTATTGGTTTATATGAAAACTAAAGCAGCTTTAAGCTAAGGGCCGTTTGCACGTACGGTACAATATGAGATTTACAAATCAAAGGGTTTTCTCTAGAAGCTTGGCTAATGTCATTTCTTCATGTCACATATATCCTTCTCCTCTGATGGGCCATGAAAGAGCAATCCCTACGTACATACCTGATACCTCACTATCTGTTTTTTTGTCGCGGTGGTTGCACAAAAGGAAGGGGAAGAGAGAGAGAGAGAGAGAGAGAGAGAGAGAGAGAGAGAGAGAGAGAATGGTCCATGGCTGTTTAAGGGGTAGTTTTCTAAGGAGATTTTAAGGTCGAGGGTCTCAGTTGTGGATGTAAACTTGCACCCTACACTATAGCTAGTTTCCAACACTGTCCTATATGTGGGACCCCTTGTTGATGCCCACATCCATGGACCCCACGTCTTTCCACTTCTGTGTAATGTAAGGTAAGTGGCTCTTCTCATAACATAGTGAAACAAACCCTACACTTTAAAAAAATCATGTGTACACATGTGTCCCATGAGGACCAAATGCTTGAATTTTTTTCATGTATATTCTCACCCTCCTCGCCCAAAAACGTATATATATATATATATATATAGTCCTACCCACATTGTTCTTTGCGTATAACTTTGTTGTTATTACCTCCTCTCTCTCTCTCTCTCTCTCTCTCTCTCTCTCTCTCTCTCTCTTACTTCTTCAGTATTGCTCCATCGCATCGTTTTAACTACTTTATATTTTTTTGGATTCTTCAAAAAAAGATTTCATAAACCTTTAATATTTGTTAATCAAAATGGCCCCCGAAAACATGAGCATATCTGTAAATGGGCAATCTCAAGTCCCTCCTGGTTTCAGGTTTCATCCAACCGAAGAAGAACTCTTGCTGTACTATTTGAAGAAGAAGGTCTCAAATCAGAGGATTGATCTCGATGTCATACGTGAAGTCGATCTCAATAAGCTTGAGCCATGGGATATACAAGGTACATATATACATATGTATGTATGTATATAATAAGACGTATACATCTAAGTAGCCATTTTATATTTGAAACTAATTGATTATTCATATGAAACAAAGTTTTTATAGTAATGGGATTTTTGCAGATAAGTGTAAGATAGGAACTACACCACAGAATGATTGGTATTTCTTCAGCCATAAAGACAAGAAGTACCCGACTGGAACACGAACAAATCGTGCAACTGCTGCCGGATTCTGGAAGGCAACTGGCCGTGATAAAGTGATATGTAGCAACTGCAGGCGGATCGGTATGAGGAAGACCCTTGTGTTCTACAAAGGCCGAGCTCCCCATGGCCAAAAGTCTGATTGGATCATGCATGAATATAGACTTGACGACAATAATACTAGCAATTGCAATATCACTAATGTAAGCCATTTTCAGTTCCCCACAATTATTTTTAATGGGAAATGATTTTCACATGTTCATTTTTTCTCCATGTAGACGTTCCTTGTTTTCTAGACTACTACAAGTAATGAAATGTGTGGTTCAAAAACTGGAAATCCAACCATCTATCTGACAACAAAGGATGCTTATGCATGTTTTATTCATATGATCAGGTACCCACTGTTGTGGGAGATGCAGCACAAGAGGAGGGATGGGTGGTTTGCCGTATTTTCAAGAAGAAAAACCTCCTCAAAATTTTGAGCAGCCCAATCTTGAGTACAACTACATCCATCACAACAGAAACAAGAAGTGGCCAATCACTGTTTGATTCGTGTCCCGAGGGAGCTTTGGAGCAAATACTTCAATACATGGGGAGGACATTCAAGGAAGAAGAGAATGAAGCCTACATTAACAACAATAGCACAAGATTTAATCTCCAACCAATCAACACAGGCATTAGTAATACTAGTAATCACAATGGCTTCCATGAAAAGTTCTTGAAACTTCCGACCCTAGACAGCCCAAACTCCACAAGCAGCCAGGATTGTTACCAACCAAACATTCATGAGGGGATGATGGTCACAGAGAATAATAACAACCCGGTGAGTCCTTTCACTGATCATCACCAAAATATGGATTACCATGCACACCACATGGACTCAGGAATCACCAACTGGGCAGCTCTCGACCGCCTTGTGGCTTCACAACTCAATGGGCAAACCGAGACCTCTAGGCAGTTAGCTTGTTTCAATATCACTGACCCTTATGACAACGATGATCATGATCATGAACTCCAGTTACCATGTACCCTACGAGGACCGTTGTCTTCATCCAACACCTACCATGCCACACACGACTACAACAATAGGGAGATCGACCTGTGGAATTTCGATCGACAATCATCACCATTGTCATCCTCCGACACGCTGTGCCACTTGTCGACCGGTCCTATATAACGGAACAACCCAATATCATATAATATCATATAAGAATGTTATCAGTCCGTCCAAGTCAGCGAAATATCTATTTACAAGCACAGTAGTATATATAAACATGTATGTTAGATAAATAAAGTTTATTTTGGAGTTTTAAGTGGGGTGGCATTGTCAAAGTATCATTATATTCGCTTAATCACGATGTCTACTAGTAATTTTTTCACTGTTCATGTCTAGAAGCATATATATATGGCAAAGGGTGGTGACTGAGTGGTGTACTACTGCTAGTCTTAGTACCGATCATTATCTCTTTCCAAACGCAATAATAATTCTCACCTTTTTTGTTTTTTTTTTTTTGATCTTGGAAGATGATATTCAAGTTGGTGATGGACCATATAATCATCATCATCATCAATTAATCTTCGTGTCACGTGGCTTGTCGGTTTGTTTGTGGATATCGAGCCCCATGGCTCAACTTATCAATCCTCTCATCACTATAACTCAAGGGTTCATGTACATGATCACGACTCACTTGCTAGAGAGAGAGAGAGAGAGAGAGACAGAGAGAGACAGAGAGAGAGCGTTGCCCTACTTTTAAGAAGTCAAAAGGTCATTGAATTTTTTTTTTTTTTTTTTTTTTTTTTTTTGAGAAAAAAAGGGAATGGAATCATATAGAGAGAAACGTAAGATTTGCATCTTTGTCTCGTCATCAGAGAGGGGAAAATAAAACAAGTTGTAATGAAAACAGGTTGACGGAGAGGGAGTTGAGTACTAATAAGTACTGGCAGGGATAATTGCTTGCCGACTTGTGGGAAAATTGTATGTTTTGACTCTTTCGCTTTGTTGAATGAAAACAGGTTTTGTCTTGGAGTATTGTCGTGTTCAAGCGATCATGAAAGTTCTATTTCTTATCTTATGCTCTTGGATTTAACCTAGCTTTGAAAGATGGAATGAAAGCTTAATTAGTTGTGTATGAAGTCCTAATAGGAAGTTAGCAAGGCTAAATCATTATTTGACATGAAGCCATATAATTAATAACTTAAACAAACTAACGTCAAATACAAATAACCTGATTAGATCGGAACAAACCTGCTTGACTAAGTAAGATTATATATACCTTTGTTCCTATGGAGACCAATATTATTTTTTACTTTAAGAGTAGTAGGTTGATGTGGATGTAAGATGAACTTAATCATAAATTCAAATACGACATGATGCATCTCTCGATTAACCCACTTAGTTTTAAGTTACCAAAACTTGGCTTGGTAGAGCAATAGAACAACCTAATTTAATGCCAAACCAATTAACAAGCATTATTTCGAGAGAATTTTTCCAAGATGAAAATTTTCCTTCAATTTAATCTATGTATTAACATTGGACCAAAGTGAGACTGACCAGTATTTCTTCATACACCAAACCAACAAATTTCCTTTTACTCTGAGTAGCTCATCATACAAATACATGTCCAATGTCCAATGATGCGCACACACGTAAACATATGAATGGTGTGACACATGTGATCTAAAAGAGCAAAAGCCGAAAGATAAAAATAAGTTAGCGGGATTCTAGGCCATGCCACCAACCATCGATACATTCTGATTAGTTTTATGGACGCTACATATTAAACGATAATGACCTTCGACGTACAAACTACAAATGGTACCTTTTTTTTTTTTATTGCCATTGACTCATTTTACATCTTTCCTTGCCACCCTTCACAAACCCTATAGCCACCAAATATTTTTGTTTAACCTATCACCACAATTTTTTTGTTTGTAAGTTTGTAAGATGTCAAGTGATGGTATTAACTCATGTCGTATAATATAAGTGATTTGATAATACTATGCATTGATGATATATTCTCACTGAATTCTTTTAAACCCGTTTCAAGTCTTCCAATGTTATACACTTCACTATAAATATTAGATTGCTCCGATAATTAAAGTATGTCTTTTCAATCCATTATTTCATGCTCACTCATCTTGGTATAACTTAAAATTGTAATTCCGCCGATTCGTTGAAATATCCCGATATTAATTAGAAGTGAAGGGATGAAGACTTATAACTCTAGTAGTAATCAATATTTGACCTTACACCCATGTCTAAGTTTATGTTCTTTCCCCTTAAGCCTCTTCTCTAAAATATTCACAAGCATTGGGCATTGCAAAATCAATAAAATAATTTACGAAAACACACGCACACAAACATTATTGTATATTGATTATCTTATTCTATCCAAATTATAGTATTTTATGTTTACTTATCAGAAATGTGTACGAGAACAGAGAAAATCATTTTATTTTTATCATGTATATACTCTCACCAAATAAATAAAAAAATAAAGTGATTCTTGCCTTAAAATTAGTAATCAAATACTATTAGAGCACGTTTACTTATGCTCTCAAAATGAGAATGATACAATATGCGAACGATATCTGAATTTTTTAGGTATGGATAAATATAGCCTCCTAATAATGATACCTTGTTGTTTGACAAAAAAAAGAAAAATAATGATACCTTGTTGAAATTGGGAATGAGACATTTTAAATGTGAAACTTACTTATTTTTTTATTTCTTGTGTATTAGTAAACGAAGCGTATATCAAGAATGAAACTGATTCCTATACCTTGTATTCTCATCTATGATAAGGAAGTATTCCATCAAAACCACGTGTAATCAACAATGTGGTTCATTCTACACTTACGTATTCTCAAGTTCTCAGATTCCCTACTTTCCTATTGTTTAATATCCAATATTTACATTAGATATAATTTAATTATATAGTGTATTGTTCTTGTACCAGACTTTAAATTTAATGTAGGAAATTGAAATAAGTTATCGTTTTACCAAACTAATTCACGTTTCATCGTAACATTAATTGACAAGACAAAAAATAAAATATATAACACCAGAAAGCCAGTTTTAAAATGGGAAATTCACACTCCCAACAAAAATCCTAACACAATCTATAGCCCAAAGTATGTTGCCAATGACTGACTAATGATCCCTACTGCTAGAATAGTTTTGCACCAAGTTCACCGTGTTCGACCTCATGCGTCCTAACCTGAATAATGGATATTTCTTTTTTGTCTGATGGTCCTGCATGGACTATTAATTAGTCCCAGCTGGGAGGGTGGGACAATGGGACAAATAAATCTCCAGAGAATATGATTAGGGCACAATTAAATACTAGATCTTAAAGTCCAAAACCTATGTGGTTAAGACTCGTATCCCCAAACTATATTCGTATCTCAAGTTCTCAACTGCTACTTAAATTAATCCTTAGTCTCGCTTGTCTCTTCCATTGTCCATATAGCTTTTTATACATGCACTAATTTTAAAACCTAAAAGGTGACCAATCAACCATGACAAAGATTCAAAAAACATGAAATAGAAGTGAATGAAGACTCATCAGTAGCCCGGCACAGAGAAGGTACAACAAAAAAGGAAGATTAATTGGGGGACAAAGAACATGACATTAATCGTCAAGTGGTCAGACTCAGCCTCCAGCATAAATATACATTACCAGCCGATCGTCATCATTAATATATAAAGAAAACTTTAAGAGAAGGGATTTCTAATTTTTTTATAAAAATGAAGATTAGATATTGGGTTCACACTCTATCGAATTTTTAACAATCCAAATCATCTATTTTTTAAGTTGCAACTTATAGATCATTCTTGCAAAATATTAGTTAGACATTTATTTATTTATTTAATTTTTTTTTTTTTATTGTTGAACATACGATATTATCTATACTTAGGGGGAGGAGATTTAAAGCATCTAATTGACTTCAAAGAAATTGACAAACACTTTGTTCCCTAAGAAACATTGAAATTTCATCATGATAATTAAATAGAAAAATGATTTTGGATTGAATTGAATTTTTGCAAGGATGATCTATGAGGTGCAACTTAAAAAATAGACGATTCGGATTGTTAAAACTCGATCCGGTGTGAGCCCTTTGAAGAACCTTGTTGCGAAACACTATTCATATGATTTTTTGCTAATCAGTCAAATCAAGACTTGTACTCATTTTTACACGCAATTAGATGACCAAGTTGAAGTCTACATATCCATCAATTATTCCTCATATTTTTGTTAAGAGATGCAATCAGTTCTATGATGTTGCGTGATGAGTCGATATTATGCTATATATTTTACTTTAATTTTAGTATTAATTAATTGGTTATTCTAGTGAAATTTTGATACTTTGATTTATATTTCTAATGTAGGACATTTCACTTCTTCTTGAACAAAAAGTGATCAAACAGACAAATTTTAGAGTAATTCTAATTGGAGTATGTTCGTGAGTCCCTTAGATTATTCATACCAAATTTTCAAATTTTTCTACAAAGCAGTTAATAATAAAGAAGCAGCGCAGTGTTGTCAAAATAACGTTTTGAGCTTATTTGGGCTTTTTGGCATCCAAGATGGTGTTTGTTGGGTTCGAGGCCTTCTAGAGATATCTTTTGGACATCCCAAGCTTTAAAATGAGTAATCTTGAGCCCGATTGGAAGGTGTTTTGGTTTAGAAACATGAGATTCTTTGTGCCTGTCCAGATTTCCCAAAGTTAGAATAGGAATGTATTTCCTAGTAATTTTATTTTATTATGTTTCCTAGTTTTATTCTAAGACCTTTTTTAGTAAGAATTTTATTTTGTATAAGGGTATTTAGCCATTCAGGTTCTCTATGCATCAATTTAGAGAACTCGGCTTAGAAAGCTTTTGACGATTCAATTTTATTTACAAGGTGTTTTCTATCTATGTTCTTAATAATATTTTGTTTTATGCTTGTCCGTAACTAATTTCTTTTGCTAGGGAGAGGCTACGAGCCTTAGTAAGAATATGTAATTTCCTTTCAATTTACTTATTATACTATGCATGCTTATTTTGAATTATTAATCACTGTGTTTAAACTATCTAATTGTCTTGATGATTGGCCACCATTAGGATATTTAGAAAAGTAATTTGATGTAATTTTGGTTGGAAGGCCCTGAAATTGGCGTTGGCTTCTTGTGGTTGATAATTGTATGTTCACTTAGGATGAACACCATGTCTTAAGGGTTGCACAGTTTTTCCATGGGTTTTCATAAAGCTTAATAAGTCTTTCATGTTCACATTTGATTCGAATGTCCGGACGGGTTGCCTGTTTGATATACGTTCTAGGTTGGAGATCCAAGTAGGACATACTTTAGTAATACCTAACCTTCAAAATATGCATGGATAATTAATAAGTGATTGGAAGAGCAACATAGGATTGTTAAGGTGATGGCGGAACCCTAGTGTTTTTACAAATTGATTTTCAAAACCATTTTATTTTAGTTTATTTTAACTTTGCCGATTTCTTTAATATTTTTATTAAATTCGTTTTTTTATTTTAATTTCTAAAATCAACCTTTTCCAATTTTTGTTTTAAATAATTAATTAAGATTTGGTTTGACATAATTTGTTTTAAATAATCCCTGTGCGAATGACATTGCATGAGCATTCTTACTACAAGTATCTTGTTCTCTTGCAAGTATTTTTATGTGTTTTTATCTCTACTTTTGAAGGTGGTAATTAAAAATCCTATCAAGAAATTAGTTAGTTTAAACACATTGATTAATAATTCAAAACATACATGCATAATATCATAAATAAATTAAAAATAAACTACATATTCTTACTAAGGCTCGTGGCCTCGCCTTAGCAAAAGAAATTAGTTACAAACTCATAAACCAAAATATTATTAGGAACATGGATAGAAAACACAATGTAAATAAAGTTGAATCATCAAAAGCTCTTTAAGCCGAGTTCTCTAAATTGGTGCGTAGAGAACCTAATGGCTAAATAGCTCTATTTATATTACTACCAAATGAAATCCTTACTAGAAAATGTCTTAAAATAAAATTAGGAAACATAATAAAATAAGATAACTAGGAAATACATTCTTATTCTAACTTTGGGAAATATGGACAGCCACAAAAATCCCACGTTTCTAGATCAAAACACCTTCAAAACAGGCCCAACATGACTCATTTTAAAGCTTAGGATGTCCTGAACATATATGTAGAAAGCCTCAAACCCAAAAAACACCACCATCTTGGACGCTAAAAGGCCCAAATAAGCCCAAAATGTTAGTTTGACAACACTGCACGTTGCTTCTTTATTTCATTGCCATAAATTAACCGCTTGGTAAAAAAATCTGAAACTTTGATACGAATAAGCTGAGGAACTCATGAACATTCTTCAATTGGAATTACTCCAAAATTCGTCCGTTTGATTACTTTTTGCTCAAGAGGAAGTGGAAGGTCCTATATTGAAAATATAAATCAAAGTATCAAAATTTCACCAAAATAACCCAATAAATTAATACTAAGATTAAGATAAAATATATAGCATAATATCGACTCTTCACGCAACATCATAGAACTAATCGCATCTCATAAAAAAATACGAGGAATGAATATGCGTACTTGAACTTGGTCATCTAATTGCGTGTAAAAATGAGTACAAGTCCCGATTTGACTTAGTTGCCAAAAATAATATGAATAGTTTTTCGCAACATGGTTCTTCAAATTAGTGATGGATTGGAGTTTAGTGAAATTAATAGATATTTAAAGATAATACTTGGCATGAAAGAGGAACAGACAAATAGTGATGGGAACTCAAATTTGAGCATGGCTTAGATAAACTCATCAATGCCTAATTTACTGCCAAATAATATATGGACATATGGACAAAGAAGCTTTGGTTATACAGATTTTCCCTCGCATACATGAGAAAACCTTCAATGAGCCGAGAACTCCACATAAGCATTGATAGCTGGTGTACCCAAGCAATAAAAAATGGATACATGGCTTTTAACAATTTTTCTTTAAATACATATGAACACGTAAGCCAAAACCAAGAAAACTTTCGTCAAACGTTAAGCGTTCATCATCTCTCTCCTTTCCACCATCAATGGCATCGTCGAACCCAACCCAAATCCTGACGACATCACCAGAATGGACAGCTTCGTCGGCTTCTTCCTTTTCAGTTGTGTCACCAGACACCTCGGACCCAAACCCGACAACCCGCTTGGTGTCTCCAGCATCCGAATCCGAGAAACTCTATGAAACTACCGCTGACAATGACAATGACATATCCATCCGTCCTCGATTTTTGTTCTCATTCTGATAGCTTTCCACTGCCCTTATATGGAGATACCAATAAATTGACAAATTAAAGGAAAGAAAAACTCCATTTTCTTGAAAAAACATTGCAATCTGCCGCCTTCTATTCTGCCTAAGAGCAACTCCACCCCTAGCAGATTGCTTGACAATTCGACAATCCGATCCCCAAAAAACGAGTCCACCTCAACCCAACTAGCTAAGCTTTAGGAGAGCCATACTCACCACACGGGCCAGAATAGTCCAAGCTTGTGACTGAGTGGATCTGACGTCAACCTAGCATCAACCACGTCAATCCTTTTTCTTGCGCAAGCGCCTTTCTTACACGCACAAGAAACAACGCGTGAGTCGACAGCATAAACGTGGTTGGGGCCCGCGTTTCAAGTGTACTCAACCCTTACTACATGGCTCATTTCTGGATTCTATTATTACCTTTGGGACCACCTATCAAAATATGGATTGTTGGATTGCAAAAATAATGTAACCCAACGATCCATATTAAACCATAAAAAAAATTATAAATTTTTCCTATAAATACCCACCATCCTCTTCCAACCAACACCACATTTCAAAATAACATATGACACCACGAGGTTGGTTAAACATCTGAACGAATCTGTCCAACAAAATTGTAGTTTTGGATAATGATATGTGGCGTGACAAGATTAGGTAAAAATCCTATCCGAAATTAAATATAACCTTGTCTTTTATTTTATTTTTAAATATTAAAATTTGTAATACCAATTTCCTGGGCAATTCATTTACAGGCTAAAGATGCACTGAAAAAATTACTATTCACTAAGGTAGTAATTGCCTTAGTGGGGTGGACTTGCTCTAAAGCCCAATGCATTTATATATACTAAATCCAAACCGTAGTTACTGTTCATTAACAGTAAAATGACAAAAATGCCCCTCAATTTTTTCGTTCTCTTCGTTTTAATGCTGCATTCTACTATAATATGACCGTTTTTCCCTTTTGGTTATGCGTGTCTTTCATCCCTGGGTGTTCTCGACTCTTATGAGTCATTCCGCTCTCTCATAATTAGTTTATTGCTTTAATGTAGCATTTATTGCGATTAATTTTGTGTTTTGGAGCAGGTAGTTATCTCCCAAGCCTTACTTAGAGTAGGTAAGTTGCAAATTTCCAAATTTTTCTAAGTTATCTCAGGATTGTGGTGCCCTTTATTCCTGATTTTGAAGATGAGACTTCATCGTAGCAGATAGATTTAAGACTTGCGTTGTAAATAGATTTTTGCATGTATGTATATAATATTGGCTATTGTATGTATATTTAAAATTTTCTATATAGTTTATACAATTTTAAAACCCGCAACATTGCACGGGCAGGCTTCTAGTTCCAACTATGCTTGAATTCATGAATGTTGGAGATTGCGAAAAACCAGAAAAGAGAAAAATCCAAAATTATCCATAATAATGTAATAAATTCGAGAAAAAGCTAAAGGGAAGAGAGATTCTAAGGAGACTCTCTTAAAGTGGGAATCTCCATGGACTCTCTTAAAGGGTAGAGAAATCCAATATTATAAAATATTTTGCAAAAAATATGAGGTGGCAGAGAGTCTCACTTTTGAGAGTCTCTTTAGCATTTCTCAATAGGGAATTGATGAGAAGATGTAGGGAGAGGCCATGACGACAATATCAGAGCAATTTTCAAATGCATTATTTCCTTTGTCATGCGGCTGCTATCTTCTCAGTCGATCCCACCATTTCGAAGTCATAGAAATTTTTTTGGATAAATTAAACAAAACTACCTTAACTATGGGTCTAACCACAATTTCATATCTCATGTTTTAAACATTATAATGTTATACCTCAACTTACTAATTCATTGAAACGTCAGACCTCCATTACATTTTCTGTTAATTTGGCTGTTAAATGATGATGTGGCAAGAGTGGGGCTCACTCATTTTCCAACTGAAATAAAAAATTAATTAATTATTAATTGTTTACTTAACAAGTAAAATTAATTAAAAAACCTCTCTTCCTCACTCAATCTCTTTGCTCACTTGTCTCTTAGACGATCGAAGTCCTCACTCAGTTAAAGTCAACACTAGTTCAAGTGTTTGAGTTGTCTTCTAATTCTTATATTCAAACAGTTGGTTAAGTTTATGACTTTTTCATATATTTTGTAGCTGCGTAACTCTCTTATCTGTGTATATTTGAATTTCAAATATTCCTTGTAAATGGGGTTTTCAAACCCTGAATTTAATGTCTAATGTATTATAAGTACAAGCAACCCAACGTTATTTGGGTATGCACATTGGTGAGAAACTTGGCGTTCTGTTATAGCTTTTCCAAGCTTCCATAACTTTGTACATTGTCTTCATCGCTCTCTCTGCTCACTTGCAGAGAAACAATGGCAGCCCCGACTTCGAATCTCATCACTGGAACCCCACCATAATTCAAACTCTAGCCCCCTTTCGTCTCTCTCTCTCTCTCTCTCTCTCCCCGTGCTCCCAACCCCGTCAAGGACGATCTCTCTCAAATTTGTGCCACCTGGATGCCATTTAGCATCATCCCTTTTCCTCGTGTTCTCGGTTGCCCACAGACCCGATGGAAGCACATTCTCGCCGCTGACTGGCGATGGACAGTCCACCAATTGTACGCGAGATTTCGATCGAATTAGGAAACCAACTGTACGTGAGATTTCGGTCGAATCTCACCGGATCTGGAGATGAAAACGACGACTCTACGTCCACCTTCGTCACACTCCGAGCTTGCTGCCGGAGTTCATCACTTTTCTTGGGGACTGTTACAATTGTTGTTTCTGGTTGCGGTGGAGGGAGGAGAGAGGGGGTTCGAGGCGAAGGTGGCGCTTGCGCTGGCGTCGTTCAGGGTTGGCGAGGGAGAGGAAGCGAAGGGAGATGATGGAGGATGGCGTTAAAAGGCAGCGAATCGAGGGTTTGATAGGGTTTTGGGGTGGGTACGAAAGGTGGGATTGGAAAGAGCCATTGATTTGGTTTGAAGGTTTAGAGATTTAGGGATAATGTGGTTTTTCGTTAAAAGTGAACAGTACCGAGAGTATTTTGTTAAAATTCCCTTTAATACGAAGAAGAAATTTTTTTATGAATGTAAGCTTATATAATTATAATAGTCCGACTAATATAATTATATAAGTTTACATTCATAAAAAATTTCTTCTTCGAACTCCTATAGGCAAAATCATCAATCAAATTTTTAAATCAAGCATTTCCAACATATTCTTCTCCAAGATGCCCATTCATCTAATCTTTTTTATGGCATAGTCAACTCTAAGTAATTTTTCAACCACTTTAATTGAATAACCTATTTCTTAGTTTCTTATTTTTCTCAATAACTAAAATTAGAGTTAAGAACTTGAGAGATACATGAAGCAAGATTGAAATGGAGAGAATGGAAAAGAAAACAAAAACATAAGGAATGTTATCACTGTTCTAAAAATCCCCGCCTAGCACTACCTAGGCGGCTAGACAGTTGGCCACCGCCCCAATTAATGCCTAGGCATTTGAAAATTAAGAAATGACGCCTAGACCTGTTGAGGCGCTTGCCAAGCCTGCCCAGATCCGCCTAGGTTGCAACTCACTTAGAAAGAAAATATATAACTTTCATTTGGTATTTTATTTTTTTCAATAAATTGTAAGAGACTTGTTAAATACGTAAATGAATACACATTATATGCATGATCCTATGTTTTCATTATGTTCCAATACTTTCTAATATATATGTCATTCTATTTCGTACTTTATAATGAAATTATATATATTTTAACTTTTAAGTATAAATAGATATTTATTTACACAAAATATAGTAGATTTACTTAGATCCGCCTAGGCCGCCTAGCCGACTAGGCGCTAGGCCCCAACTCGCCGCCCAACTAGCGCCTGGCGTCTTTTAGAACCTTGTTGTATGCATGCTAGGTTTGGGAAAGAGAGAGAGGCATGTTATGGTTAATTTTTTTTGCTCTCTAATTATTCTATTAATATATAACTAGTTTAACATTTAGTACTTCAATCTAGTGGTATTCTTCTTTACTTGTAAGTAATTGATTTTAGATTCTAATCTTGGAAATGATGAGTTCGCAACCAATTTATTCTTCACCCCTCAATGTAAATATATCATTGTATAAAAAAAATCTAATATTAAATATTCACATGTATATACATATATTAACAATAAAAAGAACACGAACAACTAAGAATTGATTCAGAGGATCAAATCAAAATTATAAAATTTTATTTGATGCAATTAAAACTGTTCCGAACGTTAAAAAAAATCTATTGGAATAAAAGAAATTAATAAAGGTTAATTGTTGGTCATACAAATTAATCAGTTATTTTGAACAACAAAAAGGGAAAACCGAAAAAACACTGTTGTAGCAAATCATCAAATTCGTTAAGAAAATCCAAACGTAAGGCCCTTCGATAGGGGACGGTCACACTTCTTACCCTTACTGAAGAGCGGGCCATGGACCGTTTATGAAAACCAAAGCAGCTTTGAGCAAAGTGTTGGCCTCATACATTCATACAATATGAGATTTAGAAATCAAAGGGCTTTCCCTAGAAGTTCGGCTAAAGTCATTTCCTCACATTTTTATCTTTCTCATCTAATGGGCCATGAAAGAGCAATCCCTACGCACATACCCCACTATCTGTTTTTTGTCGCGGTGGTTGCACAAAGGAGAGAGGGAGGGAGGGGGAGAGCGAGAGGGAGAGAGAGAGAATGGTCCATGGCTGTTTAATAGGTGGTTTTCTAAGGAGATTTTATGGTCGAGGGTCTCAGTTGTGGATGTGAGCTTGCGCCCTACACACTAGCGAGTTTCCCACACCGTCCTCTCTGTGGGACCCCTTGTTGATACCCACATCCATGGACCCCACGTCTCTTTCCACTTCTGTGTAATGTAAGGTGGGTGGTTCTTCTCGGAACATAGTGAAACTAACCCTACACTTTATAAAAATCATATGTGTACACGTGTCCCACGAGAACCAAAAGCTTAAATTTTTTCATGTATGTTCTCACCCTCCTCGTCCAACAACGCATATATATAGTACTCCCTCACAATCCTTGCGTACACTTAGTTGTTATTACATCCTCCTCTCTCGCTCCCTCTCTCTCTCTCAGTATATATTTAGTCCTCCCCCATATTCTTTGCGTACACCAACTTAGTTGTTATTACCTCCTCTCTCTCTCTCTCTCTCTCCCTCTCTCTCTCTCTCTCTCACTTCTTCAGTACTCCATCTCATCGTTTTAACTACTTATATTATTTTGGATTCTTCAAAAGAAGATTCCAGAAACCTTTCATATTTGTTAATCAAAATGGCGCCTGAAAACATGAGCATATCTGTAAATGGGCAATCTCAAGTCCCTCCTGGTTTCAGGTTTCATCCAACCGAAGAGGAACTCTTGCAGTACTACTTGAAGAAGAAGGCTTCAAATCAGAGGATTGATCTCGATGTCATACGTGAAGTCGATCTCAATAAGCTTGAGCCATGGGATATACAAGGTACATACATACATACATATATATATATATATATATATATATATAATAAGACGTATACATCTAAGTAGCCATTTTATATTTGGAACTTATTGATTATTCATATGAACCAAAGTTTTTATAGTAATGGAATTTTTGCAGAGAAGTGTAAGATAGGAACTACACCACAGAATGATTGGTATTTTTTCAGCCATAAAGACAAGAAGTACCCGACTGGAACACGAACAAATCGTGCAACTGCTGCCGGATTCTGGAAGGCAACTGGCCGTGATAAAGTGATATGTAGCAACTGCAGGCGGATCGGTATGAGGAAGACTCTTGTGTTCTACAAAGGCCGAGCTCCCCATGGCCAAAAGTCTGATTGGATCATGCATGAATATAGACTCGACGACAATAATACTAGCAATTGCAATATCACTAATGTAAGCCATTTTGAATACCCTACAATCGTAAGTTAATAACGTCATTTTTTATGAGAAATGATTTTCATATGCCCATTTTATTATCTCCATGTACTCCTACTTATGAATGACCTTTTATCGAATAAACAAAAGAAATTCAAGGGACAGTTTGAACAGGAATGTGTAGAAGGAGAAACATGATATGCAAAAAACATTGTGCTCCTTAATTATGTTTTACATCTAAGAGATTTTTCTCGACTACCACTTGTCATGGAATGTGTTGTACAAAAACTGGACATCCAAACATCTTTCTGACAATAAACGATGCTTATGTATGTTTCATTCATATGATCAGGTACCTACAGTTGTGGGAGATGCAGCACAAGAAGAGGGATGGGTGGTTTGCCGAATTTTCAAGAAGAAAAGCCTCCACAGAAGTTTGAGCAGCCCAATTTTGAGTCCAACTACATCCATCACATCGGAAACAAAAAGTGGCCAATCACTGTTTGATTCGTGTCCCGAGGGAGCTTTGGAGCAAATAATTCAATACATGGGAAGGGCATGCAAGGAAGAAGAGAATGAAGCCTACATTTGCAATAATAGCACAAGATTTAACCTCCAACCAATCAACACAGGCATTAGTAATACTATTAGTCATATTGGCTTCCATGAGAGGTTCTTGACACTTCCGACCCTAGACAGCCCAAACTCCACAAGCAGCCAGGATTGTTACCAACCAAACATTCATGAGGAGATGATGGTCACAGAGGTTAATAACAACCAGGTGAGTCCATTCACTGATCATCACCAAAACATGGATTACCATGCACACCACATGGACTCAGGACTCACCAACTGGGCAGCTTTAGACCGCCTTGTGGCTTCACAACTCAATGGACAAACCGAGACCTCTAGGCAATTAGCTTGTTTCATCACTGACCCCCACAACACTATTTCTTATGACAATGATGATCATGATCATGAACTTCAATTACGAAGTACCCTACGAGGATCGTTGTCTTCACCCAACAAATCCTACCAGGCCACACACGACTACAACAACAGCGCGATCGACCTGTGGAATTTCGATCGACAATCATTGTCGTTGTCATCCGCCGACACGCTGTGCCACGTGTCGAACGGTCCTATATAACGGAACAACCCGATATCATATAATATCATATAAGAATGTTATCTAGTCCGTCCAAGTCAAAGAAATATATAATTACAAGCACAGTAGTATAAACATATATGTTAGATAAATAAAGTTTGTTTTGGAGTTTTAGATGGGATGGCGTTGTCAAATTACCATTATTCGCTTAATCACGATGTCTACTATTAATTTTTGTCACTGTTCATGTCAAGAATCATATATATTACAAGGGGTGGTGACTCTGAGTGGAGTACTACTAGTAGTCTTAGTATACTGATTATTATCTCTTTCCAAATGCAATAATAATTCTCACTTTTTTTTTTATCTTGTAAGATGATATTCAAGTTGGTGATGGACCATATAATCATCATCATCAATTAATCTTTCTGTCACGTGGTTTGTCGGTTTGTTTGCGGATATCGAGCCCCATGGCTCAACCTATCAATCCTCTCATCACTGTAACTCAAGGGTTCATGTACATGATCACAACTCATAGAGAGAGAGAGAGAGAGAGAGAGAGAGAGAGAGAGAGAGTTGCCCTACTTTTAAGAAGTCAAAATGGAACGGAATCATATAGAGAGAAACGTAAGATTTGCATCTTTGTCTCGTCATCAAAGAAGAGGAAAATAAAAGAATTTGTAATGAAAATAGGTTGACGGAGAGGGAGTTGAGTACTAATTAGTACTGGTAGGGATATGATGACACCATTGTGGGAAAATTGTATGTTTTGACTCTTTCCCTTTGTTGAATGACACCATTGTGGTTTCGTCTTGGAGTATGTCGTATTCAAGCGATCAGTGCGATGAAAGTTTTTTTCTTTTTTCTTTCAGTAGGGCATAAAGACGTTCGTGCGTCTCTCAAGTTAACATTTGTGCCTGTTTGTTTATATATACACGATGTTAATTAGGTCATTTCTTATCTTATGCTCTTGGATTTAACCTAGCTTTGAAAGTTATGGTATGAAAGCTAAATCAGTTGTGTATGAAGTCCTGGGTAGATACTCAAACCTAATAGGAATTTAGCAAAGCTAAATCACTAATATTTGACATGAAGCCATGTAATTAATAACTTAAACAAACTAACTTCAAATACAAATAACCTGATTTGATCGGAACAAACCTACTTGACTAGGATTATATGCCTTTGTTTTCTGACCAAAAAAAGAAAGGATTATATGCAATTCGATTATATACCTAGTCAACTAGGTTTGATGTGGATGTAAGATGATATGCAAGATGATATGTAAGATGAACTTAAAACATAAATTCAAATACGACATGGTGCAATTCGATTACCCAACTTAGTTTTAAATTTACCAAAACTTGGCATGGTAGAACAACAGTGCAACGTAATATAATGCCAAACCAATTAAGCATTATTTTGAGAGAATTTTCCAAGATGAAAATTTCAAATACATGCACGTCCAATGTCCAATGATGCAACACACGTACATGTATGATCGAGTGGTGTGACACATATGATCTAAAGGAGTTCAAATCTTTTGCATCTAAAAAAAGACTGCAGCCTCCCTCCGGCCACTCTAAATACGTGATACCTCTCCACTTACACATCTTAATTGCGTTAACTCCTCTTTTTTCTCCTAAATTTAAAAACAAAAAAACAACCAAGCGTCTGTCATTCTTATCGACTAAACCCACCCCCACCACTTCTTCGCTCGCTACATGACTATGTCCCCTTCAATGCTGACCCCTCCTCCTTTGCCACCGAGTCCTTCTTGCTTGACAAGATCGCCTACCGATCCAACTCCAATGGCCTCCTCAAAGTCCAGCACGACATGATCGCCGTCAAAAACTACGAGGACAAGTACTGGCACGACCTATTTGACTCCCGCATTAGCAAGACCACCTGGCCTTACGGCTCCGACATCTGGAGCAAGGAGTTAGTCCTACCGGAGAAAGAAAACAAGACCACCAAATATTTTTTGTTTGTAATTGTAACCTATCACCACAATATTTTTGTTTGTAAGTTTGTAAGATGTCAAGTGATGGTATTATTTCATGTATTATAACATAAATGAATTGATAATACTTATATGGTACAATCACATTGTATTCTTTTAGACTAGTTTCAAGTCTTTCAATATAATACACTTCTCTGTAAATATTGGAATACTCCAATAATTAGAGTATTTCTCTTCAGTTCATTGCTTCAGGCTCACTCTCCTTGGATAACTCAAAATGGTAATTTCGCTGATTCGATGTATATCCCAATATTAATTAGAAGTGAAGGGATGAAGACTTATAGCTCTAGTAGTAGTCTATATTTGACCTTAATTACACCCATGTCTAAGTTTATATATTATTTCCCCTTAAGCCTTTTCTGTACGCAAAGCAAATATTTACAAGCATTGGGCATTGTAAATCAATAAAGTAATTGACCAAAAACACCAAAAATAATTATTGTATTATTGAATCTTATTCCATCCAAATTATAGTATTTTATGTTAACTTATCAGAAATGTGTACGAGGACAAAGAAAATACTTGCACTAAAGAAATAAAAATATAAGCGATTCTCGTCTTAAAATTAGTATTTAAATACTCTTGCAGTATGTTTACTTACGTATTCAGAAATGTGCATGATATTTGAATTTGTTAGATATGGATAAACATACCCTCTTAATGATGATACCTAGTTGAAACTGAAAATAAGACATATTTTAAACGTGACATCCGTTGTAGGCCTATTTAATCAAGCTATTCTAAGGGAATAGAGAGAAAGGGTCGGTGGCAGTGAGAGAGAGAAGAGAGAGATTTAATTGTGAGGTGTATGTTGTATCACCCCATTGTGCCTTTATTTATAGTAGTAGGATGGTAAAATCCTTACTCTTTTAGGATTACAACTCTTAATATGTAATCAACTTCTAATAAGAATATAAGAGATATTCCTAGATTCACTAGGATTTACACAATCACATTCCTATTCTAAATATGACTGCAACACTCCCATTTGAGTGTTTAAATACTCAACAAACCATTGCTTCAAATCTTCAGCATATAAGGTAGAATAGTTGATGAAGTCGGCGGCACAACAAGTGAATGCGAGTCTCAAATTTAAGAAAGTATGCATTGGTAGTAAAACTCACAAAACCTCGCTATGGTAAAACCCAAGGTATGGGGAAAACCTATAGACTAAGGAGAAAAGTGAGAAGTATGCATAATGTCTAAAACAAACGTCAAACAAGACGAAAGTAGTGAACTCAACGAAGTATGATCATTCCAAGATGGGTGCCTCGTTAAAACCTCATTAGGTAGCAAAAACCCAGTGGGAAAAATACTCCTAATCATAGGAAAAAGAGTACATTAAGATCAAGTGAGTATGCTTCGTGATACTCCCCCTGAGTTAGACATAACTTCTAAATAAAAAAACTACAAATAATTCAATTCAAATAATTTACGCATACCGATTCCTTAGACAAGCTTCTAAAAAGTAGACTTAGGCAATGACTTGGTGAAGAGATCCGCTAGGTTATCCCAAGAACAGATTTGCTTGACTTCAATGTTCTGATGTTGTTGCTGGTGAGAATAAAAAAACTTCGACATTGTATGCTTGGTGTTGTCTCCCTTGATGTATCCCTTCTTTAACTGCTCGATACATGTTACATTGTCTTCAAAGATCGTCGTAGGAAGACCAACAACGAAAGTAAGACCACTAGTGCTTCGAATATGTTCCATAACTACTTTCAACCAAAAGCACTCACGTGATGCTTCATGCAGGGCAAGAATCTCAACATGGTTCGAAGAAGTCGCAACTAGCATTTGCTTGGTAGACCTCCAAGATATAGTGGTGTCTCTAACAATAAAGACATAACTCGTTTGAGAACGTGCACTATGTAGGTTATACAGATATCCAGTATTTGCATAACCAATAAGGAGAAAATCAATCTGAGAACTGAGGGGGGTGACAACACTCGAAGATTCATGGGTATAGAACAAGCCTAAATCTGTCGTACCATTGAGGTAGTGGAAAATGTCTTTAACACCATTTCAGTGCCTGTGTGTGGGTGCATTGTTGTATCTTGCCAAAATATTAGCAGTGAATGAGATGTCAGGTCTAGTGCATTAAGCCAAGTACAATAAAGCCCCAATTGCACTTAGGTATGGAACTTCAGGTTCCAAAATCTCTTCATCATCCTCCTTTGGACGGAAGGATCTCGTTTAGCATCTAATGTCCGAACGACCATAGGTGTACTCGAAGGCTTCGCTTTATCCTCATTAAAACATCGCAACACCTTCTGGGTATAGTTTGATTGATGTAATAGGATTCCATCCGAACAATGCTCGATCTCCAGGCCTAAACAATATCGAGTTTTCTCAAGATCTTTCATCACAAATTTCGATTTCAAGTGCGCGACAATTTCCTTAAGTTCTGCAGAAGTTCCAATGAGGTTCATGTCATCGACATAAACTGCAACGATTGTAAATTCAGAACGTGACTTCTTTATGAACATACATGGGCATAATTCGTTGTTCATATAACCTTGACTTGTCAAATATTCACTCAAACGGTTATACCACATCCGCCCGGATTGTTTCAATCCATAGAATGACTTCCTCAATCTAACAGAGAAAGTGTTCCGTGGTCTAGAACTATTCGACCCAGTTAATGGAAGTCCTTCTGGAACTTTCATGTATATTTCCATATCTAGATCTCCATAAAGATACGCGGTTATCATGCCCATAAGCTGCATATTCAGTTTTTTGGAAACTACCAAACTGATTAGGTAGCGGAACGTTATAACGTCCATTATGGGAGAATATGTTTCCTTGTAATCAATCCTAGGGGCGCTGAAAGAAGCCTTGTGCTACGTGGGGTGCTTTGTATCGCACTATTTCAAACTTCTCATTACGCTACCTCAGGAAAACTCACTTGTAGCCAATGGCCTTCATGCATGGTAGAGTAGGAGCTACAGGCCGAAACACCTTACGTTTCACGAACGAATCGAGTTCGACCTGGATTACTTGTTTCCAATTTGACCAATCTATTCTACGTCAGCATTCATCAACGAAAAGTGGTTCAATGTCATCACTAAGAATGATGTCAGTAGCTACTGAGTACACAAATGCATCATCTCATTCTAATTCCAAACTTCATCCAATACTGCTTAGTGGACCGAAATCTCGCAATTCTCGAGAGGCCAGTTTGTCTTGTCTAAGACATTACCATATTCTAGAATAACCTCATGCATTGGAACAGATGAGTGAGCGATGGTCGAATCCAAACTAGGGTCACCAGTTGGTGCCGATTTCCTCTTTTGGGGTTATGAATCCTTTGAAACAAGGGGTCTGCCATGCTTTAAGGTTGGAGCAGATGATTGCCTAGCTGCTAATGTACCGAGCCATGTGGAAAGTACGGGCTTCCACCTTAAAGGATGGTCTAGCTTTACAGGTGCGTTTGCAGCAGGTATATATATGATCTGGTCACCTTTACTAGATCAGTAAAAGCATCCGACATGCTCTGAGCAATGCGTTGAAGATCTATAATTCTACGCACTTCAGTTTCAGACTAAGCAGTGCGAGGATCTAAATGAGACTTAATGGGAGCACATCATGACAATTTGCGGCATTCTCCAGGAACGTTAGCATACTTATCTCCCCCTAACGACGGGAAGACTGTCTCATCAAAGTGACAATTCGCAAAACATGCGGTAAGAGATCTCCTGTCAAGGGTTCTAAATAGCGAACAATTGATGGCGAATCATAACAGATATAAATTCCTATTTTTCTCTGAGGACCCATTTTGGTACGTAATGGCGGCGCTATTGGCACATAAACTGCACACCCAAACATTCATAAATGCAAGACGTCGGGCTCGTATCTAGTAACCAACTGTAACGATGAATGTGGTTGGGTAGTGATGGGCCTCAGACGGACTAACATAGCTATGTGTAATATTGCATAGCCCCAGGCAATTACCGGCAGTTTGGTTCGCATAACCAAAGTCCGAGCTATCAATTGAAGGCGCTTTATGAAAGCTTCTGCCATGCTGTTTTGGGTGTGAACATGGGGTACAAAATGTTCCACTTTAATTCCTACTGACATGCAATAATCGTCAAAGGTCTATGACGTAAACTCTCTAGCGTTATCCACTCAAATCGACTTGATTGGATAATCAAGGTGGTGAGCCCTTAGGTTAATAATTTTTGCTAGGAGTCTCACAAATGCGACATTGCATATGGATAACAGGCAAACATGTAACCATCGTGTCGATGCATCAACGAACACCATAAAGTATCTAAATAGTCCGCATGTTGGTTGGATAGGTCCACAAATATCCCCTTGAATCCTCTGAAGAAACTTGGGGGGGGGTCATGAATAATCTTTGTAATCGAAGGTTCAGTATTCAACTTCCCTAAAGAACACGTTTTGCATGGTGAAAATCCAACGTGGAAAGGTAATTAATGCCTATAAGATGATTTGAGGATACAGCATATCATGTCACGTCCGGGATGTCCCAAACGGTCATGCCAAAGCAGCAAAGTGATCTGGAACTTAGGCATAGGGTCGGCCACATGGTGGGCTTCTATGCCGCTAGTGGCTGGGATATACAACCCACTTGGGAGACATTTCAACTTTTCATAAATACGCTTCTGGCCATATTCATACGAAATGATACAAAGAAATTCAGAACCATTATCTTCAGTGGTTTCAACATGATATTGATTATCTCGAATATCTCCTTAGCAACGTTCTTCAGGAACGTGAAGAATAGAGGACCTCTACTGTACCATTGGACAACAAGATACGGGCTTTTCCGTATCCTTCAATCAGGTTGTATAAGCCTAAGAGAGTTGTTAGAGATGCTTTCTTAGGTACAAAGTTAGTAAAATAGTGTCGTTCACGCAATATGGTGTGCGTGATAGCACTATCAACTAGACAACTAACTTCCTCACTAGACATATACCTAGAAATAAATTGATTGAACTGGTCACATGCATAAATATAATTCCATTCATTCAATTAATCAATTCAAGAAATAATATCCATAACATAACAATCCATAATTCAAAATAAACCAAAACCAAACAAATTATTCCAAAAACTTAGAAAAATTGTTCAAAATTAAACCATAATACTAGAAAAATAGAGGGGAGGGTCCAGCCACTCCTAGTGGGTTCAGTCACTAGGGGTAAAACACCCTAAAACATGTCTAAAATATATTCGTCCATAAGAGTTGATGCCTCCTGAAAATCTGATATCTCTATGGATGTAGTAGCATCTTCTGGATGCTCCACATGTGCAAAGTTAGACTCACAACAGGAATGATACATGGCGATGGCCTCTAGGGTAGCTCGGCATACGCGTTACCAATGATCCCTTGATCCATAGCGGTAACACATGTCCATTTCAGTGGAAGCCAATTGAACGAGAGCTTTTCCCTTATTCTTGAAGTTTGGGGTCTTAGGGGCAACTGCTGGGTCACATTTCCTCCCTTGGGTGGGTATTGACTCTGTGGACATTGGGCCCGTGGTGAGGCTTGCCACTCATTGCCACAATCACAACGATTCTTGAGTCATTTATGCTCCTAGAATGTGTCGCATACACTTCAGGCACGGCGTTCGAGCCAGTCAGTCGAGTTTGATGATTCTTCATCAAAAGCTGGTTCTGCTTTTCAGCGAGAAGTAGGACAGAGATCAAATTCAAAATGTTGGTGAACGTATGTGCCCTGTATTGTTGCTGCAGGACAATATTGGTGGCATGGAAGGTCCAATAGGTCTTCTCCAAGAGATCTGATTCGATTAGTTTCATTTTACAGAACTTTAGAAGTGATCGGATTTGACAAACTTTAGAGTTGTATTCATTCGTTGACTTAAAGTCCTGGAAGCGAAGATACTGCTAATCATGTCTTGCTGCAGGCAAGTAGATGTCTTTCTGGTGATTGAAACGGTCGGCCAGAGCAAGCCAGAGGGTGCGTGGGTCCTCCTTAATGAAGAGTTTTAAATGAAGATTATTGCATTAGCTTTTTGAGCTTTGTCGACGGGTTTGTCGTTGGTAGGTGCCTTGATGGTGGCTTTAATGCTCTTTGTAATAAGATGGAGCTTCATGTCTTAAACTCACTTCAGTAGTTTCTTCCAAATACTTCCAGAACGATGAAATTGAGCTTGTTCAAGTTCGACATGTCCCTAAAACAGAGGGTACAACAAAAACGTGATTAGTCATATGGTAATCCATAGACATATAGCATACAACATTCGAGTTCTATAGACATGTATTGGTTTAATTTATGCATGAAAGCTACAAATTTCATGTGGTAAGTTTTAAATGAAAACTTCAGGTTTCAAAGGCACTAAATATGAAACTACATGTTCAATTTAGTTTTATGAACGATTAGTTCATAAAGGAGAGGTTCCTACAAGAAACACAAAATGCAATATGCTAATTTAAGTATAGTGGATTTGAGTTTCTTCGGGAACTCAGGTGTGAGAGCATCGGGACTATGAAATTATGTCAACGGTTCAAATTATAAAAATAAATTATTGAATCATTTATGTCCAAAATTGATCTGTAGGTCAATAATTTTGGATTCATTTTCAGATTAATGGACTGCAAGTCACTTTGAATTAATTTAATAAATCGGGACTAAATAGGGTCGATCGTGGAAGCAAAATAATTTAGGATAAAGGCCATGTAGATTCGGCTATAGGCCTATTGGGTCTCGGGAAGGGCTACAAGCCTCGAGCCAAGTTGATTTGGGGAGCCCAACTGCATTAGGCTAGGGCAGGTGCACGGGGCAAGCTCAAAGGCTTGGTGTACGAGGTAACGTTATCCAAAGCTGGGTTTCGATTTTGGGCTGCAGAGACAAGCCCAACCATCTAGGCTGGCTTATAGTGTCGCAAACCGTGGCAAAATCAAGCCCAGTAAGTTGTGGGCTATGCTGGAGTAGGCTTGAATGGACCGAGGCTTCAGGCTCATGTCAGGGACAAACCCAGCATGCTTTTGGTATGCGGGTTTGTGCTCGGGTTGGACCAGGGCTACAGGCCCGTGTAGCAGACAGTCCAAGCTAAAGCCTAGTTGGGTCAGAAAGAGGCAGCAAGCACAGAGGGTTGCGCACATGGTCCATGGTGTCAAATGACATCATTCCCCACGCGGCTAGGCTTCAGGCCAGCACGGTGGTCCGTTAATGATACCACGGTGGTGTTGTGGCGGCAATGTTAAGACGGCAGTGCCGCATAGTTCCAATTTGTTAGACTTCTCTAGGGTTTGAAAAAGCCTAACATGCTTCTAATTTATTTATATGCATTGACTCACAATTCCACATAGCAATTTCATTGCATAATGCATGAAACATATATATATATATATATATATATATTGGAAGGAAAATATAAACATAGAGGGTTCATGCATCATGGAGAATGTTTTCATGATTCAAGGTCGTTTCAAATATCTTCCTTTATTTTAAACGTACCTGATTGGCAGAAAACAAATAAGAGCCTTGAATTTTGTGGAAGATAGTCTCCTCCTACGATCCGTCAGTTCCTCATCTTCTGGTAAGTGCATGCTGATAACGTGTTGTAAGCCTATTTAACTGAGCTATTCTAAGGGAATAGATAGAGGGGACCGGCCACAGTGCCAGAGAGAAGAGAGAGATGTAATTGTGAGGTGTATGCTGTATCACCTCATTGTGCCTTTATTTATAGTAGTAGAATAGGTAAAATCATTACCCTTTTGAGGATTACAACCCCTAATAGGAACAAAAGAGACATTCCTAAATTCACTAGGATTTACATAATCACATTCTTATTTTAAATGACTGCAACAACATCTACTCTTTCTTTGTTCTTTTCTTGTTTGTTAGTAAACGAAGAGTATATCAAGAATAGAATGATATCTATACCTTGTATTATCATCTATGATAAGGAAGCATTCCATCAAAACGACATGTGATCAACAATGTGGAGTAATTAATTCAATTCTCATTTTTTACTTACCTATTCTCAAGGTCTCTGATTCCCTACTTTCTTATTGTTTAGTATCCGATATTTACATTAGATAGAATTTAATTATAGTGTATTGTTCTCAACCAAACTTAAAATTTAAATGTAGGAAATTGAAAGAAGTTATGGTTTCATCATAAAACTAATCAATGAGAGAATATCAGTTCAAGACTTTATAAGGACATGCAAGGTTCTTGATTTATTGATGTGAAATACACACTTTCTACATGGCCCCTCACGTGTGGGTCATTTAAATCTAGCTAACACGTAGACAACACATATTGAGTAATGGGGAGCACGTTTGGCAGCCGTTAGGCTTCCACGCTTGAGTCAATTTGCTATGATACTATGAAGAAAATTAACGTTTCACTATAATATCAATTGACAGTACAAAAAATAACCTAGCACCACAAAACCAATTTAAAATGGAGAATTCACTCCCAACAAAAATCCTAACACAATCAATACCCCTAATTATGTTGCTAATGACTGGCAAATGATCCTAACTGCTGGTCTGCTAGGATAGTTTTGCACCAAGTTCACCATGTTCGAACTCATGCGTCCTAATCCTGAATAATGAATATTTCCTTTTTGTCCGATGGTTTTGCAAGGACTATTAATTAGTCTCAGCTGGGAGGGTGGGACGATGGGACAAATAAATACTCCAAAGAATGTGATTAGAGCACAATTAATTACTAGATCTTACAAGTCCAAATTCTATGCTGGTTAAGACTCGTATCCCCAAACTATATTCGTATCTCAAGTTCTCAACTGCTACTTAAATTAATCCTTAGTCTCGCTCGTCTCTTCCATTGTCCATTTAGCTTTTTTATGCATGCACTAATTTTAAAACCCAAAAGTTGACCAATCAACCATGATAAGGACTCAAAAAACATGAAACAGAAGTGAATGGAGACTCACCATTAGCCTGGCACAGAGAAGGTACACAAAAAAGGAAGATTAATTGGGGGACAAAGAACATGGCATTAAAGTTTCCAAAAAAAAAAAGAGAACATGGCATTAATCGTCAAGTGGTCACACTCACACTCAGCCTCCAGCGTACATATACATTATCAGCCGATTGACATCATTATATATATAATACAACATTCATTATCGTACTCATAATAATGCCTGGAGAACGGATTATTCCAACAGAAACAAAGGTGTACATTGAAATTAAGGAATTTCATTTGATAGAAGGAGTGATTGATTTGAATATTAGAAACAGTGACATGAATCAAATGGGACTGTATAAGCTTTAATTTTTGCCAATTAGCATGAATAATCATTTTTTGATATTTGGTTTCAAGGTCACGTTGGTCGTTATGTCACTGTTATCTCGTCATTATTAAAAATGATAATTTCTACAACTAAATGTTAAAAAATGATCATTCCTGCTAATTACCCCTTAATTTATTGGTCATTCATACATGATTTTGTCAAATAATTTAGAGGCAATTGAGAGGCCAACATAGGTCTTGCCTACCCTCACTCTTCTACCTTTCTAAATAATTTAGTATTATCCTTCTTTTTGTGTGGTAACTTAAAATTATACTTCTTTTAGTTACAAAAAACTCTTAAATTTTATTCACCAATTAATAGTTAAAAACAAGAGTTCATATTTTTCTTTTCAATTCCAATTGGACTCATTTTAAAACTAAAATTTAACATCTAATTTATAAACAAATCAATAAATCCTAAAATTAAAATCTAAAGTGGTTTAGTTTTATTAAAAAAAATATTCTATCACATTATCCAACCAAACAATAATAAACTTTGAGCTCTCCCCCCCCCCACCCCCCCCCCCCCCCCGAAATTTCATATATTTTGTCCTCCAAATTCTCAACGCACAAATTATTAAGGTTTGTAAATCTCTCTGTCACATCCTGGCCCGAGCCTCCACCATATCTCGGGCTCGACTCCACCATAGCACGATATTGTCCGCTTTGGGCCCTGACCATGCCCTCAAGGTTTTGTTTCTGGGAACTCACACGAGAACTTCACAGAGGGTCACCCATCCTGGGAATGCTCTCGCCCCTTTCTCGCTTAACTTCGGAGTTCCGATGGAATACAAAGCCAGTGACCTCCCAAAAGGCCTCGTGTTAGGTAGAGATGAGAATATACATATAAGGCTTAAAGGATTCTCACCCCTGGGCGATGTGGGATCTTACAATCCACCCCCTTTAAGGGCCCAACGTCCTCGTCGGCACACTTCCAGCCAGGGATTGGCTCTGATACCAAATTGTCACATCTCGGCTCGGGCCCCCACCATATCCTGGGCTCGACTCCACCGTAGCACGATATTGTCCGCTTTGGGCCCCGTTACACCCTCACGGTTTTGTTTCTGGGAACTCAAACGAGAACTTCCCAGTGGGTAATTGTCATATCCCAGCCTGGGCCGGGATGTGAGAATTTGGTATTAGAGCCAATCCCTGGCCGGAGGTGTGCTGACGAGGACGTCGGGCCCTTGAGGGGGGTGGATTGTAACATCCCACATCGTCCAGGGGAGTGGATCATGTAAGCCTTATATGTATATTCCCATCTCTACCTATCACGAGGTCTTTTGGGAGCACATTGGCTTCGGGTTCAGTAAGAACTCCAAAGTTAAGCGAGCAACGCGCGAGAGCAATCCCATGATGGGTGACCCACTGAGAAGTTCTCGTGTGAGTTCCCACAAACAAAACCGTGAGAGCGTGGTCGGGGCCCAAAGCAGATAATATCGTGCTATGGTGGAGTCGAGCCCAAGATGTGGTGGGGGCCCGGGCCGGAATGTGACATCTCTGTCTTTTTAACTTTTTTCCAAATTTTTAAAATTTCAAATATTTTGTTCTCCAAATTTCGAATCCATTCTTCTCACTTTTATGTTCTATAAATCGATTCTATATTGAATTGGGGTGGTACTAGAGAGACTGTCTACTTAAACCATATTTTGAGACCACATGATGTGGCAGTTAATGGTTGGACTACTTCTTTAAATCATTAAAGAAGAAATCCAATCATCAAGCGCCACAATATAGGTGACACACCCCGACCAAAATCAAGGCATGTTGGCCGTCACGCCTTGATTTTGGTTGGGGTGTGTCAATAGGTCTCCAATATATAGTCTAAAAACATGGTCTCCTTGACATTTTCATTGCCTTGATATTTGAAGGTTAATTTCAACATGAAAAAAAGCATTTAGCACCTCAACAAATTTAATTAACTCACAACTCCAAGCATGTATTCTACTCATTTGTAAATACTATCTATTTATTTAATTTTTTTAACATTTATGTGAGGCCCCTCCTAACTTAAAATCATGGTTCCGCGACTAACAAATCATATGCATCTCTAATACTTTCATTTCTAAATCATTCACATCCATTTTAACGGTTAAGAATTAAACATTTTATTTTATTTTTTATTTTTATGTTTTTAAAGCAAATACGTACAGTAAAATCTCTGTATAGCCATAATACCCAATTTATAACTATAGAGGTTTTACAAGATCAATTTTAAAAAATTTAGCACTTTTACAAGATCAATTAATCATCAAAATCTCAAAAATCAAATGATTTAAAAAATTACTAAAATCAAAAACCAAAAAACAAAAATCCCAATCGTTCTCATAAAAGAAAGAAAATACTATAAATCTATGGAACAATACAAAGATGAAGGATAACGAGAGGAGGAAAGAGAGAAGTACGAAAAAAGAAATAGGAGATAAAAGGACGAAAAAACAAAGAGGAGATGAGAGAGACAAAGATAGTTGTAGGAAGAAGAATGAGAGAGAGAGAGAGAAGTACCGAAGAAAAAAGAAGAGAGAGAAAGAGAGGTACCGAAGAAAAAAAGAAGAGAGAGAGAGAGAAGTACCGAAGAAAAAAGAAGAGAGGTACCGAAGAAAAAAGAAGAGAGAGAGAGAAGTACCGAAGAAAAAAGAAGAGAGAGAAAAATAAGAAGATAGAGACTCATATGTCAAACATAAAGATGTAAAATTATAATTTCAAGTCACTTAGTACTACAGTTTAGTGATATTCATGTTTATTTATAAGTGAGATGTCTTATGTTTGATTCTCGCCAAATGCAAATTTGAACCACATTATTGCTAGCCTATTGTGAGGCTAAACTCATCCCTTCCCTCTTAGTGTAGATAATATCGTTTGTTAAAAAAAATTATAAATTCAAAAACAATTAAAAATTAACCATAACATCATCTGCCACATGGATAAATTTTGTCCCTCGACGAAATAAATTAAAAATGTTCTCTCTTTGTGTAAAATATAGTCTTCTAATTTGTTTATACGTGAAATTTTTCTCAAGTCATGACCCGATTTTTTTAATGATTACAAGAAATTATTGCTTTATAGAGAATGTTTTAATGTAGTAACAACAAAAATATTTTGAGAAAATGAAAATTCTCAACACCTGTATTTTTATCTCCTTTTTTCTTTATTTCTTAAATTATCAATAATTTTGGGAAAATAAATGCTCAAAAGCATATCCTTATAACAGAAAAAGATTATGTATATATACGACTCATTTTCTTACCTGGATAAAGCAACATTTATGTAAATTTAGCTTGTGCATGCATCTAGGCATATTGAGTTAAGTTAGTTTGTGCAGGTTTAATCAGAAATCTTGTAACCATTGACAGTACCTTTTCCAGCTCTTGTTTACTTGTAGTTGTCAAGCAAAATTATATTAGAAAATAAGTCGGAAAGTCCAATTCAGAAACTCCTTTTAGGAGATTCTTCTTGTATCTGAAATATTCACTTCGCTACATCTAAATCAGTAAATAAATTCCTTCAAACAAAAACGATATTAAAAATTCTGGAAATTAATTCTTTCTCTCCATGTTTATCATGATCTAATGACAGTTGAGATTGCAGGTGGTATTTTTCCATCAACTTTTTCAAGAAGACAGACATGCCAACTAAAGGCCTATACCTTTTTATCTACATCTCATCCATAGCCAATCCATAGACGTCCTATTACTAATTTCAGTGGCTAATTTTCTCTCCGAGTCATATGCATGCATGGTGTGAATATCGCGTCTCTCTTTTTCTTTTCAATAAAGCCTAATAAAACACGCTGCATTGGAAACTTATCGCCAAAATTGGAGTGCAAAATAAGATTTTTAGAATGCCAATAATAATTCCTTAAGCATCGAACTCACAACTTTGAACTAGTACTTATGAAATCTACTCCGGTAAATTAAGATGGTATTAATATTTTATTTTTTAATTAAATAATTCACAAACTACATCCGTTCATGGCATAAAAATTAGTTCACCAGTCAATTACCACAATGCCCCGCTATAACTAATTAATAAGGTGCAGAGTCTAACTGCGTCGAGGGATTCGCCGACTACCCCACATAACCAACCAGTTGATATATATGCCATCATGCTCGCCAGGTATAAAATGGTTGTTGGCCATGACTGCATCAGTGAGCCTCCATTGCTGTCGATCTCAGCCATGATTTTTCCAAATTCATCATCACGATGAAATGGGACAACTAATTTGTAATGTCAAACACCAACAAAATTCACTAGTTGGTGAAGTGGGGCAGTCCACTGGAGGCAAGATGTTACGTCTGGATCGAAATAGCAGCACATACAATAAATGTAATTTGTTGATGAAATCATGGATTTAGAATTTGAGAGGTCATGCCTCTAGAAAGCTAATCACCTTTTTGAAAAACAAGGGCACATGAGAATCAAATCGCAGACGTATCAATTTGATGGGATTTTAAGGTGGGAAATTGAAGCCAAAGCCTTTTTGCCAATCAATTTCTTTAATTTCTTGAATTAATCATATTATAAATCCAAATTTTCTATGAAAGAAGTGTATTACTTTCTTAATTTTTAGTCACTTAATTTAGAAACAGATATTCTCCTCTCACTAACTACAAGACCACAAGAAAACATGAGGTTTAGTTGAAGAGGTTGTTGAAGTTCAGATATATCCTACACTCGACACGTGATTTGTAAGAGATTCCCTTCGAACTTTATGATGAACTGATCAAAAAGTTGTTGAAGTTCAGACATATAATTATCGGCCAGTAATCAAAAGTGAGACGAAGACGTCATTTCATTCGCAATATATAATTATTAGTTCGTGTTGAGAATGAGTTTCATATTGATGGAAGAAGCGATCTTGTGTGAGCCTATAAGTAAGTTAGACCACTTCTCATATGCCTAATTGGTTTTATAGTGGAACCTCAACATTTTGCATGGTATAAGAGCATATTGTCCCGTATGTGAAGTCCAACAGCCACACGAGCTCCACGTCACCCCATTGTGTTATAAATGTGCTAAGCTTAAAAATTCGTCACAAGTGAGGAAGTGTTGAGAATGAGTCTTACATTGATGAGAGAATGGATTTTGTATGAGCTTATAAGTAAGTTAGGTCACTTCTCATATGCCAATTGGTTTTATGATGAAATCTCAACTTTTTTCAATTCATAGTATTTAGAAGTTCCTGCTTAAGAGCTTTTGTAAATTTTTATTTTCTTTTGCATCTTTTATTTTTATTTATTTTTTAATTTTAAGTAGTAATATATTCTAGGCTATACTAAGACAAAGGAAAATAATTTGAATTTATGACGCAGTAAGTTAAGATGAAAACTCTATTCCATGAGATGATCAACCACTTGCGCTTCTCTGTAACTATTTATTATGCAATTTTATTAAAGCGCATCATTTTATTCAGACTTTCTACTCATGAGTACTTTAAAGGTTCTATCTGCATGTATGCATGGATGGGTTTTTTTAACAAATTTCTAATCATTGGTGTTATTTGCTAAGCAAAAGGATACGGATGTCACAATACAAAGAAAACTACAAACAGATAAACACAAAAGAATGTTTGGTGTGTGTTTTATTAAGTGATCACAGCTAGCTTCCAGATTCTAATTGTTGTTTTATTAGGTGTTATATCAAATCGATGTAGCGTGGAACAATGCATATGGGAATTTGGCTTGCATTTTAGTAGGGTCACAAGGGGACACAAATTCTTAAATTCAAAGAGGGATCCAAGCACAGGAGACTATTTGATGGCCGTGGCCCTGTGGGGAAAATATATTTATTTGGGCTTCATATTTCTTGGGTTTCAAATACTTTGGGCCAAGTTTTTAAGCAAACTCTACTTTGTTTGGACTTATAATTTGTGTATGCTTCAATATTATTCTTTTCAGCTAGAAAATATATATATAGTTGTACAACTTTAATCACAGTAAATCTAGTATACCTATTAAGGAATGGAATCCTCAATACAATTAATTACAATTTACATTTCTATTTTTAACTCCCCCTCAAGTTATAAATAGGGAAAATTTTTGAAATGTCAAATGAATTTGTTAGCATTTTTCAATTTGTCATATAAACTAAAATTTTAAGCAAATTGTCATACCAAATTGTTGAGATCATTAATTTGTCATCTCTCTCTAACTCCGTTAAGTTTCTCATCCAATATAAATCATGTGCATTGCACATGACTTGTGTTTAGGGTTATTTCTGTCATTCTAATACCTTACTTCCCTTTTATTAAGTTGTATTCGACAAAAAACTGTAGGGTTTCTCAGGCAATGGAACAATATTTTCTATATGATAGCAATGAAATGATCATGCAATGCACTTTCTTCTGGTTATTCCAAATATGTAATGATACATAAGTGGGAGTTTGTATTTTAGCATGTCACGAAGACATAATTTCATACGGGCTCTATAAATAAGAAACAGGTTGACGTTTTGTATCATAAATGGAGTTGTATATGCATATGCGCTAAAGAAAAGTAAATAATAATAATAATAATAATAATAATAAGGGTTTGTACTAAATAAAAGTAAAAGACTTGTGAAAAGATGTTAAAATGATCTAAATAACCTTGAACACAAGTCATGTGTGAGGCACATGACTTATATTGGATGGAAAATTTAACGAAGTTGAGGTGAGATGACAAATTAATGATTTTGTAAAGTTGGTATGACAAATTGCTTAAAATTTTAGTTTATATGACAAATTGAAAAATATGAACAAATTCATATGACATTTCAAAAAAAATCCCTTATAAATATTGAACATGCACAACTTGATCACAAGTTTTGTAAATATCCTATTTGACATTGCTCTTTAAGACATCCACAACTTGATCTTCCAACTTGACTCTTGGTATCTCAATAATCTGTCATCCTAACTTATCCTGGATGAAGAACCCATCTACTTCCACATGCTTCGTTCGATCATGATGAACTAGATCAGCTGCGATCTCACATGCAGCTTTATTGTCACAATACAACTCTATGGTCTTTTTCGGACTATATCTCAAATCCGTCAAGATATTTTGTAACCAAAGTATTTCAATAGTTCCCAAAAAAGCTCCTCTGTACTCTGATTCAACACTCTAGCGAGCAACAACATTTTGTTTCTTACTCCTCCAAGTAACTGAATTACCTCCCACAAATGTGAAGTAACCTAATGTAATCGCATGTCATCAATCGACCTACCCAATCAGGATCTATATACACTTTAACCTCCAAATGAACATTCTTTTAGAACAACATCCTTTTACCTAGAATTGACATTTCATATCATAAAATTTGCATCAATGCATCCATATGTTGCCCCTTAGATCATGCATAAATTGGCTTACCACACTTGAAGCATAAGGTGTACAAGCCATATACTTCAATCTTCGTACCGACCTTTTATATCTCTTCTTATCACATGGTAGTTGATATGGATCATACCACAACTTTAAACCTTCTTCCAATAGCCTATCAACTGGTTGACAGGTTGACATTCCAGTCTCATGTAATAAAGCAAGAGAATATTTCCTTTGTAACAGAAAGATATCGTTCTTCGCACATGCCACTTTAATACCCAAGAAATTCTTTAGTAGACCAATATCTTTCATCCCAAATTCTCGTGCCAAATAGCTCTGCAATGCTTGTCGCTCCTCAGTACATCACCAATTACTACCCTATCATCCATGTATATAATGAGTATCATAATCTTACCTTTCTTCTTCCTTAGGAACAAAGTGTGATCATAATTACTTTTTATGTAGCCAAAGACTCTCATAAACTTCGTGAATCGTCCAAACCAAGTTCTTGGCAATTGCTTAGGACCATACAATGATTTCTTTAACTGACACACTTTATTCCATGTTCAAATGATCTATTGAAATTAGGTGGAAGTTCCATCTATAATTATTTAGTTAACTTACCATGTAGAAACACATTCTTCACATCGAATTGGTGTAAGGCTAGTTGAGATTTGCTACCATTGATAGGAGAACTCTAACGGTGTTGAGTTTTGCTTCTGGATCAAATGTCTCGTCATAATCAATTTCATATGTATGAGTGTATCCTTTTGCCATAAGTCTTGCTTTGTATTCTTTGATTGATCCATCAAAATTATATTTCGCAGTGTAAACTCATTGGCACCCTGCATGTTTTTTACATGGTGGTAATTCAACAATCTCATATGTCTCATTCTTCTTCAAGGACTTCATCTCTTCATCCATTGTTCCTTTCCACCTTGGATTGGCAAAGGCTCCTTGCACATTCTTAGGAATAGATAGAGAAGAGAATTAATTCATAAGTGTTAAATATGACTCTGATAACCTATGGGGTTACACATAATTATTCATGGGATATTTGACTTTGCTAGTAAAGTTCGGTTCATATGTCCCTTTTGGAATACCTCTCGTGCTACAAGGAAGAAGTTTTCTTCGAGGTATATCAAACAACAATTGGTTCAAGGGTTCCACAGACCACTATGTACTAGGCAAATGATTGGTAGAATCTGGTGAAGACAATTCAGGATCAGGCGAATGGTCGTGGGTCGTTGAGGGACCGATCGCTGAAGAGGTCAACTTCTGGTCTACTGTCTAATCATAGACGATCAGTCGGTGCATAAATTTGCTCTCTGGTCTACTCTTTGATCTCGGGCAACTGGTCAGTTAGCTCTTTTTGGTTACTTGATACTGTCTTGATAACTAGTTCATCCACTTCACCCAGTTCATCTATACCATTTAAGTCTAAATTTTCACCACTTGTTTCCAAGTCAATAATCAAGTTTTGTGGAACCTTATTTGTAGGAGAATATGTATAATAACGTTTGTGCTTCACTTCTTTTCTTACCCTGAAGTGCAAACTCGTCAACAAAATACATAGTGGATTCATGGAAGAAAACATCCATGGTCACATACATATTTTGTGTAAAGGATGGTAACATTGGTAACCTTTTGTATTAGCAGCATATTCCAAGAATACACATAGAAGAGCTCGAGATTCAAATTTGTTTCATTGATGTGGATAAAGATGAACAAATGCAGTACAACTAAACACATGTGGAAGAAGGTTGGTTGAGGCTGACACTTGAACAAGATTAGTGAGGACTACATGAGAGGTGCGAAAATCCAATACACTAGAGGAAAGCTAGACTAACCTCAAGGAGATGTCGGTTCTTCCGTTCGGCCATCATATTCTACTTGGGTGTGTAGGGACATGTAGTCTGGTGAACAGTACTACAATCAGCTAAGTACTTTTTCAAATCTGCGCTCGAATATTTGCCTTCATTATCATTGTGAAGCACTTGTAGGTCAGCCTTGTACTAACATTGAATCAACTTATGGAACCATTGAAACAATTATTCACTTCACCTTTGGATTTCATAAGACAAATTCCATCATTCAGATACAATCATCGATAAATATAACAAACCAGCAAGCATCTCCCAAAGTAGTGTGCTTGTAAGTTTCCCATATATCGGAATGAATGATCATAAAAGGAACTGAATTTTTATTCAAACTCGGGGAATAAGAAATACGATGACTTTTAGGTAGTTCACAAGTACCACACTAAAACCTAGAAACATCAAACTACGAAAAAAAATTCAAAAATAACTTCTTCAAATAACAAAAGGAAGCATGCCCTAGATGATGATGCCATAGCCAAATCTTAAATTTTTTTTCTTTTCTCCCTCGGATGCATCTACGGACAGAACTTGAGTCAATTGTCTTGTGCTATCAGATACTAAATCAAGGTAGTAAACCTTCCATCATCTAACCCCATAACCAATCATCTTTCTTGTCCGGATATCTTTCTTGTCCGGACATCTGTTGGTTCAATTGAATCCTCGCCAGTTATCGGGGTAGGGGTTCCATCAGCGGTGGAGACATTAGTTTTGATGGAGGGTTCTAATTCGTAGACTTATCTAGAATCGAAAATCATATGATTCGTAGCACCGAAATCAATTATCCATTAGTTGACCACAGTGGTTACATGTTCGATCTGAAGGAGGATGATTGGATCCGTTAGTTGACCGAGCAGCAAGAGTTCTGAATTAGTCTGGTGGTGGGTGGTTTCGAGTTGTCAGTGCAGCAACATTGGGCTTCAATTCAGCGGATTTCTTCTAGTTGGCCATGGTGACAAACTTGCGGAGGAGTTCGATTAGGCTTTGTGGACTTTGGGACTAGCGACGACACGAAAGGCAGGCCAAAAATTCGATTCGGCGTTTGGCGTTGAGCAGCAATCGCTCAATATGTACGGTACCAAGAATCCGATTCTAGGTTTATGTCGGCGGAAGCGAGCTGAACTACAACTTGTTTTTTGGGAGACCGCGACAGAGAGCAACGACGTGGGCTGTTCGATGAAGTCGGCTGAACGACAACTTCTTCTTTAGGTGGGCCACGGCTGGAAGAAGTTTTTTTTTTTTCTTTTTTGATTTTTTAACCTAGGCTTGTGATGCCAACTTAGAATCCGTGAATGCTTCAATATCATTCTTCTGGAAGAAATATGTATAGTTGTACAACTATAATCACAATTAATCTAGAAAACTTATTTTAAAAAAAATCCTCAGTACAATCAATTACAATATTTACATTCCTACTTTTAACATGATCTTTTTTTAATCATTTTGGTGATAGTAGGGGACTGTGGCCCAAAAGCTAAAGAAATTTGTATTAGCCAAATTGATTTTTTTTAGGGAAATGAATGAAGATGATTATTTTGTAAATTTCAATTGTTGAAATAATCAGTTTTTCAGTTGGTCGTTGATGTCTAATTATTTTATTAATCATTGATCACTATGCATCAACATTTAACTAGTATGTTGTCAAATTAATTTTGATTATTTCAACCATTTAAATTTAATTTATGATTATTTTAATCAATTTCTCTTCTTTGTAAAAGGTTTGATTATTAGATGCAACTGACAGAGAGAAGGGATGCTTTAATCTTTTAGGAGGTCTTTAATTAATAATATTCCCAAAAAAGTAATCAGGTTACAGAAAGAGGGCTTGGAGGGAAAGCGTTTTACCTATTTGGCATTCCAATCAGGTATTTGCTTATCTGATGCAATAATGAAGTATATATAAAGAAGTAACCAAGACCTTGTGTTTTAAGAGAGACTTTTTAAACACAAGAAGATGAAATAGTCGCAGTTCCACCGAATTTTGTAAAGAATATATGTAATGCTATCAAATTTCTGTAGATTGCCAGCCAGATGCCTTTGCTTGCAAGAAATCTAGTTGACTTCCCTATTATCCAGATTTCATGATCTTATTATAATTGTCATGTCAGCTGGTCCATGCTGTGAGAAAGCCACCATGCATGTGTCTCTTTGCAGGTAACTCTCACATTTTTGTTGGTGGAGATCTTCACGTAGAAACTCATTCCATATCTGATACAGTACGGGAACTGTATATTTCCTAATTTCTTTTCTTAGATGTCGTTTTACTGCATTTTCTGAGTTAAGAATCTTACTTACAGTCTTACTGTTTTACTTTAAACTTTAACTCTTGTACATGGTTAATTAACTCACCTTCTCCTCTTACCCTTCACGGTTCCACCAGTGGGGTTCTGAGGTGTAGAGCTGATGATTTCATTGTTACTAGCTCGGTGTATTGAAGGACACAGAAAAATCAAATTTCGTTTTGTTTACAGCAATATATAGGGTCCATATAACCAATCTGACGCACCAAATAATTCATTGTCATATTGGCTTTGCAACACTACCTTTAACAGCAAGGAGCTCCTCAAAATTTATCTGCATACATATAGTCCCTGTGGTCTGTTTTTAGCTTTTATGTTAGGGAAAATTAACATCCGATGCCCTTCACTTCAACGCTTTCATGTTGTTCACTAACTTTCTTCACTACACTTGTATTGGTGAAGTCCTGAACTGGGAATCTAGGGAAGATAAATGAATGGACATGAGATCAATATACCCCTTGCTAATCTAATTTGATTTAATTTTCAAATGTTGAATTATATAATGCAGTGGCAGAACCAGAACTTTGTAAAAAACTACTAATATAGAGCCAACTAGAAGATAATAAGTTAAACACACAATAAAGAACGGATGAAATCTGTTGTCAAAGGTGGAAAGTGAATTAACATATGTTTAATAAAAGTGCAGCAAGTTGTATGTTCTTTCTTAGTTCTTACAAAGTTCAAAAGGAGATTGAGTTCAAGCCAAGATAAAGCATAAGAATTGAGCTCGGACATTGTGTTTAATTGAAAATTAATTTAATTTTGAGAAGAAGAGAGATAAAGGAGGGGAAAAAAAATATAGGAGTAAAGAGTTGTGCTACAAATGGAAGAAGGACTAAGATAAGATAAGCTGCGAGTGGAGTACGCTGGCCCAAAAACGCTAAATGTCACCCACAAAACATTGCTTTCATTGAAATTGTTATAATGGTCAAAATAAATTAATAAGGAGGATTACATTGAGTCGTTGGGTCATGTGCACTCAATACCCCCACTGAAGCTTCGCCACTTACCAACATACTTTTAGATTCTTTAAGAGTTAGCAGATGCACGAGAGTAAAGAATCAAGTCATTTTAATACTCATGTGTTAGTAAAGGCAAATAAAGTCGAGAATAAAAACCCATATGGGGTAAGTGAGCTTCTCCTTATTTAACAGGTTTAGTGTCATCAGAGAACTTGTAAGCTAAATTAATGGCTATACCTTTACTTCTTCGCCATGCTCATTATTCATAGATCCTCATCAATAAAATCAAAATTATTTAATCTTATTTATTAAACAATTGTGTGTGTTCATATTCATAGACAGATTCACAACAATCTTATAAAGTTAATTATTCATTAAAATATAGGGAAATACCTAAAAATGGGACAATTTCTTAATATTAGGACATAAATATGACATTTCTAATATGCACACAGCATGCACAACAATCAAACAGAAATAGGATTTTTCCTATACCTTGAACTGACCAAATTGTCCTTCCATATAAATGGGTTATCTAGAAATTTCAACTCTCATTTCTCATTTTGTAGAGAGAAAAACATAGAGGAGAAAGATGAGAAATCTCTCTCCCCCAATTCTAGTTCAAAGAACCCTAAGCCACCCATCTTCTTCATCCAAGAGCTCTCTCTAACCCACCCATCTTCTTCATCCAAGCTCTCTCTCTTTCTCTCTCTATGCTCTCCCTCTATATTTAGAATTTCGAATATGCTCAAGAGCTTTTTCTCTAACCCACTCATCTTCTTCAATTTTTACCTTTTCATTCGTAGGCTTTGTGAACTGGGTTGCTTAATTTTGTTTTTTGATTGATGGATTTATGGAGTTGAAGTGATTGTTTTGGTGTTTCTTGGAGGAGACCCAAAACCTTCAATTTTGATTTTTGCTTTTTTATCATTTCTCTTATTTATATGTGGGTTTTCATTTCTTCTATCTTCTTCTTCCCTCTGCTCCTTCTCTCGATCCCAAATTTACAAGCAGTAAAATAGGGTTTAGCTTTTGCTGCAATTAAATGAAAAAAACGTAGTAAAGGTCAGTTGCCTTCTGGAGAAGAGATAAATTTGAAGGAAAAGAGATAAATCAGAGTGGAAAGAAGAAAGAGAGAAAGATATGGACAAAATTGTTTCATGTACTCGTTCGCTCTCTTCGTATTAAGCTCACGCATACACTGTATGTACACGACATGCACAGGACATGCACATGTTATGCTCATAGATCTAGGCTCAACCCAAAAACCCATAGCTCACAGCTCTCTTTAAAATCAGAAAAAAATGACCCGAAACTTTATATGAAGAATCGAAGATTAATTAATTTGAATTTGGTATCAAATTTGATTGGGTTCAAATATTTCAAGGATTTGAAAAACTTGCAGTTTGAATAAGCACGAAAGAACCCAACTGAATCAAAGGAAAAAAGTAGTAAACTACATTAATGCGAAGAGTATCAAGGATGTAAATACGCACCATCTACACATAATACACTATATGCACACCACATGCACATAATATGTACAGTACATGCACATGATATGCACAGAACGAGAGAAACTTTAACGGCAACATATTGGTATAGTGGATACAATTAAAACATAATTGTTATGTATATATGGTTACAGTGATAGTTTGAAAAGTCTTGTTACATATATCAATCACCGCTTAACCGTGCACGTGGAAAACATGATACTCATTGACATTATTTCACGGACACGCATGACTCTTAACATCCTCTAATTTTATTTTATTTTTATTTTTTTTGCAGAGGCTAACTAGGCTGTGATCATACTCGTTGAATTTTGGGGCACAACATACATGCATCATAATTAGTGAACATTCCCGCTTCTCATATTAAGATGTAGCCATGCACACCATATGTGCACCACATGCACATTACGAAAAAAATTTGCACAAATTTCTGTAATTGGACACTTGAATCAAAAAAATTTCCATCTCAATCTTGTAGCACATCAAAACTTGAAATTTATTCCACAACCCATACGTCCCAACATGAAACACAAACCTTAATTTAACTTCTAAGTATTAATTCATCTTACAACAACCCATTTATTCCATAAATCATTGATAAAGGAACTTGGAACTAAACACCCTACCTTACTATGTCTACATAAACTTCAGTCGTCGGAAAAAAATGGAACTTTCCGGCCAAAACAGAAAATATGGTACAAAACCCAGTTCACTCTCCTAACCTCTCTCTCGCATCCCTTTGTTCGAAATCAGAGATATGAGGTGAACCCAAAGCCTAGCTCACTTTTCTCGCATCTCTTTGGACTTCCATCGCTTTGAAATCAAAGCTTAGAGATCTGAGGAAGGGAGAGAGAGTAGAGAGAGAAAATGAGAGAAGAGAGAGAGGAATGGAGAGAGAGTAGAGATAGAGAAATTAGAAAATGGGAGGAATAACCCATTTAAATGCAGGTATTTTAGTAATTTCGATTTTATGCATGGTTTGTACATGGTCGGTTTATCCTATTTCTGTCCCAAGATTAAGAAATTGTCTCATTTTGGGATATTTCTCTAAAATATATGGTGCAATGGTTACAAAAGCTAACCATTATGTGCCTAATCCTATATTTATAATTGCAATAATTTGTAGAGAATTTTTATTAGCACTCCAAAAATCTCATTCTACACTCTAAGCTTTTTATATTAGGAAAGAAAAAAAAACACTTGTGAGGAGTGTAAAATGAAATTTTTGAAGTGCTAATAACACTTCCCTAATTTGTATCACTTCTATAAAATATAATATGAAGTACAGTGCAGGACACTGTATCAGTATATTTAATATTTATGCCATAAAATTTGGTTTTTGTTCTGGAATAAAAACAAGAACAGGGGGATCAAGCTGTTTGACTGAGCTTCCAAAAGCTGAAGAATCTGTGAAGACCATGTGTATCACTAAACTCTATGGCCAACTGTAGCCAAAATCCAGTACACCTACAACCACGAGTCTTACCAAGAGACCCAGAAAAAAATTTTATGGACCGCCACTTGTTGAATTAGAAGATGCCGTGATGCCTTTACTCAAAAGGTCCTCAAGTATTTGTAGAACGCAAGTGTACAGTGGGAACTGCAAGAGAAACTTACGCGTAAGCCTATTTCTAGAGTCATATATGACCTTTTAACTTTTGAAGTGCATTGAAGAGTAATTGAATCTAATTTTTAGTTAAATATAATTTTTTTTTACTTCAAGTTTTTCGGTGTATTAGAGATAGCCTAATGCGTTGCATAGATGCTTTTTTTTTTTTTTACCCTCTCATTAACGATGTTAAAGTACGTAAAGTGTGGTATCATAAATCTGATTAAGTAATACATAATATTACTAATTACATCAAGGCCTTTTGTGTAATTCTACATTTTAAATTCTACAAGTATTTAAATTAAGAACAATATCGATATTGATTAACAATGAACTGCTGAGTTGTCTTTGAAACTTTGATAAACAAACTTTCTTTAAATATACTTTGAGAAACAAGTTTTGCAAGTATTTTGCAAATTTGGCGGTAAGTTATTATCGAACAACTCTCTATATCTCTTTCATCATGTATTACTTATGTGTTTAAATAAATTCAAAAGACAGTTTTGACAGAAAATTATAAGTTATTATCAAACCTAATTAACGATAGAGGTTGAATGTATGAAGACGGCCGTAGGCTCGTAGCCTTGTATATAAGTTGTGGAGGAGGACCACCGCGGTGCATCAACCACATGATAATTAACCCAACCTGCTGTCTGCATCCACGTGACAGCATGAGAGCTTTATGCCCTAGTTTTTTTTTTTTTTTAAAGAGAAAAGGCCGCAACAGACCACCTTCCCCGCTGACACCCTTTTCTACCCAGAAAAGAAGAAGATAAGAGGGGGAAAAAAATATATATATATAAAATTATTGATAACATGGAGAGTAATTTAATTTTTTATAAGTATATGTAACCTTTTTTCCAATATGAGATTTATAGTCTCAACGTACCCTTATATGTGGCAAATTCTCTGTTTTTAGAATGGCTCTAATGACTATATTTTGTAAGAATAGCTTACATACATCATTATCAACTAGCATATAGAGTCATAATTAATCCAAGTCCATACTAACAAAAAAAATAATAGACACATACCTAAGGGCGAAGAAGACATAATGCTCAGAAATCAAGAAAGTCTTCTACTCCCACAAAATTGTATGCTTATGCTTTAAATAGGACTTAACAATTTTTTTTTAACAAACGATATTATCTACATTAAAAGGGGAGGGGGTGGGCTTAGCCTTACAGTGGACTAACAATAATGTGGTTCAAATTCGTTTTTGACGAAAATCGAACCTAAGACCTCTCGCTCACAATGGACTTAACACATTTTTAAGCCAGTATTTGGAGAGCAGGGACCAACCTTTTTATAGTCACATAAACCTATTGATATCCACGTTGTATGCTTATGCTTTTAATAGGACTTAACACATTTTTAAGCTAGTATTTGGAGAGCAGGATCAACCTTTTTATAGTCACATAAGCCTATTGTTATCCACCTATAAGGAATACAATAAGCCTCTCAATAACTCATAATAACTACAAAAAGTCCTTTACATTATTTTTTTTGAATGTTTCATATAACCTACCTTTACAAAACTCTATTAACTTAATCAATACAATTCTATTAAATAATGATTATGTCTACTCAAATTCTTACACATTTATGTTAAGTCTGGTTGCTCGGGCCGTTGTACCTTTTAAAATTTAACATGTAGACAACACAAATTGAATGACGTATATCACGTATAGCCGTTGAGCTTCATATATAAGGCAATATGTTCTGATAGTATAAAAAAAATTGAAATTCAATCTTAAAATCAATTGAAAATGTAGAAAAGAACTCAATTACTTATACACAAATGCAATAAAATGAATGAATCACTTTTCTCATATTGATATTGATGCTCTTGACAAAGAAAAATATATACTGGCTAAAGACAGAGCACTACCGTTGGTTCCCGCGCACCCTCAACGTGCTCTGTCATTCTTTTTTTACTTCTCTCTCGGTCTTCAACATCCTCGATAATCGATATCACTCCCGAAACACCAATTTTTCTCAATACTTTGTCACGTCCTCTATTACATTTTTAGTTTTATAAAGTTTTGTTGAGGTCTTCTCTGACAACACCACCCATTTCTGTCCTTCAATGCCCCGCAAAAAAAGTAAAGTATCGGATCCCTTTCCACTTAATTCATCTAGATCGAAATTCGAACAGTTGAAATTTAATTCAACGGTTACAGTTATTATCATTTTTAAAGGATCCCTATTTGTAATCGTTGGATCAAATTTCAACAACCCGGATCATGAACTAGGTGGATTAGGTGGAACGGGATCCGGAAATGATTCATTTCCCGCAAAAAAAATCTAAGTTTTAAGGGAGTTTTAACGAAACACTCCCGGTACTGTTTGTTTTTAACAAAAATGACATTTTTACCTTAAAAAGTAACTTCTGGTACTATTTACTTACAACACATGTTGATCATTTTAATTAAAACTAAATGTTTTCAAACATTTTTCATTAGTTTCTTAAGTTTTAACCTTTCAAACAAAAAAAAAATGCCATCGATTCATTAGTATTTATATAGAAGTTTTTGTAATAAATTTTAGTAATTTGTAAGTTGAGAGAGAACATCAACAGTTAACCGCTCTTATTCGGAGGATTTAAATGGACTGCGTAAACTGTTGTAGTGACTGCACAAACAATAATTTGTGTTATCGTCCAACAACATTAGAGCAAGACGTCATGTAACAGTGCCCAGTGCAGACTCGAAAAACATCGACTTTATATAATACTTGATTGAATGAATCTTTTATTATTTTTCCATTTTTCCATCAAATTGATTGAATGAATCTTAAGCTTTTAGCTGAACAAGTCACATTCTTGGGTTTCTCTCTCGAGCTTTCTATATCAATCTTTAGAGTTAAAAGAGGTCGCACTTTCGTACAAGCCACGGTCATCCCCACTGTCATTATCTGTCACTTTGTGTTCTCTCTTTCTCTCTCTCGGCCTCCTACTTGCTGCTGTAAATGCAGCTGGGTTTTAGTTTTACTGTATTATCTGATGGGGAGGAAGGGCGGCACTTCCTGGTTGACTGCTGTCAAAAGGGCTTTCAGATCTCCCACTAAAGACGACGAAGATCAGAAGGTCCATTCTTCTTCGTCTTTAAAACCCAAAATCTTTTCACTTTCTTTGTTTTTTGTATCTCTGTTTTTGTTACTGGGCAGCAAATCCAGAAAATGTATATTTACCTTTGGTTTTCTGGGGTTTCTGTAGAAAAGAGAGAAACGAAGGTGGATTTTCAGAAAACCCACAAGTTTAAACCAACAAGAAACAGTGACCCAAGAAGCAGCCGCGGAGCAAAGGCATGTTTCAGCAGCTGCAGATCAAAAGGACGTGCTTTCTGTGGCGGTGGCCACGGCGGAGGCAGCGATGGCCACCGCCCACGCAGCCGCGGAAGTGGTTCGGCTGACTAGGCCATCCAATCACGCCAGAGAAAATTACTACGCCATTGTTATCCAGACAGCTTTCAGAGGATACTTGGTAGGTTTACAGCATTTAATATGACCAGATCTAAACTTCTGTTTGGTTGCGGTGAAAGTTAAACAAGAAAATGGGAAATTGGGTTTGAATGTTGTGTGATTTTGTTTGTGGTTTAGGCAAGGAGGGCGCTTCGTGCGCTTAAAGGGCTTGTGAAGTTGCAGGCACTGGTGAGAGGCCATAATGTCAGGAAACAAGCAAAGATGACGCTCAAGTGCATGCAGGCTCTGGTTCGAGTACAGTCTCGGGTGCTCGATCAGCGAACCAGGCTTTCTCATGAAGGCAGCAGAAAGTCTGCGTTTAGTGACACCACCAGTAGGGTTTGGGAATCGCAGTATTTTCAAGAAATTTCGGATAGGAAGTCCCTGGTGAGTTAGATACATTCCCAAATAGCAACAAAGTTTACTTTTGAAATGTTAATCTTCGATGCTCAAGTGGTTTTCTTGCTTTTGACATTGAAAATTGCAAACAGGAAAGAAAGGAATTGGCCGTCTGATAACTGTTTGGTTTTAGTTTTAAGTTTCGTGTTATTGTGTTAGATATGCTTTTAGAAACTGCAGAGGAATTTGTGCGCAATGTTACTTAAAAATACCTTCTTTGTTATGATTAGTGTTAGTGGAAGTAATTTTTTTTACAATGTTAGTGGAAGTAGCTTTCTTGCTCTCTCTTGCTTTCACTTACAACAAAGAAAGAAAGAAAGAACACAGTAGTTCCAAGATAATTGAATTTGTGTATTGTTGTGTGTAGCAGTCTAGAGAGGGAAGTAGCATAGCAGATGATTGGGACGAACGTCCTCACACCATCGAGGAAGTAAAAGCCATGTTGCAGCACAGGAAAGAAGCTGCCATGAAGCGAGAGAAATCGTTGTCCCAAGCCTTTTCTCAACAGGTCTGTTATCCGCTTGAATCCGCTATAACTCTGTTTTTTTCCTTTTCTCAATGGTTTCATTTCATTCATGAGCTAATCGGTCTCAATTTTCTGTGTGATCGAAGATATGGAGGAACGGCAAGACCCCATCTATGGGAAATGAGGATGAGCTTGAAGAGAGACCGAAATGGCTGGATAGATGGATGGCCCCAAAGCCGTGGGAGAGCAGAGGAAGAGCTTCAACTGACCAGAGAGACCACATTAAAACAGTCGAAATCGACACTTCTCAGCCTTATTCAAGTTTAGCACCAAACTACAGAAGATCAAGCGCAAGCCAATACCACCAAAACCAACAACAAAGACCCAGTTCACCAAAGCAAAGACCCGGCTCACCTAAACAAAGACCCAGCTCGCCACTCCATAGAGATAGAGCCTACCAAAGCCAACCCTTTCATCATCACTCCCCTATCACACCCTCCCCATCGAAAACCCGGCCTGTCCAAGTCCGGTCTGCCAGCCCTCGTTGCATTAGAGAAGATAGAAGTTCCAATGCATCTCAAACTCCAAGCCTTAGGTCCAACTATTTCTACACTGGTGCTGTGCACCAACAACATAGCAGCAGGGCTGGTAGCACAAGCAATAGTAGCATTGCCAATTCTGGTGTTGCATTGCCTAATTACATGGCTGCAACTGAGTCTGCCAAGGCTCGGATACGCTCTCAGAGTGCACCCCGGCAAAGGCCATCTACACCAGACCGGGAACGAGCAGCCGGATCAGCAAAGAAAAGGCTCTCGTTTCCAGCTCCTGATCCTTATGGTGTGGCAATTGGATATGGAGGTTATGGACACAGCTTGAGGAGTCCAAGCTTTAAGAGTGTGAGTGCATCGCATTTCGGCATGGAGCAACAGTCTAACTATTCTTCTTGTTGCACTGAGAGTCATGGTGGTGAGGTTTCCCCTTGTTCAACTAGTGACCTTAGGAGGTGGTTTAGGTGATTAAAATTGATTGTGAGCTATAACTTGTCACAATCTTTTAGTTTGATTTGAATTGTGATTAAGAGGTAGTTTTGACCACTAAATAATGTTCTAGTGGCAATTGGGATGTAATTTTAGAGAGCAGTGAGTATTTGGGTAGGTAGCAGAATGAATCTGATTGAAGTTTCCCCCCCTTTTTATGATTGGCTTGAAGTTAAAGGAGCAAGTGTGCTTTTTTTTTATTTTATATTTTATGATGAACATTTTATTTTATGTCTTTCTTGTTGATAATCCATGAAAGAGACACAAGATACAACCAGTGCATCTATGTGCAATGTGCCATTATTGACAAACTTTGTGACTTAGTTGATTACAATCTTCCCTCTCTTGTTTTCCTACAATTTCTCTGTCACATTCCGGCCCGGGGCGGATCATTTCCCGGGCCCGCTCCACCACCGTAGCACGATATTGTCCGCTTTAGGCTTACCATTCCCTCACGGTTTTGTTTTTGGGAACTCACGAGCAACTTCCCAGTGGGTCACCCATCATGGGATTGCTCTAGCCCCCTTCTCGCTTAACTTCGGAGTTCCTACGGAACCCGAAGCCAGTGAGCTCCCAAAAGGCCTCGTGCTAGGTAGGGATGGGAATATACATTTAAGGATCACTACCCTGGGCGATGTGGGATGTCACAATCCACCCCCCTTAGGGGCCCGACGTCCTCGTCGGCACATTTCCGGCCAGGGATTGGCTCTGATACCATATTGTCACATTCCGGCCCGGGGCGGATCATTTCCCGGGCCCGCTCCACCACCGTAGCACGATATTGTCCGCTTTAGGCTTACCATTCCCTCACGGTTTTGTTTTTGGGAACTCACGAGCAACTTCCCAGTGGGTCACCCATCATGGGATTGCTCTAGCCCCCTTCTCGCTTAACTTCGGAGTTCCTACGGAACCCGAAGCCAGTGAGCTCCCAAAAGGCCTCGTGCTAGGTAGGGATGGGAATATACATTTAAGGATCACTACCCTGGACGATGTGGGATGTCACATTCTCACTCTCTTAGCTCCTAATTTAAACCAGAATTCCGCAGGTTCTCTCTTTGAGAAGTTATTGTTCTTTCCACTTATGTATTAATACACGTTTATTTATTCATTTTGTACTCTAGATGATTCGGATTCAAAGTCTAAATTAATTGTTCATTTACATTGTAACACGTGAATTGGGATACCAATGTTCCAATCCTACATCACAATTCTTCATGTTCTTCACTATAATTCTTTCATGTTTCCAGCCTTTTACTTAATTAGTTGCACATTTCCAAATTAATTATGCCGCGTTTAAAATTTAAAGACAATGTGAGGCTTATAATTTAAGTAGTTAAGAACGATAATTTTTGCATATGAGGCCCTTCCCTGTTTCTTGTATATAAAGTTTGGATTTGGATCTCATCTGAATCCAAATTGTGGGGATCTTAGTGATCCTCACATATCAATCATTCATCGTATATCGTGCAGTCAAAAATCATTTGAATTTTATTATTTAAAATTAAATATAAATAGTAACTAACAAAAATCAATTACACGATATACAATAAACAATTAAAATATAAAGATTCTTATAATTCTCATAAACAGTTAAAATGTTAAGATTCTTATAATTCTCATCCACAAAATTTAAGGACAATGGATCATTAACTATTTGCACTTTAATATCTTTTACGCCTCCTTTTTTATCCATTAAAGGTGCAGCCTTTTTATGATTATTATCTGTCTGATCGAGTATTTTCTTCAAACTTCAGAAAAAATCATGGACCAAATTCATAGGGAAACAGTGGCACTGAAAACTCCATGTGCATCTTAGTACAGCGACCATGTCCTGGGTCTGAAAAGTGGCCCTCTTGCTTTTTCCTACTTTATGATTATGTCTGCAAATGTAGGTAGCATCATCAAAGTGATAAGTAGAATGACTACTTACTGAACACCCTTTGGAAATTGATGAAACTGTCTTTCCCACTTCAATTTTTTTTTTCAAGGAAAGAAGATAATATGTGCAATGGTGGAGATGCCTAATATATCTCAAACTGTTTTGTTTATACAATTATATATGTGCAATACGGGATACGAGGGTTTTTGTGTGGAATATTTCTCTTAGTGCCGCACATAGTGGGAAAAATTTCATCGGTGCCTAATGTGGTCACCTAGTCATCGTATAGATTGCTTGGAAACCCAACTGAAATTTGGAATATTTACTCAGCATATCATGTGCCCACTAAAGTTTAGTAAATTTGAGAAATATGGGCAAAATGGGTTTCCTATTCTGTCTGACTTAATTTAAGGAAGTATAGATACATAAGGATTCCTAATGGGCTTATGATGGGCGTATCCTATTAAGGCTATGTACTTTATATCAGTAAGAGCAATTTCTCCGTTGCTAAGGCCCCCTAGGGCTATTCACTATTTAATCCATCCAATGAACAGTAACTGCTTTTTGCATCTCCACCCCTACACTGAATAGTCCTGACAATAGATAATAAAATAATAGTATTTTTTTTATTTTTCAAATAATACAAAATAATTATTTTAAGAAAAGTAAAACAGAAACACCACCCAGTGGTGACTCAACAGAATTGAACAAAATAGAATCGAATAGTTCCCAGTTCCGTCTCTCTCTGTTTCTATCACTCTTTGCAAATTGCAATGTCCGGAAACCACCATGTCCTCCGCTTGGTGCTCTCATGCCGCAAAATCACAGCACAGGTGACGAGCCCCAGCAGCTCCTCAATCATAGTCATGGCCTCCTCCTCCGAGCAAGAGTTCGTTGCCCGCTACTGATCCAATCTCAACCGCTTCCCTCACTCCCAAACCTTCTGGGATGCCAAGGTCACCTATCGCGTCAGTGAGAAACTCGCCCTCCGTCTCCAGGATATCGACGTCACCGGCATCGAGATCGACCTCTGCGAAAAGCTGTTCAGGCCCGTCCACCACCGCATCAGGGTGTTGCCGCTCTTCGACTTTGTCTAGGCCTGTCCACCATGTGGCTGACGTCGCCCAGACGTCAACCTTGTGTCACGTGGCCTTCGAGCTCTCGGGCCCGCTACTTGTGCCGGGCCTCTCCCTCGGGCTCGCTTGGGGTCAATCGTCAGCACACGCTAGACCTCATTGCTGGGACTATCTGGCCCTGTTTGAGAGCCAGTCCATCGAGCTATTACCCACGGTGGAACTGCTCTAAGAGTCTGTGTTGGTGTTTCACATAATACATCACATTTGGTATTGTAACTTCTTGTGGAAACCAATAGAAGAACTCTTACTAGCATGCATGGAGAAACAACAAAAGGAAAATGTCTTTGAAACTTTGTGATTGAGGTTAGTACTCTAGTGTGTTTTAAATATATGAACACCTTAATTAATATTTTTTAATTAAGCTACTTAACGAACTTGCTGTAATAATTTGCATCAAACTCGCCATTTACAAGAGTCGAATTTTAGACCTTCCAGTCCTAACCTTCCACTTAACAGTTGAAAAAATATATATCTAAACCGTAGCACTAATTGATAATTGTTCATTTATAAAAAAATAATTATCTTGTTATTAGTTATTTTTTAGATTGCAGTGCAAATTAATTAGCAGAGGACAGTTCAAAGCTAACTGAACAACCTTTTAACCTTTTATGCGGAATCCTGTATTTTTTAAGGAAAACTAATGAAAAAGATTTGAAAACTTTGAGTTTTAACGATAAGGACAAAATAAAGGGTAAAGTGAATAGTACCAGGATTGACTTTTTAGTGTAAAAATATAGTTTTTTGTTAAAATGAACAGTACCGGAAGTTTTTCGTTAAAATCCCCTATTTTTTATTGCAAAACTCTTTATTTTCATATGCGAAACTATTGCATTTTTTTTACATTTTCTCTGTTGCGAGAAGTGGTTTCTTCCTGGTCCATCTCTAAAGCTCTTATCATGAAGAAAATCCTCTATCGCACCTTTCTCTCCGCAACATTGGGGATCAAAGCCAATCGAAAGATATGAAGAAGTTGAGGTTCCATCATAAAATCAATTGGCAATATGGAGAGTTATAAGTTCATGCAAGGTCCCTCATCCTCCCATCAATGTGGGACCTATTCTCAACACGTCCCCTCACGTGTGGCGAATTTTCAAGCCTAACACGTGAACAACACAACGGGGTGACGACGTGGAGCGCATGTGGCCGTTTGGCTTCACACGTGGGACAACCTGTTCTAATACCATGAAGAAGTTGAGGTTTCACTACAAAACCATTTGCCAATATGGAGAGTAGCCCAACCTTTAATAAGCTCATGCAATGTCCGTTTTTCCATCAATATAAGGCTCATTCGCAACAAGATGGCGACGTTGCCATTCCGCAGAACACCCCAATGCCCTCTTCCCCCGAGTTTCACCACCCAAACCAGCACTTAGAACGGCCAACCCCAAACAACCCATACCCAACACCAATCATTTGGATATTTAGAATGGAAGTGGAGTCCAGATTGTTTGTTGTTGTGGACTGTTGTTCTTTGCAAATCTTTGTTTTCAATGTTGGTGTTTACTACAAGAGTATTTCTTAGTAAGACATTCATTCGAATTCTATAGCTTTTACTACGCGAGATTTTTGTCCTTCATAATTTATCTAGCTGCGCAGGATTTTGCGCAATGTAGTACTTCCATAGAAGCTTTTTGGATCTCTCAACCTTTTTTTTATAATTTTAATCTTGCAGGTTATGTTAGAATGACTCGTGAAAGTTCACCTTAGTTAGGACATGGTGAAAGTTCACCTTAGTTAGGACATAGTGAAGGTTCATCTAAGGGAGACTTAAAACTAAACTCTTGCGTCCTTGAAGCCAAGAGCAAAACCTTATGCTTGCGTGTTTGAGTCTTTTTGGCCTTGGGAAGAGCGGACTGCCGTAGTTAAACCACTAACTGATTTTTTTTTTTAAATAAAGAAAAAAAATATTGAATTTTAACATGATAAAGTGTAATATTAATTTTATAAATAAATTATCTTGAAATTGGGTATACCTTGATCATCAACATTTTGAATTTTATTACATTTTTATTTATGCTTTAAGGTTTCAGGTTTGTTATTTTGATATTTTATAATGTTTGTTTGTCAGTGATTGTTTTTGGGTTTTTGAAGAAGAACTAAGGGTTCAATGTAGTTTGGGATTAGGGTTTTAAAATGTTGTTTTGGGTTGTTGTAATAATAAGGATATTATTAAACAAACGAGAATGCCAAAACAGCTTCAAAATCCCAGGATGCTACATCGTAACTAACTTGTTATTCATACTAAACTGTAAGCTATATTTATAGAGAGCAAAACCTAAAAATCCTAATTCGGATGGGTTAGGCCCATATACTTAAACTAACAAGCAAACCCAAGTAATCATAAAATACTAATATTTTCCAACAAGTCCTTATTTAAGGACTGGCCCACCACTTTTGAGTACTCATGTAAGGACTTAAAGGGAATCTTTGTATCCCTGAAGGAATATTGCCTCCAATGGTAGAATCCCTAAATTTGAAGTTTTTATGATTTCATGTGATAATTTAATTAGATGCACATTTTTTGTTTATGTTAACTTCTTTTAATTAATTAAAAGCATTAATACCCGAGGTGACTATATTGTTAACAATGGCTATCTGGTGGCTAGGGAGTTGGTGCAATCTAACTTGGTCGGTGCTTCTATGTCGGCGGGGAGTAATTTTTTTCACCTCTCTGGAAGTCAATATGGAGGCCTAAGAGTCCCCCTAAGGTGAAAATTTTTACGCGAAAAGTTAGTCAGGACATTCTTCCGACCAGATGTAAATTTGCAAGGAAGGGGGTGCATCTCAATATGGAGTGGGGTGTGTATGAGGAACCTCGAAATGGAGGCGCATGTGTTCCGTGAGCGTAAGTTTGCAAAGGATGTGTGGTTGGGGTCTCCAGTGAGGTCTAGTTTCATGTCTGTACTGAGAGTGTCGATGCACGAGTGGCTACTTTCAGTGGTTGAGAATCAAAATTTAAGTTTGAACTTGTTTTAGGGTTTGTGGCAGACTTATAACTTTCTAGTGTGGAATGGCATTGGGGACAGACAACCTATGGAGGTAGTGCAAAAGGTGGTCTATTGGTACCAGGCGTTTTTGGCAGCCCATGAAGTGCCGAGTGTGCCAAAGCCGCTCCCTTAACTCAAATGGATGACCCCCTTTGATGGGTGGGTCAAAATCAATGTTGATTGGGCCACACAGCTGGAGCAGTTTGCAAGGTTGTGGGAACTGTGTTAAGGGATTGAACGAGGAAGTTCTTAGTAGCAAGAGTATGGAGGAAGGTGGGAATTGGGTATGTTTTCCACATAGAGCTTGAGGCAGTTTTGGAAGGCCTCTAGTTGGCGAGAATGTTGCAGGTTAGGTAGGTTATTGTGGAGAGTGATTCCTCTCTAGCTATTGCTGCTATCAATAACTATTCTTGAGATTTGTCAGAGTTTGGTTTACTAGCAGAGGATGCTAGGCAAGCGGTGGAGTTTCTTTCCTCGATCTAGTTTGTGTACATGCCAAGATCATGTAATGGGGTTGCCCATAAATTATCTAAGTTTGTTGTTTCTATTGGCAATGAAATTGTATGGTTTGAGGACCCTCATGATCTCATTCAGGACCTCCTCAGCCAGGATTTGATGTAGTTCTTTTTTAATTCAATAAAATATCAAGCTTTCGTAAATTTATAAATAAAAAAATAAAAAATAAAAAGCATTAAAATCATAAGCGTCAAAAGCACTAAAATCTTCAATCAAGATTTATGGGTCTTGTTTTCCACTCAAGATGCACATTTTTTTGTTTATATTAACCAATTTTTAATTAATTAAAAGCATTAAATTAAAAACATTAAAAGCTTCAATCAAAATTGTGAGCTCTGTTTTCCACTCAAGGTTGTCCCTATATGTGAGGACATACATTATGTATTAGGGACTCACTTTCTGCTCCTTTAGAGATTAATTTGTCCCTATATTTGTTTTATACCTATTTTATAAGATGGTTGTCCTTATTTAAGAACTCTACTGGAGATGCTCTACTTGTTCAATGATTCGGTTTCAGATGGAATCTTCGCATATTTCTCTTAATAAGTAAGTGGTTCGGATGAAAATGATACTGAAACCGCTTCCAAAGACTCAGCGATAGGGTAAGGGGGCATCCTCGCAGGGGCCCCTCTTCTGGGACATGACTTAAGGTTCCGATCTCGAGTTTGGATGAAGCCCAAAACCCGCCGGAGATAAACCCTGTGTCATAAGCAATTAACCATATAAAATATTTTTAAGTCTAAACTACAAATATAAATAATTAAAAAATGAGTCTCAAACAAATAATCACACTAAAATTTATTATTAGATGTGACTAATAATATTAATAAAAATTGCAACGCATATCATGAATCGATAAAACTAAAACTATAATGCACTATTAGGTAGTGGAGCAAGGAATGAGTTTTTGTCTAAGTGTTTGAAATACCAAATTTCCCAATAATTCTGCATGGAGCAAGGACTGAAATTTTCTCTCATGTCCATGCATGGCATCCCCAAATGGGATTATTGCACATTGATTAGTGCTTTCTTTCTTGAGTTCATCGTATCATCATTTGAGAAGGTGACGACTTCATCACGGCAGCATGAAAAATGGGGGTAGTTGCCTTAAGTAGCTTTCATCTATGACTTGATAAAAGTCGGCATCATCACATCACTATATTAGATATGGTGAGTACGGTGTACCTCATCACATAATTTTATCTTCTCGTATATATTAAACCCATTCTGGAACCCTAATTTAATAATAAAACAAGGGATCTCTTAACACACACACACACACACACACACACACACACATATATATAGTTATAATTGATGCAAAAGTGTGATGACCAGAACCACTTAAGCCACCACAAATTCCACAAAGAAGAAATACCACTACACTGTTGCCACACTACAGAAACAACTAGTCTTGTGGAGCACTAGTGCAGTATTGGTTTTGAAATACTTCTGATAGGGTTTCTACCTGTTTAGTATTATTTGTTCGCATGCACTCCACTCATCATATAAATTATAATGCAGTAGTATCCAAGTTGAACAACAACTGTCTTCGCTTCCCTTTCCCCACTCTTTATCTGTCTATGTACTTCAACAGTTCATTCATTTGGAAGGTACCATGCACTAATTGCAAAGCAACAAACACTCCGTGGATTTCAAGCTAAAGAAAATAATTCAGATGTTTCAAATAAGGACCACACCTGTCTGCATGTGACGATGCCAAACCGACAATATCAAGTATGGAAAAAAGGAGTATGATCTTTGCCTTATAGTTATAATATCTGGTTGATCAACTCCGAAGTACCAACTAGAATTGAAATAAAAATAAATAAATAAAGCGATATCACCTATACATACATACATACATATATATATATATTAGTCAAAATGGTCTCTGAGATTTGCATAACTCCTCACTTTGGTCTCTAATATTAGAAATTGATAGAATTGGTCCTGAGTTTGTTTACAATCAATCATTTTGGTCATTCCGTGAAAAATCTCCATAAAATAAGAATAAAATGACAAAAATATCATCAATTTTGGTCAAATTATTTTGGCCTGTCCAATTCAAAAAAGTTTCTCTCTTTGTTTATTAAATTGAGAGTAATTTTGTCATTTTGATCCTTATTTAACATAATTTTTCACCCAATGACCAAAATAATTGATGGTGGATAATCTCAATGACCACTTTTATTGATTTCAAATCTCAGGGATCAAAGTGAGGAGTTATGCAAATATTAAGACCATTTTAGTTAAAAAGCCATATATATATATATATATATATATATATTTATATTTTATGTTATAAGTATGATAAACCGATAATATTAACTTTAAGTTTATCCTTCATGTACTGTCTACAAAGCATTCCAAACTTTAAAAGTTTTTAGATTTCGTGCTAAGTATATATAAACAAGTTTATAAGTCATATATATATATATATATATATATACTCTTCAAGACCAAGAAATTTGAAGAACCACATCAATCATGTCTTTGTTATACACAAACTCAGTTAAGTTGGGGATCCTTCTCCGATCAATTTGTCTATTCATATTGTCATTCTCGGTGTGTATTTCAACCCCTCCAGAGGCCCACATAAAGTGTTCATCATCAACCAACACAAACTGCACCATCACAAACTCCTACGGCATCTTCCCCGATCGATCGGTTTGTCGAGCAGGCAGCGTAGCATATCCTTCGGATGAGGAAGAACTAATTTCAGTAGTGGCCAATGCAGCAAAGAAGAAAACCAAAATGAAGGTGGCAACTCGTTACTCTCATAGCATTCCAAAGCTGGTTTGTCCAAGTGGGGAAGATGGGTTGATCATAAGCACCAAGTACCTCAATCGTGTGGTGGAGATTGATGCTGAAGCAAAGACCATGACATTGGAGAGTGGTGTGACTCTTAGGCAGCTTATCAGTGAGGCTGCCAAGGCAGGGCTGGCCTTGCCTTATACACCATATTGGTGGGGTTTAACCGTTGGAGGTTTATTAGGGACTGGGGCACATGGTAGTACATTGTGGGGCAAGGGAAGCTCGATTCATGATTATGTGGTGGGACTTACAATTGTGAGTCCAGGAGGGCCTGGGGATGGTTATGTCAAGGTCCGAAGGCTCAATAATGGTGATAAAGATCTTAATGCAGCTAAGGTTTCACTTGGAGTCCTAGGAGTAATTTCCCAGGTATTTTTTATTACTGTTTTTGGCATTCCTAAATTACTTCATAGACTATTCATGTGCACAGAAGGCATATATATTTAGAACAAAAATGCTACTCTTACCACATTTTCTATATTATATTTGTATCATATCTCTAATAGAGATAAGACTCACATGTGTTAGTGGGTCATACCTCTATTACCGAGATGATACAAATTAAATATCTATTACAGAAGTGATGCAAATTAGGTATAAACAAAGTAATAAATGTAGCATTGCTCTGTTCAAAATAACCAATTCATATTTATAAAGATGCACCAGAGTCCATCTACTGGACAACCATGGAAGCTGAACTTCATATTTAATACGCATGGTTTGAGGGGCACACCCTAGGCCGTAGGGCTTTGGCTGGTACACGTTCGGAAATTAACTAAATTAGCTTATCTAATACTTAATGAAAATAGTGAGGATATCATATTTTTTTGTATCGAATTTATATACATGCAACGTCAATTAATGAATTTATTTCATTAGATATTGGTTATATGTATCACTTGTCACATAAAAATGTACTTTAATGTAGTATAAATTAATAACCAATAAAAGGAGTTTTAAATTGTACCAAATGACGCATCTCGACAAAGAGAAGGTATCAAATGATAACCTTAAAGAACAAGAAAATTAGAATATACCAGAAGTAAGATAAAATGTTAAAGTTTATTGATTGAAAAGTAAGAAAATTCTTAGGAGACTATTTTTTCATCACATTAGTACCATTTTATATGACAAATGACGTGCACATGTTATGTCAATTATTAAGTTTATCTCATTTTTTTTAATGAAATTAAGTTTATGTCATTGAAAATTGATTATATATCATAATTTTGCTATATCATGTGGTACAACATGTGTGGTCTCCTTAACATATTTCTTGACATTATGAAAAATGACCAGCTCTAACACTTTAAAGGTGATTTATATAGTTCTAACTTTCTAGGACTAGGAGTAAAACAGTAAAAGAATTCAACAAATAACTAAATACCAAAAAAGGTCCTAAAGTTAGAATGCTAAAAAACATTATAAACTACAGAAATCGGCCCAAAAAACCCATTAGTCACGCCAAAGAAATGGTTGAATTCTTGACGTTGTTTTCTTTATCGGTTCAATCGGATACTAGAGCTAAAATCTGCATAGATTTCTTTTGTTACCGAATTTGAACTTTTTAACTTGATCTTTGATTCATTCTGTCATTTAATCTACGTCACATTTTTGGAACAAAAACTTGTACCATGAAAAATGCTTATTTTACTGCCCTATGATAATGGGATCAGTTATTTACTGGGATTAGTCCTATGTGAGATACAGTGGGGAAAATGTATGATTAATATTAGGATAGGTCACATATATATATATATATATATATATATATATATATATATATAAAGAAACGTTTTAATTAATAATTTACTTCCAGTAAAATTACTTGCAAACACCAGCCATGACAGTAGCGATGATGACATGACCACCGAAAAAAAAAAAAAGAAAAAAAAAAAGAAAAAGGCCAGTTTATATTTTGGTCGACAGATTTAGTCGATCGTTACTTAAGTTTCTAATAATTTAAGTTGCTATCATAACCTTGTAATGTTTCATTTACTTTCCAGCCAAATACAAAAATAAAGCAAATTAGGGAAAAGGACAATTGGTGGAAATCATTGATAGTGTGTTACCCTGTCATCACTCACTCCATCAAAATACTAGATGGAGGTCATTTTTTGTCTTTAATTGCAAACTAAATCAAACTTCAACGCATCTTTATAAACTATAAAGATTGGATGGAAATCAAACTGAACTAAAGGCACACAAATCTAGATATATCTATTCTATATATTAACAAAATAAGAACTTCAACCAACATTTTCATAAAATAACAGTTATAACACTTTATACATAATTGAATTTAATTAAACATGAATAAATACGTCAATAAACTAATAAAAGCAAAAAAAGTTAAAAGAAAAATCACGTCTCCCAGACTCCCACTTCAACCCCCACTCCATCCCCTTCTTCCACGCCCCAATTTCTTTAATAACAAATAATATTAAGAGAGATAATTATTTTAATGACAAATAATAAAACAAAAAAATCTCAAGTGGCGAAATTATGCTGGTTGTTAGTAAGGAACCTCTCAATAAAATATATAAGCAGCATGTTTCATGCTGTAGAGACTAAAATATGCTCTCTCTCTCTCTTGGGTAGGTTACTCTAAATTTGCAACCCATGTTTAAGCGATCCATCACTTATCTGAGCGAGGACGATTCAGATTTGGGAGACCAAGTAGTTAAGTTTGGCAAGGAACACGAGTTTGCAGACATCCTATGGTACCCTAGCCAGCACAAGGCAGTCTATCGGATGGATGATCGAGTCTCCACCAATACCTCTGGCAATGGCTTATATGACTTCATTCCTTTTCGAGACACACCTTCCCTTGCTCTTGCAGTTGTCAGAACGACAGGTTTGCATACTATATATGTATATAGTTAACCACTTAATTACTAATTAGTGTTTAGAAAAGCAACATTACATTTCAAGATGTTACCTTTCATATATATATTTATTCCATAGTGTGTTGTTATTAGAACTCCAAAAGATCATTATGCACTCCTCCTAATTACATTTTTTTGTACGTTCTTATAGTCCAAATAATTATTTTAGAGTGTTAATGCAGTTCCCTTTATAAAACTTATGTGACAACAAAACATATCAAAATAATGAATTGGATTAATTGATCCCAAATGTGACAACAAAACATGTCAAATTGTAGATATCAATTCAGAGTGTGGCACCATAGCAAAAAATGTTTCAATTTTATTTATCCATGTGTCTTTATCTTGTTATTATAATAGAGGAGAATCAAGAATCCAAGAGTGATGCTGATGGGAAATGCACGGGTGCGAAGTTGGTTACATCTACACTCATTAAAAGTGCTTATGGTTTAACAAACAATGGTATGCACTCTGCCTGGTATTTCCTGCTTTTCTTGCTTAATCATTCTGCACTCCATTTCTAAAGCAAAAAAAGTACTTCCAAATAATATTAACTTCAAACAGGTCTGATTTTTACTGGCTATCCTGTTATTGGATATCAGCACCGGCTTCAATCATCAGGGACTTGCCTAGATAGTCTTGAGAATTCAAGAATCACAGCGTGCGCATGGGATCCCAATATCAAGGGTGAGTTTTTTCATCAAACAACATTCAGCATCAACTTGTCTCTGGCTAAGAACTTCATCCAAGATGTGCAAAAGCTGGTTGAGATTGAACCAAAAGCGCTTTGTGGAGTAGAAATCTACAATGGAATCCTAATGCGGTATGTTACAACCTCAAGCGCTTACCTTGGCAAGCAAAACGATGCAATCGACTTCGATATCACATATTATCGAAGTAAAGACCCTATGACTCCTAGACTCCATGAAGGAATACTTGAAGAAATAGAGCAACTTGCTCTTGTTAAGTATGGAGCATTGCCTCATTGGGGAAAAAATCGGAACATAGCATTTGATGGAGTGATGAACAAGTACAAGGGTGCTAAAGAGTTCTTGAAGGTAAAAAATGTTTACGATCCAATGGGCCTATTCTCTAGTGAATGGACAGATCAAGTTCTTGGACTTAAGGATGGGGTGACAATAGTAAAGGAAGGGTGTGCACTAGAAGGGTTGTGCATCTGCTCAAAAGACATTCATTGCGCCCCAAGCAAAGGCTATTTCTGTAGGCCTGGCAAAATCTTCAACGATGCAAGGATTTGTACCCCTGTGATTACGAACCATGCTAATTAACTAGTTAATGTCACATTGTCGATAATGTAATTTGATTGAGAGGGTTTTGCTTGCAGTACTAGTTGTCCTTGTTTGTAAAATTGCCTTCCGTTGACTGTTGTAGTAACTGAATAAATTAAACATCCTCTAAGTAAAGGTAGCAAGCTTGGAAGCATAAGCATATATACACCAGTCTTCCCAGATGTTATTTTCTCCTTTCTCTAAACAGTCAAGAAGCGGTACCAGAAAACTGCTCATAAGCTTTGGAACAAGACGTCAATATATAGTCTATTCCAATTGTGCCCAAAATTCCATTCCATGAAGCAAAATGACCATATGATTATAAAGAAAAAACAGTAATAATGAGGATCCATTCTGTTGTGGTATGAATTTAGAGAGAGGGAAGAGAGGGAAATCGGCAGAGCGTTGTGATATTTCTGATGTTTTGTATCTTTATATATACGCTAGTAAGGAAGAGAGAAATTTGTTGTCCAAGTAATACAAACATTAATAGAAAAGATCTTCTAAATCTCATAGGATTCTTATAGATCTCTATTTAGGATTTGCACAATCACACATGTAAGCTATAATTCTAATTTTGTTAATACCACTGGACAATATAGGACAGTGACATGCCCCACAATCAGGTTGGATAAGCCTGAAGGGGTTATCAGCGGGTAATTAGGTATGAAGTTAGCATAGAACCAAACAGCAGCTAATTTCCCCACAAAACATACCTAAACATGAATTAATTGTATTAGTCACATGTGGTAATTTTTGTTAATTAACTCTTATTCGAGAATAATAGTGACATCCAAACACCAATGTTAAACCCGAGAACAAAATAAATTGTTCACAAAGTAAACCAAAATATACAAGGGGGTTCAGCCAATACAGTCTTCCATGTCAAATTTTGCTAGCCAAATGTGTTACGTGGAGCAAAATTAGTCTCATAGATTGATTACGGGAATTGTACTCCTTAACAACATTGTAAAAGCACAGAAAAATGCATAAGCAATGATCTATTTCATCAAAACGGAATTAGATTCTACATGGTTAAGGTTCAAGAATACTATCCCATATTCTTGAAGTTTTAGGTCTTAGGTCTGAGGTGCCAACGATCATGCTTTGGCAAGTCCAGATTCTACCATAGGTTGTAAAACAAATTCAAAATTAGATTGTGAGTAGACAGACAGACCTAGACTTGGGTTCGGTAAGCTCCTGTCGAAGCTGGAGAGGTCTGTTCGATAGGCCTCGGCCGAAGCAGAACATTACCGTTCAGTGCACCTCTCCCAAAGCAAAGCATGCCCTTTGGTGCATCCCTGCCAAAGTAGGACACCACCATTCGGTAAACTCCAACTGAAAAAATCCCGCTAGTTAGTACGCCGCACACCCCGAAAAAGTTAATTAGTATGCCCAAACCGAAAAAATCCCGAACCGAAAATCCCGAAAATTTTGGTACCAATCCCAAACCGATCCCGAACCATTCGGTACGGGAATTGGTCTCATATTTTTCTTTGTTCGGGAATCCCAAACCGATATATACATATATATATATTATTTAATCAACCATTCCTCTGCCCGATAACTTTAATCAACCATTCCTTTGCCCGATAACCTTTCTTCACTGGTTTTTCCTTTTTTTATTCTTTCTTTATCTCATGACTCATTGTTTGTCATTTTTACTAACCTTTCTTCTTTATTTTATTTCTTGATAACTCGCACTCTCATCCCACAGACAGCCACACGCTCTCTCTCTCTCCCTCCACGGAGTCCCTAAAATGCAGAAGCAAGCTCAAGGCCTCCAAATGCTTTCTCAATTTTCAAAAGCAGCCACACCCGCAACCTGCTCTTCCCAAAACACCATACCCATTGCAGCATTCGTCTGAGGAACCCAATCGTTCTTCCAAGACATCAGATCCATCACTCAAGCCTGCAAAGTAGAGTAGCCTTCTAATGGAAATTTCGTTTGGCAAGACATGGAGAAGCTCACACATCGATGATGGTCGATACCTGATTCTGTTCGATGCACTTCGCAAAGCCTTCCAACTCCCGAAGGCAACAAAGACAAGCCCAGGAATGAGAAGGATGAAGATGGGGGTGGGAAGGTCGATGAATCTAAGATAAGGTGTGGCCGTGTGGGCTGGCAAGGAAAGTGGGCGGTCTATGAATCCCGAACCATATTGAATCCTGAAAAGATTTCGGGAATACCTTCATTTCAGTTCGGTTTTGGTTTTCAAAACTCTGTCTCGAAAAAAATCGGTTTGGGATTTGGGATCCCATTTTTGGTTTGGGATCCTATACCGAACCAACCCTACTCTATACTGCTACTTCCGGAGCAATATAAAGTTATGGAAGGGCGAGAAAGATTTTCTCTAGTCAAAATTCAATCAGACATAAACTTAAGAATTGTACCTATTCATAGACATAAAAAGGTTTCAATCATGTCTTGCTTCGGGCAAGAATTCATTTTTGCATGATTGGAAATGATATGAGCGAGTCAAAGAATCATGGAGTCCTCGACAGTGAGGTACTACCATTTGATATGCTTAAGGCATAAGTTTTCGAATGAAGATCATGGCAAATGCTTATTCAGCTCTTCCATACCATAACTGGCTACAATGATTTCGCAACTAGTCGTAGTCAAGCGGGGTGTCACGTCTTGTATCCACATTAAGTAGTTTCTTGATTGAAACTTCCAAATCAGTGAAATCGAACTTGTTACGGTTCGACAATACACTAAAGGACGGAACACAAGAATGTGATTGATGCTTTAGGAAATAAAATTTCCATAAATAGCAAAGTTAGAACAATCAGGTTTTAAGACATGGTTTGGTTTAAACGGATTTAAGCATAGTGAACATCGGGTCTCAACATTAGTGTTGCGCGTTAAGAAACTTCAGGTTTCTATGGCACTTTTCCGAAACTTCGGGTTCGGAAGTATAAACTTCAAGTTCATAATTCCTGCAAATAAACACAATATATACAAGACATAATATAAACCAAAAGAAAACAAATACATTAATAGTGGGTACCTTTGGGACCATCTGTGTAAAAATTTAGGGAAATGCCCTATAAATAGTATAGAGCTTTAGGTCCAAAAATTATTATTTTAATTGGCTTGGCTGCCGGCCTGGGAGAAGAAAATTGGGTTAATAGAACCCAGACCTAAATATGGGCTAAGAAAGAAAAAGTGAAAACCAAATCCTGATTTGTAGGGTTTAGGATTTCATATGGGCTAAGTAAATAGGCCCAAAAAAACACTTCTTTTTTTTTCACACGAATTGGACTGCAGGTCTAACTGGATAAAAATATAACAAAAAAAAAAAAAAAGTAGCCTGAAAGCCCAAAATTTTTTTTTGAGGAATGAGCCCAAGTCCAGAATAGGTTGCTAGGCTAGCTGCTAATGCAGCAGGTCTAAAACCCAAACGGGCCAAGAGGTTCTAGGCCCAAACTGGGGCTGTGAGCCTTTTGATATCCAAGCCCAGGAACGCTGGATTTGAGTTTCGACTGGAAACCTCGACGGTGGCTGCTGCTGGCGACGGCGCAGACACCAGAACAGTGTCGGATATCGATCTCAGGTGAGGAGAGCCAGGGTTCGTTCTGGAACCCTTAGTTTCAAGATTGAGATATATTCTCAATGTCGGAGTCACGAGGAACACGGTTGGGGAAGCTCTAGGAATCGCGATCTGTGTCTAAAAAAAATCCGACGAAATGTTTTGACCGGGAAAATCGATCTTCATCGTCGAGATCGAAGGTGGTGGACAACTTCTGGCATCACCACAATCCTGCAATCGCCGAGATTTGGTGACGGGTGCGGCTGCTGGCGTAGTCCTCGATTTCGTCGAAATGCAAGGGGCTAGGGGAAGAAGACGTTGTAAACAACGTCGTTCTGTGCTGGGGCCAAGAGCTGTGTGGCTTAACTAGGCTTGGCGCAGCCGTGGGCTGCAAGCCATGGTTTAGACACAGGTCTAGTGCGAGCTCGGTGCTCAAGCATTGGGTTCTCATACATTAGGCTCAAATTTGAAACATATATATCCATGTTTTCAGGCCCTACTTGAGTTCTAGGGGTTTCTTCTTTCTTTTTCCTTGCTTATTCACACATATTCAATTCACTTAATAGCAATATTATGAATGTAATGCATAAACAATTTATGTAGAATCTAAAATCCATAAATCGTAAAGTTGGGTCATACATTATGGTGAAGGTTCATGCAATCAAGACTAAAAAAACATCGAGACAAACACCATTATTTTAGAAAAACCTGGATTGTGTGATGAATATTGTGAATGGGTTTGTAGAAATTCTTTCTTCAATTTCGGCTTTTATCTTCAAGCTTGCATCACATTCAACATAAGCAAAAAAAAAATTGAATCAATAAAAGTATATGAATTCAATAAAATCAAAATTTAGTCAATTATAAATAATTGAAAGTAATACTCCCCTAATTGAAGACAAATAAATTCTCTTTAGCACAGCATGAAGAGCGTGCTGATAACGTGTTGTGACCTATATTTAGCTGAGGTGTGCAACATGGAGAGGAAGAGGGTGGAGAATGGACTTGAGGAATTGTGTGTAAACTCCCCAGTCCTTGTGCCTTTATTTATAATAATAAGGAGTAGAGAAACTTGTTCTTCAAGTGATACAAAGTGTATTAGGAGAGATCTTCTAAATCCCAAGGATTCCTAATCTATCTCTACTTAGGATTTACACAATCACAATATGTATTAGAACATATGTCACATCAAAACAATTGTTTTAACCTCAAAATTTTTGCTAAAAAGAGAGTATATTCTTACAAGAAAAGACTATCGGGGTCTAATTTGAACGCATCGTCATCGTGAGTATTTATGCATAAAAAGAACTTATTTGGTGATGCCAAAATAACCTAGAAAGAGAGTCGCACATGTGTTCCCATGCTTAGCTTCGCATAACTAACATTCATATTTTTTTGTATCACCTAGATCTTCGCTTAGTGATATCTCTCTTTTTAGTTTACAAAGAGATCTCGCTTTCGAATCTCTCATACCACACAAATTTAAATAAATAAAAAATGTAATCAATGGTGATATTGTCATTTCATAATAAGGAAAATATGTTACTTGTCCACACGTATGTAGATAGAAATCGTTGATGTAGAAATGGTAGTCGTTGATTGGGGTAAAACCGGCACCATTTAGTGAAGCAATTGACATGTATGCAAACATAGTAACTGTTGATGCATAAATGGTAGTCGCTACTTGGTGCAATACTCGCACCATTTAGTGAAACTACCCACGCATATACCGAAATAATAATCGTTAATGCATAAGTGGTAGTAGTCATTAACTGGTGCAAGCCTCGCACCATTTTGTATGCAAATACCACGTGTACATAACTGTACTTAGCATAATTTTCAAAATAAAATTAAGAAAACGTTATTCTTATGATCTATTTATACTATTATTTGTATCATATCTTTAATAAAGATAAGACCCATATGTATTGGTGGACTCTTTCTATATTAAAGAAGTGATACAAACAGACAGTAAATAAAACACTGCTGAAATAAAATTCAGCTAGAGAAGCCAAAAGACAACGTGTCACATTTTCATTCGTCAAGAGAAAACTGTCTCACAAATATATAATGTCAACGCAACATTTGGCATTTCTCTCTGAACACTCTCTTTCCCAAATAGGGAAATTTGGGAAACGAAAACCCAATTCGGGGCTCGTCGGATAGCAACATAAAGCACAACACGCAGACACACAGCACCCGAGTTTCTGCCCCTCTTCTTCCTCGACTCTGTACGAGAAACAAGGCCAAACGTCAAAATCCCCAACACCCAAATCTTTGCTCCCAGAATCACACCACACTGGTACGCCGCAAAGTCTCACTCTTTTTTTCAATTTTCTGATAACTTTGCAGTAACCGGAGTTGCCTTTGCCTTTGTATTCTGATTCGCTTTTGAGACTCTGACGGCCTTAAAATCTATGATTTTTTTTGTGGGTTTTGTTCACCTGCCTCTGTGCTAATTGATCCTCCATTGGAGGTCCCTGATAGGCATAGAATGGATTGCCCTATTGGGGTTTTCAGACAGATGGAGGGTTTTTCTTGGATAAGTAGATTGAAACTCTATTGGGTTTTTGTCTCCTGGAACAGTTTCATCAATTGGGTTCTTGGGTTTTACTCAGATGAACTTTTTATTGCCCCCTTTGAACTAAGTATATTGCTTTGAGAATTGCCAGAGATGGGTTGCCCAAGTCTGTAATTTAATATGTATTGGAAAGAAAGGGTTTGGTTTTCTTTCTAATCTAATTTGTTTTTAGATTTGGGAGTCCTTGAATGTGAAAATTTTGGAGATTAATTCTGCATAACCCTTTAAACATAGTCTAGTTTTAGCTTCTTGTGCTCAGTTTGCTTGATGGATTCGCGACGTAAGGAAATAAAACTTGGATTTGATAAATGGTCCGTAGTTGGTGTGGCAATAATAAGGTTCCTCTGTTGTTTCTCAGAAACCGTGGGGTGCAGAGGAAAGTTGGCAAGTTTTAATGCACTTGTTGCCCGCACAGCACCAAATTAATTTTACACTTTCCTCCTACATATAAACTACTATTTGGTGTTTTTAAGAAGAGTATATGACATATGCTCATGGGGTGGGTGCAAATCCATAATAATAGTGTGAGCTTGCAGCTTATTCAGCTGACCATTGGGTTAGTTATTGGATGACAAAAGTTGGTGCGTGAACCAGACATGGCAGAAGGAGCGGAAGTTGAGGACCGGGTGGATCTGGATGAGGACAACTTCATGGAAGAGATGGACGATGATGTAGATGAGCAAATAGATGAAGATGGAGTAGATGGAGGCAGTGATGAAAATGTGGAGGATCATGTTGAAGAAGCACATGAAGATCCTGCAACTAAGGCTAGCGACACAGATCACCCACCCAAACCAGATGAAAGCCACCATGCTGGTGAATTTGTGGAAGATGGAGAGAAACCTTCTAGTCCTGTCAATGAAGAGGAGAAAGAGAAGCATGCACAACTTCTTGCCCTTCCCCCCTATGGGTCTGAAGTTTTCATTGGTGGACTTCCTAAAGACACTTCGGAAGAAGATCTGAGGGATCTATGTAATGAAATAGGCGAAATTATTGAGGTCAGAACTTTGAGCTCTTGTGCTTGTGACATTTTAGCCTTATGTTTGGGGTAGACTGGAGTTGGAGTTGTATTTTCTGTGAGGATTTCATTCTTTAATTGTTTTCCAGGTAAGATTAATGCAAGACAGGGAAACTGGTGAAAGCAAGGGTTATGCATTTATAGGATTTAAGACTAAAGAGGTTGCACAAAAAGCCATTGAAGAGTTGCATAGTAAAGTATTCAAGGTAGTGATGTTTTTCTTTTGTAGTGTTGTGTACTATCATCTTTATTCCTTTTTAAGATAGTTCCAATGTGATTAACACCTATATCGTGTTTCATCTATGCAGGGTAAAACCTTAAGATGTTCACTTTCTGAAACTAAATATAGATTGTTCATTGGTAATGTTCCAAAAATCTGGACCGAGGATGAGTTTCGTAAAGTCATTGATGAGGTTGGTCCTGGGGTTGAGCACATTGAACTAATAAAGGTTAGATTTGTTAATCCATCTGTAGTCATGTTCATATAGAGATTAATGCTGCTTGGATTAATATTCTTATGGAATTATATTTGGCTAATTGCAGGATCCTCAAAATCCAAGCAGAAATCGTGGTTTTGCTTTTGTTTTGTATTATAATAATGCCTGCGCTGATTATTCAAGACAGAAAATGTCAAATTCAAATTTTAAGCTGGATGGAAATACCCCAACTGTTACCTGGGCAGATCCAAAAAGTACTCCTGATCATACTGCTGCAGCTCAGGTATACTCCAATTTCTAATTGAATGAATATCCAGTTTCAGGGGCTTAAAAGACAAGTTTAAAGTTTTTGTTTTTGTTTGGAAAACTTAAAAAAGAAAATATTTCCAAAGATTAATCTATTATGTCTGAACTGCATCTGGTAGCATATCGATGCAAGCGAGTAGTTTATAAGAATCTGTGCAATGTGAGCATGACTGTAATGCCCCAAAACTTGGAAATAAATTCTTTTTCTTCTTTTTATCGAAGTTTTTCTTTATTGGAAGTGTATTTTATTTGCAAGTTTATTTTAATGTTTAGTGAGGGATTTTTTTTATTTTCAGAAATTAAAGAGTGAAGAGCCCAAATGAGTTATTGGCATTTCATATTAGTATAGAGATATACTCTAGTTATATTTTCAAATCGTTAAATTCATGAGTCACAGTTTGACTTGATATGAACTTAGTTAATTTGTTTAAAAACTTTGATGGAGAATTTAAAACGCAGTTGCTCATTTGCTTGAAGTTTAAATGTTATGTTTTTCTTTTTATTTAAAATTTTCAGATTATGTTACTGCCTACGAATTGACATTTTCTTTCTGGTATGTTGTTTCTTGTACAAGTCCCAGGTGAAGGCTCTTTATGTGAAAAACATACCTGAGAACACTAGCACTGAGAAGCTGAAGGAACTATTCCAGCACCATGGTGAAGTGACAAAAGTGGTTATGCCACCTGGAAAAGGTGGTCAAGGAAAACGAGATTTTGGCTTCGTCCATTTTGCTGAAAGGGCAAGTGCACTGAAGGCTGTCAAAGACACTGAGAAATATGAAATTGATGGTACGTATTTTGCACTACTTCAGGGGCTTTTTGAGAATCTAAAATCGAGCAAGATAAAACTCTATTTAGAAGTTGTTCTTAGTAGTTTTTAGTTTGATGCAATGTCATCGATGCATCTTTTAACTTACATGCAGCTTGCACTAAGTTAAGTGTATACAGTTGATGATTTTGGAACTCCTTAACTAAAGAAACTAATAAATCTAGCTAAACTTGTTATGGAAATTCTATCAGTTGGTTTTGCATCTAAAGTCAAGTGTATGGAGGGGTGTCTTTGTTTTGAGATTGATTCTTTGTAGGGTAGAGATTAGGGGCCTGAGGCCCAAAGATGCAGAAACTAACTGCAAGAGGAACAAACAGCCCTAGGCCTGTGAATACAAATAATGCTTTAGAAAAGGATTATACTCATGCCTGTAGGGGGTGCACTCATAATGCTACAACCACAGGCCTGAAGATATCCCAAAGTGGGTAAGCTAATCTACCACACAACTGTCTCCCGGTAAATTTGTGAAATAATGAAATAACATAGGGGGTTAGTTCATAATGTTTTAAGAATTGGTGTTTCGTGTCAGGATTCATGGTGTAGAATGAAATGCTATATGATTTGGTTTGACATAGGAATTCATGGTGGAAGCATTAACTCTACTGTCCATTCTTTTCATCATTGCGGTTAAAGTTACTTCAATTAAATCAAATGTGAAACTTGTATTCCTATTATATTATAACAAACATATGGAACTTAAAAAATTTGTGGCTTCCATTAGGAACTCTCTCTTAAAATTTTAGAAATAACAGCTTGTAGGCTTGTAAATATCATGGTTATCTTAAAAAATGAAAAAGGCCTGAGGTTAAATGCTTTGTTTGCTTGTGCAAAGCTACTTAATGTGGATAATAATCAATAATCAATAGAGAGCTGGTCTTAGTTGAAAATGCTTCTTTCTGTTACATATGTTTATTTGATTTTTGTATAAAGTATCATGAGTTGGTCGAAAGACACAGGTCTGAAACGTCCTCTTTATTTCTTTGTTGAGTTCATAGTGTCTCCAAAATTAATGTACAAAGCTATTTGTTTATAGGTCATCCACTGGAAGTTGTCCTTGCGAAGCCTCAGACTGAGAAGAAACCTGATGGGGCTTATCCGTACAATGCAGGGCCTCATGCAAGCCACCTTGCACGCCCAGGGTATGGTGGTGGTTATGGCGGAAATCCATACGGCTCAGTGGGGGCTGGATATGGTGTTGCTGCAGGCTTTCAGCAGGTACATCACTGAATTATATTGGTCATCTTGTACTTTGGTAGTCTAATTTCTTCTAACCGGTTTTACACGTGAACAGCCAATGATATATGGTAGAGGACCAATGCCTGCAGGAATGCACATGGTGCCTATGGTTTTACCGGATGGTCGAATTGGCTATGTGCTGTAAGTTGTCATTTGTTCTCTGGGGGAGGACCTTTAGAATAAAAAATGATAAAATGTACAGAACAATGTCTCATAGAGATTGGTATTGTGCAGTCAGCAGCCTGGTGTACAGATGCCAACTCCTCGACCTCGAAGAGCAGATCGGAGCAATGGTCCAGGCAGTGGACGAGGAAGTGGCGGCAGTGATGAAGGCAACCGTGGTGGCAGAAGGTACCGACCATACTAGTGGGCAGAGGATTGAGGCTGTTTTTGGGATAAAACAAGGAGCATGTGATTGGTTGAAAGAAGAATTACCCTAAAAAAAGGGGAAAATAACAGAACCACCTCTCCCTATTCCTTCTTTCTCTTTTCAATGGAAAAGATGGGGTAATAAAATGGAAAACAAAAAACCAAAAAAGGCTTCTAGGATTAGGAAAAACTGAGGGTTCTATAACTGAATGTTGGTGTCTCAGCGCAGTTAATGTATGCCCACAAGGAATGTTCAAGACTGATTGATAATCTAGGAATTGTCTCTTCTGTATAATGTAATGCAATTGTTGGCATTTTTTAATTGACACCTAGCAAAAATCAAAGTTTGATTTTATTGCCGGTACAATGCTACTGCATCCCAATTTTGTTGACACTGCTTTTTTCCTTCTGTCACATTTTTTTTAATAATCAAGGCTCGTTTGGCACTGCTTTTAGAACGGTTAGAAGTTCATTTTTGGCTAGGCTTGGTACAATGTTTTGTCGTGATTCCAACAAAATCATGTCTGACAGAATGAGCATGCAAAAGTATTTTTAAACGGGCCTTTAAACTATTTTAGGCGAAAGGATTCTCTGTGGATCCATTTTGTGGGGATCTTAGGGATCCTCGTATTCTAGCCGTTCATCGTACATCGTGCTGTCAGTTTTTGTCAGGTATTATTTGTGTTTAATTTTAAATAAAAAAATCAAATAATTTCTGACCATATGATACACGATGAATAATTAATATGTGAGGATCTCTAGGATCTCTACAATTTAAATCCGGATGAAATCCAAATTCCTATTTTAGTTGATTACGTGACTATTTGATCTGTTATGTAACAATGTGTATCGATGTAATCAACGTATATAGCACGAAAAAATATGGTGCCTCTCGCTTTGCTCTTAATGTATATAGCACGAAAGACATGCATAAAATTTCAAATAGAACAACTACGCTTTTAATTCCGGTTAATGATACAGTGCTATATGAATTCTTTACGTAGGCATCGTTTCGCACACCATATTAAGCATCGGATGGTATTAATTTGGAGACTTACGTACTAAATAGTCGCCGGACTGACGAGTTCGGTCCAAGTTAATTAGTATGCCGCACACCCGCTAGTTAGTACGCTCAAAAAGCTCGGTATAATTAGTCAGCCTCAGAACGACTCGCACCGCTCTCGCATCTGCTCCGTTATTTCGTGTCTGTTGCTGGAGATTCAGAGCTAAATCAACGGAACCACTCCCGCTCACACTTGATTGCATAATCTTCCTCATGGGTGTTTTCTCGTTTCATCTTCATCCTCTTCCTCTTGCTGCAATTTTCCTTTTTTTTTCCTCTTTTTTTTTCTCTTTTTCTCTCTCTGTCATGTTTCCTTTAGTTTGTGATTTTTTCTATTTGATGGATTTGTGATTCTTGATAATTTGTGATTTTTTCTGTTTGATGGATTAGTTTGTGATTTTTGTTTTGGTATGGGTTTCAAAGGGATCTCGAATCTCCGAGCACTTCTCCCCTGTTCGTCCTTCTTTGGTTTCTTTTGATTTATTTATTTATTTATTTTTTGTCGAATTTATTTTAATTTGAATTATCATTCCTAAAATACTATTAACAAGTAATTAAAAAATATAACATAATTGATCCTATTAATACGGTGATTAGTCCGATATTTCACCAAACACCCGATTAATTTAATCAGTACTATCCGACAACTATTTATCCTATCCGATTGAAATAATCAGTACAGTCCAAGCTGCTAAACAAGACCATAATATCATACTAATAAAACAGAATGTCACGGTAATTGTCTACACGTAACATGATATTTGTGTACACGTAACATGAAGGTCTTCCTCTATCAGGGCTCATGATATTTGGCAACTGGCATAATGAGGGGACCAGCTAACGTTTTAGCAAATTAAAAGTTGTCTGTGGACAAGTCAGTTTGTGGATCAAAATCCAAAATCCAAAATCCAAAGTGGGTTTCGTTTTGTCCTAATTTGTGGATGAGTCACTCAATTACTCCAAAGGGACCCAATTATATAAGCTGCATCAGATCACAAGAACCAACACACAAATGCTGTCGGTGTGCTGACAACGAAAACACCATTTACCAGAGTAATTCACCATTGCGTTTTTTAACATGTATTAGGTGCACACTTGCTTTGGGCTTCACCTTGCTTTCAGCTTTGTCTCAATTTTCTTGAGCTTGAAATCAGTTTATGATGGATCCAGGACTCGTGCTTTCTACCTCTCAATTGTCGTTCCTAGCTGGGAGTCAGTACACCGACCTCTTGCCACTCAGCTTATCGAGTGTTTACTCTATGGATTTCATTTGGACACATGCTCTGGCTTTGGGTGGCTCATAAAATACAATTAGTTAGCATTATTTGGTAAGATTATGAGAGAGCCCGTAGCACGGTAGCTTGTCCACCCCCATTTTCTGTTCATCCACTTGGTATGTTGGAGGCAGCTATTTGGGCGGAGGCAGATGGCCCCTTTTTTAAATTTTAGGCATGGGCTCCCCTTTTAGGGCTATTTCCTTGTATTTCTTATATGTTTGGTTGTTTTCGATTGTCTTTGGACTTTCGTAACCTCGTATCAGCTTTCTATTTAATGGAATTAGCTTGTTTGACACACCAAAAAAAAAAAACACACATAGATCAGCATTTGGTCGTTGACAAAGAGTTATTCAAGCAAAGGAAATAAAGCAGACAGATGCTTTTTTCATATTCTAGTAAATCTGATGTCCAATTCAAGAAAAGGCCATCCATGCATACCTAATTTGACTGGACAGACAACAAACTTGCTTACGAGAAAACCAAATCATAGATGTCCCATAGCATCAAGTATTTGAGTGTTATGTAAGAAAATACAATAAGAAGTTTAATGAAATGGAGCATCACATCATTTTCCCTACACTTGGAACGCCCAAAAATATTAGGAGCCTAGTGTTGTGGCTACTTTTTCTAGACTCTTCTCGAGATAGGAAGAATTGCACCACTATTTACTTTAATTTAATCACGTAGGTCCGTCATAGAATGACCAAATCTATTTCTACGTGGAGTTTTATATCAAAAGGACTCGGTGCAATTTAGAAAGAAGTAGCAATCAGTTCGATAATCATTTCTTAACTTAATACTCCATTACGATTACATAGTTCTCTTATGCGTAACGATTTGTATTCTACGATTTCTAAGAATGAGAAATACATGTATCTTAACATTTGAAGAATTTCCATCCAAAGGAAAACCCAATGGCAAGACTTGCATTCTTTCTTAGGCATAGAAAGACCAACCAAGTAATGCAAAGTTTTCCGATAACCATTACCCAAAAAGTTCAAACATAGGCAAAGTTAAAGACTAAGAAACACAACAAAAATAAATTATTGAGTGATGAGGATGATAAAGGAGTCCATATTCAACTTTCCAAAGTCAAGAAGTAAGAAACAAGCTTAATTGCGACGCAAGAAAAGGTTTACTACATCATTAAAGAAAGACTAGACTGCCTAAACATGAAGCCAAACAATTCAATACGGCACTTCCTCCACCATATTACTTTATCATATATGGCATGTATGACGGTGGATTTATCTCAATGGAAGAATGAATGCATGAATTTTTAATTAACATGTAATTTTGTTGGTGTTGCGCATTAGTTTGAATTTCCATTCTCGTATTTGTAATGTTGTTGCACATTGTTAAACTAAGTCTGCGCTTTCAATTGGAAATTACCTAGTTTGAGTTGAGGACCCTCCCGGTATTGTCCTTCTCAAGATTCGTTAGGTAAGAGAAAGACTGAATCTTGCATGATCCAACGTTGAAGAGAAACTGAATCTTGCATGAGCTTATAAGTAAGTTGGGCTATGTTGGATTTATTTATTAATTAATATGGAGTTGTTACATAATATCTAATATTACGAAATTGGCTTTTAGGGCACACTTCCAACAAGCTACTTGTCACATCCCGGCCTGGGATGTGGTGGGTCTCTAGTTGGGCTTATCATCGATAATTATTCCCAAAAATAAATAGTTTGGAAGTGGGGCGTTATAGATTGTGCATTTCACGCCATGTTGTATATATAAATTTGGAAACACTATGTTATGGTTGAGTATTAGATTGCATCATGGCATATCCATATGTATATTATCTGCACATAATTATTGTGAATGCTTTGAAGTACAAAGGTGTTGGCCAGCAGGGCTCCATTCGGGGTCCTAGTGGACATTCCGGGTCGGGGTGTGTCACTACTCACAATATTGTTAAATGGTTTTATGGTGCAACTTCAACTCTCTTCACGCTATTGTCACAGTGGACACTTCAAATTTGATATTTTATTTAGGATGAGGAAAAAAAATCATTCAATTGTTTAAACGTCTCAAACTAAACCAACATGATTAGTATACAAATTTGGCTAGAGCAGTGTGTTCCATGCTTTGCATCAAGCTCGAATTCTTATTCACATAATCTTGATGTATTTAGTATAATTATCTTATCATTTGTACCACATTTGTGTATCATATAATGTATCAATTGATAAGTTTATCTCATTATATGTTGATTAGAAAAAACTTGATTAACTTCATTTGGTTTTTTTTTTTTCACTAGGAGAGTTTAATATTGATTCAATTTATTTATGGTATAATTAGGAATCTCCTAAAATAACATTTTGATAGTTTTAATTAAAGCTTTGTTATAAAATATGAAGCATGATCGGAGATGCTCTTACACCAAAGAAAACGATTGAACCAAACTAGTCACCAATTGATCAGTTTAATTTATTTATGCTACAAATGTGAAATTTAAACCAAACCAAATCACGCACTAAATTTTTGTGCATGACAATAAGTAAAGGTTAACAAATAATATAATTCACACTAAAAATTAGGAATACATAGATGGGCATAATTCCAGCCTCAAAGGGCCTTGGAAGAAAGCTCTTGAAGGCGTTTTCCCAACTCATCCAACCTACTACCCCACTCGCTTTTCACACGCAAGGGCCTCACGTTACCATACTCGTCCACAGCTTCCTCTTCCCTGTGACTGCCCGCATAGGATGACGACGACGACGGCGGTGCCTTCTTCTTTTTCGTAACGCTCTCTCTATTTTTCTTCGCCGCTGCTCTCTGCATGGCGAAAAGCACATCCGACCCACTAATTACCTTCTTACCCTCTTCATCTTGCTTTTGCTTTCCTTGTAATTTTGGGTTGGGATTGGATTTGAGTTTTGTGAGCATTGATTGGCCTAAGCCTCCGAGGTCTTGGGATGGCGGCTGAGACTTTGCGGCAATAGAGAGGCGGACGGGATACGTTGGAGGTGGTTTGGGGATGAGAGGTTGAGATGGTGGTGGCGGGGGCGGGTAGGTCACTGCCCACATGGTGTGGTTTTGGTATTCGGGTTGTGTTGCTGATGGGTTCGCTTTCGGCTTTTATGTTGGCCATACATAATGAATGGGTTGGGTTGTCGGCAAGTTGGAGATGGACTTTCGCTGATCCACGGGTATAAGTTCGGAGAAAAACTTAAATAGTACGATTACATCGTCCAATAAAATAAAATAAAGACTTACGTAAATTTTTGTTTAATTATTTTACTGTATGGGCATTAAAGGCCATATGATAATGTATTTGTGCTATATATGAAAGATTTTTCAATGTAATCAGCACATGGAGTAGTACATCATGTATCAATATACAAATAGTGAGATATGTGTGTTAAAAAGTTAATAATTTAAAAAATAAAATTTCCCACCACTTTTATAAAAACACGTGATATATTATCCGTGTTCCGGTGACAATAAAAAATTTAACGCTATATATGTTATTCTCTTCATGTTAGGTCAATACACGTGTTGTGATTATTTTTTGCGGTTTTATCACAAATAGTCCTTGAAATTGACCCTCACCATCAAGATGGTCCCTGAAATTGAAAATCAATCAATGGAGTTCCTGAAATAGGTGTCGTAAATTCATGTGGTCCTTCCGTTACAATTCTGTTAAAAATTTCGTTAAGTACTGTTGTGGCACATAAATGGGTCTCATAAGCCATTTTTTCTCACAAATGGTCATTTAAATTGACCCACGACATCAAAATAGTCCCTGAAATTAAAAATTGACCAATGTAGTCCTACAAGTAAGTGTCTCAAATCAATGTAGTCATTCCGTCACAATTCTGTCAAAATTCTGTTATGTGCTAATGTGACACATAAATGAGTCACACAAGTCTAATTAAATTTAAAAAAATTACAAATAGGCTTAATAATTTAATAGTTAATAAAAAAAATTGTCAACCCAAAAACCCAGTCCTGCAATCACCTACGATCTCAGTCCACATTTCTCTACCTCATTCGCTCTCTATTCTCTAAAAAAAAATTCAATACACTCATCTTTACACACTTCGACACCCTTCACCGAATTGAACTTGGATCGAGATCACCTTTGGTGACAATTTGGCCCATTGGCAACGACTTCTGGGACATCACCGTTAACATTTAGGCGATCAACACCCTCACAACCTTAATCTTGGAGAGCTTATTCGACGCTTCCCTGGTGGTCTGGTGATGCAAGGAACGGTGAGGTCTACCTTGAGATAATGAGGTTATAACCGAGGTGCGTCTATTGTTGGTTGAAGAATATTTCCACACCCCCTCTTAGGCATTGGTTAAGCCGTGTGTCCTTTGAGAATTTATGGAAGAGATCTCTCTTCAGAGTATGCCCTACTATAAGAAGAAAAAAATTCATCGTGCAAAAAGGTATTTAGACAATTTTTTTAATTAATTATTGAACCCACATCATCACATAACAAATTTTTTTACAGAATACTGGCGGAATGATCATATTGATTTGCTACACCTATTTTTACGGACTACATTAATTAATTTTAATTTTAAGGACCACATTGATTGTGTGGGTCAATTTCAAGGGCCATTTTGATGGTGTGGGTAAATTTCGGGGACCATCTTAATAATGTGGGTTAATTCAATGACCATTTGTGATAAAAACCCGTAAATCTTATGGGGCCCATTTATGTGCTACATCAGCACTTAACGAAATTTTTAACAAAATTATGACGGAATGACCACATTAATTTGCAACACCTATTTTCAGGGACTACATTAATTGATTTTTAATTTCAATGACTATTTGTGATAAAAACCCTATTTTTTTAATCCACGAGAGATTGGCTTTGGTAGTTCTTTTACAAACTAGCCAACCAAAAATAAACTTATTCAAAAAAATGTAATCTCTTCTAGTTGTTTATGACGAATATACTCTCAACTTACTATTCATATCATATCGTGTTAATTTCACTAACTCCTGAAATTTATAATTTTACAAAAAAAAAAACATTACACTAACATCTCTTAAGGTTTCAATTCACTTTAAAATTTAGAGTAAATCGATCTACAAGTTCTAACTCAATTACTGCATAGTATTAAAAAATTTAGTTTATAAAATAGCTCTCATTTCCTTCTACAACCATTAAAAAAAAAAAAAAAATACACATAAAGACAGAATAGTACGAACATGCCCCTTCCCAATATGGGTGAGCGAATCATATGGTTAGCATGTTAGCATGACTTTAGCACGTGTGAAAGAGCGATACCAACAAGTTAGTATTGAATGACCTTTATACATACCAACAACTTATACATATCAACAACCTTTACTTATCAACAACATATACTGTTATACATATCAAAGCGCCAGTGTGACAGATCGTTACCAACAAGTTAGCATGACACGTGCACAAAAACGACGCAGTGTGAACAAAGATAGCCTTTTTTCGCGAATTAAAAGTGAAGCGATTAACTATTTCCTAATAAATGCCATTGTTAGGGAAGGGGCAGGTACAACATTGAATTTTCAGTCACCTTTCCCAAATAATTGATACAATGCAATGTGGGATGGGAACAGGATAATTGACCAAACAAAGTATTGAATGTTCATCGACACTCAGTATTACGATCTGATGGTATTTCTCTTCATTTAGAAGTGAGAGGTTTTATGTTCGAATCTTGTAGATGACAAATTCGATACTAAATTAGGCTTCCTATTAAGTGGTTTAGCCGAACTCCCCTTCTTTTTAATGTAAAAATATGATGTACTAAAAACAAAAAGTTTTGACCGAAAAAAAATGTCATTAATTTATGGATAATCACAAAAACCAACAAATCGACGTTTGGTCACTAATTTGGGGTACCAACCTCTGTAACATGTCCCAATCAAGTTTGCTAAGCAATCAAAGGCAAAAGAAAAATTCTCAACCAAATTTCCATACCCTTAACATAACATCTTTTTTACATGTGTGGTCCTTCCATACTATGTGGATAGGAAGGAAGATTGGAGCAGATTGTTTATCCTTCTGTTTGGATGTTCTTTACATCCCTTTCTATTTTGTACGATCTCGATTAAGTCACGTTAATATTTTATATTAAATTTTTTTTATAGAGATAATAAGACAAAAAACAATAGGAATATAAAATGTTAATGTGGCTTAACCGTAACCGCATAAATAGAAGGGGATGAAAAGGGCAAACAATCTGCCTCCAGGAAGATTAAAACAGATATGCAGAAAGAGGGACTTAATTGCCTCTTCCAATCCTAGCCACACGATTTTTCTATGTTAGAGTTACTCTATCTTCAAGTTTGGGTTCATTTCATTTGAGGAACTTTGATGACACGAGAGAGACTTTTATTTAACAAATTAAAAGCATATACACAACAGATGAAGTAATACCTAACCCTCGATCAAGGGGCGTCCTAAACGAATAGGGTGCACGAAGTTGGATTGTAAAAAAATTTATAGCCACTAGAGAGAAAATTGGAGTAGGATTCTCTCTCCTCTTTTTTTTCCCTTCCCTTCCGTCGCCTTATATTTAAACGGTCACGGTTAAGTCACGTCAACATCTTATTTGAATTTTTTTTTTTATAGAAAGAGAAAGACAAAATAAAGAATATAATAAAAGAAGATGGAAAAAGATGAAAAGAGAAGATGAGAGAATCATACTCCGAGAAAATTATACTGCCTTCGACCCCTGGCTTTATCATTTGGTGACATCTCTCTTGTCTCTTTCATGTTTCTCGTCTTCTAATCGTCTCCATTTTCTGGTTATAGAGGCTCTTTCGCATTGCTGAAAAAAAAAAACTTACCTGGACCTCTTTCTGTCAAGGTGAGCCTATTGTGGTGACTCTGGCCTACTGCTCAACATTGAATATTGTTGAGATATGAGATTGTGGTTTTTGTGATTCATGTTATTTGTGCACTTGATAAGTACTATGAGGAGGAAGCTCAAATTTTTTTGGAGGCAAGTCATAACAATGTTTCTTATGCCAGGCATTGCAAGATAATCAAGGGGAGCTTGGACGGTAATTCATTGGCTTGCAAGGTTTAGTCCTTTTGAATGTTATATTCGTTGTCGCTTAGATATGGACGCTCCTAAATATATTGTATTTATGATGAATTCGTAATTGTATAGTTCTTCATGGATTTCCTATGTGGTTTTTCTTGGGTGAGGTTTGCCCCCACGTTTAACAGACATGTCGGTCATATGTAATATTTATAATGATTTTCATTTTGTTGGAAGAGATCTTAATTTATTAAACTTTTTCTCTAAATGAAAATTTGAATTCAAAACTTAAGTTTAATTATTGTGTTGTTCAAATAAATAGAACAAAACGATGAAATTTGATAGTTCCATGCCCACGTTAAATTTCCAATTTCAAGTAGTTGAGATTGGGATAGATCAACTTGTCCTTTTTATGTGCATTGAACATAACTGTACGACGCAGAAGATACGTATCCATGCCCATTTATGTACGAAGATTTTCAAAAGGATAGTGATATCCACATGCCTACTCTTACTTTTAACGTGCTCTTTATAATTTTCAGTTTCAGATTTAATGAATTGAAGATTATTAGGATAAAATTAACAAGGATGTGTGGATAATACTATCATTTAAAATTCCTTATCCTCTTCCAATTAAGATGTTAAAAAATAAATATCAAATATTAATTTGATGGCTGACGTGTCAATTTTAGATTTTCTCTTCTCCAATTCTTTTTTTTTTTTGTTATAATAATATTTGTAGGACACATATTAGAAGAAATTAGGTAAAATAAAATTTCATGATTTATAATTAGTGCATTAATGACTCACACAACAAAATAGTTAGAAAAACTAATTGACAACACATTTTTTTATATGTGAAAAATGACAGCAAAAAATACTTATAACAATTAACGTATGATTGACGTATCGATTAAAACTTCTTTCTAGCAACATACGCATCATAGGATCAATGACTGCCCATAACCCCAACGACTTCATATATCCCCCTTTATATTTGAACGAAATAAACAATTAAGATCAAAAGATGGAGACTATTAAAAAATTCTTAAGTTGAACATGTTAACTTCTCAAACGAGCATAAAGCCTCCTTCCACAATGCACTCTGCATGTATTTTCCTCTCCCTCCACTCCAGACTCCTGCGAGCTGGTTTGGTATTGCTGTGCTTTGAAAAAAAACTGCTTCTGCTGTGCTGTGAGAATAAGCAGTTGTGAAATAAAGCAGCAGAGTGTTTGGTAAACTTTTTTGTAAAAGTGCTTTTGAAAAAAAAAAAAAGAAGCAATATTATAGTGTTTGGTAAACTTTTATGTAAAACAGATGTGAAAAAAGCCAGTTTTTCAAAGCTGGGTTTTGCAGCTTATTGTTTTTGGCTTTTTTTCATCCAAAACTGTGAAAAAAAGCTGAAGCTGAATGTTTACCAAACACAAAAACAGCTCCCAGCTTTTTTTGATACCAACTTTTTTCAGAATCACCTCAGTACCAAACCAAGCCAGCTTCTCTCAATTCCAAGCTTCTCTAGCGATTAATTTTGGTCAGGCACGGTACTTGGTTGTATCAAGGCTTCATAATTATATGATTTTCTATTTTATCCTCTTATTTTGTGCAAAGTGGTAATTTAGATAGTTAGTTATTAGGAGAGAGTTGCGTTGGCAGAGATCAAATCCACATTAAAGTGCATAAGTTTGATTACTTTTCATCATTGTGGTAAAGTGTTATCTGCAATATTTTTCTCATCTTAGGTTTTGGGGTTTCAAGGGTTCTTTTCTATTGATTGATTAATTAGGAATGTAAATTTACAAACTAAATCTTATGAAATATATGGGGGTTAATTCTTTCTAAGACTTTTGGCTAGGTTTTCTTTATGACCTCATTGTTAGACGTTTTTGGCTCCGTCATAAAATTTTTAATTTCCAAATTTGATTGCGTAGCCTTCCGTTAAGATTTTGGACATCCTTTTGGAGATGTTTTAAACTTTCAATTGTAATTAGCAAAACATTAAGCATAATTTCCAAAAGAAAAAAAAAATTACAATGTGCATTTGCAAATACCTTAATGTTCAGTTATTTTTTAAATAATTCATTCTACAAGTTGGTATAGGAAATTCAATAAACAGAAGGAAAAAAAAAAAGAAAAAAAAAAGGAAAATAATTGCAGCCACAAGTAATTCCATGTGCGAGAGTACGGGTGGAGCTCCTCGTCCACTGAAAACGCCACGTGGACAAGCAGTCTAAGCTATCGGGATTTTGACCGGGTATTTATCAATCGAGTCCATCCACGGATTACCCAACCCGTCCCCGACCGAAATCGGCCGGAGGGCCCGCCAAACCGCGCTGTTACACTTAAAACCCGACCCAAAGGCGATCTGCCAAACCCGATCACCCCTCCCAACCCGACCCTTCGCCTCCGCGTACGACAGCTCGTACCACAGCGAACTGCTCGACGTGTTGCCAAACCGGTGCAACGTCATCCGAGATGGCTCCATGTGCCACTCAGTGAGTTGCAGATTCTTCTCCAACTCGTCCAGGACGGCGCGTCCGCCCGCGTGGATGCAGAAGTGCTCGAACGCGAGCTTAAAGTCCGGAATGTACGGCTTGACCTTCGCCTTGAAAACCTTCTTCCGAATCAGCGTTATGAAAAACAGCACTTGTTCGGTAAACGGCAGGACGAGTGGGCCAAGCGTCGTTATGTTCGTTTTCAACGCGTCGCCCGCCACGGCCATGAGCTCACGCGCCAGCGAAACGCCGACGGTGCCTTTGTCGTCTTCCCGCTGGTAAACGCACTTGTAGTTCTTGTCGTCGGCGCCCTTATGGGTCCGGACGGTGTGTATGAGCTCGTACTTGGACCGGGCGCGGTCGCGGTTCTTGTTTGATAGGAGAACCGCGGCCCCGCCCATTCGGAAAATACAGTTGCAGAGGAGCATGGATTTGTCGTTTCCGAAGTACCAGTTTAAGGTTATGTTTTCGGTGCTGACTACGACGGCGTAGGAGTTGGGGTTTGCTTTGAGGAGGTCCTTGGCTAGGTCGATGGAGATCAGTCCGGCGCTACAGCCCATGCCGCCGAGGTTGTAGGATTTAATGTCGGTTTTGAGCTTGTAGTGGTTGACGATCATGGAGGACAGTGACGGCGTCGGGTTGAACAGGCTGCAGTTAACGATGAGGATGTCGATTTGGTTCGGTTTGATTCCGGTTTTTTCGAAGAGTGAGTCGAGCGCGCCGAACATGACCGACTCGGCCTCGGACCGGGCTTGCTCCATTGACAGCTGTGGCGGGTTGGAGGTGATTCCGCGAGGCAAGTACGTCTCGTCGCCTAGACCGGACCGGTTCGAAATGCGGGTCTGGAAGTTAACCGTGTCGGGAGCAAATGCGCCGTTGTCTTCCGTCATTTTTAGAAACGACTCGACGGACATTTTGCGTTCGTCTTCCGGTTTGTAGCATGAGAAGTCGACGAGGTAGACCGGTCTAGACCTCTTGGCCCAGTAGAGGCCAAAGAAGAAGAGAAGGACCCCTGAACCGGTGAGCCTGGTGGCGGCGTCGATGCTTTCGAGCCGGACGGCCTGGTTGGTCCAGAGCTCGGTGATCCGTTCCAGCTCCAGACCGGTGAGCTGGATTATTACGGAGACGAAGAGCGGTAAAATGAGGAGGAACAAAATAATGGTGGCTGCGTTAACGGTATAGCCATACCCGAGCTTGACGTACTTGAGCTTGACGGACTGTAAGAAATCCGGCAGGTGCTGCCGGATTTTGATGACGGCGGAGGACGAGTCCTTGAACGCCATCTCCGCCGTCAATCTCTCCTTGTCCATGTTTATACTACTACTGTTATCACTACTACTTTTAGGATGAACAGAAGCAGCATCCATTGACAATTGGTTTTGTGAGTGACTGCTTGAATTAAATCAAGAGTCGCAAGCAAAGTTGAACACGTCTAGGGAAAGAGAGGGAGGAAAACTTGCGAGGAAGAAGAAACGGGGAAGCTTATAAGAAGAGATGGTGGTGTTGTTCCACATACAAAGTTGAATTAATGGTGAGTAGTTCTTAGAAGGGAGATTGGATGGGCAGATGGCTCAACCACCATCAGGGTTTATAGACTAAATTAATATTTGGGTCCAACTTCTAGTTTTGGAAATGTTTGTTATATAAAATTATGATACGAGTGTGTGCGGGTTGATGGTGCCAATTGACTATATGGCCCATGTGAGATAATAGAGAGAGAGAGAGAGAGGAGAAAGAGAGAGAGAGGGCAATTGACTATATGGCCCATGTGAGATAATAGAGAGAGAGAGAGAGAGAGAGGTTTGCAAGCTAGGGCTAAAGGAGACTTGTTTTATCTCTCGCACTTATTTGTGAATTTGACATCAAACGTGAATATTAAGTAGACAGGTTTTTAATTTTTACTCTCAATTATTGATATTAAATTCGAGGATAAGTGATTATAGACTAGAAGAATGTACGCTAAGATCATGTTTTGTCATTGTGATTTGATTGACGGTAGAATTGAAATGCATTATTTTGGAAAAGTTAACATTTGATATATGAGGTAGTAGTACGATTATCGTTCCCTCCTTTTCGTAATTAGTTAACCTACAAGAAAGAAATAACGAGGTTACGAAAGGATTAAATTTTTTATATGAAACCCTAGTCATATTTTAGCACCAAATATAGGGTTGGATAACTACTTTCTACTAATAAAACGAGGTCTAAGTTCTAGCTGAATGACGCTATTAAATTGAACAACGGTTCAACATATTGTAGCTTACATATCCTTTATCAAGCGGGTGAGATCCTATAGGAAATGGACTCAACCCCGGCCAAAATGTTGAACTCTTTTTCTTCTTTGTTGAACAGTTACACATTCTTGACATTTCCACATATGCAAGCGTAAAAGCTGGGGACCATTTGTGCTGCTGTTTTTGGCCTTTTGGGGGGAAAGTTGTTACGTTCAATAATATTTGGGACTTTGGATGGTAAGCTATAAATTATATATATATATTACATGATGGGAGTGTGGGGAAAGAAACAAATTAGGGGAAGGGGTATTTTGGGAAATTTGTGTAAGAGAATGAGTGGGGTGGTGGTGCATGGTGGTTGTGGGTGTAGTTGACTGACCAAATCTTTCAAAGAAACAATAAATGGAGGTAAGAGTCAAACCAGTTCATGTAGCCGCTAAACTGTCTACGAAGAAGCAGAACTAACGGACCAAACAAACAAACCGTCCAAAACTTCGCCACGTCTGTTTTTATTGCATTTGATAATGTTAGAGATATCAAAAATTTAAACCATATTTACAAACCAAATAATGTGTCACTGATAAGAAATAATCACATTAATCAACACTCAAATAATAATTCAATCATTAACATTCACATCATTTGATTTACAAATTTTAGTTTAGAAATTTGGTCTTCCTTGCAAGTAACAACTCGGATAAGCTGTGAAACTCGTGTAAATAAAAATAATTAACATATGTGATAACCATAAAACAAGTCCATCGATCTCAGTGTAGAACATCATTCACAAAACCATACTTATAATCATAAACCATTCATTGGAAATCTCGAAGGAGTCACCCAGACATCCATCGGTTTTTCTAAATCAAACCACAAAGGTTCTCAAATCTCTAGTTCATAAATACGTTAAAAACTAGGCTAGAGCGACACAGTTCAACCGAAGTGTACAATAAGTAATCATCAGTAAGTGGTCCTCCAATGCGGATTAACCAAGTTTGCCCAATATGATACCAAGTTTGCCCAATGCGGATTAATCAGACGCAACCCTTAAAAAGTATGGTTCCTAATGCGAATTAACTAGGCAGAACCATCCATGTACCATTGCTACATGGTGCAGGTTTGGTATCACATAACCCATCGGCACTAGGGCAACAGTCATCTACGAACCTTCACGTTTCTCAAACATCACAAAAATGCATATCAAGTCACTTTCATGAAATAGATCGATAGTTGAATTTAAAAGAAACATTTTAATAAAAGTACTAGCACGAGAATTTTCAAGGTAATACCCATATCACATATACTAAAGTCACTCACATGTGCGCTGAGTCAACTGAGATATTTCGTCACTATGACGAAATATTCCGTTACACTCGACGAAAATTGTAATGGCATACCGGACGAAGTCAGGAATATTCCGTCACGTGATGGAATATTCCATCGTCCCTTCCTTCCTTCTGTAGTCGGCGTCGCCGTGTGCTGTTGCCCGCCGCCATCAATTTCACCGAAAACTGTAAAATTGGCCAGAAAACTTCTCGAAGATATAACTTGTTCCTTTTTTCAACTAAATTTGACGATCCTTATATCAAAATGAAGCTACAAAGACAAGGAACAAGTTCATACCTACTGGAAGTAAAAAAAAAAAAAAAAAAAAAAAAAAAAAAAAAAAAAGAAGGTCAGAGATGGCCTAAACTAGTCGAAAAATCTCAGCTCAAATCGAGGTTCTTGGAGTTTTGTTATTTGAGGTAAACCCAAGCATCCAATGCTCGAAACTGACTTCTGGGGTGACCGGACTCAATTGGTGGCCGAAAATTCGATCAAAATTGACGTAAAAGATACAGAATCTCGTCGGAAAAGCTAGCCTGTTAATGGGCTCGTGGGTTCAGACATATCCTTCATGAATCTCCGCAAACGAGTGTGGTGGTGATCAGGGTGTTGAGGTGAACAGGGTAGTAGTGATGTTTGCAAGGACTAACTCGCCGAAAAAATGACGGCTTGCCGTCATGAGTAGCTCGGGTAGGAGGACGTTGAGAGAGAGAAAGTGCAGAGTGAATTGCATGAGAAGATAGAGTGAGGGAGAGAGAAAGGGAACACGGAAGAAATGGGAAAGGGGTTCCACCAGCACGCAAAAAAGGCCATAAAGATGCAAACAATTTGTGTCCCATGACAGGTAAAATTACCAAAACTACTCTCGGTTTTCGAGCCCCATAGGATCTCCATTCTAGTTCCAAATTTTACTCCGCTTATGCAGATGTGTTCGTAACGATTGTTTGTGTCCCATTACAGGTAAAATTACCAAAACTACTCTCGATTTTCTAGCCCCGTAGGATCTTCATTCTAGTTCCAAATTTTACTCCGCTTATGCACACGTGTTTGTAATGAAATGAGAATTTCTCCCAACATGGGCATTTTCATCCTTTTGCAAATTCGAAAAAAAATAAAATAAAATAAAATAACGAACGTGTCGTAACAACATCGAAATACGAAGTTTGAATAATGAAATCCGGAGACGGGAGTTCACATACAATCTAGGAATTGACATGCGCCATAAGTAATCACACTCCTAAGAAGATACAATATAATATCCTAGATATCCTCTTAGATTATCCCGGTTTAATACAGATTTCATATACTAAAAAGTCTTTATCGACTAGTATAAAACCCCCATCTTGGGTTCATATGTAGGAACACAATTATCACATTCTCAATATTCTCTTGTTCATTTCTTAAGTTTTAATATTTTTTACTAACTTAACCGTCAAATAACCTTTGATCGATATCAGACTGGCAGCCAAGGACAATCATGGTTGTCTGTTTTTTTATAGGTAGTCGAGTTTGCTCAAACCCTTTATTGAGGATGGTACGCAAATTGGATTTTAACAATTATTTATTAGCGTGACAGGTACACATTACCTGCCAAACTGAAACCATCGGACTATTGACTTGTTTATTCTATAAAACTAATAATTTTTTACTCATCAGTAAATGATGGATCATTCTAGTGAATAATGTCTTATCTTTTAACTTAATGCTTTCTGATTTCAAATCTTTTTTTTTTCTCTATTTAGAATAGATTATAATAATGACATCGCTTGTTATAAATAAATAAAAAATAATAAATACTTTGCTTGTTATATATAACAAATAATAAATAGTAAATGCTTTGGCATCACAGTGAATATAGCCGAATAAAGTAAAGTATGTAGCAGCCAAAACAAGAAAAATAGTAGAAAATCGCAACCCTTTTAATAAACAATTAAGATTGTAAGACTAAAATTTAGGAGGTGTATTCAATTGAGATTTTAAAGGATTTTAATTTTTTTGATGAATCTAGGGGTATTCAATCAGGATTTTAAGTGATTGTCTGAAATTCAAGGGGTATTCAATTATAATTTTAAGATAGTTTATTAAAATCCTTAGAAATCCGGGTGTATTCAATTAGGATTTTAAAGAAATTTATAACATTCCAGGTGTATTCAATTAGAAATTAATTTTAAAGAATTTGAGAAAGTTGAGGAATTAGAGGGAATTGGAGAGATTTCGTAGTGTATTTTAAGCATCTACAAATCTTATCTCTCCTTATGAGATTTCGTAGTATAAAACCCCATAGAGATTCTATATAAAATTTTGATTCAATTCCCTCGAAATCTCATAAGGGGATATGAAATTTGTGGATGCTTAAAATACACTACGAAATCTCTATAATTCTCTCTAATTCCTCAACTTTCTCAAATTCTTTAAAATCAATTTCTAATTGAATATACCTAAAATGTTATAAACTTCTTTAAAATCCTAATTGAATGCACTCGGATTTCTAAGGATTTTAATAAACTATCTTAAAATTCTAATTGAATACCCCTTGAATTTCAGAGAATCACTTAAAATCCTGATTGAATGCCCCTAGATTCATTAAAAGAATTAAAATCTCTTAAAACCTCAATTGAATACATCCCCTACAAATCAATTAAACTCCATAAAAATCTATGGATATATAAATCCATTAAAATATCTCAAATTCTCAATTGAATACACCCCTCCTCCCTAGACTTCCACACTAGAAAATACTCGTCCAATAGACTGATCGAAATATCCCCCCGCTTTCGGAACATGTTCATCTTTCTTCTCATACGTCCATGATAATTTCTTTATTTTTCAAAAATTAATTAGTTTTTGTTAAACAAAATCGATGTAATTTTACTCAACAAAGCAACAAATAGCGCTAGCATTAGACTTCGAGAACATTAGACGAGCATGACTATAAATCAGGGCTCGATTGTTGAAATACTGTAGCTATTGTTCACTTCAGTAAGAGCGATTGGAAGGAACCACACCTCAAATAGACTACACTCTCCCTAAAAAAACCACCATACTATAGTAAAAAAGAGTTACAAGTGTAAAAATAACATCAATAATGTCATGAGAAATTTTCTCAAACCAACTTCCAACATCATTTATGCTAAGAGCAAAACGAGCTAATAGGTTATTAGTCTATTGGCATTAAAACCAATTATTTAAAATATATTTACATATAATCAACACCATCGAATGAATTTGCTTATGATCATCGCAAAGATGAACGATTGAGGATTATTAGTTGTGAGTTGTTAGGGTCGACAATGAATCAATGAACTTTATTACAAGGTATTATAAGCAGATACGTCTGATGATTAGTGATACATCAATGAATCATATGAATAAAAAATCTTTTAATTAGATATGCTAGAAATTGATGTTGTCCTTCAATCACAATCACAATCACAATCAAAGAAAAAACTAAATTGCATATAGACTGGCCAGTCTGCCCCCATGTGAGCTTGTCCTAATTAACAAGGTTCTTTAGCTGATCTTGGTCAACTCATAAGTAACCTAGATTAACCACAAAATAGAATAGGATTAAGGGGGTAACTAGCTATTTAAAGTGAAACGAACAACCAGAATGTGTTACTTAGCTCATAAGATCTTGCATTTTATACTCTTATCTTATTAACAAAAGATTCTTCTATGTAATCAAATTTTTGTTCAAGTAACGTTATCATCCAATAAATGTTGGTTACGTGTTTAAAAAAGTGCAATACTCATGGTAAGTTGGTGAGAATTCACTGAATCTACAAGTTGGTCTTGTTTGATAATTAACTTTGACGAAATTTATTGTAACCAAGGAAGCGTGAGACGTGACAAATTTTTGCATGTGTGGAGCTGCTAACTAGAAACTACAAATTCAATCAATGACCAAGTGGCACATTGGGCAACGGCCTGTCTGTTGCCAACTGTGCCTTTTCCAAAACTAATTGCAACATAAATGAAGCTTGGGTGGCAGTGGGCTGTGGATTGTGTTTTAGCCGTGTAGGGTTTAGTCCATTTGGTGAGAAAAAGATGCCGACCAAATTTTATGGGAATTGTTATTGGTATTCCAAAAATTTTATTTTACATTTCAAACTTTCTACATTTGGAAAGAAAAATACACTTGTAGGGAGTGTTGAATAAGATTTTTAGAGTGTCAATAACACTTCCCAATTTTATTTGTTGTGATTTAATGGATTTTGAAACTTCGAAAACGAAGACTTCGAAATAGAAACAAAAAGAAAAAAAGTTGGTTTGATTTTCCAAGATACGTTTACTTCATTTGAGACATTATAAAGAAATCAATAAACAGTTTTTATAATGTTTAGGTGAGTGGTTTCTAAGTTTTAAGAGACTGTGATCACAATATTAAGGAATAAATCACAAAATGTTGACAATAAAATTAGAAAATTTCTAATACCAGCATAACAAAGGCATTTTAAGAGATTGCGATCACGTTATTAAGGAATAAATCACAAAATATTGACAATAGACTTAGAAAATTCCTTATAACAGCACAACAAAGGCATGTTCGTAAGAGAGATAGGTAAATGACACATTCTAATTAGGGATTTATAAACTTTTCTAAGTAGGTAATCCCTCCTATAGACATTTTGTGATTCATTTCTTACAAGCTTGGCCTCAATCTCTTGAGACTTGGAAATCCTTTGTCTAAACATATGAAAAATGTTAGAAATTAAGATTACATTGTACTACCCCTGCATCTCAAATAGAGGCGAGTCTTACTTGTATTGGTTTTTCGGATATTAGAGGTAGATAAATAGTTACAACACTTGGGATTATTAGAACCCTTATATCATAACAAGCCTAAAAGCAAGCATACCAATTAAAAAAACCAAATACTCATGTTCGAACAATGATGTCGTTTGAGCCCAAAATAATATTATTGGGCCGAGTGTATGTTTATGTTCGGCCCAAGGCTTTTCCAAATATACTATGGGCTGCGTGGTGGTCCTAGGCTGCTCAGTTAGGGTGGTCGAGTCCTGTTACAAGAATGAGTGATTTAGATAAGAGCGGATGGGTTGAAGTCCTAGTATGATAAGGGGTCCTAATGCAATAAGGATTCTTGGCCGAAAATCAATATGGCCTGAAAAGGGGGTGAGTTCAAAGTCCTAAAAGGAGTAAGATTGGTTGAGATAAGGTTGGATCAAAATAAGAAGTCCTAATCTGAATGTGGTTTCAACTGGATCTTAAGGAGGATTTGTTGTTATAAATAGAAAGCAGAGTGCATCATTCGAGGCTCTCTCTAATTCAATACATAATTGCCCTATGCAAACCTCTCAAACATCTTGAAATTTTTTTTTTTCCTTTTCCGCCGACACATTTTCAGTTTGGATAAATAGCATTATGAAGGCAACCGGCGAACATCTTCAGTGTGGATAAACAAAACTGTTGCCGTAGAATCAATCGACCGAGGAGCACCTTCAGTTTGGATAAACAACACTGTGTCGAGGTCGACTGGTTACCTATGCAAGTCTTGGTCGAGAAGGGTTTCCGAATCCTTATTGGCAGATGTCATCTTATTAGCCTTCTTGGCGAAGTAAGGTGTTACAAGTTACAACATTCGGCACATTGAACGCCGAGTGATTTTTTGATTGGATACTCACAAGTGAGTTTCAGAGTTCGGCATTCTAACGGCTGAACCACATTTACTATCAAGACATACATCTCCTTTGAGTACTTGTGTCCATATAGTATGGTGTCGATTCGACGTGCTTATACTCTTACGAATATAATCACTGTGACTAAGTTCGGCGCTGACGGTTCGTGAACTTCGCATAATTAGCAGCCTTGTCTTCAGGCTCGAGAATCCGAAGGCCGAGACGTGTTCCTTCCTCGGCCACAATTGCAAGATCAAGAAGTCAGCATCGCGCTTAACGCAACATCAACAAATTTTACTCCTCGGCCGATGAGTTGGCACGCTCTGCATCAACCGAAGGACGTAGTTAGCTCATTAGTTACTCGGCCTGCGCCCCACGTAGGCTTTGTAATTTTTAGGGTCAACATATGCATGTCTTAAATTCAATGAACTCATACAAGGTGGGTTAGGTGCATATATACTCTAAAGTTTCACCTTAGTAGAAAAATTATATTTTCCTTCCACTCATATAGTTAGACAACAAAAGCAACTAAAAACAATCAATTAACATATAGAACAGGTGCATATTGCTATACCAATTCACCATGTATAAATATCTTCAAAACCCAAACTCCAACTTGCATTGATTGTTTGCAGGAATCATATTTAGATATCTCATAATTCGAATCTGAATTTGTACAACGTTGAAATCGGTACGATTTTTTTTTTCTTTCAAACTCTTCGGAATCGATGGGATAAGGATTGAAGACACATACTCAACGCCCCCCAAAATCATTGGAATTTAGCAGTTCAATTAAAAAAATTACAATGGCAGGTGTTGTAATTTGTGTGCAAAATTATGGACATGTAAATTATTGACGTGGTGATGTGGTCTACTTACTAGATCCCACCTATGATGATGTAATACTAGCGGACTCCATTCAAAATATGCCTTTGAAATTGGACCTATATTGCTTTTTTTTTAATGAACAAATGATATCGCTAGGAGTGGGCAAACAAGTCTAAGACTTGCAGGGCAAGGCGGGTACGAGGCCGGTATAGATTTTCTAAACTAAAAACGAGGCGGGGCGGGCTGAGGCCGAGGCCATGTAATTAGCGGGGCATGTACAGATTTTCTAAAACTAAAAATGAGGCGGGGCGGACCAGGGCCATGTAATTAGCGGACCGACCTAAACTGTTTCCACCGCCTATTACATGGAGATTAAATCTCCATCACTCATTTCTATCACTTATGTTTTCTTGGTCTCTCCGCTCTCAAATTCTTAGATCCAATTCACTCAACTATCTATTCTCTAGAAATTCGAGCCTCGGCCTTGAGGTCTCTATCCCGACTCCGACACCACCATCTGCTCTCCTCAACACCGACATACTCTTTTTCCCTCGAATTCCCAACTAGAGCACTCGCAGCAGGCGACGACTCTCTCATCCCTCGATCTCGGAGTATGTTGCTGCTAACCACCTAATCTGGTCCAACTCGGTCGATTTTGGATGTTTCTTGACTCGATCGACAACCTCACCACCACCATCAGGGACTGGAAGAAGCTTGCTTTCACGCTTCAGGTGGCATCTGGGCTGATATTTGATCTGGGTTTTGAAATTTCAAGTTTTTGCCTTCCATCCCTTGTAATATATTAACCCTTGGATTCTGGAAAGGTTGAGTAAGTTTGTATTTTCTACCCAAATTGCGGGTCTTCTTTTTATAAATCTTGAATCTTCAATATGTAGGTCAATTTTCATAACCCAACATTTCGTTTTTAAGTATTCAAAAACCAAACTTAAATTACAGCGGATAAACTTGATCAATTTTGTGAGTAACCCAGATCTCGAATTTGGTTGGATTCGATTTGTGGCTGACATAAAAAAATGATATTGGACTCGTGGACCTTGCCCGTTTCGGCCAATTTCAAACGAACCGGGTTAGGTCCGGTTCCAAATTCTGAAATCTCATTGCCCGGCTCGGCTCACACCGTTATTATTTACAATGGGTAAGGTCCAGTTCCTCTAAATTTGGGGTTGGCCCAACCTGACCTATGCCCACTCGTAATCTACACTAAGGAGTGGGGGAGTTAGTTAAACCTTACAATGAGCTAGCAATAATGTGGTTCAAATTCACCTTTGGCGAGAATCAAACCTAAGACCTCTCACTTACAAGTGAAGAGGAATATACCACTAGGAAATTGGACCTATATTAAAAGACCATAAAAAGATTGTCACTTTCTTCTCAAAAATAAGTTTTTTTTTTATTTTTTATTTTTGTTGATTCGTTAATTAGAAAATGCCCAATACAAGGTACAACAAACAACCCAATAAAATCAAGGATGGCCAAGAAGCCCATGCAACAAGAAGACGAAAAAGAAAAACTACAAACTTTCCTTACTACTCACTGCCCACGACACAAATCATTGCTCTAAGCGAAACCTCTCATACTTTTGAGAAAAACACTGACTACTCACTGCCCCACAATACAAATTCAGTGTGGTTAGATAAGTTAGGGTTGGCAGCCGACAGATGACAACTGCCTTATTAGACCGCGTTTTCCAGTAGCAACCACCAAAGGCGATTACTTGGTTGGACGGAGCAGGTGGAAGAACTAGTTTGGCTTAATAGTCTTGGCTGCTTGTTAGAATAAGTTCAACTAAGTAACTATCTCAAGACTGAGCAGGCAAATAATATTTGATTCTTTCGTCGAAAAAGGACACTTCATTAGCTTTCTCGGTGAAGTGAAGTGTTTTATGATTAGATATTCTCAAGTCACGTTCAGAGTTCGACAGTCAAACGACTGAATTGTTTTTACAATAAAGCACTCGTTTTTTTGTGTGTATCTTTATCCCTAAGGTTTGATACCAATTCGGGGGACCTACAATGTTACCAATATAGTCGAGGCTGCTGAACGTGGTGCACAAGATCCAGAATTTCATAGTGATTTGCATAACCTCGTCGCAGGTTATACAACTCAAGGCTGAAAGTGTTCATTCCTTAGCTGAAGTTGCCTGATTCAAAAGTTAGTAACACGATTCACCACACCATCACACTTAGAGGCATTCCCCCGACCAAGCTCAGTTGCGAGTTGGTAGAACCGCATCAGCAATCAACCACCAAAAGACATAGTTCCTAATTACTTCAGTCTCCGTGCCACGTAGTTTGTGTAATTTTGAGGACCAATACTTGCCATACGAGTCCAGGATGTTCTACCATTGTCATAGGTCCCTCACTTCCATTACATCAATGCCATAAAATTTCAATCGAAATATCCGTTGGTTCCAATCCATATAACAAGGTGTTGCTAAGTGGAAGGCTCTAATCAATGAGAGCAACTTAGAATAGGACGCCATAGTGGCGGTAAACTCAAGTCCTCCTTATCAATGTCCACAAAAGATGAGTGGTAGCATAGGTCAGAGTTGCTAAATCAGAAAAATTGGTATAATTTTAAATAACATCACAAAGTTCTTATCAAAATTAAAATTGAACTCGCTAGCTACATGGGGATGATCATGAACAGAGTATCACATGACTGTCAAAAAATTGGAAAGTACAATCAAGAATGTTCATTGTTCGATCTTCCATCACCGCAGGGAATCAAGAATTTCTCACTTCACTCTAATGATATATAATTATTTCTTCAAAATCGTCGATGGATTCAATTCATAGAACTAAAAGAAAGAGAATCCAGACCACCTCAGTTCCGAGGGATTCACATCTCGTTACCGCGGACCACTTCAGGCCTGGCTACACTGCCCGATATATGCTCCCAATTTCCTTTGCATCCATGCACCATTATGCATTTGTGTAGGTCTCAGACCTAAATGCATCACAGGCCATAACAGATCAGAAGAACCAAAAGAAAATTTTTTATTATGCCCTGCACAAAAAAAAAATTAAAACATCTGTCAACAAGCATACTCTCCGTAACAATGAGCTCATACGTACACTTGAGCGAGCGTGCAGAGAGAGAGAGAGAGAGAGAGATGATCACCTTGATTCTTCAGTAGTTTCTTCAGATTTCCACACTATATCTTGTAAACCCGATGAGAAAGTTTTGTAGAACTGTAGTAACAGACATTTAGAGGGCAGAATCAGTAGACAGCACGTTGGCCCTTGAAAAAGAGTATGGAAAATGTTTGAAACTAAAATGTTCAAAATAAAATATTCGCTTGCCTTGTGGAACTCTAGTGTGTCACCACCAGTTTTCCGGAGCTCTACCATGTGCACGGAGGGAGCCATCTCGAACACCTTAAGCAAGAAGTTAAGAAGAGAGTTAATTACACCATGTTTTACGATTTGGTACTTAATCGAAAGTAGCATCTTTAGTTTTTGTCAAGTTGACCCTTACTAAGTGACGACTTGCTTTCCAAATAACTGTATCAAACACATAATATATATACATGCCAAAGACAATACCTCAGTAGCTACGGAGAGGTGGCCCTTTCTGCCATGCTTGTCTCCTTGCAACTTCATCTGCAATTGCTCGGAATTAGCAGAAGATATATTTGGAATTTATAAACATAAGAGGAAGGTTGTTTTGATAGGATACTTGCATATTAAGTCAAGTCTTATAAAGTGCAGCATGAGAAATAGTAGAATAAAACACATTACCTTGTAGTCTCTCTTGTGAACATTAAAGCCCAAGGGCTTTGCAGCTTCCTCGATTTTGTTCATGATTTCATTTGCAGGGCGTTGGGAAGTAAATCGGGTTTCTCGTTTCACAAGACCCTATAGTATGGAATTCCAAATGATCAGAAGGCAGAAAACTTGCAGAATAACTTTGACAACTACAAAGAATTAGAAGGCCACTATGGATTGTGAGCCTAAGTATGCTCTTGATTCAACAAAACCTATAAGTCCTAAACACTAATACCGCGAATCCTTGATTTTCTAATCTTCCTAAATCTACTAGGCTCCCTAGTTTCTGTCCGACTAACAATCGGAACAAAACATGTATTTTGCAACTGCAAATGCAATCATACTGTAGAGCGCCACACCCAAGCATTCATAGAAAGGAATTAAAAAAATGTCATGCTACCATTTGCTTCTCAAATAAATTTTCCAGGTTGAAACTCTTTGAGCTAGAAATAAGCTCAAAAGCATTCATTGATACAGGTTTCTCTTTCCTTTCCGTTACTAATTTTTCCTGCAACAAGCCAAAAGAAAACGACTATTTAGAATGTGTACAAACTCAAGACAATATTCGATCAAGCACACAGAAACTGACAGATTATTCCGACTAAAGATAACTAGAAAAATTCATGGTTGAGAGACATAAATTAACTTCTGACTAATATTCATACCTTTGAGTTGCCGAAAACAGCATCTACATCATCTAGATTTACATCCTCTTCCACTTTGAACTGCGCTGGCTTGTAGCCTTCCTTAAACCATTCATTTTCTAAGATCTCAGGAATTGTTATCCGCTGTCACAGAAAAAGAAAAAAAAAGAAAAGGAGAGAACAAGAACAGAACACCTAGTCAGGCTATATAACAAATGATTGTCTGCATTCAGATATTAATGCCCTGTAATGCCTGTATAATGAGCTTATATGCGCACGCTCATATACCAATGGTCTCAAATAATAACTTTCAAGAGCATATGGGAAGAATGTACTTATTGAATTTTGTAGAAAGGGCTTTGGAGCTCACCGTTACAGGGTTTGGATCAAGTATGTGCTGTATCATTTTCTTTGCGCCGGATGAAAACCATCCCGGACATGAAAATTCAGCTTTGCAGATCTGAAATTAACAATAGCCATACATAAATAAGTTATCCAGAGATTCCCATCATTTAAACAGAGGATGCGAAACATGTTTACGTACTTTTTTGTACAGCGATATAATACTTGGTTCGTCAAAAGGCAGGTAACCAGCCATGAGTACAAAGAGAATGACCCCGCAAGACCAAATATCAGCTGATGTGCCATCATAACCTTTATTGTTTAGCACCTGATACAAACATACCAAATGTGAGAAACAAAAGAACATAATCAAACAGCAATGCAATAACTTGTTTTCATAAAGTCAGAAGTGAATACCTCAGGAGCAACATAATTCGGAGTCCCACAGGCAGTATGAAGAAGGCCATCTTCCTGCAAAATGTGTACACTGTCTGCTTTAGTATGTCATATAACATAAGTTATAACATATCGGGAACAAGATCAAATTGAACATTCCGACTTCCCACCAACCACAAGATCCAAATACACTCCTCATAGCAAGAGGAATATTCACTTCTGGTAACAGTACATGTGGATTAAACTATAATCAACTTCAATACAATATTTTAAATCTACTAAAATCTTTTTGCAACAATTTTACTCACCCGCACTTGCTGTTCAAATGTACTGAGACCAAAGTCTGAAATCTTCAGGACACCATATGAATCCAGAAGAAGGTTTTCGGGCTACAGAAGAAGTAAAAAGATACAAGTGATGAATACTTAAATAATGAAACCCAATATTTCATTTCTATCGCATGCAGTATGCAACCAAAAACCCAATACTTCATTCCTATCGCACGCAGTATGCAACCAATGAATCTGTAATAAAGTTATAAAGTCTGTTAAACCTTCAAATCTCGATGGTACACGCCTCTACTATGGCAGTAATCCACAGCATTAATGAGCTGTTGGAAATATCTCCTGGCCTCATCCTCTTTCAGTCTCCCATTTTTGGCCTAAGGAAAAACAGAACTGATAAGGGAGTGTTTTCCAAAAGAAACACAAGACTTGTGTCCTAAGTAACAAGTAAGAACATAGTATTTAACCAAAAAGAGCAACCGGGGATAATGCAAGTTGAAACAACAATCGCTTACTATTTCGTCAAAGAGCTCACCCCCATCAACAAACTCGAGAACAATGTAGATCTTAGTTTTGCTTGCCATGACCTATTCATAAGCACAAAAAGTTCTCGCTCAGAAATGTGCGAAGAAATCTGTATATGCGTATGGTATTCATTGCGTATTTCAATATCCCCTGTACAAGCATATGATTGTTCATATCATTAACAATCAATCAAATTTAAGATTTAAGTTTCACATTTTTTTTTTTTTAAAAGCTACTATAACGATCATAACGAAAACACCTGTAATTTTTTTCTTCGACAAAATAAAAATGGAAGAGATTACCTCAAACATCTGGGTAACATTTGGGTGTTTGATCAGCTTCATTGTTGATATCTCTCTTTTTATCTACCAATACAAGCACCAAGAAACAGTTAGGTATACTTTCATTCCTGCTCTATATTATAACCAACTAAAGTCGTATTTTATCAACTGACCTACTAAAAAACATGAATGATAGTGTTCATCATTGATCGCCAACTTCAAACCAACCATGAAGAATTAGAGTGGTAGAACAAAAAAAGCAAAAAAAAAAAAAAAAAGGGCATTTGGGTCACACTGCCATCCTAAAATGATTAAAGGCATGTACTGTTTACCAACGCCTCCTTTTGCATTTGGCAGAAAAACTTAAAAACCTTTTCAAAACTTAAAACAATAAAAACGATTATGCACAGAAGTTATTCATACCAAATCATTCTGCACGACATTCCTACGGACATTTTGATTGATTAGAAGAAAAAAGCACATTATATAAGGATTAGGATCTGGGGACACGTTTTTACACGTATTTTGATATTCATTTTGTAGTGCCCCTTTGTAATGTGTTTCAACCATCCAAACAATTTATGTTTTATTAAATCATTCATATATCATCATAGCAAAAAATTTAAAAAAAATCAAAACCATTAAAACATTTATTTGGAGTGAAGAAAATAGACAAATACGAATCTACAAAGAAATACTAAATTTAACTAACAATTATATGATTTCAAATTTGTATGATTTTTTGTAGATATGATATTTGAGGTAAGATATAAAAGATAAGATGTTTGATAGTTGAAACACATAATGGAATAGACCCAAAAAAAAGTTTGTAAAAAATGTGTAAAAAGCGTGTCCCCAAATCTTAAACTTATATATATATATATATATGTGTGTGTGTGTGTGCATGTACATACGTGTTTGATCATCTTGTTTCTGAGGACTTGCTCACGGTGGACGATTTTAATGGCGACGCACTGCCCGGTCTCCATGTTCTTGGCGAACTTCACCTTCGCAAACGTTCCCTCTCCCAGCGTTTTCCCCAGCTCGTACTTCCCCACGCGGGTCCTCATCCTCGGCCCCTTCGCGCTCATCTTGCTTTCCTTCCTTACCGCACTATCAAGATCCCACGGTCCGAAATTTCCAACTTGGTCCCGCGCAAAGGATCTAAAAATTATAACTCAGTGTTTGTTGCAGCTTCTGGGTCGGGTTCGATAGGGGTGAGAGGGAGAGAGAGAGAGAGAGAGAGAGAGAGAGTGGCAGATGATGAAGAAGAATAAAAGGGAGGGATTAAGGTGGTGGTGTTTACCGTGTCGACAGCGTGTGGTATCCTTCTGATATTCCCTCATCACAAGTTCCGTGGCTGTCCTGCATCTTCCTAAATCACCTGCTATTATATCTCATACTTTCATCGATAACTGTCTCTTATTTTTCCTCTTTTTATTGTTTTCCCAAAATACCATTTTTCTCAAAAGGCTAGAATTATGGTTTGGAGCTTGTTTTAGTGGTGGCGGAGTTATTTGCGCTCAATACAAACACTCTCACGTAGGTGAGAAATTGACTCGATTTAAAGTGTGGTCTAAAGCATCTTTAAAGAATTAACAAATTTTTTCTTTAAAAACATCGTTTGCTAATTTCACTTACACGTTTATGCTACTTTACAAATTTGTCACTCTATCAGTACCTTGAACTCACTCTCTCTCTCATATTTGCACCCCATGTCTACTTTTCTTTCCACTTTTTCTAACTTCTCCAATCCACTAATTTTTTTTTGCATAATTTAACATTAATTTAATTCTTTTTAAAACTTTTAATCACATACTGTATCTAGTACATATAATTATAATATTTTCTTGTTTTTAGGCCAAGGAAAAATATATAATTACAGTATTTCTTATCATGTGCGCATGTCAAATGTGTATCAAAATATAACTCGGTTGAATATAAGAATCTCTGACATATCATCTAAGATTTTAGAACATTTTTGTAACTAATATAATGAGATTAATTAGTCTTTATTTCTTCATATTTACAATAAGAGTATAACTCATAATAATAAAATAAAAAAACAAAAAAAAATGAGATAATGTATAATTTGGTAGTTATTATTTCATAATAGGATTGATATCTAACCTAATTTGTTTGATTTCTATTTTATACTAACGTTATTATTGGTTAGTCCAATTCATTAGCATTGTTTGGATACAAGGGCAATTGTGTAATCGTGAGTAGACTGCTAATTATGTAGGAGAAACAAACGATATAGAAAAATACAAACGTGAGGTCTCATGCAATAATTGAGGTATGTCTCTCTCCAAGTCTAAGGGCTGGCAATTGCATGGAAGCTTCAAAGTTGGTTGGGACATATTGCCCTTGCCAAGCCACGCGAGACTTTGTTTAGTGTGACCATCACGTAACCATGTGGTGACATTCACTCAAGTTATAGTATGTGTAACATGTAGATTATTAACAACATGTTATGTAAGGGTGTAAACATCACGTACAAAAATTGTTAAATCGAAAAACGGCATGTGTACAAGAAACAAAAATTAATAATCAAGTTAGGCCGACATGCCATCTTTGTAACACTATGTAGAAACTCCTTCCTCTATCTCCATGTATAAGCAAGAGTTATGTTTTCTTAGTGACCCGATGATTAATGATATACTATCACTCACCGTTACATTTAATATCAATAATTGAGGTTAAAACATTGGAAACACATCCATTTAATACACACTTTGTATATCAAATTCAGCGATAAATGACCATGTCGAAGAAAACACTTCTGCCATGCAAAACCCTCTAGTAGATAAACTAATCACACTGAACTTTCTTCATTTGTCATTTATGCATTGGTTTAAGAATTTCAAGTATTCATATCAATGAGAAATGAGCCCTATAGCATACAGGCTGTACAGTTTTGTTTGGTTCACAACATCATATAGGCTTCTTAATCCACTTCCACGGACAAGAATCTTCTTGGGCTTGAATTATAACCCAATTCTAGCTGGATCAGAACTGGTCCTGGACACATTCAAGAAAGGGGACTTATTCGAGCTAGAAGGAGAATAACTGAAACTGTCATATGATGAGAGAACGATAGATATATATAATTGTGTAAAACTAGCGACTAGTCACCCTTCATAGCAATTCTTAGTTTTGTTACAGGGTGGTTTGATTTTATTTTCCAAAAGTACAAAAAGAGCTGCACAATTATGCACACTTACCAAACTAGTTGAACATATGTCATTGCATTAAACCCCTAAAAAGGAAATTTTTATGAAGTATATATAGTACTCTTGTTTTCTCCTTCCACACTCTCGCCTTCTTTCCTCCGCATAGTTTTCCTTTAATTTATTAATCAAAGGCTAGAAAAAGGATGGACGAATGTTTGAGGAAGAGGGACTGTGCAGAAATGATGTAAGAGAACTTCTGGTTGTTAGTTATATATTAAATAATACTTGTATTATCTACCCTAGGAAATTTGGAGAATAATTCTTATCAGTTTGCACAATTTAATCGAAAAGAGTTCGTAATAGATTTGCCCTAGAAAGGGATTTTTATTTAAGTGAAATGTACAAGAAAAAGCAAAGTTTATTATATCTTTTATTGTATTCTACTTTATGCTAGCTTGTGCTGTTTTAGGGTTGTAAAGGTTCAGAGGGAGAAACCTCCAAGACAACTACAAGTATACAACTACACAAATCAAACTGAAGAATAAGAAAAGTGACTTTATGTTGTTATCATTTGCAGAATGTCGAACAAACCAACCCGAGTTATATATATATGGATGACAGGGTTTGTACTCCTGCTTTAGGGTTGCAACAAAATACCTTTCAATTATTTCGAAAAGAAAAATGGGCAAAAGAATAAAGTCCAAGATGTATAAGCAGCTGATGACAGCAAGAGCTGGGACTACCCAAGAACAAAACATCCCAAGATAAACTCTACATTTACATTCGAAGCTGAAAGCTGCACAATCTAATGTTTGCGTGTGTGTGCGCGCGCGTGTGCGTGTTGGTGTTCTAAAACTGCAAAATTACCGAGTAGTTTTCCATACACATACCTGTTTTTAAAGATAAACATATAATAATACTCTAATAATAAAAATTTCGTATGATTTAAATGAACACTTTTTTTTTGTACCCAAAACTTGTGATCTATCCTCATTAACTTCAGCTTACCATAAATCTAAGTGGTTAAGAACGTTACCTCTACACCTGAGGGTTTGATTTACATTCGATAATTTGTTTCAAAATGATATGTCATAATTTAAAGTTTGATAATTTGGATGATAATGTTACTAATAATATCGTGATGGAGAGGGTAAGGATAACTGCGTATATGTTAACTAATTATAGTTGATGAGAAGAGAAAAAGTGTAGTCTATTTGCCTAAGCTGTGCTCGTAGCTAGAGGAGGAGGAGGGAGAAGAGAAAGAGGAGGAGGGGGGGGGGGGGGGGGGGTGTGTGATTATGTGTCATAAGATATATGGATCCTATGTTTCAATTTTGTTTTTTACATTGAGCCCTGATGGTTATAAACGATTGAAGCTCATATAGCTCGTTAGATCTTTAAGATTAAACTGGAGTAAATAATTCGCTAAATTTAAATTATTTAAGTATATTGCATGTAAAGAAACATGATTTTTCGTGTCGAATAGAAGAAAAATAAACATAAAGAAAATTTATCACCTTCAACCATTTTATATCCGCAAAAATTAGAATCGATAAGTTTTCTTTAAAATATGCAAAGAAAAAGGAATCGCCTCTTTTCCCCTCTATATTTCTCAAAGGTGGATTGTCTACTCTTCCATTTCCATACTCTTCTCATGTTCTCCTATTTGTACGGTCACGATTGAGCCATGTCAACATTTTATATTTCTATTACTTTTCGTTTTATTATTTCTATAAAAAATTAATATAAAATGTTGACATGATTTAACCGTGACCACACATCACAGGAGGGTATAAAAAAAGTATAATAATAGGAGGGCAGATAATCCACCTCTGTATTTCTCACCTTCATCGAGTTGAACCCAAATTTCTGTAGTTCAACAAATGAGAACGAATCCTCAGTTCCACCTTCTAGTCTTGACGGCTTGCCAGCCAGCAGATTTATGACCATTACAAATCTTGAAAATAAAATTGAAAAATAAATTTTTAATACGTTATGAACAATCACTAGTACAGTTTGATCACTTAAAACAAGCCACTTGTCCAAACAGTGACCAATATATATATTACAAAAATAGATTCATATAAAATCTACCCCAGATAACTTGGCAAATGCGTTGTTTGATCGTGATACGTAATCATTTTTCTCCTTTATATTTATTCTCTTTAACAAATAATAACTTTGATAGAAAGGCACGTCGGATGTTTAGCTCAATCAGACTCTTTGGTTGTTCTTGTGTGACTTTGCAAAGTCCAAAGCCCTCCTCAGAACCTCACTCCCTTAGTATTAATCCACCAGATCCATGGGACTCTTGCCCTCCAAACTCCCAACACTCTCCAGTTCTTATTCTTAGGGTTTATGTCCCTCCTTTAACACCTCTCTCTATATCTTCACCCCCAACATCTAACTTAATTTCCACATCTCTCAATCTTCTTCTTCATCACCAATAACACCGAGGTATGTTTCTTTATGCTTTTGTTGTTTTGTTTTATGGAACTTGTGCATGCGTATATAGAAATGTTCTCTTGTTAGACTATATGTCAGATTAGAATACATGATATAGGAAAAATGTTCTTTTATCACACTGTCTAGCTACTTAACATGGCAAGGAAACATTACCCTACAAATTATGAATTCGATGCTTTGTTAATTTTCGTTCCTTTTCGTTTTTTAACCAATATGATTTCAGTAACAGAGCCAGGAATTTACTTTTTCGATCGTTATTTTGATGGGATTGAACGAGGAAGACAAAGAAACAATAAGTTACTTGGAACAACAAAGAATTGTGGAGACAAGAACAGCTTGCTTTTGGTCAGTTCTGGCGAGTGTGGCTGGAGGACTCATGTTAGGGTGGTGGGAGTATCAGTATCATCCTGCAAATAGGCAGCTGTGGATGGTGCCCTTTGGTCTCGTCCTATTTGCTACCCCAGCCATCGTTTGGTTTTCCGTCGTGGCCTCCGATATCTGTAATCCGAACGACCATTATGTTACGAGGGCGAATCAACCCGTTCACCTCAATGACTCGGTGGTTCCGGCCAAAAAAGATGAGCAATGGAGTAACCATGTGGATCATGTATAGATATTAAAAAAATAAAACAATAAAATATATATATATATGTCGCCCGCCTACAATTTGTTAACATGCGTGGAGTTTTTCTATAAGAGACCTGTTGACTATTAATTAATTTTTGTGGTTTATCTTGATATAGAATTACATTAGTAGTATGATTTAGTTTTGGTAGTTGCTGTATAAAGATTTAATATCTTTTTAAACCTAAATTTACTATCTAAACTATCCTCATAAATTCCATTCAAAATATATATTTATATTTACACCCATTCCTTACCAATTTTCTTGGTGAACTTGGACTTCGCGAGCTTCTTGATCACCTTACTTCGGGGCTTTGCTATTACAAGCTGATAGATCAGAAGAAAGAATAAAGCATAAGCTCATGATCAAACAAAAATATGAACTCTATCAAACAAAACTAGTCTACCATAATATCATACCTTGAGACCCTTTCTACCTACATTTTTCTGGACCTCTTCAAGCATAGTGATCCCGCCAGTATCGATGCTTCCAACATCTGTAATTTGATTTTAATTTTAGCATTAGACTCGTAGTAAAGCTTAATGGCAGATATCGTAAAAGTTTAATTTGTGACCGTTGCAAATTGATCACTTACTGCCAATATCTTTTATAACATAGTGTAAGCTTGTTTCTCCAGAAGATTTTATCTTGTCTCCCTCCTCATGTATCACTTTGAGATCGTGTGAACCAGATTTTGAGCATAGATTAAATCTCTATCCCGTTGACTACGTTGTTTTCATACATCGATATCTAACTTGTATTTTATTACCTTTCCCTTAAATAGTTTGCATTAGCAAAACTAGAGATTGGTGCATCAATTTAAAGAATAATAACTCAGTGGAATATTATTCGACGTATGATCTATGCTTCTACAAATCGACGATGGGGTCTCATTACCGGACAAAGAGGATACTCCTCTGTTTGCTGTTTATCCAAGGCGTTTGGCTTCTATTGGAATTATTCTTTTATCAAGTTTGAAGATTAAGCTGTACTTCCTCAAAATGAAATAGATATTGAGCCTTATATGCTTGGAAAAATATGGATGTCTAGTTTATGAAGAATTTTACGGTTCATGATTTTCGATTTTTCTAAAAGATGTTAGTGCTATTTTTAGTGCAGACAACATATAATGATGATTTCTTGCGAATAAATGGCTCAGATAAATGTTGATTAATTGCGTGATGAAAGTAGGATAAACATTGTGTGATAGTAGAGTTTGATTATTTGGGATGTGGATTTATTGATAAATTTTGGTTTTATTGTTAATTTCATCTTGTACTTGGTAGTAATTATGCAATAGAGTAAAAAAACAATTTACAATTAAAATTTAAATTAAGTGTAGAAAGATATTACATGGATTCAAATAAATTTTTCCACTTAAAAATCACAAATAAGGGGGTTGGGTGGGATATGGGTCAGGTTTGTGTGGTTATAATCACATCATTGATTCATTCATTGTTAAATAATATAAAAGGGAAGAGAGCTGTTGGGGAATCAAGTTTATATGATATAATATAAACAGGTTAAGAATGTTGCCTACCCTAGTATTGCATTGTCCCAAATAATATTGATGCTCATCGATAAAAAATCTTCCAGGGAATCTTCCCTTTCCTCGAGTAAATGATTTTTTAGTTAAATTCTGAATGCGTGATTACTTAAAAAAAAATTTAAGTAAAACTTTAAATACGTGTAATCATTGAAATAACCATAGGTACACGTAAACGTTGTACCATTTGTAGGAGTTGAAAATAACATTAAAATGGTGGGCTTCTATAGTCATCTTTTTATTATTAAGGATTAGTTTGGTATTACCATATTTTGAACAAAAAACTGTTTTTGATGTGTTGTGAGAATAAGCAGCTGTGAAATAAAGCAACAGAGTGTTTAATAAACTTTTTTGTAAAAGTGCTTTTGAAAAAAAAAATAGTATTATAATATTTGATAAACTTTTATGTAAAACAGATGTGAAAAAACTGATTTTTCAAAACTGAGTTTTGCAGCTTTGTGTTTTTGGCTTTTTTTTCACCCAACACTGTGAAAAAAAACTGAAGCTGAATGTTTACCAAACAAAAAAATACTACTTTTTTTTGGAATCACCTTAATACTAAATTAGAACCAAGTCACAGGCTACTTGGATTTTAATTGATGGCTTATTTTATGACTTTGCACCTTGAACCTCTATTCACTTCATTTTAACGAGATTCTGTCAAATCAGTGAAAGTGGCGTCTACTTTGCTGATGTGGCCATGATGGACCTGCTAATTTGCTGATGTGGCAGTCACATCAACTTTTTTATGCCAATTGGTGGCACCCTCCCCCGATCCAAACCTTTCTTTCTGTCTCTCACTCTCTTCCCGGAAAAAGATCTTCTTTGATATCTTCCTTCAAAACTTACGGAACAAGTGATTCGAATTTTTGAAATTTGATTTAATGATCCAAAATTATTATAACTTTTAGGGGCCTGGATTTCAAAAACTATTGGATCAAAATTCAAGAATCCGAATCACTTGATTCACAGGCTTTGAAGGAAGAGATTCGGAGATGATCCCTTTCCCTCTTCCCTAGCCCCATCTCCCAAGCCACCGTCACCAAGCCGCCTCCCAACTATGAGCACTCTTGCCGCCACACGTCACCATCCACTCTCAAAGAAAACACCTCCCCATGCCTAGCACTTTCTGTGGTCAATACAGCACGAGGAACAGCTGTAACGGGCGGCGACTTCCGTGCCTGTATATGCCCTAACAGACACGCATAAACACATGCATACACACATGCATACAGAAACATATAAATTTCTACTAGTTCGCTATTTGTCTGCCGAGAAGTCTGAGGAAAGTGAAAGAAAAAGGAAATTACTTCAGTATTCTCGTATTCCATAAACATGTAATCATATCCCAATTTCACTTTCGCAAAGCAAACGAAAATCAAAATTTCAAGTGCTGCATATCTTTTCTTCCTTTTCTTTTTCACGAAGAGTTTATGGGAAGCCAAACAGAAAATCCCAGAAAAACTATGCTAAAAACATTCACTGCAAGTCTGCAACATTTCCACTGTCTTCTGAAAATCTGGAATCTAAGAACAGTAAATGCACGTAAAGTTCGACGAATAAATGATCAAATGGGGGTGTGCAGTGGCCAGAGAGCTCAGAGCGGGGAGTTGGGGCGGTGCTGGCTTGGGAAATGGGGTTGGGAAAGAGAGACGGAGAAAGAAAGAGGTGGCGTGGGGAAGGTCCCGCCAATTGGCATACAAAAAGTGATGTGGCTGCCACATCAGCAAATTAATAGGTCCGGTCCATCACCACATCAGCAAAGTTAACACCAATATAACAGATCGGACAGAATCTCGCCAAAGTGGAGCGAATATTGAGTTTCAATGTGTAAAGTGGCAAAATTTTAGTTTTAAGGGGAAAAATGAAATTGAAAGTGAGTTCCCTGGGGCATTACAAAAAAAAAGCCAAAACTGAAAGAAAGAAGCGAGCAAGTTAATCAAAACTACCCTTTATCTAGTGGAACACACTTGCGCCTTGATTTATGATCAGCAAATATTTGGTGATTTACAACATCAAACCAAATTTTCAGCCAACCGGACATCCAAATTATCACCCCAAGTCTACATCAACATCCCGTACAACGTGAATGAGTTACTGGCAATCACAATTTCCGGCAACGAATAGTTCGAGGAAGTAGAGCAAACTTAGCTACACATCAATATAGATTTATACATCTCAGTATAAAATCTTCGACGCAACTACTTCAAGCACAGCCTTTTTCCCATATCCAAGAAATTGGGGTACACGTAGTTTGGCCGAGGGACAAGACATGGAGCAGAAAAACAATCTGTACAAAAAATTGATGGGTAGCTAACTGAGTTTTTTGCCCAAGCAATCACTTTCCTAGTTTCCTGTTTGGGGTGATCCTTCTGAATCCAATTTTTCTTCAATGTATAAAAGTAAAAATAAAAAAACACGACTCAAATTTAAATCCTCTCTTAACTATAGAATAAGTTGACTAAATTGGACAGGGGGTAACACACCTTTATAGACCCATTGTAATCAGCATGTATGAGTCTTTAAAGATATCTAAATGGCTGGTGGGAGGTCAAAGTATGGGAATTCACCAAGCATCAAGCCTCAGTATCTGAAAGTGTCGGAAACTCCAGTCCCCGAAGGGCAGGTACGTTGTCTAAATCCTCTTTTGAGAACAGTGGTAAGAGCCACAGTGCCTTCTTCATGCCGAAAACCTACAGGACAGGAAAAGAGTTAAAAATCATCAAATGTCTGATGGAAAAACAGGTTACATAAGCAGTGAGTGAGAGAGAGAGAGAGAGAGAGAGAGAATTCCACCTGCTCAAAATTCTTCTTCCTGCCCAAGTCATACTTCCATCTGATTGCTCCTCTCTTTTCATGAACCTGAAACATTGTTTCAAATAGTTGCATACAATTGCGATCTAATAAAACATGATAAATCATAAACATGTGGCATTATTAAATTCTTTGTAGATTCAGGTTACTCTGATATTTGGATCATTTTAGACAACTGTAGCAAATTCTGATTTTTCAATGTATGTATTCATAAATTAATATAGAAACTCAAGCAGAGGGTAGTAGCCAGATGAACATAATTTTATCAGGTAATTCAGGTCTCAAATGGTAAGTGCAAACTACGAAAATATTCATAAATCTCAAAAACGGTAGAAAGAAAGTAGCAGGTGAGTGTATTACCTCAACTGTAGTAGTGTTGCTTGACAGAAGGGACGCATGCATAACCACAAAACAAAGAAGACTCAGTGCAAAGGCTAAATTAAGCACTGCAACAAGGTAAACAATCTGTAAGGAGCAAGTAAACAATGAAAGTGGAACCAATATGTGAACATGAAAATGATTTATTCGGTGGAATATTACCAAATGTCAAAAAAATGACTGCAAGATTTCCAGGAGATTCAGAATGATCCGTGGCTTCAGAGAAGAAATGGATAAAATTTGGCAGCAAAACTAAGGTATCCATTGTCGTCTCCAGAAATGTATAAAGCTTTCAATCAAGGCACAAACAGAAACTGGAACGAGTGAGCAAAAACAAAGGGACAGTAAAATAGCCAATTACTACCACTTTTAAAGTTTATTTGCACACCAGAAGGTATTTATTTTATAATCAATTGCATTTCCCATCGCTCTCTACGACCCCCACTTCCCCCAACGCACACACACGTCAAAGATAACTCAAACATCTCCAGTTCCCAGCTCTAGATTCTGTGGGATTGCCAGCCTTTGAACAAAAAATCTGGTGGGGAAGGAAATCTACACAAATTTCTTATTTCGTGAGTCGTGACTGCAAGTACATTAATAAGAAAAAGAAATATGTCATTACCAAGAAAAGAAGAAAAAACTTGTAGTTGCGTGCACCAACACAATTCACCACCCAAACACAATGGTGATCCATCTTAAGTACACATCTTTGGCCTACAGAGCATAAAAGAAAACAAAATGATTATCACTTAATAGACAGTTTCACTGATCACTGAATGTTAAATAAGGATAGCAACAATGTTCCAAAGTTGAAAGGTTATCAATGACGACATAGAGTTGCAAACAAAGAACACGCCAAAAGGTCACATGCTACCACAATTTAAATAACTGGATAGGATGTTAAAGACGTCAGATCGACATTTAACAGTCTTAAACCATCTCTCAATGCATATCTTTGCTGACCAAGTTCTCAGGAACTTCCATAAACAGTGGCAAAGAGAGAAAGAGTGAATTCATATATTCGGTACCACCCATGGGACTTGGAAGATTTTCTAGGCAGATATTCTATCACATCACAACACCACCTCAAACCGATGGCATCTCCTTGCAAGAAATATAAAAATCAAGGATAAAAGGTACTCTTACATGCATATTGGAAGCAAAGAAGAAAAAGAAATGCTCCATGGAAAAATGCACAAAAAACAATAATGCATGCCCAGATACAAGCAACATATGTATTGTCAACATTAGAAAAAAAAGTTGCTTACAGACAGAGCAATGATGGCATCGTGGTGGCTTGCCATTTTGGCATCGACTACAATACCCTACTTGTGGTCTTCTTTCTCGTCCATCTGAAGATTGTGTTGAAGTGAATGCCTCGGGTTCGATATTTTCTGACAAAGTCAGAGAACTACCAGCCTCTAAGTTTTCCTCCTCTATTAGAGGTTTCCAATTTTCCGGAACAGAACCAGGGTCTTTAAAGACTACCATAAAGTAACTCCACAGTAACATTACAAGCTGCAACACAAATACAAATTCAAACCGAGGGCCAAACTCGAGTTAGTTTTCTACCAAATCAATCTTTCTACTCAATTCGGCTTTCTCAGAAGTCATAAACAAAAAACATTATTTATCAATGTATTCTCATTTTAAATTTTGCTATAACAAGCTTGAAAAAAATCATATATGACACGAAATCAACATTCACTCTCCTTAGTCTTCGTCAAAGGCAAAACTCCCACAGGTCCTCAATGTAAGTATGAAACGTACCTCTCTACTTACTAAGTTTTTTAGAACAGTTGTAAACCAGCCAGCAAAACTGAACCCAATATTTGATTTGTCTCCCTGAATTTCGGGTCTAATTTCAAATTGAGCTCTTATTAGCTTGTCAGACATTCGAGACCAACTTCGTTCAAGCTCATCCATCAGTCTAAAGTAGTAAATTGTACTAACTAATCTAAATTGTGCTCATTGCAGCAGCTATCAATCTACTTAATCTACTTAGATGCTATCTAACCACGTCAATTTAACTCTATTAATTAGACCCTAATCATACAAACAATAACAGCAACAGAAATTAACATACAACAAACAAAATAAAAATCAAATCTTTTTCCAAAATAAAAACTGGGTTGTTTACAATTTCCAATTTCCCGATTGCCCTTTAAGTAAGATTAAAAAACAACAGAAAAGGAAAAAAAAAAGTAGAAAACTTGAAGCATCCACAACTGAAATAGTTGAGAATTACCAGAATATGGAACATTACGATGATGAAGAAAGCTAGAAACGAGTGGACCCCGCCGCGGAGCAGCTCGGGGCCCCAAGTGACGACGACGATGGCGTAGTAGGAGACGGAGATGATGGCGGCGACGAGGAGGATCATGAAGTAACCGATGACTTTGAGGCCGGAGCAGAGCCTGAACAGGTTTATCTCCATTCCGGGATTGATTGGGACTCGAAACGGCCGAGATATCCCGATTTGGAATTGGGGGAGGGTGAGTGGCCGCCTGGTTCGCGGGGGGAAGAGGCGTTTCCAGATGTCAGGAGCCAGGATTAAGGTGTTCCGGAGTAGGATTGGAGTGTTCCGGGATTTGGAGATGGAAGCGGTACGGGACTCTGCAGAGTGAAAAGTCGACTTCTACTTTTGATATTTTACTGCAACAGTCGTTGTAACTGAGTTTGGTACTTTGGGCGCGTCGGAGGATTTGTCACAAACTCATTCCACCTCATCGTCTCTCCGCTATCTTTGTAGGAAGATAAAATTTTGTGAACTAAATAAAATAGAAGTAGATGATTAGGTTATTGTATAGTATTAATTAACGTAATTATTTTTTATTGGTAATACATAGTTTATTTTTAAAATTTAGTATGTACATCATTACCTTAAACAAAAAAACAATTATTTGTTATATTCATATTTTATTGAGAGATTATAGAGAGACCGGCAGTTGGCGAGCAAGAGAATTTGGTGATTATGCTATAATGATTTATCGTTTATTTATTTATTTATTTTTATTTGTGAATAGAGAGGGTGAAGAAACCCCATACGAACTAATACATATCATTAATAATAATAGAGCGGCCCATAAGGGCACCTACAAGATCATTCGTTAGGTGTTGCATAAGTCATTAGGGAGGAAACTGAAAAGAACACAACCTAGGGTCCAAATTGTAGCTTCATTTGGCTAGCTAATCTACAACATTGTTCACTTCCTTGAAAATATGCTTTAGCTCACAAAGCTTAATTCACTCCTCAAATCCTTGCAACTTTTCAAAATGATAGCAAGGGGTGAAAAGTATCTTGCACATGTTGGTTCAACAATAATACAGAATAGGAAGAGTCCATCTCAATAATTAACTTAGATATGCCTTTTTCAACAACAAGCTGAAGTCCTAAATACAATCTCCAAACTTCGGCTTCTATAATCTGTCATTGCCCTAGATTAATAGAGAAACCTCCCAAGCAATCACCATTGTGATCACGGAGAATTTCTCCAACACCATTGTTGCTTGAAACCATTTTCCTAGATCCATCCACATTCAACTTATGCCAACCAAAAATAGGAGGGTCCCACTTCAATATAACATACATCTGAGAATGAGGTTTATCAATTTTTAGAAGGGAATCCATCCATTCAAATGCATACCCAACAATAACCTTTTTAGGATCACTAGGGAGGGAGAAATCCAAATAAAAATCTAGTGGTTCCTCCATTTCCAGATATACTAGAAAGCAAAGACAAACAAACAATTCCATGCGATCTTGTTAGACCACATTACCTTGGACGTCACGTTAGCCATCAACCAGGCTTTCAAGTCCAAATTAAAAGTATTGCACAATTAAGAACGAATCCGTAAAATATCCCAAATGCATTCAGCTTTGCTACATTCCCTAGAATATGTGTGATGGTCTCCAAAGGCCCAGAACAAAGGTTGCAAGAGGAATTCACAATTAAGTTTCTTTTTAGTAAGTAACTTACCTTGCCCAATAAGCCAAAGGAAGAATTTAAGTTTTGGGAGTGGGGTAGGGGGGTTGGATTTTGAGAGTCCAAAGAGACTGAAAAGTCTTCATCGAGAAAGTTATTAGCATCAATATAATTAGGGGTGTGCGACTTTTTACTTCTCACACACCCCTTATTAATTTCTGTTCATTGATCATCTTCAATTCATCCGATCCGACGGCCGAAAATTAGAAAGGTGTGTGAGAAGTAAAAAGGGGTGTGTGGATATCACACCCCTATAATTACATAAAGGATCATTCAACACCCAATGGTCTTTCCAAAACTTGAAACCATCACCTTTCCTAATTCTCCATTTCATTCCTTTGCGCAACAAATCAGTTCCATAAAGAATTCCTTTACAAGTGTAAGAGTGGTCAAATTCCGTTCCAAGTATAAAAACAGTCAAACTTCTCATGTAATTTAGTATCCAAAATAGAGCTCTTTGCAAGTATTTTGCCTCATAGATTTTTGCCTTGAAACTTGTATCCTTAGCATGAATTCTTCATCCAATTTTAGCCAACAAAGCTTGATTCATCTCTGCCGTTTTCTTTAATCCCACACCTCTAACGCACTTAGGCCTGCAAACAAGGTTCCATTCACATAAATGAATTTTCTTTTTCTGCTGAGAGTCCCCCCAAAATAATTTTCTGTTTAACTTATCCAAATGCTTGCATACACTAATCAGGAGCTTAGTGGTTTGTATAGCATACACTGGTATTGCAAAAGTGAGTGCTTGAATTAAGATGGCTCTTCCAACCATTGAAAGGACATTACTCTTCCAAGAAGAAAATCTACTCTGAACTTTATCAATCACACCCTTGTAAGTTAACTTAGAGACTCTAAATTGGATCAATGGCATCCCCAAATAATTTCTAAGATTATCAGACAAAGGAGATCCACAAATAGCACTGATTTCTCTAGCCTCATGCTAAGCAAAATTTGTCAATACATCTCTTCATCACCCTAGCTTGTTTTGGTGTTGCATCTGCAAAGAGTATAAGATCATCTGCGGAAAAAAAAAAAGGGAGAGACGCCGGGACCAAATTGAGAAGCTTTAACAAGTTTCCACTGACCAGAATTAACTTCATTAGTAATAATTTAAGACAACTTCTCAATACAAAGTACAAACATATAAGGGGACAAGGGATCCCCTTGCCTGATACCATTACTAGGTGTAAAGCTCTCAGTTAATTCACCATTAACACATACCTGGTATTTAATAGAGATATGTAGTCCATAATAAGATGAATCAAACTTTCAGGCAGGCCAATCTTATAGAGCACACCATTGATAAAGCTCCAGTTTAAGCGATCATAAGCCTTGGACAAATCAATTTTCCAAGCCAAAAAACCTTTCTTACCCTTGGACTTTCTAAACTTATAAAGAATCTCTTGTGCAATGAGAATATTATCCGTTATATGTCTACCATGCATAAAACTAGCTTGATTTGGACTTATTAATTCAGGGAGAAGACGCCTGAGCCTAGCTACAATAATCTTAGTTATGACATATATAAAGTGCAACATAGACTAGTTGGTCTAAAATTCAGCATTTTTTGGACGGTTCTCAATTTTAGGAACAAGAGCAATTAATGTACTGTTCAAATCATGAGGCAATCTATGAGTTTGAAATGCTGTTTTAACCAAATCAATAATATCACTTGCACATCTGCCTTATTGAGCTTGATAAAAACAAGTAGGAAACTCATATATACCCAGTGCTTTAGTACCTCCAATACTAAAAATGCTATCCTGAACTTCAACAAGGTCAATCTCTCTATTAAGTGATCTAATATTATCCAAATGAATAGAAGGAAACAATTTAGGTAGAGAAGTAACCTGCCTAGACCATTGCCCATGAGAGAACACTGTTTGAAAGTACTCCACAACAAGACTCTTCAGGTCATCAGGGTCTACAATCCATTCAATTTGGTCATTTTTCAGTCCCTTAATTATATTTCTCCTTCTCCTCACAATCGTGGTAAGATGGGAAAAATTTGGTATTACGATTGCCGTCTTGTAACTATTTCAATCTAGACTTTTAATGCTAGAAAGCAGTTTCCTGATTTAAAATTTCGTTGACTTTGAAATTAATTCCCGCTCCAAGTTGAGAAGAAAATTGTTTAAGCCTCTACACAGTGCTTTCTGGATACTAGCAATGCGTCCAATGAGCTTCATCTTGTTCTGCTTTAAGTGTCCAAAGACATGAATATTCTATTTTTTCAGAGACTCAATTAGACCACAAGTTTTGTCCATGATAGAAACATGAGAATTACCCCAATTTTCTGCAATTAGCTTATCAAATGTGTCATACCTAAGCCACATAACCTCAAATCTAAAAGGTCTTTGAAGAGGTTGGGGACATGAGTATATTGAAGATTGATTTTGAGAGGACAATGATCAGATTTAGTACGTGGTACGTGGAAAACACATGCTTTTGGGAATAAGTTTCTCCAAGCCATATTACATAAGCCTCTATCAATTCTTTCTAGAGCCCTCTTATTAGTACAAGTGAATTTAGAACCAACATATCCCAAGTCCAACAACCTATTTATATCCACCCAAGATTTAAAGTCCTTGATCCTACAAAGAGGAGCACCACCAAGTTTATCACATACCTATACCATTTCATTGAAATCCCCTGCTAGCATCCATAGCATTTGGTGGCAGTCAGCTACACCATTAAGGTAATCCCATAATTTTCTTCTCTTCGCAATACAAGGGTTAGCATAAATGAATGTAGACAACCAGAGGTTATAACCAGCTCCCCTCACACAAGCCGAGATGGATTGATCAATGGTGCCAATGACATCAATATGAACCTTGCTATTATCTCAAAGAAGTTATAGCCCTCCAGAAAACCCATTAGCATCCATTATTTCAAATAAAGGAAAAAAATAAAGGAAAACCTAGCGATATGACCACAAAAATGGCTCTCGTAGCACTAATCCTATGCTCATAAATCGCAAGAATCTCCATTTTGTGGTTCTGCTTTAAATTAGTAACATTATTCTAAAATTTGGTATAGCTAGATCCTCTAGAATTCCACACAATTATATTGATGCTTAAAATTAATATGGATTGAGAAAGCAGAGAGCCAACATCATCCAATACCAAGCACTACACCTCTAAAAATGTTGGCAGAACGCATACCCATCATATAAAAAGCTGACACTATCTCTCGACAGATCAAGGGCCAGGATACCCAGAAAATCAAGAACATAGAAAACCCTATAAATTTGCAGGTACAGATTAACAAAAATTGTGGAAAATTACATAAATTTGGGACGAATTACCAAATTAAATTAGATGGGCTACTAGGCTACAATCATTTGCATCAACAATTGAGACTGCAGCAGCAAGGATTGGAAAAAGGATTTTCCTTCGATTAGTAGGAAGGCCAGTTTGCTTTCACTAAGACCAACTCCACTGGTGGGTTAAATGCCAAATTTTCCCCCTAAACACTCTCCAACCCAAACTAAAACGTTGGGCTAAAAGCCAAATGCTAAAACTGGGCCAAATACCCAAATTCCCCCTATGCGAATGGACTCGTTGGCAATTGGGCCAGTCTCGGCCTGTCCACTCTCCAACACGCCCCATGCGTGTGCCTGCAAAGGTTTCCCGATAGGGTGGGCCCCTTTGTTAGGCCATGTGTCGGCCACCTACTTGGGCTCCCAACAACTATAATTACATCCAAGGGTTGTGATTTAAGGACCATTGGTTGATCCAATGGTCCAAATTCAAATTTTATTTTTTTATAATATGTTATTTTAAAATACATTGAATCTAACGGCTGAGATCGAATAAAATCAAATCTAACGGTAAAAAAAGAAGAAGATATAACGCCCCAAATTTAAATCCAATGGCTAAAATAATTAAAATTTTTTATTTAACTCAAAATTCACCCAAAAACTCTATAAATACCTATGTATTTGTTCAAACATCCACACAAAACTCAAATTTGTCCTACAATTCTTCCAATTTATCTTTCTACCATTTCTTTTAATTTCCAAATTGTTCAACATGGCAAGAGAGCATATTAGAGGTCGTAATTGGACCTATGAGGAAGATGTTACTTTATGCTTGGCATGAGTTTCTGTTAGCGAAGATGGTGTAGTTGGCACAAATCAAAATAAAAAAGTTTTGTGGGATAAAATCATTGCAAAATTTATCGTTTGTATTAAGTTTATGTAGTTTATTAATTATGTGGTTTATGAATTATCGGTTGTATTAAGTTGAAGGCTTGCTTTGTGGAAATTTAGTGATTTCGGAATTTAAATATTTTTAGATTAAAATGTTCATAAAATTAACCGATAATTAATTTAAGAGAAAAAAATAGCTTAAGTTCATTCTTTAATAATCCCGAGCTAAAATTTTAAATCAGAAGGATTGGAGCAGAAAAGCTATTTTCGGGCTAAAAGCTAAATTTTTCGAGCTAAAAAATTTGGTTTTAAGCTCGATCATTGGAGTTGGTCTAAGAAGAGAGAATTTATTGCAAGGGAAAAAGGAGAAAAAACTCTACAAGCAAAATGGAAATATTTTAATAAAAAGGTGTGCTTGAAAAGATGGAAGAGATGTATGATTTGACTGGGATATGGAAAGGAGATTTTTAGAGGGGCCAATAACACTGTATAGAAAGTAGGAACTAAAAAGAATAGGGAAAAAGGGCTAATTGGGGAGAATCATGAGAAAAGGTTGGATCGAGAGGCAAAATTTGGGGGAGAGGAGAAGAAGAGTTGAGGGCTCACCGGGAAAAGGAACAGCAGGAAGAAGCTCACAGATGAGAGGAGTTCTCACAAAGGAAATGGTTTTTTTTGTTAGAATGGTTGAAACTTTGTTCATTGCTAGAGTCCAAAATTTTAAATTTAGGCATAAAAGTGGGACGAAAAAAATTTTAGGTATGAAAGTTGGAATTTAACAATAAGTAAGAATTACCAAAAAACCTCAAAAGTGTATGTGCACTTACGCATCATAACCCAAATATACAATCAAATCCTAATTATCAAACACAACCAAATATATAATACACCATCGTGTGATTTACCAGTGCCAATAATTGAACAAAGGATGTGTTGAGCTATTGAAATTTATTAAAATTGGTACCATACGGAATATCCTGTATATAAAATTATAATATGCTGGACTGACTAGTGAAGTCTGCTAGTCAACTAAAATAGATTTGTTAGTCCATAAATCAAAGATTCAATAACCAATTTCAAATGCCAAAAGCTATCCTAGTCAGGACTACTTCAGTTTGTTCTAAGTTATTAATATGTCAAGTGAGCATGATTGTGAGCACATACAAATTAAATATTCAAGTGATACATGTAGCATTTATATGTATTTGAGATATGTAACACAATATAATAACTTTGAACACAAGACATTTTTGGCCTGAAAAATCCATCTATGGGTTAAAAAATGGTGGACTCTCCAGTCTACACTGAGTCCAATCCACTAGTATAATCAAGATTCTTACAAAGTACCACGAAAAAGACCTCGTCTACAAAGCAGCTTTATCTTTGTGCAACTTTACCTTACACATGATGAATTCCTTCGGTCTTCACAAAGTGGTAGCTCCTCCTGAGTTTTTCACCTTGTGGCACCGAAAATGTGTTGTCTCGATTCTCCACAAGATAACAGCTCTTCCTGAACTCTTCACCTTGTGGCATCAAGACCAACACACAAGCTATACATACGATGATACTGCAATGATATGCAAATCTTGATTCAAATGTCCAATCAGTTTCTCCAGTCAAACTGTTGAAGGAAGAAACTGACGAGAATCCTAAATTGGGTCAGTTTTAAAGATTTGAAACTAGAAACACTTGACTCCAAATGTAATGCAAAACCAAAGACCATGCAACCCTCATAAGAAAGTAAACTCCCTATGGTTGAGCAAGTAAACTACCTAGCATCTCTTTTTCATAAAGCATTGGAATAGGGACGGGAACCTGGAATTATAATCTTTTCCTGATCTTTGTGAGGTTAGTTGTAGCTTTGAGATCTCTTGTATCAAAATAAAATTCCAATCCAAACTCAAATGCGGATTGACGTTTTTTTTGTTCGAAAAATTGTAAAATCGAAATGTCATGTCGAAAGAAAAAATATGGAGAAAAGGGATAAATATTTTTTTATTTAACGTTTTCCACAAAATGGTGACGAAAGAGATAACTTGTACAAATCTTTACATTTTCCAATTCGATGTGTTTAATGCATGAAGAAGGTTTTGAAACTAGGGTTTCATAAATGAAGAACAAAGAGGAAGGTGAGGCCTTAATGCCCTTTTCTTTCACTAGGAATATAATCTGAAAATCCCAAAATGAACGAAGGAATCAGCTAAGAATCTTAAACCCAAAATCTTTGGTTCATTTTTCAAGCTTCAAAACAATCTGAAAAGATTAAGGGTGACAAATATACATTTGCCAGAAAGCTGTTAGTTAGCCTATGTGGGCAGGTCTTAAATTATGTGCCCAGCTTGCTGGAAATCAGCATGCACGGATGACTAGACAACTAAGCTAGTTAGAATGAAACATGAATATAGACGTGAAATGCACATGCATGAACAAACCTTTTGAAATGAGATGTGTTACATCCTTGAACATATATTCCCAGCAGACATAGCCCATAAACAGAGAAAAGCCTAAAACTAGATTGAGCATGTGGTATACTTATAATGTTGACAAGGAAAGCCAAACCTAAAAGTCTAGACTTTCGATTTATTCACTCAACTAATTTGGTTCCTTTTTAACAATTGTTACTATCTAAGATTGATGTTGGATTGCCTCGTGATAATATAGGTTTCGTTAGTGTTTGGAGTTTTTTTTTTTTTTTTTTTTTTTTTTTAATCTTAAGAGGTTTAAATAGTCATTTCATATAAAAGTACTGAAGTCATTTAATAATAAGTGTATTCAACATGAGGTGCTAATAGCAAAAGCTTATAATCTATACTAAGTAGAAAATGGAAATTTTTATTTTGAGTAAATTGTAGTAATGGTCTTTTAATTTTAACTCAATTGGAGCAATAATCCTTCAACTTAAAATCTATTATCATTGGTCCCTTAACTCATCAAAAAGTGCAACTATGGTCCATCAACTATAATTCAACTAGAGAAATGGTCCTCAACTTTAACCAAGTTGGAACAATGGTCTCTCAATTTTAACCCAATTGTAGCAATGTTCCCTCAACTTTAACCCAATTGTAGCAATGGTCATTCCAACATAACTCATTTTGACAAAATTATGATAAAGTTTACGAAAATGACCATAGTTACATATTTTGATGAGTTGAGGGACCCCAATTGTAACAATGGTCCTTCCAACATAACTTATTGGGAAATTTTATTTAAACCCATGTAACCTTTCTCTACACCCATTTGATTTATAACTCTATTTTTACACCGTCTGGAAATGGACATTGAGAATTAAGGTGTGAATTTAGCCATGACTGACAACAAGACTGACACTTCTGTAGATGTTGACAAAAACCATGTATCACCATCTCTCTGTGTGGTCTCTATTTCATGAGCATATGTGTCTGCTACCATACCTTTTCATAGTAATATTTCTATAGGCTTCATGAAGTGCATGAAGCACTAGTAATCAAATTGGGTTTGTTCGAAAACATTACTATTTGTTTGACAAGATAATATCTCTATAATTTCAAAACTGCACATTCACATATCAATTGCAAATTTTGCTTATGAAATTCCAACCAACCCAGTACCACTGTACAAGTCTAACCAACGACGGGGCCTTAAAGATGCAGGACAACCACCATCAGCCTAAGATTTGTGGCACACATATTAATTTACAAGCACAAATGTCAAATGTACAAGCACATATGTCGTAGACACAAGACTTACTTACTTACAGGATATCAAAGGCTGCAAATTATATTGTATTTCAAGATGCATCTTGGTTAGTCTTTGGTGTTTGAATGTCAGAAACATTACTGTTTGTGTGAAATCATAAATACTAGTCTAGTGCATGAAAATTTAAGAATGTACATGTAAAACTGAAAATACTAATCTTCTAAACTCTAAAAAATTGAAATCAAACGAACAAAAAATTCATAAATTGAGTCATACCTTGGTTAGAGGATTCAGAACTTCAAAATCACCATCCATCAATAAAAAAATTTGTTTTTCTCTATGCGAGCTATTAGAGTTTTAGCCGAAATGAACGTAAGATAAACAAAGAGTGATCGTAGGGTTTAATTATAGTGTTTGTGTTTATTGATAAATGTGAGTTTTATTATTAATTTCATTTTGTACTTAATAGTAATTATGCAATTGGGTAAAATAGATAACTAACATTTAAAATTTAAGTTGGGTGTATAAATATGTTACATGGGTTCAAATAAAATTTTCCTAACTTATTTTGACAAAATTCTAACAAAGTTGACGAAAAAAATCATACTTTTTGATAAGTTGAAGGACCAATGATAATAAATTTTTAGTTGAAAGATCATTGCTCCAATTTAATTAAAGCTAAGGGACCATTGTTAGAATTTACTTTTTTTTTAATAGAGCAATAACATTGACAGTTAATTGCGGATGGAAGAAAGAGTCGGTGAGAATCGAACTCGCAAAACACATCACGCATCTGGAAAACCGTAAAATTATAAATAAATAAATAATTATTTATTAATTTGGGCGCCTTTTATCTTTAGAAGTCCGGAAACGTGGTCGACATCCAAAACCCCCACCTCATCGTTTCTTCTACACTCTCCACCTACTCTAAAAAGGTACACGACCGCCTTTTCCTTGTCTCTCTGTTTCTCAACTTCATTAATTTTGTTCCTTTTCCTCTTAATTTCTGCTTTTAATTGATTTTGTTTCTTTTTTGGGGGCTGATTTAGGGTTAGGGTTAGGGTTTTTGAATTCCCATAACCACTGAGAAATTTGGGAGGTAAAAAAAGATGCAGCAGCCACCGCAAATGATCCCCTTCATGCCTTCATTTCCTCCCACTAACATCACCACCGAGCAAATTCAGAGGGTACCATTTTTCCCATTTCGCTCAATTTTTATCTCTTAATTGTTTATTTGGAACTCTTACTTGTTTTGAGGAACTAATTGGCCTTCTGGGTTTTCTGGTTTGTTTTTTAATTGTTTGTTATGTTAATTCATTTTCCCCCCAATTGTTTGATGCATATGCTAAATGTTAAAAAACAAGGCTTAAATTGTGTACTTGAATAAAATTTGTTAAATTTTGTCCATATAGAAAAGATTGCACTTTTGCTGACAATATTTAGGGAGAAATTCCATAAGTCTTGCCATCGTTGTATAGTTTCTATGGTGGAGTGATGTATGATTTGTGATGATCATGTATAACAGTGAAGCCAATAAGAATACAGATTCATATTGTACAAAGCGTATGAACGTGTGGCATATGAATGATGTTCAGGAAGAAACCTTTAACAAAGCTACGTATCCCGCCCTTAATTGGGTCGTTAATCAATCATCGCCCATTAATGTATGAAAGAATTTAATAAAGTTAAGGTAATAACTAAAGATTATAAACATATTTCTCCAAATAAGGAATCCTAGTTCACAGCAATAGGGGAAAATTCTTCTTGATTTAAAAGAAAAACCCACAAGGAAACAGTCTTCAGTTGGTGTTTTTCGAACATCTTGTTGAAACATTAGGGATGCTTAGGAGTTCTTATAGTTTATTCTCCTAACCTGTGTGAAGTGCCTTTTTAATGTCTGTTAACAATTTTTCCTCCGTCAGCCTATTTCTAGTGGTGAATCGTGATTCAGGCCACTGGATTTCCTGTTGAGAAGCTATCTAGATACTCTACTGCTGTGCAGATAGTACTCCACTGGTCCACCTCTGCTCCGAGTCTCCTCTGAAAAGTGTATCTGATGGGCACACATGATATATTTCTCTTGTCACCAAAGATGTCTTATCTCACAAGATCAGGATTCTTGATAGCATAGGCAAAATGATTTACTGTTTTGGATTTTGATAAATTCCAGTTGATACGGTAGTGGCATGAGTAGCAGTGGTCTTTTGGTAAATTTGTTGAAAGCTTTGTGCTTGTGAGATGGCTTATAGGTTAGATGCATGACAAATCATTTGATAAAATGACTATTTTGGATGTGCTAATCAGTCTTGAACTGAGCTAAGGAGTAGTTTCATAAAAGTAACAGATAAGGTGGATGTATTTTTTGTTACTACTGTAGAAATTTCCATCGAAGCCTGAAACTATTTTGAAAGGTTGAATTACGCTTTTGGATATCCACCTTGATTGTCAAATATATTGCATTTCACTTGATGCGCGTTGGAATTAAAATTATTTATTAATAATGTGTTTTTATAATTCTTTATGCAGTATCTTGATGACAACAAAACGTTGATTATGGCAATATTGGATAATCAAAATCTTGGAAAACTTGCCGAGTGTGCTCCGTAAGCCCCCTCTCTCTCTCCGCATATGTTGTATGCATGTGAATTATGTTTTGAATCATATGCTGGGGCTGTATAAAATTGATTGCACTTGTATCTTGTAAGTTAGAGATGATTCTGACTGATTAGAGATGTTAGAATTTTGAACTAGCCTCAGCCCTCATGGTTTGTATTGATAGCATTGATTATAAGATCCTTAATGTTGAGAACTTGTTAGGTCTTTGATTTATTGTAATTGTGGGATTAGTCAAAATTATTTTGCATAAAAATACGCATGGCTATGGTTTGGCTTACACATTTATTGATATGGTAGGGGCTACCGTTGGCCATTCATTTAATGCTATCTCCCAGTTATGACTTCGGATATGACTTTCTATTCCTAATTCATGGCCACAATGTGTAAGACATATACTTATTGCAATTGTGATGATTTAGGTACCAAGCTCAGCTTCAAAAGAATATGATATATTTAGCAGCAATTGCCGATGCGCAACCACTGTCACCAGCAGTGCCTGCCCAGGTGGGGGTAGTAAGCATGCCTGGATGTTTGGCTAATTCGTTTTTTTCTAACCACGCTTATCATCTATGTTTTAACACTTGCAGATGGCCCCACATCCTGCTATGCAACAGGCGGGATATTACATGCAACATGCCCAGGCAGCAGCGATGGCTCAGCAACAAGGTATTTTCCCCCCAAAAATGCCGATGCAGTTCAATAACATGCATCAAATGCACGACCCGCAGCAGCAGCAGCAGCTACATCAGCAGAACCAACAAGCCATGCAAGGGCAAATGGGAATGAGACCCAGGGGGGCCAACGGCATGCCTTCCATGCATTATACTGAGGGCTCATTTGGTGGTGGTAGTGGCGGCCCAAACTCAGCGGGAGGCCCAAATGATGGGTGTGGAGGAAGCAAGCAAGATGCCTCGGATGCTAGGGTAGGTGGTGATGGCCAGGGGAGCTCAGCTGGTGGGCATGGCACCGGTGATGGAGATGACGGCAAGTGAATTGGCCCTTAAGGATGATTCCACATGGAAACATGTGCCTGTTGATAGTAGGTATTTTCCTAAAGTAGCTGTTGTGCTCGGTGATGTGTGACAAATCGAGCGAAGCAGTGAAAGTTGTCTGTTCTTTAGTCTTGAAGCGATTAGGTAAATGAGTTGTGTTGTAAGTCCCTTTGCATGTAGTGGATCTTGGCATCAGATGAAACAAGTGGTGGGATAAGACAGATTTAGTCCATAAGGGCTTTGGGGATGGAAGCATGTGTTCTGCACTTGATGTCTGTCTCAATATGTAACTCATAAACTGCATACGCGCCACAAATTCTGATCCTATTGCAAGTTTTGCTGGTAGGTTTTCGTTTTGCTTTTTCGGTCGTTATGTGTACGGATTTCTTCTTTAGCAAAAATGACTTGATGTCAACAAGTTCAGAGTTCTAAGATTGAAGTTTTAAAAGGCTCTGAATCTCCATACATTTCCAACTCTTTCTTAGAAATTTGAGGGCTTGTTTGGTATCATAATTGAAATCTTTTATAATTTCTCAAGACATTTCTTAAGAATTTTTCTTGAAAACAATTTTCTTTAAAACTAAAAAACTTGTTTGGTATGCGATTTAAAAATTTTGAATCTTACAACTTAAATTGAACAAAGAGATCTAAAAAGAAGTGGCTAAGAGAGAAAGAGGAGAGAGAAGGAAAGAAAGTAAGAAATCATTGGAAGAAAGAGAAAGAAGTGAGAGGATCAGAGGTGATAGAGAGGAAGAGGAGCGAGAGAAAGAGTCGAGAGAATGAAGAGAGCGGATTGAAGGAGAGACGAAAAAGGTAAAAGAAAAGAAAAAAAAAAGAGAAAGGGGGGAGAGAGAAAGAAGAAAAGAGAGATAGATTTGGAGTGAGAGGGAAGGAGGGAGAGAAAAGAAAGAAGTGAGTTTAAGTTTAAAAACTCACTTTTTGTGTTTTTAGATATTAGACTATTTTTTGAGTTTAGTTTTTAAAAATAATCATACCAAACAAGTTTTTTAAGGCCTAAAACTTGAAAATTGTTTTTGAGTTTAAAAAGTTGAATTCAGATAAGAGTACCGAACACTTTTAATGTTAGAGCATCTACAAAGGAGATGCCAAAATATACACATCAACTATAACAGTAAAAAAAGACCACACTAATATTCTCCAACCGAAGTGTCAAATCCTATGTGGCAATGATATGGATTGGCAATAATAGAAATGGTCCATGAGATTTGCATAACACATCACTTTAGTCTCTGAGATTGAAAATCAATAGAAATGGTCATTGAGATTGTCCACCATCCATTATTTTGATCATTATGTTAAAAACTCCATTAAGTGTTCCAAAGTTCTTGGCTGAAAGTTTTGGCAATTTTCAAAGCTTCGTAACTCAATTGTTTCTTAACCAAATTCGACCTAGAATATATCAAAATGAAGATAGGAAAGTGTAGAACAAGATTATATCTATTTGGAAGCCCAATGGTTGCTAGAGATGGCTGAAAAATAGTCTAAAAGGTGACTGTTCTGCGGAAAACTAGAATACTCGTCGGAAACTGGGTAAACTTTAAACGTTCATAACTTCTTCAATAATCAACGAAATCGAATGATTCAAAAACGAAAATCATACTTCTTGACGATCCAAAAAGAATCATATCTTGTTTGACAGCTAAATCCCCGTGGTTTAGCCATCTAGAAAGATGTCATTCTCTTCGTCTTGTTGAAAAGTATGATTTTTGTTTTTGAATCACTCGATTTCGTTGAGTATTGAAGAAGTTATGAACATTTAAAGTTTACCAAGTTTCCCGCGAGTTTTCCAGCAAGCCAGTCACCTTTCAAGCTATTTTCCAGCTATCTTCGGCAACCATTGGGCTTCCGAATAGGTATAATCTTGTTCTACACTTTCCTATCTTCATTTTGATATATAATGGGTTGAATTTGGTTAAGAAACAATTGAGTTACGAAACTTTGAAAATTATCCAAACTTCCGGCCAAGAGTTTCAGGACACTTAACGGAAGGACCAAAATAACAAATGGTGGACAATCTCAGAGATCATTTCTATTGATTTTCAATTTCAGTGATCAAAGTGATATGTTATGTAAATATCAAGAACCATTTTGACTAAAAAAATCATTTAAATTTTATGTTTAAAATTTAATATCTTCTTTGAAGATGGTTCCAGGAGCAGATTTTTTCTGAAGTTTTTGTGCATCCCTTGTGATGCAACATGGAAGAGATAAGGGGCATTTCCTTTTCCTTTTCATTTTCCATCATTTCCCAAGACGCCAAAGAAATCCTCTTTTGAATTTGACAAGTTATTATTGCTCATCAATGCTAAAACTGTTGCTCGTCAGCTGTATAATGTACGAGGTGGCAACGTGTAGATACTGGAAAATCAAAATTTGACTGACATTGAAATGTTGTTTTATTTATTTATTTTGTCATGATGAAATTTGACTTTATAAATTACGTAGCTGTATAATGATGTTGACATGACAATCACATGTGTTTTATCTTTTATTTTTTTATTTGGTCGAAACATGTGTTTTACTTTTTGATACAACAAAATTGGCGTGAAGCCAAGTAGCCAACACTAGGGCTAGAAAAATATCCCGAAAATCCCTATCCCGAAAGTTTTGGTTTTTGAAAATTTTCGATTCGGTTATTATCCCGAACTGCCCAGTTCGGTTTGGTATTCGGTCTAGCATCTGTGAATTTCGGTTTTTTCCAAACCGAATCGATTTTAGAATATTACCTCAAAAATGAGGCCGCAAGGATTCGAACCCCTTAACTCCTATTAGGAATCATGGAACTTCACCACTGAGGCAACTCTCGATTGTTGAAAGCATAATACAAAAAATATATTTATATGCTTAATAACCATTAGTTACTTATACTTAACCACGGAGCCAACTCTCTCTCTTATCTCTCAAATGAATCTGTTGCGCCTCTCTATCTCACACTGAGACTCTCACTGACCTCTCGGATCTCTCCACACTCTCTCATCTCCTCCCTTGCTATGTCAACATCCTCGAACTCAACACTCTCTCTAATCCCTCGAATAGTCTCTACACTCTATGCTCTCCTCCTCCTCCCTTTGTCACAAACTCAACACGTTGGCCGTCAATTCATCGACCACTACACCATATTCCAAATCCAAACTTCCATGGTTCCACCTCCAATGACCTCCAAATCAAAGCTTCTCTAATCTGAAGGTGCCAAACTTCATGAAATTATTGTACCGAAACAATTTCAGGATTCCCGAAATATAGGAATACCAAAATTCGGATATGGTTTCGGGTTTTAGAATCGTATTCGAAGAGAGTCGGTTTAGGATTTGGGTTTCAGTTCGGGATCCCGACCCCGAACCACCCTTAGCCAACACATTGAGTTATTCAGAATTTGATTTTTTTTTTCAAAGTAGATTATTTTCATTAAATAAAAATAGTAGTACATGAAAAGGAGAGTCCAAAAAGCAGTCCATAACCTAAATATAAGTCCAACAACAAATAAAAAAAAAATACAATAAAAAGGCTCAAAAGTGGCCAGATGAACAACAAAAAAAACCCTAAAACTAGAATGAAATCCAACAGCTACAAATGTGCCTCTATCGCAAGGCGGCCACCACCACCAAGACAATGAACCAATGAAACAACTATATGAAAGCAAGCCACCCGAGCATTGAGCACTCTCATAATCCTACCAAATATTGCACTTTAACAGCCACCCAACACATGAGGAGAAGTACACTGGCCGAGTAATTGAGGCTGGTGGTTGAGGACGCTCAATGGAAAGTAGCAACGAAGAAAGAGAAAGGGCCATGAAAGTCCAGACTTGAGACAAGCTCAGGGAAATTGAGACAAAGTTCAAGGAAAGCCAAAACAACGTCCAAAAGAGAAAAAAGCAAAAAATTAGAACCTTTCGAGTGGGAAGGATGGAGAAGAGGAAAGATGCAAAGGGTGGAAAAGGAAAGGGAATAGGAAGGAGGGCTAGAAGAAGGTGGGAGTCAGGCTACTGCTGACCTCAAGCTGGAGCAAAGGGCAGCGACTAGGGAGGCTTTCAAATCTAGTTTGATGGGTGAGAGATGGCATGAGTTTGGGAGAGAAGTAGCTTTTTTCACTGTCTCATTTTTCAGAATCTAGTTACGTATAAGACCTCTTAGTTATCAGTATAGAGAAATACTACTCGATTATAATATTAATTGCATCCCATATTTGAACACTCAGAAAATCATGTAGTTTCCTCGAATATTTACTTTCATCCTTGGAGGTTTATTTTTTATTTTTATTTTTTTGCTTTTTTGCCCTTTTACTAATTGATGTATTGGATTAGGACTAGAGTAAAAACAAAACGATGCTAAAAAGACAGAGAGAGAACTACTGTTTGATTTTTCTGAAGTATGATATGCATGTGCTTTAGGAGTTGATCGAGTAATGTTAGGGAGACTAAATTTGTAGACTAAATTTGCAAACTAAATTTGCAAATTAAATGATGTGTCACCAATAAGAAATAAGCACGTTTATCAACGTTTAACTAATAATCCACTTATTAACTTCCATGTCATTTAGTTTACAAAATTTAGTCTTTTTAACATTACTTTTAGGAGTTATGAGCATCTATGACTTATACATATTCTACCATGATCCGTATAGGTTTATTTCTAGTTTATCTGGTTTGTTAAATTTTCTTAACTCTACAAAGTTTCAATTTTAGAATTCTTAGCAGTTACTTGTTCATACAGTAACCTAATCTTCTTGCTTAAAATTAAGAATTTCAGTTATTTGAATCGAGCCTGTATTTCTGAGTCAAATGTTGTGACATAATATTTACTTATGTGGCCCATCTGTAGTTGACATAATATTTACCAATTATATGGTCTATCTTACTTAAAATTAGGCTTTTGCACGTTGGTTTTCTTTGGTGATTTTTTTAATATTTGCCACCCTTGCATTCTTTTCTAATTAGGTTTCAACCTACATCGTTTGTTACCACACCAACAACAAAAAAATAAAAAAAATAAAAAAAATCCTATTTAAAAATAATAATAATAATCAACGCATAAAAAACACATTTTTGCAATGTGTTTTGTTTTATTTTGTTTAGTATTTTTCCTTCATTATTGGGTGCGATGGCGGGTCCGAGAGACTCTCATGAGTCATGTCCCAGGGCCCCAAACACACCATCCACATTCCAGATTGGATGTTCCAATCCGTCCCCAAAAGAAACGGCGGTCTTAAACTTTCGGCCAAGTTATTCACAGGTGCAGAAAAACGGAACCCTTTTGCCTTTTTCACTTGTCTCTTCGCGTTACCCAACTGATCAAATCGGTTGATCAAAATTCAGTTCTGATCTAATATTCTAAGAAGAGCAGCTTTGATACTCTCTTCACTTCTCATGTTATCAGGCACCTTCACCACAACATCTTGCAGCATGAGCTCGTTCATGCATGACAAGCTCGCATGGCACATCTCAAAGTCCAAGTCACGCAGCGCCACCATTAACCTAGCTGACGGGTGGTTAACATTCTCGGACCGAACCCTAATCATGGCGTCCGAACACACTATCTTCACCTCCACCTCCAGCCCCGTAGACCCACTCGCCGACGAGTTGGGCGGCCGCGTTTGATCTACCGACGTCGTGGTGCTCTGATTGTCCAAGTTGTCGACGGTCTCGGCTTTCACTTTGTTGGACTCTCTCTGCACCTGCGACTCCATCTCGTCCACCTTGCTCTTCAGCTCGATGATGTACGAAACGGCGTCGGACAGCAACGATGCCTTGTCCATTCTCGACACGTTCGGCACCACTGCTCGCAGGGCGTAGAACCGGTGGTTGAGCTTCTCCCGCCGCTGCCTCTCCGCTTCCACGTGGTCCAACGTTGTGTCTCGCCCCAGCCCCGGTTTTCGCCCTCGCTTTTTCGGCGTCCGTTTGGGAAACTCCGAATCCGAAGGTTCCGGGTTAGGGTTATTTAGATTCGAAAACGGTATCGGACCTGGACATGCTCTTCCGCACTTCTTCTTCATCGCCGTTATATCCAAGGGGACTTCCTTTTTGTTTTCTTCTTCCTGAACGCCGGCGATGATGTCAACGTCGGCGAAGGAGAAGTTTCGGTTGATGAGATTGATGGGGGATCTGGTTCCCGATTCTTGTTGGTCCGAAACAAGGTCCGACCAGAATAAGGATTTGGTTTGCTGAACCAGGTTCCAGTTTTCTCTGATCAAATCTGAAGAACCCAGCTCGAGAACTCCGGTGCGGGTTGGGATGCAGACTAGGGTTTGAATCCCATGCATTTGTGCTTCTTTTGCTCTTTCGCAGGCGTAGGATTGGAGCTCATGGCTTCCAGTCAGCCACACCAAAGATCCAGAGCTAAAAGCCTTGCCGGGAACATTAGTACTAATGCTTTCACCGACGGAGAAGGATCGAGCGAACGACCTGACGAAGAACCCCTCGATGTTCGTGGTGTTGGTGTTTAAGCCCATGTTGTGGAGAATCATGTCTTGATAATGGTTATCTGGATTGTTGGTGTCGTTGATGAGGGATTGGATGCCCTTGAGGATCTTCCTTCTTTCGGATAGAACTTCGTAGGGGTTGTGGTGGTGGTTGTTGGATGATGTGTCTTTGGGGCCTTGGAAATGGCCATCTCCCCAGGTCAGGAAGAGACGGCCATTGTACAATTGGTGGTCGTTTGAGGCTTGCCAGAAGATGGCGTATGACCACCAGTCTGGCTGGGATTGAAGAACGAATTGGAGCCTTTGTTGGAGGGATGGATGGTTTTCTTGAGGCAAGGAGACTAGGGATGAGGATGAAGAGGGGGAGATTATTAATTCTTCCATAAGTGGCGAGGCCAAAACTTTTGTGGGGAGATTGAGTCCCGAATTTAGTGGACACAACTCAATGAGTGAAAGATGCTATAGGAGTAGTTTAGAACAAAAGAGATTGCTTGAGGGAGAGATGGATCCTTACAAAAGTTGGGGTGGATGGGGCTTTATATATGGTTCATGGATACTCAGATTTTATGAGACTGAGAGTGAGCAGTGTGAAAGAGTAATGTGGGGTCCAAGTTTGGTGTTGCTCATTTAAATAAATTGGTCCCAGGACCCAGGCCAAGAGAAAAACAGAATACTTTTATTTCTTTTTTAGACGAGCTGAATCTTTCACTTGCAATTAACTTTACAATTAAAATTTTATAATTCATATCGTTTAATCTTTTAATCTCTATTTGAATATTATATCTACAATACATTATTATAACTATAGATTGTTTAATAATCTAAATATATCAAAATAAATCAACGATTTAGATACCAAGTAGCATATTCATGGTGAATTGTTGATTTGTTCGTTACATTTGAATGACTTAACGATTTTCGATTCAAATGATTTTTTGTAAAGAAGATCTTCTAATAAAAATTAAGAGATTTAACAGTTTTTATTGATTATAAATTTTATTTTATTTTTTTTAAGGAAAAAATTGGTCAGTTGGTGGTTTAGCCATGACATTTCACTATTCCGGGGGACGAGAAAAACTCATAGAGGTATTTCAACCTCTCCCTGATCATTATCGTGCGATTCACAAGCACCAAAAATGAAACCCGTAACATACTATGTAAAATATGAACCTAGAATTCGTGATCACTGAACCACTTCGTGATCATTATTGATTATAAAATTCTAGCGGTGAAGATTTTTGCATGTGAGATAATACAAGCATTATCTTTAATTTAATATTGGTTGGAAAAATTAGGCTAATAGAAGCTATATAAAGCCTTAGGAGGGTGAAGTCACTATTGGGCAGCACTAGCACATGGAGTGAAAGGGAAAGGCATAGTGGTTGATAGGGGCCATACGCAACTGTCTTCCCTCTCTTGCTTGAATGATGTTTAAACGCATCAATTACAACGAATTCTCCTTCCCTTCATCATCAATTGATGAAACTACTTTTGACATGATACAAAGGTTTTGGGTACGTAGTTTTTGAAAAATTCAATTATAAATGGGACCAGATTTAGCCGTGGTCGTTAACAATCATATGTAGTTCTACTAATTACGTATAAATTATTACATACATGTTTTGAAGGTTAGGTATTAATTCCTAATGCATATTCTTTTTGTGATATTTAAGCAAAAACATACATCTAACATACAATTCGTCTATGATGTTCAGATCATATATAAAGATGTAAGACTCACTAAGTTTTGTGAAAACCTTTTAAAAAACCATGCAACTTTTAAGAGTGTGATGTTCGCCTTAAGTGAAATCACAATTATCAATCACAAGAAGATCTCCTCAATTTCAAAGTGATGTTCCAACAAACATTACATCAAATTATTTGTCTAAATATTTTAATGGTGATCAATCATTAAGACAATTAGATGATTTATATGTAGGGATTAGTAATTCAAAACAAACATGCATAAATTCATAAGCGAATTGATAAAAAGAAAGCATATTCAGATTAAGTCTCTTGACCTCGCTGCAAAAAAAATTAATTACACATAATCATGATTAAAAAGAAAAGTATCATTAAGAAGAAAAGAGTAAAAAACTCTAATGGCCTACTAGTGCTTATAATTAGCACCTTATTCCCAATCCTACCTAAATAAGGCATTTTTAAAAACTAGGAAACAAAATAACAAAAAGATAACTTAAAATCACAAACCTGACATGACTGGGCAATCTGCCTAGTCTGAAACACTTCACGTTTGTAGACCAGACCAGCACCAAAACTGACCCATAAGATCTTGTTTTGAATATTAAGATGTTCTCTACAACTCAATAAAAGGGCCCAACTCCAGAAAATGTCGTCTTCATGCTGAAAAATCACAATTAGGCCTAATAGGTCAATCTGCCAACACTATGCATTGGTTCTTTAATCCTTCGCCACAATCAAATACTTTAGAATAAAATGTTAAAATTTTGATACAACCTTCTTGACAGACTTTTGAATCTACTCCAACTGAAAATTCTCTCATTATTTTTTGCATAGAATAAGGTCACATCTCCTACATTTGAAATATTAAACATAGTATCAAATCTCACCAAATTACACTAAGAATATGGTAAAATATATAATATGAAATCGACTCATCAAAAAGTAGTCAGATTGTTTATTGTGTTATTCAATACTCTTAACTGGGAGTAAAATCTTCAAAACAGTAGGATTTTTAATTGGAATTAAAATCGAAACTAGTGTGGTGTTAGTTAAGCACCATCCAACGTTCAAATTATTTTCTTTGGAATTGTTAAACTCAAAGCAGTAAGCATGAGCTCATACGTAATTGCATTTTTACATGTTCACGTAAAGGATTTCTATAGTAATGCTTTTAGGTTCCTTGTGGTGTGAAATAGGTAAATTCTAAGGAAGTCCGAACCAGAAAACTTTTTTTATGGTACGATATAAGGTGTAAAAGCTTGTTGATGGGAGGGTACGCCGGAGGAATTGGAGAAAAATGTTGGAATAGAGTAATCTGAGTCAAGTGAGTGAAATACGTAAAATGGGTTTTCCTTCTTCCACACGCTCCCACAAACTGTTGTGTCTTAGCATAAACCTAATTTGGGTAAAATCTGATTCAATATGGGGAACTTAGGTTTGGGTAAGCAGTCTGCCCATGGTTACGGATTAGGATTCTTTTTGGATTCTCTTTGTAGGGATCTGGAGGATCAATCAATCGTTTTGCATTCATCGTACATTGTGTGGTTAGTTTTTGTTAGATACTATTTATATTTGATTTTAAATAAAAAATTTAAAATGATTTCTGACCGCACAATGTATGATGAACGGACACAATTGATTGATGATCTGGATCTCCACAAGAAGATCCGGCTAGGATCCTAATCCCATGCTTACAGGGAGGGAGTGGGTTTAGCTTCACAATGTGCTAGCAATAATGTTGTTCAAATTCTTCTTTGACAAGAATCGAACCTAAGATCTCTCACTTGCAAGTGAAGAGGAATACATACTAGATCGTAGTACTAAGTGGCAACTCTAAGCGCATTTTATATTTTCGTTGTTGTTTTTTTTTTTATCGATGTGGCAGGACAAGACCAAGGATTAAGATATTAGCACAATTACTAATATATCAGTCGATATATAGGATTATCATACAAAGTTTATTTTTTTGGGAAAGGAGGGTTGAAACCTATTTTCTTCACCATATGTTGGGGATTCACCTATTGAATCTTAGCTTGTAAGAAAAATCAGAGATGTAAAAAATTTCTTCTTCTCATTTCACTCACATATAGAATAATACATTTACATCAGTATATATAGATACAATTCTATTGACATAATTGACCCTAGCATTAACAGCTAATTACACATTGCCCTTGTTTAACTAACTCCAACTATACAACTACTATTAGACTCTTTACACCCCCTCAAGCTAAGACTCGGGGCATGAAAGGTGCCAAGAGGAAGCTTGGACTGTAGAAAACAGAATTTGTGCTTTGATAGAGATTTGGTGTGTATATCAGCTAATTGATCCTAGCTGCAGACATATAAAACTTTAACCAGATGCGCCAAGACTAATTCTCGGATATAATGATAGTCAACCTCAACATGCTTTGTCCAAGCATGAAAAATAGGATTGGAGGCAAGAGAGATTGTTGAAAAGTTATCACACCAATTGGTTGGAACTTTAGACAGAGGAAAACTTATATCAAAAGACACTTTGCAAATCCAAGTAATTTCAGCTGCAGTGTCAGCTAAAGATCGATATTTAGCTTCAGGTGAGGATCTTGCTACAGTTGTTTGCTTTTGGGCATTCCAACTAATCAAGTTCTTACCCAGAAAAACACAAAAACCAATTTTAGACCTCCTATCATAGGTGCAACCTGCCCAATCGACATCAAAATATGCAGTGAGGTCTAGAGAACCCTTTTTAAACCGTAGGCCTTGTGTAAGTGCACCTTTTAGAAACCTAAGAATCTGTTTTGCAGCTTGCATATGTTGTTCCCTTGGCGTATACATGAATTGACACACTTGATTCACTGCAAAGGAGAGATCAAGTCTTGTCCAAGTGATATATTGCAAGCCACCCACTATAGATCTATATTCAGTGGGATTAGAGAGAAAAGGACCACTATGATCAAGTTTAGAAGTACTAAGAGGACTTACACAAGGCTTGGCACCTGCCATATTAGTCTTGGTAAGAAGATCAAGTAAATATTTACTTTGATGCATGAATATGCCTTCAGAAGTTCTTTGTACCTCTAAACCCAAAAAATAATGAAGGGGTCCCAGATCCTTAACAGGAAATACTTGGTTGAGTTTGTGAATGAATTGCTGACATATATATTTGGTCCTGTCACAAGGATGTCATCATCATAGACCAAAACAATAACTGAAACTAGAACTTGGAGAACAAATAGTGAAGCATCTGAGGAGGATTGCTTGAAACCAAATGTGTACAATACTTGAAAAAGTTTGTCAAACCAAGCCTTGGGAGCTTGTTTTAAGCTATACAAAGATTTGTTGAGTTTATAAACATGACTAGGGAGATTGGAATCAATGAAACCAGGTCGCTTAGTCATAAAAACATCTTCCTTTAGATCCCTATGTAAAAAGGCATTGCTAATGTCCAATTGATTAAGAAACCAATCAAAGTGAACAGCCAAGGTTAATAAAATCTGAATTGTGATTAGCTTAGCTACTGGATTAAAAGTATCTTGATAGTCAATACCCTCTTGTTGATGAAACCCTTTGGCTACTAAACTAGCTTAATACTTGTCCATTGTACCATCAGGTTTTCTCTTAATCCTGAACACCTATTACAACCTACAATATTCTGAGACTGAGAGTGAGGTACCAAGTTCCAAGTACCAGTGAGTTGAAGAGCATTAAACTCTTCCTGTATAGCCTTTCTCCAGTGTGCATACTTTGAGGCTTGTAAATATGTAGATGGAACAAAATCAACATCCACAGGTAAGGGATGCTTAGTTGTAGAATAAGCCTTTGGTTTAAAGATATCTGCCTTAGATCATGTGAGCATAGGGTGGGTGTTGATAGCAGTAGAATTGGATGTAGCATTTGATGAGAGTGTTGGAGAAGAAACATTCTCAGTTGAGGAAGGCACATAGGATTGAACTTCATGATTTGAAGATGAATTTGAGTCCTGAGAAGTTGTAATAGACTTCTGTGGTACCGAGAAGTGCAAACCAATAACAAGAGATGGAGAGTGAGAGTTCTGGGAAACTGACACAATGGAAAGATGATGAAATGGAAACTATGTTTCATTGAATTGCACATGTCTTGAGATATATATTCTCTAAGTAGTAGGATCAAGACACCAATAGCCCTTATGCTGCAAGCTATAGCCCAAAAATACATATTCTTTACTCTTGCCTTCTAACTTGAAGTGAACATAATGCTTTAACCAGTGGTAACAGGAACAACCAAAAACCTTTAACTTGGAGTAATTTGGTGAACACTTGAATAAAATTTCCCATGGAGAACTTTTCAAGCTAGAAATGGGCAGTCTATTTATTAGATAAATGGCAGTAGAGAATGATTCAACCTAAGACAAATGAGGGACTTTGGATGCTACTAATAAAGTCTTTGCTGTCTCAACCAAATGTCTGTGTTTTCTTTCAACACAGCCATTTTGTTCAGGAGTATGTGGACAACTGAGTTGATGAGAAATGCCAAAAGCTTGAAGAAATGATTTAAACTGGTTACTAGTAAATTCACCCCCTGAGTCTAACCTCAAACATTTGATTTTATTACCAACATAATTTTCAACATAGGTTTTGAACACAACAAAAGTGGAATATACATCAAATTTGGCCTTTAAATGAAAGAACCAAGTATATTAGCTATAATCATCCACAATTAAGAGATAATACTTATAACCACAAATAGAAATAACTAGAGTTGGGCCCCAAACATCACAATGTAACAGACTTAAATTAGTAGTGGAAAAGGAACTAGATTGAGTAAATAGAAGCTTGTGATTCTTTGCAATTGCAGAGTCAGAGCAGAAGAAATCAACGAAGTGCTTCCCTTGCAATGCAAGCTTATTTGTAGATAGAACTCTCCTGAAGATGGAAGAAGAGAGGTGCCCCAAGTGACTGTGCCAAATATTCACAGGTGCTTTAGTACATACTAAAGCATGAGATGGCGAACGAGATTGAGAGAAAGAAGCAGGGATACCTTGAAGAAGATAGAAACCATTTCTAACCAATCCCCGCAAAAGCATCTTCCTCGTAGAATGATCCTTTACAACAGATCCATTTGAGTTCAAAGTCAAAGAACAGTAATTATCTTTGAGAAATTGATATGCAGAGAGTAAATTGTGCTTCATTTTCAGAACATGTAAAACATTGTTCAATTTAAAAGAAGCATGAGCAGTATTTAAGGACGTCCTGCCAGTATGATGAATGGACAAACCTTTGCCATCGCCGATATATATCTTATCTTCATATGTGTAAGAAGTAGGAGAAGTAATGTTGGAGATGTCATGTGTGATATGAGAGGTAGCACCAGAATCAAGAATCCAAGAATGAGATGGTTTGGAGGCATAATAAGTGTACATGGCAGCAAGTTTGGTAGGAGGTACTTTCCCAAAGATGTTTGGATTCATTCGTTCATAGCAATCAATAGCTTTCTGGCTTGTGGATCCATAAATTTGACAAATGTTATGAGAGCCAGAGGTACCTTGAGAACAAAATCCTTGATTGTTGTACCTGTTGAAGCTAGAATTAGAGTGATTTCCCCTATTGGTGCCATGATAGTGGCAATTGCCTCTGTTGTTGTGAAAACGATTGTTATTCCGGCCATGATTAGAGTTGTAGTGAAAATGATTTTGCATAGGTTGATTCTGAGCTACATAAGCCTGAGAGGAATGGGGTGTGGGAAGTAGTGGTTGCTGATTTTGAGCTGTATAAGCTTGAAATAGTTCAATAGCAACAGGTTTCTTGCGACGAGCCATTGACAATTATTTGGTAAGAAGAAGACCATGAAGATCCAAAGTAGTAGATGATAATCAAAGAGTGATAAAATCAATAAACGAGTCAAATTCCTCTGGTAGACCATCTAATGTAGCATCAATTAAGTCACGATCGGACACAGAAGCACCAACGGCTGTTAAGGAATCGGAAATTGCCTTGATTTGTACAAATACTTAGAAATCAATTGAGATTCTTTTTGAATAGACTTAAGGTGAGATTGAAGCTGATGAACATTAGCATCAGAAATTCTCCCAAAACGATGTTCCAATTTAAGCCATAGATCACAAGAAGAAGAAACCCCAACCGTGAAAGGAATGATCTCATCCGAGAGTGTAGAATTCAACTAGATTAAGAGATTTTGATCTTTTTCATACCACTGTTCAAACGCAAGATTGAGTGAATCATCAGGAAGCATAGGAGATGGACATGGCTCAGAACCATCAATAATACCGAGAAGTTTGTAGCAACGAAGAATTGGAGCAAATATTGAACACCATGGAAGGTAATTCGAGCTCTGAAGCTTGATCGGTAACATACTCCCAATGTTCTGAATTGTGAGAGAGGTATAGCTTTGCACCAAATTAGGGTTTGGAGAAGAGGAATTTGGGAGAGATAACGACAAATCGTAGGCTATGCTTGAAGGAAATATCAAGATTCAACCAAATAGCCAAACAAAATACAGAGAGGCAAGAGAAAATTCACCAGAGATCGAAGAGGAGAAGCCGTGAGGCTGTGAGGATCGAAGATTCACCAAGGCCGTGAGGTGGTTGCAATTGATACCATATTGAATCTTAGCTTGTAAGAAAAGTCAGAGATGTAAAAAATATCTTTTTCTCATTTCACTCACTTGTAGAATAATACATTTACATCAGTATATATAGATACAATTCTATTGACATAATTGACCCTAGCATTCACAACTAATTACACATTGCCCTTGTTTAACTAACTCCAACTATACAACTACCATTAGACTCTTTATCACCCACGTATCGACCTAATATATGTCAAATTGAATAAAAATTGTTGATTTATTGGCCAAAATATATAGAACGAATAATCCAAAACTTTTTAACAAGGGTAATGCTAGGGAGAATAGATTTTGTAAGTCAAATGATATGGAATTGAAAATTTGATTATTACTTAAGTATTGATTAACACGCTTATTTCTTATTGGTGATACATCATTTAGTTTGCAAATTTAGTCTATAAATTTAATTTACTTGGCATTACTTTAACAACTTCACCCGATAGCGTGGATACGTTATAAATAGATTAAATTGTAGCAATGGTCCGTCAATTTTAATCAAATTAGAGCAATAGTCTCTCAACTCAAAATCTATTACCATTGGTCCAGTTCCTAAACTCATCAAAATGTGTAGCCATGGTCATTTTCGTCAATTTCGTTAGAATTTTGTCAAAAAGAGCTATGTTGGAATCACCATTGCTACAATTGGGATCCCTCAACTCATCAAAACGTGTAGCTATAGTCATTTTTGTCAACTTCGTTAGAATTTTATCAAGATGAGTTATGTTGGAAGGACTATTGCTACAATTGAGTTAAAGTTGAGGGACTATTGCTCCAATTAGATTAAAGTTGATGAATCATTTCTTTAGTTGGATTAAAGTTGAGGGAGCAATGGTAATTGATTTTTAGTTGAGGGACCTAACTGCACGTTTTGATGAGTTAAAGGACTAATAGTAATGAATTTTTAGTTAAGGAACCATTGCTCCAATTGAGTTAAAATTAAAAGACAATTACTAGTAAAGATTAAATCATGGAAATACAATATAAATGAGTCCTCTAAAAGTGCCTCCAAAATAAACTTACTTTAAATTTTGCTTTTATTATCTAAGACAAACAATTGGTCTAATCAGACATGTGTTGATATGATATTTTCTTATTTGTATCGTTGCATCAATAGTTTTGAGGTCCCTCCAAGTCCACCTCATGGGTCCTACCACTCCTTATTTACAAAAGCGAAAAGAACCAAACCAGGAGGATCCTCTCCTGATCCTCTTTACGAGGATCTTGGGAATTCTTAAATCATGTCTGTTCATCATATATCATATGGTTAATTTTTGTTAGGTACTATTTATATTTAATTTAAAATAAAAATATTTATAATAATTGCACAAAGAGGATCCGGAGCAGATCCTCATTCAGAACCAAATATTGCATGTTTTTACTTTTACAAGCTATACCATTCCTCCTTTCCAGGTACAGTTATGCTGTTAACTAATGTTCTCATGAACAAGCATCAACATTGTTATGAGAAATAAAAAAAAAAAAAAAAAAAAAGACAATATCATTAGATTCATTTTAAATTTAATTTTCATCAATAAATAATAGTCCATATGGATTTAGATCCTCTTCTGAGCAAGGGAGACAAATTCTCCTGACCTGAACACACGGGCCGTTGGATTTTGATCCAATGACTACAAACAAAGGATCCTTCTAAAAATTATAATAATTGTAGCCGTTGGATCAAAATCCAATGGCCCATGTATTTGGGTCAAGAGGCTCCATCTCCTTTGCTCAGGAAAGGATCCAAATCCGGTCTATATATATATATATGTATGTATGTATGTATGTATGTATGTATGTATAAATTAACAAGTTATCTATCTCTTATCTAGCTACCCTTTTCTTCGTTAAAAACAACAGGAGTGTGTATTACCTAATAATGGGTGTTAAACTTTTTTATTTATAAATTAACAAGTTATCTATCTCTTATCTAGCTACCCTTTTCTTCGTTAAAAACAACAGGAGTGTGTATTACCTAATAATGGGTGTTAAACTTTTTTATTTTTCATACAACAATATTCTTTTATAAGAAGATGAAAAAGACATTGGTACCAAATTATATTGAAAAACAACGACTAATTTTGAAATTGGCGTTAAGCAACACGTTGAATCATTCAAATTTTAACATCAAACTAGTCATGCATATGACTTCCTAGTTACTGGTGTAGAAAAATACTATTATACTATAGTATTAGTAGCATTCCACATCTAAACACTCAGAAAATCATTTAGTTTACTTGAGTTTTTACTTTCGCCCTTGTTGTTTCTTTTGTTGCATTTTTGCCCTTGTAGTTTCATGTTGTTGCATTTTTGCCCTTGTTGTTTCATTTTGTTAGCATTTGTTAGTCTAATATGTGAAATAAGGCAAACTTTCTTCTAATTTGAGTTTTTCATATGAGAAGATGTGAAAAAAATCAACTAATTAAGTTGATGTATTGGACTAGGACTAAGGGTGAAAAAAAAAAATACAAATATCCCAAACCAAACCGAAAAATTCCCCAAATCAGGTAAAGTTCACAAGCTAATTTAGGGTTCGAATTTTAATTTAGGGTTGGAATTCGGGATTAGGGTTTGTGAAATTTAGCACTTGGAAGATAAAGTAACTGCATACTGAGGGCTTTGGGGTTGAATTGGGGGTTGGAATTCGAGATTAGGGTTTCTCTTCTGTCACAGACTCACAATTGAAGCATAAATTTGTTACGGGTTGATAGTTCATAGTTGTAGCAATAATTGCAGCTGCTAAAATGAATTTCGAGAGTTGGTGTAAATTGATGAATGGAATTCAGAATTAACCGTGGGATTTTGGGATGTTTGTAATGCAGCGCCATAAATGTATTTACAATTTGCTTAGTTGTTCTTTTATATATGAAGATGTTGAACTGTCAAATACCCACATAATTGCACATCATTAGGTTAAGGAATCTTCAATTGCAATGCTAGATCATATATCTTTCCTCAGTTGTTTTGTTGTTATATTTGACCAGGTAGAATTGGAAGTCTGGTAGAAAACGTCTCTGACTCATCGAATTCAACACTTCACTTCTTTTAAGTGCCTCATCGAACATTTCTGCCTATATAAACAGTACGGTTGCAATAGTTGCTTTGATAATAGTATTTCTTATTTTTCATAAAAAGTATTTGTTTCTTAAAAACATTAGTTAGATATGAATAATATGAATAATTTGAATTCTCTTTATGAATAGATGACTCTTTAATTGTGTTTCCTCTTTATGAATATATATGAAGCTAGTCCTATGCTTAAGGAGAAAAGAAAATTTTTTATTACATTTTGTATTGTCCTAGTCCTACTTTATTAATGGAATCCTTGTAACAGGAATACATGTCCTTTTCTTTTGATGTTGTTGGCTACCTTATGTATATAACGTTAGCAAATTGACACTAGGAGGTCTTTCACCAACAAGAAGGGAGCAACCACAACCATCAACAAGATCAAGGGGCTGAAGAGGCCAACAATCTTCATAAACTTTAAGTTTTTCATTTTGCTTTTGGTTTGTAACTATTTTTTTTGCTTTTGGGTTTGTTACTTCATTTATTTTGAAACATTGGCTTGTAATTAATTTTTTTGCTTTTGGATTTGTTACTTAATTTATTTTTGTTGCATGCATGTGTAGTAGAATAAGCAGATCAGATTGGCTATTGTGAGTAGGGGATATATGCAAGGAATTTGGTTTGATTTTATTTCTACAGAATAACTTGATCATTTCATTTATGCTTGGGAACTATAGATATGCAGATTGGCTGCACACTGCACAACAGCACAAGCAAGTTATTATAGCCCAAGAACTGAAAAGCCCAAAAGCCTAAAAGAAAGCCCAAAAGCCCAAAATTATTTCGGGATTCCGATTTGTCCCGAAATCCAAAAATTATTTTGGGATTCTCGAAAATTAAGATTTCCGAATATTTGGTTTGGGATCGATCTTGAAATTGAGAATCCCGAAAAGTTTGGTTTGGGAATCAGGACAACATTTTTGGTTCGGTATCCCATACTGAACCAGCCCTAACTAGGACTAGAAACAAAACGATGCTATAAAGATAGAGAGAGAGAGAGAGAGAGAGAGAGAAACAGCTACTGTTTGATTTTTCTTAGGTTTGATATGCTTATGCTTTAGGAATTATGAGCATCTGTTGATTTATACATATTTTACCATGATCTGTAGGTTTATTTCTAGTTTATTTGGTTGGTTAAATTTTCTTTAACTCTACAAATTTTCGGTAACGAAATTCTTGGTAGTGATTTGTTCAGGCAGTAACTTAATCTTTTTATTGCTTACAAATAAGCGTTTCAATTATGTAAATCGAGCTGTATATTTCTGAGTCAAACGTTTTGTGACATAATATTTACCTATGATATGGTCCATCTGTGGTTGACAGAAATGAAGGGCCCGAGGAAAGTTAAGCAAACTGTTTAAGCTTAAGCTTGAAGGCTTAAACCCACAAATAAAAACGCCAAAACACATAGAGGTGGGATATCATCATTCACCTACGTGTGGGTGAACAACGAATGGCATGCTGGTGGGATCCGTAAAGCATCGACATTGTGTGCGCTAGTTTTTGCACGTTGCTTTTCTTCGTTTTTTTTTTTTAATATTTGCCACCCTTGTTTTCTAACCTAGTTAGGTTTCAACCCACATCGTACGATACCACCAAAAATAATAACAATCAACGCATAAGAAGCACATTTTTACGGTGTGTTTTGTTTTGTTTTGTTTTGTATTTTTCCTTCGTTAGTGGGTGCGATGGCGGGTCCGAGAGATTCTCGTGTCCCAGGGCCCCAAACGCCACATCCAGATTCCAGATTGGATATTCCATTTCGTCCACAAAATAAACGGCACGAGTGGTTTACTTTTGGCCAAGTTATTCACAGGTTCAGAAAAACGGAACCCCATTTCCTTTTTCACTTGTCTCTTCACCTCACCAAGGACCCAAGTAGTCAGTCCACTCACTCTCTTTTCAAACGTGCATAAATATCTGTCCTTCCCACACATGGAGTCCTTGCTTCACCCAAATTATATAGATTGTTCCACTGTCTTTGTCCTAAAACCACCTATGTGCCACATACATGGGGAACACAAACAACTATTAGTGTAATGACTTCCAGAATCCAAATCTCTATTTTTAAGTCGTCATTTAGTCATTAAATTAGCAGTAATTCATCAAATCAAGAATATTTATCGTTGCATCTAACGTTGAATGGTGAACGTTGAACTTTCTCTTCACGTAAAAGCAAAAGTACTTGTAACGAGTGAGAGAGAGTTTCTTGTTTTTGTTTTTAAGGTGAAATAGTAGAAAGAGAGTGTTTTACTTACGGAATTCGTCACATGATTCACAATATATGTTGTGTTTATAATCTAAAACATTTTTAACAATTCTAGAAGCAGTTTGACAAAAACTTTTTGAAGGAAAAGGACAAATCGTTATTGATATTTAATTATCTCCTTAATTACATATTTTACACAACAAAAAATTAACAAGGGACATAATTATTTTAATAGAAAGAGAAATAAATATCAAGCTTAAAAAATATTTAAAATTAAACGTTACCCAACTGATCAAATCGGTTGATCAAACTTCAGTTCTGATCTAATATTTTAAGAAGAGCAGCTTTGATACTCTCTTCACTTCTCATGTTGTCAGGCACCTTCACCACAACATCTTGCAGCATGAGCTCGTTCATGCACGACAAGCTCGCATGGTGGATCTCAAACTCCAAGTCACGCAGCGCCGCCATTAACCTAGCTGATGGGTAGTTCACATTCGCGGACTGAACCCTAATCATGGCGTCCGAACCTACTATCTTCACCTCCATCTCGAACCCCGTAGACCCACTCGCCGACGAGTTGGGCGGCCGCGTTTGCTCCACCGACGTCGTGGTGCTCTGATTGTCCAAGTTGTCGCCGGTCTCGACTTTCACTTTCTTGGACTCTCTCTGCACCTGCGACTCCAGCTCGTCCACCTTGCTTTTCAGCTCGTTGATGTAAGAAACGGCATCGGACAGTAGCGACGCCTTGTCCATTCTCGACACGTTCGGCACCACCGCTCGCAGGGCGTAGAACCGGTGGTTGAGCTTCTCCCGCCGCTGCCTCTCCGCTTCCACGTGGTTCAACGGTGTGTCTCTCCCCAGCCCCGGTTTTCGCCCTCGCTTTTTCGGCGTCCGTTTCGGAAACTCGGAATCCGAATGTTCCGGGTTAAGGCTATTCAAATTCGACAACTGGTGCAGACCCGGACATGCTCTTCCGCACTTCTTCTTCATCGCCGTTATGTCCAAGGCAACTTCCTTTTTGTCGTCTTCTTCCTCTACGCCGGCGATGATGCCAATGTCGGCGAAGGAGAAGTTTCGGTTGATTAAATCGATGGGGGATCTGGTTCCAGGGTCAGGTTGGCCCCAAACGACATCCGCGCCGAATAAGGATTCGGTTTGCTGAACCAGGTTCCCATTTTCTCGGATCAAATCTGAAGAGCCCAGCTCGAGAACTCCGGTGGGGGTTGGGATGCAGACTAGGGTTTGAATCCCATGCATTTGTGCTTCTTTTGCTCTTTCGCAGTTGTAGAATTGAAGCTCATGGCTTCCAGTCAGCCACACCAAAGATCCAGAGCTAAAAGCTTTGCCGGGAACATTAGTACTAATGCTTTCACCGACGGAGAAGGATCGAGCCAACGACGTGACGTAGAACCATTCCACGTCGGTGACGTCGGCGTTTAAACCCATGTTGTCGAGGATCAAGTCTTGGTGATGGTTATCTGGATTGTTGGTGTCGTTGATGAGGGACTGGATGCCCTTGAGGATCTTCCTTCTTTCGGACAGAACTCCGTAGGGGTTGTGGTGGTGGTTGTTGGGTGATGCGTCTTTGGGGCCTTGGAAATGGCCATCTCCCCAGGTCAGGAAGAGACAACCATTGTCCACCTGGCGGTCGTTCGAGGTTTGCCAGAAGATGGCGTATGACCACCAGTCTGGCTGGGATTGAAGAATGAATTGGAGCCTTTGTTGGAGGGATGGATGGTTTTCTTGAGGCAAGGAGACTAGGGACGAGGATGAAGAGGGGGAGATTATTAATTCTTCCATAAGTGGTGAGGCCAAAACTTTTGTTGGGAGATTGAGTTCCTAATTTAGTGGACACAAATCAATTGATACTTGGGGAGCGAAAGATGCTAGAGGAGTAGTTGAGCACAAAAAAAGAACGCTAGAGGGAGAGAGAGGTCCTTACAAAAAAGGTTGGGCTGGATGGGGTTTATATGGATATCCAGATTTTATGAGAGGGTGTGAGTGAGCAGTGTTAGTGTCTCATGTGGGGTCCATGTTTGGTGTTGCTGGGGTTCAAATTTAATTAAATTGGCCCAGCGACTACAGGCCAAGGGAGAAACAGAAAATTAAAATCATCCATACAAAAAATTTACATAAGTTTATATTATAAAAAATTAATAATCAAAACTTTTTAATTTCTTAATCTACATTTGAAATCATCCATACAAAAAGTTTAACAGATCGTAAATCGCTTAGTTATTCAAGTACGTTAAAATAAATCAACGATGTAGATACCAAATAACATATTAATTATAAACGATTCATTTGTTCAATATATTTAAATGACTCAATGATTTCAGATTTTTATATTTTTTTAAAAGAAGATGTTCAAATGAAAATTAAAAATGTTTCAATCGATTATAAAATTTAAGAATGACGATATGATATTTAAATGGGAGGAATGCAAACATTATTTTTAATTTAATATTGGTTGGAAAAATTAAACTCATAGAAGCTATGATAAGCCTAGGGGGGTGAAAGTCACCATCGGGCACCACTAGCACGTGGAATGAAAGGGAAAGGCTTAGTGACCGATTGGGCCCCACACACTATTGTCCCTCGTAGGGTCTCTCTCTTGCATGTATGAATTGATTATGAATGATATGTTATAAATACATCAATTTTTATTTATTAGATAAAACAAGAAACAATTAATTTTCCTCTCCCTTCATCGTCAATTGATGAAACTACTTTTGACATGATACAAAAAATTTTGGTACGTAGTATGTACGAGCAAATAGTTTTAATAACTTGAGCAAGATTTTTCGAACTTTTACGTCGTGTTTTCAAAAAGAGTTTGAGATGAAAAACATAAAAAATGAATTAATTTTAAACATCTAAATAAAATTTAAATTTTGAAAAGATTGCCATGTAAAAAAGTAATTTTATTTTTCAAAAGAAGTAAAAAGTAATTGACTTCTTATTATAAAATATTAGGAATGTGATATCCACACACCTCTTTTTACTTATCTCACATCTTTTTAGTTTTCGATCTTCGGATTAGATGGATTGAGAAAGATCAACGGACATAAATTAACAAAGGGTGCGTGGAAGTAAAAAATGGTGTGTGGATAGCACACCCCTAAATGTTATTACTCCCCTTAATTGTTATGAACAAATAGTTATTGCATATAGTATTACCGTAACATATATATATATATATATATATGCGTTCAAAAATATATAGTACCACATATTGTACTAATTAATTTACATATATGCAACGAGCAAATAAAGTATATTTTGTAAGTAAATCAATTTTGTAATATAATTTTCGTGACTTATTTAAGCATGTATTATTACATATGTTAGGCATGTTTTATTGTTATTATATATAATGCAATGAATCTATAACATTAATTTTTATTCTTTTTGTAAAATCATTAATCTCCTTTACAATCCCCATGGAATTAATTGTGTACATCAAACATTTAGATAGGGGTATTTTAGACATTCAAAAAAAATTTAATCTGGAAAGTAAAATATAATTAATAAATTTGCTGATGTGGAATCTAGTCATTGGATGAGGCGTGGGTGAGGCGTTCGAGTGATAGCCCAACCTAGGGATGAGGCGTGAGACGAAGCCTCACGAGACCTAAATTTTTTAATATATACACTGAGTGTACACATATATTATATTAAAAAAAAGACTATTAATCAATAATCACCCGGAACACACACACATATGTACATATATAATAAAGGATGAAAAGAACAATGAGCACACATATAACAATGCACGCAGACAGCACACACATCCATTATATATATAAAAAAAAAAATCAGAAAAAAAAAAGAGGAAGAGAGACGATAGTGCAAGGAAGATGTATGAGGAAGTTAAAAGCTACCCAAAATTTGGGTTTGGAAGTAAATAAAAATAAAAATTAAAAAATTAAAAAAATCCCCTGAGGATCACCTAGGCGGCTCCGGCGACGTCTTCCGCCCACTCCCTCAAAACAGAGGCGGCAACCCTCACGCCCAGCCTCAGAGGACGCCTAGGCGAGCCTTTTAAAACATTGCTTTCAATACAAGTAAGTTGCAATTTAGAGAGTATAATACTCTCAATATGTTGTGGTAAATTTCAAGCCTAACAAATGGATCATAAATTGGGTGACTGAGAACACGCGTGGCTGCTACCATGAAGGAAATTGAAGTATCACACTAAAATTAATTGGCAATATGAAAAATAGTCCAACTGTTTATTGTGTGATTTAATACTCTTGAGAGAGAGTAAAATCTTTAAAACGGTGGAATTTTTTATTGGAGTTAAAAACAAAACTAGTGTGGTGTTAGTTAAGCACCATCCCGTGTTCAAGTCATTTTCCTTGCACTAGTTAAACTCAAAGCAATAAGCTTGAACTCATACGTATTTGCATTTTTACATGTTCACGAAAAGGATTTATATAGCAATAGTTAAACTCAAAGCAGTAAACTTGAACTCATACGTAATTACATTTTTTCATTTTCACAAAAAAGATCTATATAGTTTTGGTATGTATCCAACCCTGACGTGATGCCAATTTTGCGAACCCTAAGAGCATTTTATCTTTTCGCTGTTTTTTTACCGATGTGGTGACAACACCAATGATTGAAATATTAGCACAACTGCATATATTTCAGCCGCTATATATCATCATAAAAGGTTTGGGTGTTGAAGCCTATTTTCATCACCATCTGTCGCCGATTCACCCACATATCGACCTACTACATGTAAAACCCATAAAAATATATATATATATATATATATATTATTGATTTATCGGCGAAAATATATAGAGCGATTAATCCCAAACATTTTATCGGCGAAAAAATCTCTCCCACATCCAGTAGTTACGATGTCCTGAACCTCAAAAAGTGTCCGCCAACCATCAATGATGGCGTTGAGGAGAGTAAGAGGGCCGCGATAAAATCGTCGTTGCCCCACGAAGATCCAGAGGTTCTTAACGGATGGGAAGTTGGGAACTCATGGAGGGGCTCAAAGAAGGAATACCATCTCGTCTGCCCCCTCTCATTCCCAGCCGACAAAACCATGCCGAAACACCACCATATTTTGTAGCAAGACCAGATTCGGATTCGGTCTTGGCATCGTGGGCTTACCCAAATTGCACCAATTGCCCAGATTGTATGGGAAGATGGACGTGCCTGGAATTCATTTAGGATGCCTTAGATTTTAGCCCTTATAATTCATAATTCTTAGATAAAAACCCAATCTAATAAAAGTTTAAATTTAAAATCTACAGCCACATCGGAACACTATTGACCTACTAATACAATTTATTTACGCCCATGCCACTTTTTCAAATCCCTAAATTTATTCCAAATTAAAAGTTCTAGAAAAAGTGAAATAAAATATATAAACTGTTGTATTGCATTAATTGTATCCAAATCATACCAAAAATTTATATATATTTTGCATTAATTGGGAAGTAAATTAATTTGTTCCAATTTTTTTTAAAAAAAATATACTAAATCCATATTATATATTTTGAATCAAATAACACTTCTCTAACTTGTAGGTAAATTATTTTTCATGTATTGTTACGTATATTAGACACGGTTTATTGTTGTATAAATATAGGTATGACATAATATTTTTCAATATAATACATCAAATTACATTTCTTCTTGTTATGGGTAAATTATTCTCCATGTATTAGTGAAAAAAAGATATTATATTACTCACGGGGTATAATTTTTTGTAGGTAAATTATTGGAAATTAATTTGTAAGTAGGCAAATTAATTTGTTCCAATTATATATAAAATATATATACTACACCTAGATTATATATATATATATATATATATATATATATATATATATATATATATATATTTGGAGAAAACCTAGATTATATATTTTGAATCAAATAACATTTTTGTATACAAGGTAGGTAAATTATTTTTCATGTATTATTACATATATTAGCCTATTAGGGACCTTTTTTGGCAAAAATATATAAAGTAATATGCTTACGATTGTTTGTAGGTAAAAAGATAAAATCAAAAGCATGATCCAATTCCTAAGTTTATACAATATTTTGTTGTTGGTGTGCAATATTTTGCATCATTGAAAATCAACATTTCAAATAGTAGGTATGTCACGTCCCAGCCTGGGCCCCTACCACATCCCAGGCTCGACTCCGCTGGGCGATATGGGATGTAACAATCCACCCCCCATAGGGGTCTGACGTCCTCGTTGGCTCACATCCGACTAGGGATTGGCTCTGATACCAAATTGTCACATCCCAGACCGGGCCCCCACCACATCCCGGGCTCGACTCCACAGTAGCATGATATTTTCCGCTTTAGGCCCCGACCACACCCTCACGGTTTTGTTTCTGGAAACTCACGCAAAAGCATTCCATGATGGGTGACCTATTAGGAAGTTCTCGTGTGAGTTCCCAGAAGGGGGTGGATAGTTACATCTAAGGCTTACATATAAGGGGGGTGGAAGTTCTCGTGCTAGGTAGAGATGAGAATATACATATAAGGCTTACAAGATCACTCCCCTGAGCGATGTGGGATGTAACAATCCACCCCCCTTAGGGGCCTGACATCCTCGTCGGCACACATTCGACTAGGGATTAGCTATGATACCAAATTGTCACATCCCAGCCCGAGCCTCACCACATCCCAGGCTTGACTCCATCGTAGCACGATATTGTCCGTTTTGGACCCCAACCACACCCTCACAGTTTTGTTTCTGGGAACTCACGCAAGAGCACTCCATGATGGGTGACCCATTGTGAAGTTCTTATGTGAGTTCCCAGAATGGGGATGGATTGTTACATCTAAGGCTTACATATAAGAGGGTGGAAGTTCTCATGCTAAGTAGAGATGAGAATATACATATAAGGCTTACAGGATCACTCCCATGGGCGATGTGGGATGTAACAATCCACCCCCCTTAGGGGCCTAACGTCCTCGTCGGCACACATCCGACTAAGGATTAACTCTGATACCAAATTGTCACATCCCAGCCCGGGCCCCACCATATCCCGGGCTCGACTTCACCGTAGCACGATATTGTCTGCTTTGGGCCCCGACCACACGCTCATGGTTTTGTTTCTGGGAACTCACGTGAGAGCACTCCATGATGGGTGACCCACTAGGAAGTTCTCATGTGAGTTCCCAGAAACAAAACCGTGAGGGTGTGGTCGAGGTCCAAAGCGGACAATATCGTGCTACGGTGGAGTCGAGTCCGAGATGTGGTGGGGCCCGGGCTGGGATGTGACAAGGTAGGTAAATTAATATGGTCTAATTATATAAATATGTACACACATCCGACGGAACAAATAACATGTGTGTACATATACACACACACACACACACACACACACACACACACACACACACATTTTGAATCAAATAACATTTTTGTACATGGTAGGTAAATTACTTTTTTTTTTTATGTATTATTACATATATTAGGTTTTTTTAATTTTATTGTAAAAATATATGTATGAACTCATAATGCCAGATGCATAGAATTAAGCCAACAATTCTCATATTTGATATTAATATGCAATGAGTTTTTTAACATTAATGTCTTATTTTTCTTTTTGCAAAATCATTGTGCATAGAATTAATTATGCACGTCAAATATGCAATTGGGGTATTTTAGGCATCTAAAAAAAGTAAAATGTGCAAAGTAATATGTAATTAATGAATTCATTTATTATTGCCCGGATTGCCTAGATTGCACGATCCAGATTCAGTCTTAGCAATCGTGGCATCGTGGACTTGCCGAAATTGTATGAAGAATTGGACGGAGAAAATGAGGGAGAGGAGATAGAGAGTGCGTCTCCTTAAAAGCGAGAGTGTATGTAGAGAATAATTACATATTAAAAAATATGGATGAATAGTCTGTCCATTTTGGTCATCATACATACTCACAACACTTTTATATAAAAGTTTATTATACACTTTAATATTATTATTTCTTGAACTCAAAGCATTTTTTACAAATCTAATTTACCAAAACTTAGCTACTTTATTTCATAACTAATTTAACCTACAACACAACATAAGTAATTTTTTTTTATAAAACAACCAGACGTGTTAATATGATATATTCTAATTTCTACTATGCTCAGAACTTGTCCGTATTGCATAACTTTGCTTTGCATGGTTTACTTCTTCAATTCACTATTGTTGTCACATCCCGACCCGGGCGGGACCACTTCCCGGACCCGCTCCACCACCGTAGCACGATATTGTCCGTTTTGGGCTTACCATTCCCTCACGGTTTTGTTTTTGGGAACTCACGAGCAACTTCCCAGTGGGTCACCCATCATGGGATTACTCTAGCCCTCTTCTCGCTTAACTTCGGAGTTCCTACGGAACCCGAAGCCAGTAAGCTCCCAAAAGGCCTCGTGCTAGGTAGAGATGAGAATATACATATAAGGATCACTCCCCTGAGTGATGTGGGATGTCACAATCCACCCCCCTTAGGGGCCCGATGTCCTCGTCGGCACACACACGACCAGGGTTAGACTCTGATACCAAATTGTCACATCCTGGCCCGGGCGGGACCACTTTCCGGACCCGCTCCACCACCGTAGCACGATATTGTCCGCTTTGGGCTTACCATTCCCTCACGGTTTTGTTTTTGGGAACTCACGAGCAACTTCCCAGTACGTCACTCATCATGAGATTGCTCTAGCCCTCTTCTCGCTTAACTTCGGAGTTCCTACGGAACCCGAAGCCAGTGAGCTCCCAAAAGGCCTCGTGCTAGGTAGGGATGAGAATATACATATAAGGATCACTCCCCTGGGCGATGTGGGATGTCACAATTGTTCAGTGCCTTCGTTGCATCAATAATTTTTGGAGTGGTGCTATTTGCACATTTATTTTTACATCTCACATACGTCTAGTTAATTCATGTCCTTTGATTTTTTTTTTTTTTTCAATTCATTCGATTAAATGGCCAAAAATTGAAAAAAGTGTGTGAGGAGGTAAAAATGAACTTACGGATAGCACCACCTTATTTTTTGTGGTTTCTCCAAGTCCACGTCTATAGAGTCATTGTTTAATCTTTTCATGAAATTATTTTGTTAAGTGGATTTGTTTTTTGGATTTCTAATTGGACCAAATGGTTTGAGGAATTCTTCTCTCTTTTCTACACATCCCCTCCTACCCCCTCCTGCCACCCTCATTGGTCCTACCACTTCTAATTTACAAAAGTAGAAAGAGTCAAATAATGTAGGTTTTTACTTTTACAAGCTATAATGTTCTTCAGTTCCTAATACAATCTATGCTAGGGCTAGGTTCGGTTTTAATTAGTTTGGTTTTTTGTCAAAATCAAACCAAAATTACTCTTTGATTTGATTTAGTTTTTTCAATTCGATTTAACTTCGATTCAATTTTTCGGTTCGATTTGAGTTTGGTTCGGGTTTTTTTTTCTTTCACCAACAACAACAAACATTCTAAACCAATCCAAGGACCAAAATCATTCTAATTTTCCTTGTGTACTCAATGATTTTCTTCCTGTAAAAATGAAAAATATAGAATAATTATTTAGAGATGGAGACACATACACAGCTCGCATAAGCAAAGAGCAAAGAAGATCAACAAAAATATGAACTCATTCTTTGAGTGTATGAGTTCATGCAGCTCCAAAAGAAAATTAAAAGGTCATCATATTACTGAAGCACAAGCATTCACGCTCTCAAAACTAGGAGGTCAACAAGGACTAATATGGTCAACTCTCGATGAAACTTGGGGTCAAGGTTAAATAATAAAGAACAAAGTTTTTAAGTGCTCCACCCTTAGAATGGGGCTACTTTCACTATAGTGATCTATATATATTTGATGTGGATTACAAATAATGCTTTACAACAACATGATGCAAATTTACTCTTGTGTTTGACCCCTTACAAGAGTTACTTGTCCTTCTTATATCGGCCCTTAGTGAGCCCCAAAAGTCTTAGGATCTCAAGTACTTCACCATTCTAGCATTAATGAACTAAACGCGTATACACAACTTGATGGCTACTCCATTATTCAATCGACACATGGAGATGAAGTGACACTTGCTCATGGCTAGTTACAAGGTTTCCCAGGCCAACATGTACCAAGCCCCTCGCTCGGCCAAGAGTGGCCGAAAAAGAACTTTCCCGAGTGCTAGGCTTGTCAACCTTTACATCCTTTCATAGACCTCTACTCTTGTTGGTGACCAACGCATGGTTTGGAGTTGATGCTTGGTAAGCTTGGGCTTTGTGCCATAAAGTTGTCAGTTTACTTAATGGGTGAAATCTCAATTTATTCATGGTACCATAGTAGGTTGTCTCGCGTGTGAGTTCCAACAGTCACACATACTCCATGCCACCCGATTTGTTTTGTCCACCTAGTAGGCTTGAAAATTCATCACACGTGAAGTGGCGGGTTGAGAACACCAATCCTAAATCGGAGAAGAAGAGAGATTTTGCATGTACTTATAAGTAATTAGGCTAATTCCCATACTGTTAACTGATTTTATGATAAAATCTCAACTTTTTCAGTGTTGTATTTGTCCCATGCAGATTATGACACGTATATAATTGGACAAGTTTAATCGACATGTGGGCAGTGCCTTAGCGATCAGACAGAACCCTTTGAGCCTGCCAACTCAACTACCATGCAAGAAGTTGAGCTACCTAGCTTTTTAGCTATATGCATAAATTAAAACTAGATATTGTCCAAGGCCATGCAAACATTTATTAGAAGGAATTTATATATTTGATAAACAATATTGATGGAGAAAAATCTTGAATTAGTGTTGGCATCTCACATGCTTGTCACTGTATGCTCGACACAAGGAGATCAATCACTATTATCCTTCATTGAAATGTCCTATATTGGTACGGGCGTATATGCCCCATGAGGTGCATATTGCCTATCGATTCGATTTCCCAATTACTATTGCTATTAGCTCGATGTATTGGAAGGATTCAAATACTCGCATATTTACAAACACAAAAAGTTCATTTCTCTCCATAAAATTAAGTAAACTGGCCGCGTTATTCCATTTTGTTTAAATCCAATATGTATCTCTCCTGCTTCTTATCTACCACGCGAAGAATGTTCGCACATTTTTATTCAACAATATCCTTAAAAGAATATTGATTATTTTATCATAACACTTTCTAGGTGTTCCCAATATCTTACTGCAAATTCTTTCCCCCTCCCATCAACATCGATGATTAATTATCATGAAAACAATTAATGACACGCCAACCCAAAGGCTGTGTAAAAAAAATATTCATAAAACGCATCAAGTTGGACAACGTATTTCCTTTCATATAAAAATAATAACAACAATTTGGACAACGTATTACACATGTACATCCGCATAACATCACGCGATTTTAATGTGCCTAGCTTGCATGCATCATATAATAATATGTGCACAGATACATATGTCTATACATATGCATTATTATATGAAGTCTACTTCATCATCTTTTAATTTGGTGTGACCTAAATTTATGTTCATGGTCAGTGAAAGATAGTACAAATTAATCAAAACGGACTTTTTCAAATAGGAGGGACAATTAACCAATAGGATTTTACAGCACGAGGAAGGAGTTGCCAGAAAAATTAAGGAAAGCGGGAGAACTTTTCACGAGGAAAACTTTTCAAAGACACCAAACAAACAGGAAAGCGGGAGAAGAAATGGATTAGAACTGTTGTATTTGAAGATTTGGTTAAAGTATGAGTATGTTTTTTTTATCTATTGTGTTTATTTTTTAAAAAATGGGGATAATTGGTGACAAGTTACGATTATCCATCTCTTCTGAGCCAGAGAGATTATGGGGAGTTTTACCTCTCACATTTTTTTTTTTGTTTTATTGTAGAGCTGCAGTCCACGCCCTTACCACTGGCCACTTGCTGTGGTTTCTAAAAATTATCCTCAATCATTATAGTCAAGAAAAATTTTAGGGAGACCATTTTTTACACCATATTTAATAAATAACATGATGTATGAATTAATATGGTACATCATGTGATTTATTACAAAATATAATAAAAAAAGATGATCTATCTACAATCACCCCACGTCCAATAATGAAAGGCACTACATGCAAATCAAGTCACCATAAACTGGAAAACTAGCATGTGCTGCGTGGTAAACGCTTTCTGAGTTTCCTTTTCTCTATATATTGTACTGTATATTATGTTTATATATATGTATGTGTAATTCTTAAAGAGTAATGGTAGACAGGTTAAATTTTTAGATCAAATTTGCAAATCAAGTGATATATCATCAATATGAAATAAGAACGGTAATCAACATTTAAAGTAATAATTCAATTGCCAATACCACATCATATGGTTTACAAAATTTAATTTAAATAATTGGTCTCCTATCTTTACCAATTCTTAAACTCTATATCGAAGATACCACGGTATTGGAAGTTTTAATTTTTTTTTAATCCCCCCGTTCTCCCAGTATTGATCCTCTTTGGCACTCCGCAATGCGTATAAGAATTGTTTATTTTTAATGTCACTAAAGATCACATTCTCGTTGAAATAAAATTGAATTATTTTGATGGCAGTAAAATGGCAAAGTAATTTCAAATTTGATTATTTTCTAGATCCTTAAACAGAAAGTATAAAACTGAACGAGTCTGAATCCTTCCTATCGCATATAAAGTTATATATGAACATCTTTCTTTGAAAAGTTTTCTACAAATAAATGAAGTGTGTCTGTGTCTGTGTGTGTATTAACGTAAATATTGTTTACTGTCTTTCTTAATAACTTTATACACCGTAGTAACCGTACGAACAGTTCAATCGGTGGAGCTGCATGTATTAGTTCTTTTCATTTCGTTTTCATATAATTATATCGGTGGCTACTCTCTCACATGCCAAAATTGTGTAAACAAGCGATAGCTAACTAACAAATTCATATATAACGCACGCACTCCTCTTTTTTGTCATTATTTTTCAAAACAGTTGGTACAGAAAGCAGAAAAGAATACAGAGAGTTTTAGAGAGAATTGTAAAGTACTTTTGTATTAGAGAGATAAAACCTTCATTACATTGTAAAGAGCATCTCATCACTATTTATAGTAGATAGGAAACTTAATAGCTAAGTAACCATCTAACTAACTAACATCCAACGGCAACAATCCTCCAATCTAACTAGAATCTAATGGTCTACAATCAAAGCACATGTTATTAACTAAGCTAAGATTGTGCCACTTGGCATTACATGGTTAATGCCCCCCCTTAATCTCAAATTGGGAATCCCAGTTTGAGATTGGAAGAAACAAGGGACCATGTAAACCCTTTGTACTCAGCCTCTATAGAACTTCGAGACACTCCTCCTTGCTTCTTAAACTGCCATGAAATAGGGTCTTGACCCAAAAACACCACATATCCAGTTGTAGACCTTCGAGTATTAATGTCAGATGCTCAATCTGCATCACTAAATGTTGTTAATTCCATCTGTGAAGTAGCATAATAAGTAAGACCATAGGAAATAGTGCCTTGGAAATATCTGAGTATCCGTTTAACAAGAGCAAAGTGAGAATCTGTAGGAATGGCCATGAATTGACAAGCATAATTGACTGCAAATGCTATATCTGGGCCTTTGGATCAACTAAGGGTGTGCCTTCATCCTTAAGTAACTATGTATGAGGTTTACAAGGAGTTGGACAAGGTTTACATGACTCTAAACCAGCCTTCTTCAACAAGTCCTTCACATATTTTGACTAAGATATGAACAGATCACCATTATCCTTGTAAGTAATGTGTAAGCCTAAAAATAAAGTCAATTTGCCCATATCTTTCATATCAAATACTTTCCCCAAAGAATCTATCACTTATTGAATCAAAGAAGAGTTTGATCCTGTGATGATTATATCATCAACATGAAGAAGCAAAATCATCACATCAACCCTGCGTTTTAGTAAAGAGACAAGTATCTGATTTTAAGGCAACAAAACCCAAGGTAGGCAAGAATGTTGTAAATTTGGAGTTCCAGGCTCGAGGTGCTTGTTTCAGGCAATACAAAAACTTTATCAACTTGCAGACATAATTTGGATGCTCAGGATCTTGAAAACCTTGTGGTTGCTTCATAAAGACCTTTTCTTGCAAATCTCTATGAAGAAATGCATTATTCACATCCAGTTGTCTTAACGACCATCTATGAGAGGCTGATAATGCTAGTACAATTTGAACTGTGCTATGTTGAACTACAAGACTGAAAGTGTCTTCATAATTCAGTCTTTGTTCTTGACTAAAGCCTTGAGCAACTAACCTTGCTTTATACCTATAAACCAAACCATGTTGATCTCTTTTAACTTTATAAACCCACTTGCTGCCAATAATATTTTTGTCCAAAGGTGGAGGAACCAATTACCATATGCCTTGTCTTTGCAAAGCTGTCAATTCATCTACCATAGCATCCTTCCAATGAACACTATTAACAGCAGTCTCATATGAAGATGGTTCATAACTTTCCGTAATACTCATGAGAGAAGTATAACCACATAATGTAAGATCACTTAATATGGGAGATAAGTGAGATTGGACAAAATAAGCACTGTAATCCTGTCTTTGTATAGTACATGTTTTAAGTCTAGTTTGCATAGGATGCTCAGAAATATAATTAATCTGAGTAGAATGATTAGCTATATTTGAATCATCATTTGGAGTAAAAGGAAGACGTACCTTTGGTTAGGTGGAAGCTTGGACAGGCAACAAAGAGTTGGAAGCTGTTGAAGAGAAGAGAGTTGTGTGGGGAGAATGAACTTGTAACTGAGTATCTCGAACAGCTTGAGAAGATTCTTGTAAAGATGAACTAGATTGATGTTGTCCTGAGACTAAAGAACCATTCAGAGAATCATGTGAACAATGAGATGATTCATGCATAGCTGACATAGAGTTACTTATCCTTGTAATGTCACTGATTAAGACCTTTCAGTTGAAGATGGCAACATATATGGAACTAGAACAGGATGAAATCTAGCAGATATAGCAACAGTTTTTGGAATACCACTTGTATTAGTATCATGATGAAATAGGAAAATCTGCTCATCATGAATAACATGTCGTGAAATAAACAACTTTCTCTTAGCTCTATGGTAACATACCACACCTTTATACCCAAGAGCATAGCCTAGAAAAACAAATTGATCTGTTTGAGCATCCAACTTAAAAGAATTTTAGGGTCTCAAGTAAGGATAAACTGAAGTGCCAAACACTTTCAGAGAATTAAGCACTGGTAGAACCTTAAATAGCTTGAAAAATGGAGAATGCATGCCTAAAGACTTACATGGCATCCTATTAATCAGAAGGACAACATGTGCACAAGCATGATACCAAAAATTATGGGTAATTTGGCAATTGTAAGGAGAGTCATTGCAGTTTCTAAGATATGCCGATGTTTTCATTCAGTAGTACCATTTTGTTGAGGTGTATATAGGCAAAAAATCAAATGAACAATCCCTTTAGAAGTTAGAAATTTCTTAAATGCAGCACTCATGTATTCACCACCACCGTCAAATTGAAAGAATTTAACAACTGCTTGAAAATGAGTCTGAATAAAGGCATAGAAAGATTGAAATACTTCAAAAACTTGAGATTTGTATATTAATGGAAAAATCCAAGTGAACTTAGTACAATCATTTATAAAACTGACATAGTACTTGTAGCCTTCCACATATACAATAGAAGATGGACCTCATACATCAGTGTTAATTTTCTCAAAAGGTTGTACAAACGCCAAAGTACGAGACTCAAATACTTGTCTAAACATTTTGCCTTGAAGACAGAAACTACATACATGCTTATTTATATCCCTAGTGTAAGTAATATGAGATTAAGACATCATACTGTGAAGAATCTCATTGGTTGGATGCCCTAGCCGATGATACCACAATGATGCTTTGACTAACTGCCTAAGAAATGCCTTGGGTGTAGACTGCAATAGTTGATTATAATTGAAGAAAAGCTGCTTTGGAATGTGATATAGACCCCCACTACTATTTCCTCTCATGAGTATTGTCTTTGTTGCCTTGTCCTGCACCCAGAATCCCAATTCATCAAGAATAACATAGCAATTATTATCATTGCATAAGGTATAAACAGAGACAAGACTTGTAGCTAATTCAGGTACATGCAAAACAGTATAAAGATTCAAAGGTTTAGAAGATGTTTTGATAGAGGATGAACCCGTATTCTTCACAAGTAGGCATTCCCCACTACCAACTGTAATTTTTTGGTCTCATTCGAATAGTGCAATCATGGTCATATCTTCAATGTTTCCAGTTATGTGATGAGTTGCTCTAGTGTCCATGATCCAAGATTGATTAGGATTAAAAGCAGTTGTGGATTCATAGTTTGAGGTGGTTGAGCTCCTTGGTATGAGTAATTTCCTCAATGGAAGCAATTGAGGGCAATATGTCCACGTTTACCACAAATCTGGCACTCGGGAATAGGAGCATTAGAAGCAGTTTGTTCATTTCTGTAGTAGCAGTTGAGAGTAGTATGGCCCATCTTATAACAAATCTGACACGGGTATTATATTGGATCTCTATCCATTATTTCCATTCCAAGAATTCCAGTTTGAGTTGCCATTGTTATTAGTAGAAGAGCCAAAAAAACCACCACTTCTATTATTGAATCCTCAAGAGTTGCCTCTTCCATTGAACCTTGATCTTTGATTGAATCTAGGACCATTGTTATTTCTTGGTCCTTGAAACTATTGATACTATGAAAAACTTCCCCCATTAGATCCATTTCCACCATTACCATTACAAGAGTTCCTTTGATATTGCCCAACAAATCCTACACCATTATAGGTTTGAGCATTAAAACTAGAACCATATGAACTATCTCCTTGGTATAACTGCATGTTAGCACCCATAGCAGAGGACTCTCCTTGATAAAATTGTCTTTGAGCTCCACTTGCAGAAGATTCACCCTGAGATAACATGCCTATCATTGGAAACTGCATTGTAGTTTGGTATTCTTCAACCGTTCTTTTGGCACTCAGCAGTTGGGCACAAAATTCCTTCTTAGTGACTCTCTTGTCACAATCACAGTTCTTATCATGTTATACTCAAATGGTAAACCAGCTAATACAGCAACAATCAAATCATTCCCTGAAATACTTTCTCCTACAGTATGTAATTGGTCCTTTAAATGTTTAAGTCTCAGCAAATATTTCTTAATTGAATCAGCCCCTTTCTTGATTGTGTGTAACTTAGTCTTGAGATAATTTATCCTTGCCTATGACACAGTAGCATACCTATCAGTAAGTTGTGTCCACGCCTCATGAGCTATCGTGCTTCCTACAACATATTTAATTGCCTCATCACCAAAGTGTTGCAATCAGAAAACTCAGTAATGCCTTATCAATCTTTATTTACTGACGATATGCTGCAATTATCTCCTTTGTGACTCCACTCTCCAAAGACACTACATACTTAGGAGGACAAACATTGGTCTCGTCAAAGTAGTCAAAAAGATCATATCCTTCCAAGACATATTGAAATTGAAAGGACCACTTAGCAAAATTATCATCTTGCAACCGAATTATAAGCATTCCCAACACACTGTCAATCTTGAGTGATGTAGAACTCATGTTGTTATAGACAACGAACAACAATTAGCCAAACAGACAATTCCACAAAGATCGTAATTCTACAAAAATCACAGTACCAAATTTAATCACCTTATAGCAACTATAATTGCCTTATATCTCTAGACAATATAGCAATCAACAATATTCTTGTGCAAACAAAATCTCTCACCCATCAAATAACAGACTTCGTGTCATATAAGACCAAATTCATACACATTAGAGAGCTTCATGCCCTAATTTGTGTTTTTCTGAATAGAAATGAAAGCTTCGTGCTATAATCTTCTTCAATAATTCAAGATTTTATGAAACAGTAAGCGTTGTGCTACGATAATACCATAATCACATTCAATATCCAAGAAAGATATATGGCTTTGTGCCTTAACGATTTTCCAAGAAATTCAACATTTTTTCAACAACAACAAAAATCTGAATCGCTTCATGCCTCAATTTTAATCACAAGAACAATCAATCACCCTGAGAATTGAAAGAAGAAACTTGATTTCACAACACAAGATCCAAACAACACCGCCATTGATGAAACTTCGAGAAAAAGATTCAACAATCGATCTCTGAATCTCAATCTGAACCAACACCAACTTATTGCAAACAACACCGACTTGTGCCACCGACTAGCTTCACTTAGCATCGACTTGCTCCGCTAAGCACCAACTTGCTCCGATCAACACCAAGCCCCCCCAAAAGAACGAACCGGCTTGGTACCATCATAACAGTTGGTACAGAAAGCAGAAAAGAATACAAAGAGTTTAAGAGAGAGTTTTAGAGAGAGAATTGTAAAGTACTTCTGTATTACAGAGATAAAACCTTCATTACATTGTAAAGAGCATCTCATCACTATTTATAATAGATAGGAAACTTAATAGCTAAGTAACCATCTAACTAACTAATATCCAACGGTCAACAATCCTCCAATCTAACTAGAATCTAATGTTCTACAATCAAAGCACATGTTATTAACTAAGCTAAGATTGTGCCACTTGGCATTACATGGTTAATAATTTTCTGAGAAATACAAACTCCACACACTCCTTCATATGGATGCCAATTTTATGTAACTCCATAATTACATGAAATGACATTTCTGGATAGTTAATTAGGGACGTTGTCGATTACTTTCTTGATTATGTTTCTCTATTACAAAATAAAAGTTGCGTACATGAATTTGTGATAGCAAAAATGAAGTTTTGAACATGAAGTACATTGATGATGATGCACGTCTGTATAACGCCACTATCATTTTCTTGTTTTCCTCTTTCGACCCAACAATACTTAAACTAAGCAATATTAATTATGAAGACAAGGAGATAATTCATGTCCTAAAAGTATTTAGAGAAGTAACTGACCGAGATTGAGGTTCATTAGTCTATTGATTTTTGTTGTTTTGAATTTGTAATATGAACCGTTCAATTTTTTAAACTTTATTTGAAGATTATTCCTACAAAGTTATTCAAATAAGAGGTATTATTTATGCATTCAAATCTATGATATAAATCGGCTGTGTTAGTACGTTATAATATATTATGATGCACTATCCGCTTATTTGAATCATTAGAGGACTAAACAATCTCTAATTCTAATGTTTTTTTTTCGTAGAATGAGAAAATAAACAGTTCAGATTATAAAATTTAAGGCTAATGACATTTCACACCCTTAAAGTTTAGAGTGATTATCAAAATGGACCATGAAATTTTAACTTTCTCATTATACACCATGAGATATTAAAATTGTATCAATTTGTGCATTTGGTCGGATTGATTGTTTGATCCTTCATTAAATTAATGACATGGCAAGAGTGAGATACATGTATATATGGGTTATGGTATGAGCCAAAATTGCACCACTTAAGGAAAAAAAATCATAAATTTAACGGAAATTAAATATTCAAAGAGACAAAACGAGGATATTGATACAATTTCAAAACTTCAAAGTGCAACGTAAGAAAACTAGAATCTTATGCCCCATTTTGAAAATCACTTCAAACCTAAAAGGTGTAAATGTAGTTAGCTCTAAAATTTATACAGTAAAATTATTTTATTGACAATGAATGGGATGATGATTTTTATTTATTGGATTTTGCGATTATTACAAAATTCGGTTTGGCTTGCGGTACGTTGCATGGGACAAATAGTACTGTAGTCCCTCTGCGGCTGTCTTTCACCGAACAACTAAAGGCCGCGACATCTCACTCTCAATCCAATTATTGGAAATAAAAACAGTGGCTGCACTCAAAGAGTGTCTTTCAAACCTATATATAATAAATTGGAATCGAAGATATATGGTTATAGTTGAGACCCAAATGGGGACAGTTTCCCCACCATTTTGATGAGTTTTCCTCCAGATAAAACATCATTTATTTTTTGTCGCAACCCCTCTCCAGAATATCTAAAATTTATTAACAACAAGAATTAACTAAAATTAAATTACCAATTCATCCCTAAAGGCATCTTTGATGAAAAAATCAAATTTAAAATGTGAAAGTCACATTTATATCTAATTTACAAACAATGCATGAATAATGTCGATTTTCGGACATGGAAATATACCAAACAGTCATTGATGAAGGAGGGTCCAAACCTTGCATATCTAAGGTCATCCTTTTCATCATCAAATTCTGTTAAGCTACCATTTTTAAGTAGGTCCGTATGCTATTAATTCATTTACCTGCCACATATTGGTTGTAGTTCGTTCTTGGCCCCAGCCTTTACTCCTTGAGAAAAAGAAAGAAAAGATTTAGTGTAGTATACAAAACTATGACACGATACATAAAAAACTTTGCTCCAATTTTATTCATCAAATGAAGGGATGTTGATTAATTGATTCAAATCTAAATATACTTCAAATAAAAATGATTGTTTCTGCTTAATTACTGTTGTGTGAAATCGTCAATTGTTTGTGGAACTAATAACAAGTCAAAGATAAAGGAAACAATCAAACAAGAAGAATGTGGATGCAAATTTCTTTCTTCTTGCTCTTGGACAAAATTGCACTTACAAAACAAATAACACCTTAGGTCAAGGCCAAGAGCCTCACGTGCCCATGATGATTTTTTTTTTTTTGGGGGGGGGGGGGGGAGGGGGGCTTTGGCCGAAGAACCTTCGATGCCAAAGTTAGAATTTTGAGGGAAAAGTGTTTGGAGCATTTAGAGAGTTTTAGCAAGAGAATTGGAATTGTGTTTTGGAGAGAATGAAAGGGCTTTTATAGGGGTGTGGCCAACCTCCTTGGGTGAGAGAGGACCAGCGACTTGGCTCTCTTTGTGGGCTAGGTTCTTGATTTGTGTTTAATTGGGCATAATTGAATAATTAACTAATTATTTAGCCAATTAATAGAATAATTACCTATTTGATTAGCTAATTAGTAGGGAATTGTTATTGCCACTCAAAAAATCTCATTCTACACTCCAAACTTTCTATGTTTGGAAAGAAAAATACACTTGTGAGGAGTGTAGAATGAGATTTTTGGAGTGCCAATAACACTTCCCAATTATTATAATAAAAAGGGAAAGATTTGAGAGTTACCTTGTGGAAAGGATTTGATGAGAATGGATGCACTAGGTTTTGAATTGTTACCTATTTTAGGCACTTTTGACTTGGTTGAGGGATGATTGCTTGATGCTCGCGCGTAGGAATGCCGATGTGCCTCAAGGGTATTCTTGTCCTTTTCTATCCAAAGATCCACGTGTCACATTGTGATTATTTTTTGGCTCCACAAATGCCTCCACACCTGTTGGGTTGCTCGTAGGAAATGGCAGCATGTGTAGAGATCTTCTCGCTTTAGGAAACGTAGGATTGTTTCATATTTTGATGTTGATTCCCTCTTTAATAGGAAATTAGATCCTTCTAGGAGAGGGAAATAAATTTCTCTCAAAGCCTATTTAAGTCCACCTAAGTGGGTTATTAAATCAACTTTGGAAATCGATTTATTCTACCCTGCAAAAGAGAGAGAGAGAAATCTTAAAGGATATTTGTTCCCCCTCCTCTAGTAATCTTCTACATCTTGCATGTGCAAACGACCGCCTTTTGTTGTTTTCATCGTCTTCTCCGCACTGCACCGAGGTAAGAAAAATTTAATTTTCCTTATCTTCTTCTTAGATAGTACTGTCGCGGGGTAGCCGTCGAGGTGGTGCGGCACATCGACTGGCAGGGGCCAGGAGTCAGCTCAGCATGGGCCGAGGAAGTGTTGTGGCAGAGACCATTTCTTGGGCTACTCGGCTTGGCTAGAGCTAAGGGCACCTTGTGTGGCTGGGGCCACAGATTATGGCGTTGGGGCGCAGTGCTAGGCGAGCCACATGGCTTATGTCATTTGGGCTCTTGGACCTGACGCGGGCCAGGCCGGCGATTGAGAAAAATAAGGAGGTCATAGGTCTTATAGGCTGCTAGAATGCTGGACATGCAGACCTCATGCTTGCTGATCCGAGAGAAAAAATGAGGGAAAAGCCAATATGGGTTAAGCTCCCTTACTGCGTATTGTGAATGGCATTGGCTGCTTAGTTCTCTTCGTCGAAAGAAATGTGGGTTGCTCCCTAAAGAAGGTAAAGAAGATCAAGGCGAATGCCTTGGCTCGTCTGATTGCTGTCGTAAAGCCTACTGTCAATGATGGTAGAAAGAAGAGATCTTCCCCGCTTGCTCGTAAAAGTCCGCCTGTTGCCGAGAAGCCTATGATTGACATGACTTCTTCTAATGGGAAAGAATGAGGCTGCTAGATCTGAGCATGTGGCGTCTGCCATGTCAAGAATGGCTAGTACGATTGTTGATAGGATTGCTCAGTGTAGAGGTCCTATTATGCCCTCAGTGTCGAGGTATGTACCAAGACGTCCGTTGGGAGCTAAGTGCAGTTCACCTTTGAAGAGGCTTGCTATTATGAAGAGCGATAAGGTGGACTCTTCTGCTAAAGTGACGTCAAGGCCAACTCCCCTTGCTCCTGAGACTGATTTTCCTACTAAGAAGGATGAGACTGCTTACGTGGGCAGCTGTGAGAAATCCATTAAGCCTGCTTCTGGGGAGTCTGCTGAGATCTGTGCACTTTTGAAACCAGATCTGCTTGAAGACATTGACTCTTGTGCTAAGTTTGTCGAAGGTGTTAAAGGGATTGTTTACCCAAGTTCCTTTGCAAAGCATAAGGTCGAGTATAAGAAGACTACTCTACTTGCAATGATGCAGAAGACGATTATTCTGCTGCCAATGAGGTGGCAAAGGTTGTGGCAACCGAAGCTTATTCTTCAGCCAAGAAGATCAAGAGGTTGGAATTTGAGCTCGTCGCTTTGAATGGGTCTAATATTTTTGCCCCTACTTCTCTGCAACTTGAGACCACTCGCCAAGGGATCGTTGACTTAAAGACTAAGCTTGATGTGATCCAAGTTAAGTATGAAAGTGCAAAGAGAGAGATCGGATGTCACATACCTCAGATTCAAGATCTTAAGCGTGCCGTTTCTTAGCTTCGTTCTGTTGCTTATATAAAGGATGAAGAGTTAATTGCTTCTTATAACCAAGTGATCCACTTCAAAAAAGTCGTTGATAAGCTTGAACCCCAAGTGTTGGAACTCCAAGGTGCACTGAAGATAAACGAAAGTTTGAAGAAAGAAATGGATAATCTACAGCGCGTCTGTGTTGGTCTACTCGAGGAGATCAGACAGCTCAAATGTGAGAATGCTGGGCTCGAGGTTCTGCTTGTTCACAGTCAGGCGGATTTCTACAATCTGGGTTATGTAGATTATCTCTTTGGTGAGCCGTCTGACTTCGAATTTACTGGGAGAGACTTTAAAACCTTCTCTATTTCTCTGGAAGACTTGCTTGCCTTTACTTTTGAGGCCTCCATTGGTGAAGTAGTCAGAGACGTTGGTGCTCAGGCTGGAGCCACTAGGGGTGAAGCGTCAGATGGTGCCGCTGTTGAGAATGTGCGGTTGTTGAAGGTGTGGCAACCGAGTAGTCGTGTAGTGTCTAAGCTACTGAAGAGTGGTCTTCTAGGTAGTCTTTAGGATTTTTTTTGTTTCCCTCGTTGCTTTTTGCTTTGCTTAAACTCTTTTAGTCTTTTCTAGTTGTTTATCAATTTTGCTAGAAAATTTAATAAACTTGCTTCTTTCACTTTTCTCCATCTTCACTTCTTTTAGCCATAGGTTCGGCAGCCGGACACCTAACTTACAGAGGCAGACAAGTCTGTGTGACCACTAGGCTGTTCACTGATGCAAAATATATTAAGCACACAAATTAAACCCTCTTCTGACAATTGTAGCAAAGTATGTAAGTAGGGATCGTTCAAAACCGGGGATTAGGAGGGATTGCTAAACTCTTGAAAACTGACCTAAGAACTCCAAAACAAAGTTAAAAACACTAATTTGGACTCAAAGAATGAAAAACCAAAGTTAAAACACTAAAACAAAACAAAAACTCAAAACAGCAACTAGAAGACTCAAAACTGCCTAAAAACCACTTTCTGGGCAGTTTTGAGCACCTACACTAATTTGGACGAAATTGGTTGAAAACTTGACTCAAAACACTTAAAAACATGAACCAAAACAATTTCTAACTAAATTGAGACTTCAAAGTAAAGGGAGATTTGATTTGGACGAAATTAAAGTTGAGAAAACAGATTGCAAAGTAAAACTGATTTTGAAACGTTTTTGGGGTTTTTAATGGATGATGGATTAGTTACGGGTTCTTTCTCCACACATGACAAATATGCAAATGACTCGATTTCCAGTTATTCCTTCATAGAATTATGAATGAAAATGCCCCAAATTAACCGTGACATCACTAGTTAATTCTCAAGTTTTCCTTGTGTTATTGAATTGGATGACATCATACGACAACCCAAAGCATTCTTCAAAAGTTCCTTACATGACATCATAATAAAGATACAATCAAAGATCATTACGTTCAATGAAAACTATAAGCATTGACAAAGCACTTGTGACTATGACATCATGACATTTATGCTAGGAATTGAACTTAACGCGATTGTGACTAGCAACCTTCACTACTTGTGAATATAAGTGTGTGACAATTATGTGAAACAAACTTATATTCTAGCATCATATTCATGCAAGCCAATTAAGTGTCGACCCCTAATTAACAAACACAAATACGTTATTACTCGCACAGTTAAGCCAATTGCATTCACGATTCAAGAACTCATAACTGGAATTTATCAAATCAACTTGCACACATAGTTATGGCTTCGAAATCACCCCTAACCAATAGGGGTTTAGCCACTCATGTTCATAGCAAAATGAAAGGAAAATAAATTAAACATTGAAATCATAAAACGAATTACACCTAGAATGCACCAACGACGAAGCTTGAGCATCCAAGAGTCTTTCCTTCTTTCTCCTTGCTACGGCACAAAGGTGGATGGGATGGTTGGGATGTGTTTTGGGATTAGGGATTATGGAATTGGATGGAGGATAGGCACGACAAGGTGTAGTGTTTGGCTGGAATTGTGTTTCTAGGATTTTAAAATGTGTAGAGTGGTGTGGCTAGATGAATGGACGAAAATTGGGTGAATGAGTGATCCCCCTAGTGCCTTGCTGCAAACCCTTATTTATAGGGCTAGGAAAGGTTTTGAAACACTTAAAGGATATATGTGTGTAGCTTGGACAAGGTAGGACGGCTAGTGACAAGCTAGGAAGGCTAGGAGACAAGGTAGGACGGCTAGGAGACAAGCTAGGACGGCTAGTGACAAGCTAGGACGACTAGTGACAAGCTAGGACGGCTAGGAGACAAGCTAGGACGGCTAGGAGACAAGGTAGGACGGCTAGGAGGCTAGGACGGCTAGGAGACAAGGTACGACTAGTGACAAGCTAGGACGGCTAGGAGACAAGCTAGGACGGCTAGGAGACAAGGTAGGACGGCTAGGAGGCTAGGACGGCTAGGAGACAAGGTAGGACGGCTAGTGACAAGCTAGGACGGCTAGGAGACAAGGTAGGATGGCTAGGAGACAAGGTAGGACGGCTAGTGACAAGCTAGGACGACTAGGAGACAAGGTAGGACGGCTAGTGACAAGCTAGGACGGCTAGGACAAGGTGTGAATAGATAAAGCCTTCTAGAAATAAGGTTTTTAGGCCCCCTTGCAGCTCCCTAACTGAATTCAAGCCTTCAAATTCGTCCATCCTCATGCCTCCATGCTTGCACTATCCAATCTTGGCCCAAAAATGCTCTAGAATGCTCCAAATTGCTTCTTTTTGCTTCCTTAGCCATATGAACCTAGAAACACACGAAAATGGCATAAAGGACTAAAATAACTAAAGAAACACAACGTAAATGCATGAGAACAAGCCAATTAAGTCGCATAAATATGCTCCTATCAAATTCCCCCACACTTAGCTTTTGCTAGTCCTCGAGCAAAACAAAACGAAAGAAACTAAAAACAAACCAAAACACATTCTAAACCTTCCAACATGTATCTCAGGGATTTCAAACGAACATGACACAATATAGAACATCATTCCCACGACATTTAGCTTACTTTACACTTCAACAAACACTTAATCATAGTTACCACTTATTATTTCACATTTAATCAATTAAAACAACATTTTGAATGTAGTAACATGCCTTAGAGAATTCCCTCAATTCCTTACTAGAATGCACTCAATTTTCACACAGATTTTCTAACTCCACACCCTACACTAGGTATATGTGAGGAGATTGATGAAAATATGAATTCTAACACTCACATATGTTATATCAAAGAAAGCATTTTTTGGATTTATGACAATGACATGAATATGATCTCATGAATGGAATGCTACTACTTAGAATGAAGACCAGTGATTCCATATGCTCATACCAAATTCAAACTCCACAAATTGAACACATAACATCAAGATAGAAGTTGAGGGTTGTAACGGGGCAAAGGGTAATGGTTTAACAAAGAAAGGTAAAGTAAAACAAAGGTTCTTAAAGTAATAGGAAGCAAAGTAATGAAATTGACACTTAAACTCACTTTTAATGGCAGAAATCAACTTTTAAACACAAGGGAAGATTCATGCAACAACTAGGGTCAAATTCACTCTTTTGGACCCTTCCTTCAATAACCAATACTTGTGAGATCATTCTCACTTATTTTTCAACTCTTTTTCTTTCTTTTCAACACTTTTCTATTTTCTTTTTTTATTTTTCCACGAATTTTTTTCTTTTTTCTTTATTTCATTCTTTGGCCGTGCCCTATTATCTTCCCCCACACTTATTTTCTGCAATATATTGATCAAAAGGAGTTCATTCTAAGTCATGCTTCACTATCCTTTAAGAACAAGGGTATGGAAAGTCCTAATCTAGGCTAGGTGAGGATAATGTGGTTAACAAAGAAAATAAGCTTGAAAAGGCTCAAAATGTGTAATCCTACAATACGTGTGAAAAGGGATAGGCTTTTTGGCTTTGGCTTGACTAACAACTTCATCTTATTGTATGTTATGCAATCAATATCATGCTTTGAATGAATTGGGCATGAGTTCTAGTATTTGGAACTACAATGAAATGCATTCCAAGTAGCAACCAAGCAAAGAATGATGAGATCATGCAACGACTTTAGAAAACAAGAAATCACAGATTTATACTCTCCAAAGAATGTTATAGGCTCAAGTCTCACAAGGATGTAGCTTTAGTTTAAGTTCCTTCGTTCAAGCATGTTACAAAAACAGATTTTCTCTTTGTAATATGTGAATTCATAAGCTATAACCATAACCAAGCATAAACCAAAGCATAAATCAACTTCCAGCCATGTTTACAACATTCTTTAATAGTCATGTAATTTAAAACCAAATCCTCATCATTGTGTTGGAAGGTGACCTAAGACCCAAACAAACACACAAAAACAACTTTAAAACAACTCTTTTTGGGGTTTTTCAAAACTCTTTTGCAATTTTTTTTTGTAAATTTTCGGATTTTCTGATCCAAACACATAAAAACACTTCAAAACACACTAAAAACACTTAAAAACAGTGAGAAACAACATTATAAGTGATAGGTGATAAAATCCCACGAAAATCATGTAAAATCATACAAAAACACTTGTTTACCCCCCCCCCCCCCCACACTTAAATCAAACATTGTCCTCAATGTTTCAAGCATAGACTCACACAATTAACAAACAAACAAATAAAACAACAACTAAACAACCTAACATGGCAGAAACGAAATAGCAACAAAGAGAAGAGTTTAGGAACGCAAATCTGGAATTGGAGTGCTTTCTAGGTCTTCCTTTGTTGAATGCATGGGTTGCCTCCCAAGTAGCGCTTGCTTTAACGTCGTACAGTCGGACGAAGAACCCAATCACTCCAGGATATGTTCACGAATCGGATGAGAACTCCGAGTCATAAACTAGTACCTAAAACAAGAAACAAAACAAGATTAAGAATCTGGAATAAAATAAAAACAAACGAAAATAAAACAATCCAAGGGATTAGCAAAGTTGCTAATCCCCGGCAACGGCGCCAAAAATTTGATGCAAAATATATTAAGCACACAAATTAAACCCTCTTCTGACAATTGTAGCAAAGTATGTAAGTAGGGATCGTTCAAAACCGGGGATTAGGAGGGATTGCTAAACTCTTGAAAAATGACCTAAGAACTCCAAAACAAAGTTAAAAACACTAATTTGGACTCAAAGAATGAAAAACCAAAGTTAAAACACTAAAACAAAACAAAAACTCAAAACAGCAACTAGAAGACTCAAAACTGCCTAAAAACCACTTTCTGGGCAGTTTTGAGCACCTACACTAATTTGGACGAAATTGGTTGAAAACTTGACTCAAAACACTTAAAAACATGAACCAAAACAATTTCTAACTAAATTGAGACTTCAAAGTAAAGGGGGATTTGATTTGGACGAAATTAAAGTTGAGAAAACAGATTGCAAAGTAAAACTGATTTTGAAACGTTTTTGGGGTTTTTAATGGATGATGGATTAGTTAGGGGTTCTTTCTCCACACATGACAAGTATGCAAATGACTCGATTTCCAGTTATTCCTTCATAGAATTATGAATGACAATGCCCCAAATTAACCGTGACATCACTAGTTAATTCTCAAGTTTTCCTTGTGTTATTGAATTGGATGACATCATACGACAACCCAAAGCATTCTTCAAAAGTTCCTTACATGACATCATAATAAAGATACAATCAAAGATCATTACGTTCAATGAAAACTATAAGCATTGACAAAGCACTTGTGACTATGACATCATGACACTTATGCTAGGAATTGAACTTAACGCGATTGTGACTAGCAACCTTCACTACTTGTGTATATAAGTGTGTGACAATTATGTGAAACAAACTTATATTCTAGCATCATATTCATGCAAGCCAATTAAGTGTCGACCCCTAATTAACAAACACAAATACGTTATTACTCGCACAGTTAAGCCAATTGCATTCACGATTCAAGAACTCATAACTGGAAATTATCAAATCAACTTGCACACATAGTTATGGCTTCGAAATCACCCCTAACCAATAGGGGTTTAGCCACTCATGTTCATAGCAAAATGAAAGGAAAATAAATTAAACATTGAAATCATAAAACGAATTACACCTAAAATGCACCAACGACGAAGCTTGAGCATCCAAGAGTCTTTCCTTCTTTCTCCTTGCTACGGCACAAAGGTGGATGGGATGGTTGGGATGTGTTTTGGGATTAGGGATTATGGAATTGGATGGAGGATAGGCACGACAAGGTGTAGTGTTTGGCTGGAATTGTGTTTCTAGGATTTTAAAATGTGTAGAGTGGTGTGGCTAGATGAATGGACGAAAATTGGGTGAATGAGTGATCCCCCTAGTGCCTTGCTGCAAACCCTTATTTATAGGGCTAGGAAAGGTTTTGAAACACTTAAAGGATATATGTGTGTAGTTTGGACAAGGTAGGACGGCTAGTGACAAGCTAGGAAGGCTAGGAGACAAGGTAGGATGGCTAGGAGACAAGCTAGGACGGCTAGTGACAAGCTAGGACGGCTAGTGACAAGCTAGGACGGCTAGGAGACAAGGTAGGACGGCTAGGAGACAAGGTAGGATGGCTAGTGACAAGCTAGGACGGCTAGGAGACAAGCTAGGACGGCTAGTGACAAGCTAGGACGGCTAGGACAAGGTGTGAATAGATAAAGCCTTCTAGAAATAAGGTTTTTAGGCCCCCTTGCAGCTCCCTAACTGAATTCAAGCCTTCAAATTCGTCCATCCTCATGCCTCCATGCTTGCACTATCCAATCTTGGCCCAAAAATGCTCTAGAATGCTCCAAATTGCTTCTTTTTGCTTCCTTAGCCATATGAACCTAGAAACACACGAAAATGGCATAAAGGACTAAAATAACTAAAGAAACACAACGTAAATGCATGAGAACAAGCCAATTAAGTCGCATAAATATGCTCCTATCATTCACCTTGGCTTTCTTAAATTTCGTAGGTTGCGTAACAGGTATCACAACACTTTAGGACTTGATGTAGGTCGTTCCATGCTTGGGAGAGGTGAAGTTTATCAACTATGTAGCATGTTGGCAGTGAATAAAGCTTCGTATATGCACACTAACTTGTTCAACCTTTCACAAGAATGTGCGGTTGTATAAGTCTAGCATGGCTTTACTGCTCGAAAGGCAAGCCATATGCAGTATTCTGAAAACCGTAGGCTACCTTAGTGCACTCGGTAGCAGCTTAAGGATTCCAGGGCAGCCGTCCATCAGATGTACTGCGTAATGTGCCCCATCTGTCTCTAAGGCCCGGTTATCCACGAATTAGGCCAAGATACCCAAAATCCTTCATTTTGCTAAGCCTTGATTATGTTTCTCTATTACAAAATAAAAGTTGCGTACATGAATTTGTGATAGCAAAAATGAAGTTTTGAACATGAAGTACATTGATGATGATGCACGTCTGTATAGCCACTATCATTTTCTTGTTTTCCTCTTTCGACCCAACAATACTTAAACTAAGCAATATTAATTATGAAGACAAGGAGATAATTCATGTCCTAAAAGTATTTAGAGAAGTAACTGACCGAGATTGAGGTTCATTAGTCTATTGATTTTTGTTGTTGTGAATTTGTAATATGAACCGTTCAATTTTTTAAACTTTATTTGAAGATTATTCCTACAAAGTTATTCAAATAAGAGGTATTATTTATGCATTCAAATCTATGATATAAATCGGCTGTGTTAGTACGTTATAATATATTATGATGCACTATCCGCTTATTTGAATCATTAGAGGACTAAACGATCTCTAATTCTAATGTTTTTTTTCGTAGAATGAGAAAATAAACAGTTCAGATTATAAAATTTAAGGCTAATGACATTTCACACCCTTAAAGTTTAGAGTGATTATCAAAATGGACCGTGAAATTTTAACTTTCTCATTATACACCATGAGATATTAAAATTGTATCAATTTGTGCATTTGGTCGGATTGATTGTTTGATCCTTCATTAAATTAATGACATGGCAAGAGTGAGATACATGTATATATGGGTTATGGTATGAGCCAAAATTGCACCACTTAAGGAAAAAAAAAATCATAAATTTAACGGAAATTAAATATTCAAAGAGACAAAACGAGGATATTGATACAATTTCAAAACTTCAAAGTGCAACGTAAGAAAATTAGAATCTTATGCCCCATTTTGAAAATCACTTCAAACCTAAAAGGTGTAAATGTAGTTAGCTCTAAAATTTATACAGTAAAATTATTTTATTGGCAATGAATGGGATGATGATTTTTATTTATTGGATTTTGCGATTATTACAAAATTCGGTTTGGCTTGCGGTACGTTGCATGGGACAAATAGTACTGTAGTCCCTCTGCGGCTGTCTTTCACCGAACAACTAAAGGCCGCGACATCTCACTCTCAATCCAATTATTGGAAATAAAAACAGTGGCTGCACTCAAAGAGTGTCTTTCAAACCTATATATAATAAATTGGAATCGAAGATATATGGTTATAGTTGAGACCCAAATGGGGACAGTTTCCCCACCATTTTGATGAGTTTTCCTCCAGATAAAACATCATTTATTTTTTGTCGCAACCCCTCTCCAGAATATCTAAAATTTATTAACAACAAGAATTAACTAAAATTAAATTACCAATTCATCCCTAAAGGCATCTTTGATGAAAAAATCAAATTTAAAATGTGAAAGTCACATTTATATCTAATTTACAAACAATGCATGAATAATGTCGATTTTCGGACATGGAAATATACCAAACAGTCATTGATGAAGGAGGGTCCAAACCTTGCATATCTAAGGTCATCCTTTTCATCATCAAATTCTGTTAAGCTACCATTTTTAAGTAGGTCCGTATGCTATTAATTCATTTACCTGCCACATATTGGTTGTAGTTCGTTCTTGGCCCCAGCCTTTACTCCTTGAGAAAAAGAAAGAAAAGATTTAGTGTAGTATACAAAACTATGACACGATACATAAAAAACTTTGCTCCAATTTTATTCATCAAATGAAGGGATGTTGATTAATTGATTCAAATCTAAATATACTTCAAATAAAAATGATTGTTTCTGCTTAATTACTGTTGTGTGAAATTGTCAATTGTTTGTGGAACTAATAACAAGGCAAAGATAAAGGAAACAATCAAACAAGAAGAATGTGGATGCAAATTTCTTTCTCCTTGCTCTTGGACAAAATTTACAGCGCGTCTGTGTTGGTCTACTCGAGGAGATCAGACAGCTCAAATGTGAGAAGGCTGGGCTCGAGGCTCTGCTTGTTCACAGTCAGGCGGATTTCTACAATCTGGGTTATGTAGATCATCTCTTTGGTGAGCCGTCTGACTTCGAATTTACTGGGAGAGACTTTAAAACCTTCTCTATTTCTCTGGAAGACTTGCTTGCCTTTACTTTTGAGGCCTCCATTGGTGAAGTAGTCAGAGACGTTGGTGCCCAGGCTGGAGCCACTAGGGGTGAAGCGCCAGATGGTGCCGCTGTTGAGAATGTGCGGTTGCTGAAGGTGTGGCAACCGAGTAGTCGTGTAGTGTCTAAGCTACTGAAGAGTGGTCTTCTAGGTAGTCTTTAGGATTTTTTTTGTTTCCCTCGTTGCTTTTTGCTTTGCTTAAACTCCTTTAGTCTTTTCTAGTTGTTTATCAATTTTGCTAGAAAATTTAATAAACTTGCTTCTTTCACTTTTCTCCATCTTCACTTCTTTTAGCCATAGGGTCGGCAGCCGGACACCTTACTTACAGAGGCAGACAAGTCTGCGTGACCATTAGGCTGTTCACCTTGGCTTTCTTAAATTTCGTAGGTTACGTAGCAGGTATCACAACACTTTAGGACTTGATGTAGGTCATTCCGTGCTTGGGAGAGGTGAAGTTTATCAACTATGTAGCATGTTGGCAGTGAATAAAGCTTCGTATATGCACACTAACTTGTTCAACCTTTCACAAGAATGTGCGGTTGTATAAGTCTAGCATGGCTTTACTGCTCGAAAGGCAAGCCATATGCAGTATTCTGAAAACCGTAGGCTACCTTAGTGCACTCGGTAGCAGCTTAAGGATTCCAGGGCAGCCGTCCATCAGATGTACTGCGTAATGTGCCCCATCTGTCTCTAAGGCCCGGTTATCCACGAATTAGGCCAAGATACCCAAAATCCTTCAGTTTGCTAAGCCTTGATTATGTTTCTCTATTACAAAATAAAAGTTGCGTACATGAATTTGTGATAGCAAAAATAAAGTTTTGAACATGAAGTACATTGATGATGATGCACGTCTGTATAGCCACTATCATTTTCTTGTTTTCCTCTTTCGACCCAACAATACTTAAACTAAGCAATATTAATTATGAAGACAAGGAGATAATTCATGTCCTAAAAGTATTTAGAGAAGTAACTGACCGAGATTGAGGTTCATTAGTCTATTGATTTTTGTTGTTGTGAATTTGTAATATGAACCGTTCAATTTTTTAAACTTTATTTGAAGATTATTCCTACAAAGTTATTCAAATAAGAGGTATTATTTATGCATTCAAATCTATGATATAAATCGGTTGTGTTAGTACGTTATAATATATTATGATGCACTATCCGCTTATTTGAATCATTAGAGGACTAAACGATCTCTAATTCTAATGTTTTTTTTCGTAGAATGAGAAAATAAACAGTTCAGATTATAAAATTTAAGGCTAATGACATTTCACACCCTTAAAGTTTAGAGTGATTATCAAAATGGACCGTGAAATTTTAACTTTCTCATTATACACCATGAGATATTAAAATTGTATCAATTTGTGCATTTGGTCGGATTGATTGTTTGATCCTTCATTAAATTAATGACATGGCAAGAGTGAGATACATGTATATATGGGTTATGTTATGGTTTGAGTTGGTGGTCGAGGGCAGAACCTAAGTCGGCTAGCGCATCTGCGTGAGTGTTGTCTGCCCGTCGAACTTGAGTGAGAGTGTAAGTCTAAAATGCCTCAAGTTAAGTGCGTACCTTCTCTAGGTATTGTGTCATCCTTGGATGCTTTGTTGTGTACTCCCCAATAGTCTGGCTGGTGATTAACTAGGAATTAGAACGAATTGCAAGCTTTTTCACTACCAAGTCTTTTGCCATTCGAAAGCCTACTAGTAAGGCCTCATACTCTGCTTCATTGTTGGATGCTTTGAAGCCTAGAGTGATCGCCTGCTAGAGCATTGAGCCATCTAGGGTGACAAGGACCACGCCTACTCCCTAGGCTTTGTAGTTGGATGTGCCGTCAACACACAAATGCCAAAAATCTCAATTGAGGGAGCAGGTGCTGCTAAGGTGTGCTTGGCTGCCTCCAAGGCGTCGTTGGGCCGCTCTATTACATTGCCTAGGCTAGGCATAAAGGTGCAGTTGGGAACTGTGGAGCCGTCATTTGGTTGCCCTGTTGCATTGTGAAGGCGTGGTAGGGAGCCGTGGAGCTGGAGCTATGTTACACGTAGCAAGAGATGTTTAACTGCCGGTATTAAGCCATTCTAGAGTTGAATTATGGAGCAAGGGTCGACTAGGGCCATGTAACACGTAGCAAAAGGTGGTGTTTGACTGCCGGTACATGTTGCTCTTATGTAGAATTTTTTAAGGCGACAATGACAAAACTTGCTTCTGAATGTGTCCTTCTAATGTTCGTTTGCCCTTGGCGCGCCTTTTGGATCAAGTTGTTGCATTTGTCAGAAACTTTTGCCTCCTCTAGTGTCTACGCCTTTATCGTCACGCATCTGGATTGGGCGGAATAATAAGGCATGAGGATGACTGTGTACGTCTGAAGGTAAAACTTGAACTTCTGGGTTGCAACAACTATCGCCAAAGTTAGCTTTTGAATTTCTGGTAGCATTGATGAGAGCTTTTGAACTATGAAATACATGTAGTCGGGCCCCTAGCTCTTCTCGTATGATGGTAGAGTTTATTGCTGCTTCAGATACCATCAAACATGCAAATAAGTCCTCCGCTGCTTCCGATTTGGATAGTACGGAGGTGATGTCAGGTTTTTTTTCAAGTCCTTGCATCTTGATCGGCGAATGTTGTCCCAAAATGCATGTTTCTTTGTTAGAGCAAAAGAGTATGCCAAAGTTAGAACATTTTTCATAATCAATTTTTCGAATAACAGGTGGTTTGCTAGAAGTCATTTTTGGAAGGCTGCTCTGCCTGCTCGATCTCGTCCGTGAAGGGTGACCTGCTTATGTTGGTCGTATCCCGTTATAGTGCCTCGTCGATGACCTCGTTGCGTTGAAAATCGTGTAATCACTTGGTCAAGAGTCTCTATACTTCTTCCTAAATTTTCCTTTGTTAGGGTAGTGGAGCTCTCGGCTACCCCTAGTTGTAACCTGCTGGTCTAGGCTGCTCTTCGTCTTTGCCGTGGTTGCGGTGCATGTGGTACGTTCCTAGCAAATGAGCGAATTTCTCGTAGGTTGCCGATTAAACTTGAGCTGGATTGAGTGATTGCTTCTCTCCATCCATCGTGTTGCTTACTCCGATGTGAGGTGGAGGATGCTCCTTGCGGGCTTAACTGCGAATAAACATTTCGCCTGGAAGGTTTCTTATGTTGACTATTGGAGTGTGACCCCAACCGTGAATGTATACTCGTCCGTGGGCCTAGTCGAGATTGCACACTCCTCCACATGCTAAGACGGGAGTATACGATATCTCAAAGGCCCAATCAGGAGTGTAAATTGCATGAACGCTCAGTTCATGGCTTGTCGAGTGGCTGCTTGCAGGGATGCTATTGGAGAGGTTCTTAGTCTACCCTTATCCTACTTCAGGACACCTCATCTAGGGCACGTTGAATCTTGGTACGTTACAAGAGCTGGTTCACCAAAGTCGTCTGTTGTGCGAGGGCGCTCGTTAACTCTATGACTTGTCGAGGCAAGTGTTGTTCTCCATTTGGGTTAAAAGAGCTTGGAAGAAATACGTCTCATTGAGCAGTGGAAGTGTGGTAGACTTTGGGCACGAGATTTGCTCCCAGCTTAGCAGAAGCAGGCTGGGCCACCAGAGTGGGCTGCTTAGCCAAAGTAGGTTGGGCCACAAGAGTAGGCTGCTCAGCAGAAGCAGGTTGGGCCACGAAAGTGGTCTGCTCGACGTGTGGCGCATATGGGTGGAAGACTAGGGCTCGGCTTAGCAACGCGTTGGGTTCGCGTCAGGTTTAAGTGGCTCGGGCCATCTTGCTTAGGCTTGGGCCCATGTGAGCTACAACAAGTTTGGACGACACAGCTTGGGCCGTGGTGGTGGTGCCATGGACCTCACCGTGGGTGGCTACCGTGGTGGCTACCGCAGTGATTGCCATGGTGAAGCCTTGTGGTGGTAGTGCCACTCTACTTATTGTCATGTTTAGCCTTATGGATCTTTGTGGTCTCATCTCTTGAACATAGGAATTTTCATTTGTTGAAGTTTCCAAATTTCTTGCCATTGTACTTTTCTTTTACGTTTTACCAAAGAATTTTTGCAAATAAAAAATTCTAAAAATAAGAACATACAAAAAATCTACAAAATAAAAAAATAGAAAACCTTGGATGTGAGAGTCTTCTACGAGTGTTGGACTCAACTCTCAATGAAAGCACCAATTTGTGGATGCAAATTTCTTCCTCCTTGCTCTTGGACAAAATTGCACCTACAAAACAAATAACAACTTAGGTCAAGGCTAAGAGTCTCACGCGCCCATGATGAATGAGGGGGGATTTGGCCGAAGAATCTCCGGTGTCAAAGTTATAATTTTGAGGGAAAAGTGTTTGGAGAATTTAGAGAGCTTTAGCAAGAGAATTGGAATTGGGTTTTGGGTTTTGGAGAGAATGAAAGGGCTTTTACAGGGGTATGGCCGGCCTCCTTAGGTGAGAGAGGACCGGCTACTTGGCTCTCTTTGTGGGCTACGTTCTTGATTTGTGTTTAATTGGGCATAATTGAATAATTAACTAATTAATTAGCCACTTAATAGAATAATTGCCTAATTCATTAGCTAATTAGTATAATAAAAAGGGAAAGATTTGAGAGTTACCTTGTGGAAAGGATTTGATGAGGATGGATGAAATAGGTTTTGAATTGTTACCTATTTTGGGCACTTTTGACTTGGTTGAGGGATGATTGTCTGTTGCTCACGCGTAGGAATCCCGATGTGCCTCAAGGGTATACTTGTCCTTTTCATCCAAAGATCCACGTGTCACATTGTGATTATTTTTTGGCTCCACAAAGAACTCTTAATTTTCCACTACAAATATGATGTGGAGCACTCAAAATAACCAAACAACAATTTACTTGTCAGTCTTGTTTCTCACAATTTTATGCAAAAAAAATACTAGGGTTGGGTGCAGTTTGGTTTGGTTCGATATTAAGTTGAAATTGCACACCAAACCACACACTATGTTTGCAAAAAAGGGGTAAGAGCAGGCTACATTAGGCTAGCTTAATGCATGTTTAGTCAAATAATCGCTTGGTGTGCTCCATAAGATTGTAGCCCAATCATTGGTTAAAGATGAGTTTTTAAACAATCAGACCAGTTTTTAGCTTTGGAACCTTTATCGCTTTTCATTAAAAATCGCTTAACCCTTAGCTGGAGATGGCCTAAGGTCTAGAAAACTAAAAACCTGTTTTTGTTTTTTGTTTGCAGCTCATGATTGTGTTTAATAAAGACGAAATTATTGATTGTCTAAATAATTCTAATCAACTAATGCAGTATCTTATGTCAAAGATTTGGGGATCAATCAAAGATCCAAACCTTAATTGAACATGCAAGAGTGTGACTTCTCATAATCAAATTCCTTGCCCCCAAAAATACTAGATCATCATTATTGTGATCACTTATACAACAAGCATTGGCAGACGTGAATATAGACGTGTTAGTTATAGTAGATGTGCTCTCTTTATGCACTCGAGTTCGAACTCTCTTCACAGTTTAAATTAGCTTAAGTAGAATATCGCTTCTATGTATAGAAAATGATTTATGCACATCATTTTTCTCCTCTACACATCCCTACCTCTCTTAGTTGTTGTTAAATAAATCAAATGCCAAAATTAAGATGGGGGAGGAGGCGCTCAAAACACACATCTGCCAATTTTTGGGTTGCCAAGGCTCACCAGCCATGTCAATTTTGAGTCCATATCTAAATCCATAACGCTGACGTTGGTGACATTAGCGAGACCTTTTATTTTATTTTATTTTGCGCCAGACACATGTGCCACAAGCACCCATCTTGGAGAGTGGCAACAGATTTTGTCAGCTGGGACCTACAATAACGGCTACTTTCAATGTACTCGACATGTGGCCAAATCTAAGACATCCATTTCAAGTCTCATTTTAATCACATCTGTTTATTAATTTAAACAATTGAATTATACAATAAAATAAAATAAATCTTTGTGAAAAGAATCAATCATATCACAACAGGCGTGGTGAGTGAATAGTAATAGCTATAGTAGTTTACTATTTAAGTAAATAGTAACTGTTTAACTCTAGTCCTAAATCCAAACCCACCAAAATGGACTTTAAAAGAATAGGCCGAAGCTTTTTATCACAATCACGGTGCATACTTTTGATTATAAAAATTAAGATCATGCCTGCCTCTAATTGCTTTTGGATCTAAGGACAGTTTTATATGTTATTAACCTTAAAAAAATACCACGAAGGTGACGTTTAGGCGGCAGTAATTTCAACAGTGATATTGTAATTAACAGAATGATTGTGTTTAAGAAAGACAAAACTATTGATTGTCTAAATAATTGTAGTAAACTAATTTGCAGCATCTTATGTCAAAGATTTGGGGATGAACCAAGGATCGAAACCTTAATTAAACATGCAACAGTTACGTCACCTCTCATTATCAATGGTAAACGTGAATCAGTCATGTTAGTTAGAGTATATGTGCCTTTCTATGCACTCTAGTTCGAACTCTCCTCACACTAATATTCCTTCTTCTTAGACGGATAATTAGGGACAATTGTGGGACCATGATTTTCCAAGCCCAGAGTAAGGCTCATCCTGAATACTATTACCTCAAAAGTCCGGTCATAGACTAACCAGCTCTGGCGGAGCTCAAACGGAGCAAGATGCCACCATCATTCTGCTCTGGGCAATAGGCGAAGTCCAAATGACTCCACTAGATGACCATGCTTGTTTCGCAAAACATGCGATTTGATTTGGTGGTTTTGGGTCGACTCTCTACTATGATCAAAATGGACCATGAAACGTTAACTTTCTCATTTTACACCATAAGGTATTAAAATTGTATCAATTTATGCATTTGGTCAGATTAATTGTTTGACCTTCACTGGTACAAAAACATACTTGCACGACGGGACTTTGCGCGACAGAGTAAATTACGTTGTGCAAGACCATTTTGCACAACGTTGACAACTAAGCATCATGCAAGGACATTTTGCACAACGGCAGTTTGTGCAACGAAGACTGACGTCGCGCAAAACAGTTTTGTGTAACGAATCTTCACCTTCATCGCGCAATGTTGGAAAAAAGCAATAAAAGTCTTGGTTTGGCGCCAAAAGCTTGAGCGATGCACAAACCGCGTCGCGCAAACGGCCTTTGCGCAACATTTTGTTTCACCATCGTGCAAAGACTATTAGAACCAATCAAATTTCAATTATACAATATATAATAATTTTCACAGTTTATTTCGAATGAAAATTCCACAATATATACAATACATCAAAATATGAACAATTAATGAAATTGCATGTAAAATCATAAATCACTGACTTGTTTTTTAAGATAGAGGCTTGCAGTAGCAATCTCTTAAGATAGAAATTCGCCCCTACACCAGTGCAGTAGCTCAACGAACATCTATCTGGCAGGATACAACTATCTAATCCAAGTTCGTGCACTCGAACTTGGATTCTTGGTGAATTTACTAAGTGTTTCTCTATGAAGAATTAAGGAGAAAGCGATGGAATTGATGTCTTTGGTTTCTGATATTACTGCCATATATATAATGGCGTATTTGAACAGTTATGGCCATTCATGCTTATGTTTTTGAGAACAAACGTAACTATTTATGTAATCAGTCTTATCCTTTCAAAAAAAAAAAAAACTGAATCCTAAAATCAAAAACGTAAAAATCGTACTTGTGTTTTTCGTCCATCTGAGCCCAAGAGCCCTAATCTTTGACATTTAATATTGACACCCAAACCCTCCAAGTCCAAGGCCCAATGGCTTTGGCCTAATTCTTTTCAAACTATAAGTGAGTGAACTCACTTATAAAGGGGACTTTCAAAAAGTGTATAGGCGATGTGGGACTCCCAATCCCTCATAAGTTCCAACAATACCCCACATTTTCTATTCAAACTCTATCAATACCCCACATTTGAATAGAAAATAAGATACTAACTAAATTAGTAACGTCTTTCCATAGAACTTAGATATGATACGCATCACGAAATGTGTCTTTTGGACTTGAACCTTCTCTAGTGAGTACTTATCGCATTTACCTAATTAAGCAGTGAATTTAATATCTTAAACTGATCATTCTTAGTAGTAAATCGAAACAATAAGTATCACACATATCACATCTTGACACACTTCAATTCATACGGTTATGTTCATTTTGGTCCTAAACATATCTTGATTTCATGAGACCTTTAGAGAATTGTAGCCATACCAATTCTCAAAATGCGACCCCACATCAATCTCATATAGGTAATGCTAATAAAAAATATCTTACTATATTCATCTTAACCATAAGATATTAGCGTTATTAAGAATATTGATTCACCTTCTTCGTCTTATAGGCAACACACTATTTTCCATCATAGGAATGAGTAAGGATTGTATATTTCTTACCTTGAGTTTTCCTCAACTAGTTAACCTAGACCATGGGATCTCCAATTAGCTAGGTTAGGTTTCCGTCAAGTTATAACTCATTGAGTTGGCTTTAAACCCATTTCCCTCGATTTAAATGCCACTTGATTCTTGGATAGGCCTTTAGTCAAAGGATCGGCAATGTTCTCCTTAGATTTAATATAATCAATGGAAATTCTTGAGTAGCTATCTAATGGTTCTATGTCGTCACCTTATATGTCTCGACTTCCCATTATATTCAGCGTTTTTGGCTCGACCTTATGCAGCCATGTTGTCATAATGTATACACACTGCAGTCACAGGCTTGGGTCATAATAGAATATCTTCCAGAAAATGTTTAATCCATTCAACTTCATCATCAGCTGCATCTAAAGCTATAAACTCTGATTCCATTGTCGAACGTACAATACGCATTTGCTTAGACAATTTCCATGACACAGCCACTCCACCGAGTGTAAATATGTATCTACTTATAGATTTACTGTTTGTGCTCCCTAAAATCCAATTTGCATCACTATATCTTTCTAATACTGGGAGATATTGAGTGTAATGCAAACCATAGTTCATTGTATGCTTTAAGTTTCTTAATACCCTTATTAAAGCATTTCAATGATCTCTTCCAAGACTACTTGAATACCTGCTTAGTCGACTTATTGAATAAGCGAGATCAGGTCTTTTACTATTCATAAGGTACATCAAGCAACCTATAACTTGGGTATACTCCAATTGAGATATGTTCTCTTCTTCGTTTTTAGTAAGCTTATGAATGGGATCAATAGAGTTATTGTAGGTTTACAATTATAATGTCCAAACCTTTTCAACATAATGTGATTGAGTTAGAACATGTCCATCTGAGTTCCTTAGAATTCGAACTCCAAGAATCACATCAGCTATTCCCATATCTTCATATCAAAGCTAGAATTTAGCATTTTCTTTGTGGAGTAAATGACATCTTTGTTTGTTCCCATTATAAGCATGTCATCAACATATAGACATACAATAACATAAGCATTTTTCATTTTCTTAACATAAATACATTTATCACTTTCATTGATTATAGATCCATTTGTGATCATATTATGATCGAATTTTTCATGTCTTTGCTTAGGAGCTTATTTATGTCCATATAATGATGTAATCAATTTGCAAACTTTCTTTTATTGACCTTTGACAATGAAACCTTCAGGTTGTTCCATATATATTTCTTTGTCTAATTCATCATTCAGAAATGCAGTCTTGACATCCATTTGATGTATCTCGAGATTTTACATAGACGATATAGCTATTAATAACCTTTTAGATGTTATTCTAGCTACTGGTGAATAAGTGTCAAAGTAGTCAAGTCCTTCTTTTTTACGATACCCTTTGGCAACTAGATGAGCTTTATACTTGTCTGTGGTACCATCCGGTCTCAATTCCCCTTGAAAATCTATTTGTGTCCTTTTGGTTTATTTCCAGGAGGCAAATTAACCAATTCTCATGTATTATTTTGCAAGATGGATTCCATTTCACTTTAAGTAGCTTCTTTCCAATAAGGTGCTTCAGAGGATTCTAATGTAGCCTTATAAGTTTGAGGCTCTTCTTTAGTTAGAAAAGTGAGGAAATCAGGACCAAAATCCTTTGCAAATTTTGCTCTTTTACTCTTCCTTGGTTCCAAATATTGGCTTTGGACTCTAGAAGTTGAAGCATGATTATCGTCATCATTTCTCGTAGTATCATCATATACTCTTTTATTCAATACATATGACCTATCTTTATAAGGAAAAGTTTCCTCAAAGAACTCAGCTTCTGCAGATTCAAGTATTGTATTTACATGAATGTTTGCAATTTCAGATTTATGAACCAAAAATCTATATGCTGAACTATTATTAGCGTGACCAATAAATATGCAATCCATTGTTTTTGGTCCAAGTTTTCGTGTCTTTGGAAGAGGCACTTGAACTTTCGCAAGACAACCCCACACTTTCAAAATTTTATATATATGTAACCTACCTTTCCAGATTTCATAAAGAGATTCATTAGTCTTCTTATGTGGAATTCGGTTCAATATTGTGTTGGCAGTAAGAAGTGCCTCACCCTATAAATTATGTGGTGCACCAAAATTGTTTAACATGAAACTAATCATATCTTTCAATGTTCAATTTTTCCATTTAGCCACTCCGTTTTGTTGAGGAGTATATGATGCTGTTGTTTAATGTATTATTTCATGTTTCAAACAAAATTCTGCAAAGTCATTAGATTCGTATTCACCACCTCTATCTGACCTTAAGACTTTTATTCTTTTGTCTAGTTGATTTTCGACTTCGGCTTTAAATGTCGTAAACATGTTTAAAGCCTCATCTTTGCTATGAATCAAATAGACATAACAATACTTGATGCAATCATCAATGAAAGAAATATAGTAGTTTTTTCCTCCACGAGTTGGTATGGAATTGAAATCACAAAGATCACTATGAATTAAACCAAGTATTTCGTTGGATTTCTCCACTGATTTATATAGTGTTTTGCATATTTGGATTCTGTGCATATCTCACATTTAGATACTTTGTTCATGGAACATTTGGGCAATATGCCTAAGTTAACCATTCGTTGAAGAGAACAAAAATTACATGTCCTAATCTTGCATGCCATGATGTAGAGGACTCAATCAAGTAAGTAGAAGAAGCAATAGGCTTGTTATTATTATTAATAGCATCAGCAGAAAGTACATTCAATTTGAAGAGCCCCTCAGCCAGATAGCCCTTTCCCACATACACCTCATCCTTAGTGATGACAAACTTATCAGATTCAAAGACTACTTTAAAACCTTTGTTACTTAGAAGCGATCCAGAAATCTGATTCTTGCGAATATCAGGAACATGTAAAACATTGGTGAGTGAAAGCTCTTTTCTAGAGGTGAGTTTAACTGTCACTTTTCCCTTCCCTACAACAGCAGATGCAGTTGCATTTCCCATGTACAAATTTTCTCCACCATTAATTGATTGGTAGGAAACAAATAAATTTTGATCAGCACAAACATGCCTTGTAACTCCTGTATCAACCCACCAGTCATTGGAATTACTCAATAAATTGACCTCAGATACAACAACAACAACAAACTTGTCTTCTACAATGTTTGCTTGATTAGAATTCTCAGTATTCTGATCCTTCTTGTGGCGGCAATCCTTTGCCCTATGACCTATCTTTCCACAAACCCAGCAACCTCCTTTGAGTTTCTTAAAGGTTTTCCCTTTCGCAACAGACAGTGCTTTCTTTGCAGCATCATTGCCTTTGTTTTTCTGATGGTAATTTTCCTTGTGTAAGTATTCTCCTTCCACAACATTGGCTTTTGCCTCCAACGATGAGACATCATACTTCTCATTTTTGCAATGATCCTCTTCCACACACAGTTTGAGAATCAACTGATCCATGCTCATGTCTTCAGTTAAATACATAAGATAAATCTTAAAGTCCTTCCAATTCGAATGCAACTTCTCTATAATAGAGCTAACCACAAAACATTATTTCAGACCGAGATTCTCTTCATCTAACTCATGAACAATCACTTGGAGTTCTTCAACTTGGTTGACAACATACTTGGTGTCACTCATCTTGTAATTTAGAAATTTTCCAATCACAAACTTCTTCGAACTAGCCACTTCAGACTTATACTTTTTGTCTAAAGACTCCCACAGATCTTTCGCCATCTTATATGATGAATAAACATCATACAGAGAGTCATCTAAAGTATTCAAAATGTAGTTCATGCATAGAAATTCACTGTGAGTCCAAGCTTCTATAGCCTGCAGAATTTCGGCATGAATATCTCCTTCTTCTAGTGCTTCAGGGGCCTTAGAAGTAATGACGTGACTCAAGTTCAGAGTTATCAAGTAGAACAACATCTTATGTTGCCAACGTTTAAAATCAACTCCCTTAAATTTCTCAGGTTTCTCAACGTGTTGCTTGACAACACCAACATTTGATTGATCCATGAAATCAACTTCTGTCTTAGATTGTTAAAACCTATCAAATTTCAATTATACAATATATAATAATTTGCATAGTTTATTTCAAATGAAAATTCCATAATCGATACAATATATCAAAATATGAACAATTAATGAAATTGCATATAAAATCACAAATCACTGACTTGTTTTTTAAGATAAAGGCTTGCAGTAGTAATCTCCTAAAACGGAAATTAGCCCCTACACCAGTGCAGTAGTTCAACGGATGTCTATCTTGCAGGATACAACTATTTATCCAAGTTCTTGCACTCGAACTTGGAGAAAGCGATGGAATTGATGTCTTTGGTTTTTGATATTACTGCCATATATATAATGGCGTATTTGAACAATTGTGGTCATTTATGCTTATCTTTTCAAAACAGGTGTAACTATTTATGTAATCAGTCTTATCCTTTCGGGAAAAAACTGAATCCTAAAATCAAAAACGTAAAAATCGTACTTGTGTTTTTCATCCATCCAAGCCCAAGAGCCCCAATCATTGACATTTAATATATACACCCAAACCCTTCAAGTCCAAGGCCCAAGATCTATGGCTTTGGCCTAATTTTTTTCAAACTATAAGTGAGTAAGGGGACTTTCAAAAAGTGTATGGGCGATGTGGGACTCCCAGTCCCTCACAAGTTCCAACAAAGACTATTTGCGCAATGCGGTTTATTTGTCGCGCAAGTTTTTGGCGCCAAACCAAGACTTCAACTACTTTTTTCCCAACATTGCGCGACGAAGCTTCACCTTCGTTACGCGAAACTGTTGTGCGCGACGAAGGTTTTCGTTGCGCAAAACAATTTCATGCAACGACAGTCTTCGTCGTGCAAAGTCAACGACTTTTTCCACATCTTTAAAGTGAGGGTTGGATCGTTGAATGGGTGATTTGTCAACTTCGATACTTCATTAAAGGGAGTTCGAAATCCCATCTTTGCAATTTTTTTTTTTCAATTTTTTTTTCTTTATGTTGTCTTTCCATTTCTTTGCTTTGATGAATGCATTGCGTGTATTAGTTTTTGCAAACATTGAGGACAATGTTTCATTTAAGTTTTGGGGTGGGCACTTTAATTTTTTTGTTTTCATTGCTTTTGTTTTAAGAATTGTCAAAAAAATTAAAAAAAAAATTATTAGGTCACTCAAATGAGCATTACATTAGGGTCTGCTACTCAAGCGATAGTTTTTCTTCTGCTCAAGCGGAAAGTAGTATGTGTTCTATTGCTCAAGTGGCCACATAATCCACTCAATCGGAAAGTAGTATGTGTTATGTTGCTCAAATGGCCATGCAGTCCGCTTAAGCAGGAAGTAGTATGTGTTCTGTTTTGCGCGACGTACAAACCAATGCATCACGCAAAGGTTGTTTGCGCGACGTACCAACCAATATGTCACACAAAGGTTGTTTACGCGACATATCAACCACATTGCGCAAAGGGTTTATATACTTTCATTAAGTATAACATAAGATTTTGTGATATCCACTAGTGTAAATATTTTAAATTGAAAATCGAGTTCATTCATTGTATTCATATAGGGTCAAGGAGTGTAGCTATAAAAAATCATCAAAATCGTGATTTTTCGTTTATAATCGTCAAAAAGTTTTGTCCCATTACTTGATCTCTGACTGTTTGTTTTTTGCGATTTTTAGCGTATGCGATCTCAAAGTATATACAAATAAGTTTGACGGTTGGATCGTTGAAACTAATTTCGTAGAATGCGTATCCCATCAAGTTCAATGGTATATATATTTATTATAGCTTTAAATTTATTTATTTTGTACGTATAATACTTCATAAATTGAATGGTATGTATATTTATTAAGTAGCTTTAAATTTATTATTGTAGTTCGAATTGGGTTTTTGTTAGAAAAATATATTATTATGGGTTTTATGTACAAAAATTGAATTTGAAAGGAGTAAAGTCACATTTTCAATAAATTTTATAATGATTTTTAAAACATAACTTGCGCAACATCACAATGGTGAAAAATAGGTGCTTATTTTGAATTTTCCTAAATTACGCTGGACCAAATGGAAAACAGTCATTCCTCCTCATCTAACTTCCTGATCTCGCCCTTTCTCTCACTCTGTCTCGCGTAGCCTTCCTCCCAATTGCACCCAGCCAGCCTTCTCCTCATCCTCTCCTCATCCTCTCTCATAGCCTTCCTCATCGCCTTCCAATCAGCCTTCAAACCGTAATAGCTCCCACGACGACAAAGACTCCGATTCCGATTGTGTTGAGATTAATCACAAACTGGAGGATGACGACTCCGATTGAGTCGTTATTAAGAACGAATTGGAGGACGACGACGCAGGTGAGGTCTCGAAGGCCAGGCCGGTCAATCGTGGACATCAGTTCGTGGTCAAGGACCAGGATAGCGATGGGGATTAGGCTAATATTGAGTCAATGAGTGAGGAAGAAGGGGAGGAGGTAGAGGAGTTGGAGGACAACGACGTGGTTGGGAAGGCTTTGCAGAAGTGTACCAAAATATCGGCGGATTTGAGAAATGAGCTCCACGGGAGTTCGGCTCCAGTGGTTTCTGATCGATACGCCAAAGTGGAAGCTGCCTCTGTGAGGATTGTCAATCAGGTGCCTTTTCTTACTTTTACTGAGCTTCTTGTAGTATGAATGACATGGAGTTGGAAAGCTCTTACCTTTACTCATTCATAATTGGGCTACAAAATTTAGTATCCTTTGTTTCCAATGTAATTAGTGAAATAAGGAAAATTATAGGCCAATAGAATGTAGCTGTATAAAAGTACGGTTCTTTTATGTCATTGAGTATTACTTGCATGAAGGTATTGTATTTCTTTTCAGTATGTGTTGAGAGGTCCTCATAAGCATAAAATTGGCTATTTTTTCTGTTGTTGTTGCTAATGTTATATCCTCTTTCAATTGGATTGGCAAGTGATGGTTACTGTTATTTGTTGTAGGATGACATTATTGAGGCTTGTAGGTCTAAAGATTCCGATTTTCAACCTATTCTCAAGCCATATCAGTTGGTTAGTGTTAACTTTCTTTTTCTGCTGTATCAAAAGGGTCTCGGTGGAGGTACTTTTTTTTTTTGTTCTCTATAAGCATAATTTTGATTTTACTTCTACTTTAAAAAGTAATTCTTTGTGTAAAAATGCATGACTGTGATAAATTTTGCTTCTCTAGACTCTGAGTAATACTGATTCTCTAGACTCTGAGTAGTACAAGATCTTAAACTGTGTGACTAATAAATTCAGATCACCGAATGGAATTTCATTAGTTATTTTACTACTGCATGATTTTGAAATGTTAAGCTTAAATGTTATTAGATCACAATAGTTCAAAAATTTTCAACTGCATTGTTAAATTTATAAGGCTAAGTGTATAAGCATATATGGCTTGGTTTAGTCTCAATTTTGAATCATTATAGTTTAATATCCTTTATATTTTGTGCAGCCATTTTGGCCAACGCGATAGGTCTCGGGAAGACCATTCAAGTACCTGCATGTCCTTTCTCTTTGCATATGCCAATAATATGTTTAGCTTTTTTTTTTTTTTTTCGGAAACTTTTTTAAAGAAGTGTTGGTTCAAATTGGAACAGTCCAGCGAGCCATGAGGGATCCGGACAGCACCAACCCGTTATCCTTCCACTGCCAAGAGTGGGAGGTGATCGTTGTTTGTCCTTGTTAAACAGGCTATAACATGCTTGATGTTATTGAAACATTTAAATGATGACCCAAGTCCACATTTGATTGTATGCCCGGCTTCTGTTTTGGAAAATTGGGAAAGATAACTTAAAAAGTGGTGCCCATCATTCACTGTTCTCCAGTATCATGGGGTTGCATGATCGGCATATTCAAAAGAGTTGAACTCTTTGTCCAAAGCTGGATTACCACCTCCTTTTAATGTTCTTCTCGTGTGTTACTCACTATTTGAAAGACAAAGGTTTGCTTTGGTGTTGCATATGGACAATTGATAGTAATTTTGATTTTATGTTCATTTAATTCCTTTTACTTATGGTCTTCTAATGCACAGCAGAAAGATGATCGTAAAATTCTGAAACGATGGCAGTGGAGTTATGTGCTTATGGACGAGGCACGAAGTGCAAACCAGCGTCTAACGCTAACAGGGACACCTCTACAAAATGATTTACATGTATGACTTTTTACCCTTTGAAATCTTATGGAATATTACTGATGTGACTTTTTACCCGATAAGCACCTGTTAAGATAAGGTATCGGTCCAGGTATACATGTGGATAACCTGTTACACGATAAGAAAAATATTATTTTAATAATTTTATACCACTAGAAAAAATTACTATAATTATAGCAGTAGGATTTAGTCTCACTTTTGTGAGATTAAATCCCTACCATTATACATACATACATACATACATACATATATATATATATATATATATATTTGAATTAAATTTGGAAAATTGATGACCGTTGGATCGGCTAAGATTTAATCTTGACCGTCCAATGTTTTCTCAGCCCTAATGCCTAAATCAAACTCTGTCTCTCTCATTCTCGAAATCAAGGGCTCAAACTGAAGCAGCCATTTTCTCTCTCTCTCGAACTTAACTCTCGAATCTCAGTCTTGAGCCTCAACTTCGGACAACCATGAGTCACGACCACCCTCTCCCGTCTCTCTCCACCACACTGATTGGCTCCGAGCTTGCGGTAACCTTTTCTTTTTGTTGCTATTTTTTTTTTAATGTATTTTGTTTTAACTTCCGAGAAAGGTTTCACAACCTTGAAAAGAAAAACTCCTTCATTTTGTATTTCCTTGCACATTTGATATTTTGTAGTAGACTAGTAGTGTATTGATGCTTTTTATTAGGCTCTTATCTTGGAGTGCGTAGATGTAGTACTTAACAACAAATGTATTTTTATGTTTTAAGATAATATTTATGTCGCAATGTGGTATGAGTAAATTTAGAAAGAAAAAAAAATTATTTTTCTTAGCGGGTCATAACGAGTCAAGTAAAATGACCCGACCTGTCAATAACCCGTTAAGATAATGGGTATGACACGACACGACCGTTTGCCAGGCCTAGTTTGGGTGAAAAAATTTAAGATTACTAAGGAATTTCAAGATGATGGAAATAGAAATGACGAAATTTTATTTTCTATAATTTGTGAATTTTCTTGTTTGGTTAACCTAAAAAAACAATGGAATTTGACTACGGAATTTCTGTATTTTTATACTCTCACTGATAAAAATTTAGAAATGACACATATTTACATGGAATTTAAACTTGGGAATTGGAGATCCTAAATTTTTTTTCTTTTTTTTTTTTTTTTCATGCATAAATTCTAAATGTCTATATTTATGAATCCAAACAAAGTAATCAATACACGTCAATTTATAAATTCTAACTTTTGTTATAAGTGGTTTGTTTCGGTTAACTCATGGTCTGTAAATCAAAACCGCATATTAAACTGATTCTTCCGGTTCGGTCTTGTTTTATAAACCGAATGGACCAATAAAACATCAAAACGAAACCAACCCAGACGGTTTAGTTTGGTCCTTTTTCAAGTTTTCAGTTTGTTTGCTCTGCCCTAACAAATACCATAAACATAATTTGTGTCTACATAATTCTCCTCCAAAGCTATATCTCTTGTTGATATACATCGATATTATTAGAGCCATCAAATTTCTCAACCTCTAATCGCACTAGCAACAGAATGTCTACCAGATTTAGATGATGACAAAGTTAAATTCAATTTCTGATCTCCTTATCTCTAGCCACCAAATACAACACCAGATCATAACCAAACCCTTGTCAGCCTATACATGCAAGATCGTGCGTAAGAAAAGTAACAACTAGGCAAGAAACAAATTAGTGAAAAGTGAAAAGGTCCATACAACTAAGAACACTAAGATTTACGTTGTTTCGCGTTTAATGAGCCTTACATGTCCAGTTTGCAGACGAGGAAGGGGATCTACCATAATTGAAGAGAGCAATTACAAGATAGTGTTTATCTCTCTAGAACCCTAAACCTCAAGTACACTCAAGCTTAGTCACTCAATGATACCGAAAATATAAACGAGAAGCAAGAAAACAACTCTTCTCCGATACAAATCAGTTGTGCAGCACCCAAAATAACCAAAGAACACTTCACTTTTCGGTTAGATTGGTAGATGAGCAATTGATTCTCTCCCACAAAACATTGCAACCAGCCAGAGTATTTTTCTAAATCTCAAAATGCTCCCTTGGAGTAACCAATAAAACTAAATGAAGGGTATATTACACACTGCTCCAATAGTGTGTTGAGGAAGCCACAAATAAATCTAATTAGGACATCACCACGGTGGAAATATGGTTTTTTTTTTTTTTTTTTTAACAAATAATGAATAATTTACATTAAATTCATATAAACTATGGGAGGAGGAAACGAACACAAAACTTCAGGTGCAAAGGAAAATACGGTTAACCAAAAAACATCTCATTAACACAGTAAAAGAACCTTAAGGATAAGAGCCTTTTGGCGGACCTTAGGCCATCTCTAACCGATCCAGCCAGAGGACCGAAAATAGCTCTAAATGACACGAAAACCGACTCCAACCGAAGATTAGGTCAAAGGGCTCGTGGGCCCCACCAAGCCACAAAAGGTGAATCGGGCCAACCGGCTGTCCCAACCCAACCAGCCAACCCCAGCTGATCCAGCAATAAACAACGTTAAATAACATTAAGTAACATTAAACAACATTAAAAAAAAAAAAAAAAACATTTAACAACATAAAACTTAAACGTCTACTCCATGCTTCTTTTGGCCCAAAGATGTGTAACAAGATCCTGTTGTAGGTACTTGTTTGTGGCTTTCGAACGTTTCATTGTATGGCGCCTCATGTACTTATTTGAAGTAGTTGTTCATCAGATTTTGACACGTGGCACTCGAAATTCAAGACATGAAATTATTGAGATTCCAAATCGAAAAATTCTTGACATTCCATCTCGAAAAATTATTGAGGTAGTTTAATTTAAGTAACCATATTAATTCAATTAAAATAATAAATTATGTTTGGCCCTATGACCCTTTAGCCCCCTCGGTTGGAGATGGTTTTTTGTCATAGTGTTATGTTTGGCCTCTGACCCTCTGACCCCTTCGTTGGAGATGGTAAGAAATATGGTATGGCACCATTCATTAAAATATTAATTTTTTGGAGGGCTATAGGGTTAAAACGAGCCATCTGACCCTCCTTCAGTTGGAGATGGCCTTAGTCAACTTGGATTTCTTGCTCGAGGATGTCTTGTGAAGAGCTTCATGGAAAGAAAGGATCTTGAAATCGGTACAACAAGAGAATTGTAAAATTTTTTACAATGGATGATTTGAAGGATTTTGGTAAAGTAAAAGGCAAAATATCTAAGGATATATATAGGCATCGTAAGACAAGGTCATCTAACCTTTGAATTCAAACAAACTCGCTTGAGGATATCTTTCAATCTGGCAGTTGAAATTAAGTAACAAAAAGTGTTGTCTCAATATAAAATTAACTATTAAAAGTATACTCTATTATTTTTCCATAAATCTTCTTAATATCTTCTAACAAAAAACTAATATACTAACACGAATCCATTTGCAAAACATACAATCCTAACTCAAGTAACAAATATATAAATGCATATTATATCTATAAACGAGATGTGAAACCTAATTAAAAGGTACAAAAACACAATATATCCACAAACAAGACAAATTAATATGTGATACAAGTTGATTATAAAAAATATAAATAAAAATAAAAAAAGAATATGTAAATAAATACAATTATCTTGTGATAGGTTGATTATAAAAATTAAAAATTTAAAAATAGCAACCAAAAAAAATAGAAGAAATAACTAAAGAGATAATTAGGAATAATTTAATTTTTATAATAATTTTGTCATTAAAGAGATTATTGGTAATAAAAATAATCCTATACTTAAGAAATTTGACTTATTTCAATAAATTGAACTATCATAATGTTTTTTTTTTTTTTTTTTTTTTTTTTGCACAAATGATATTATTTATACTAAGAGAAAGGGGCGAGGAGGTGGGCTTAACCCCATAATAGGCTCGCAATAATGTTAACACACCCCGACCCAGAAAGTCCACTTGGACCCTGAATCGAGCTGTGCTGGCCGACACCTGGAAGGTGACGAAGCCATAAAATGTGATAGTGTACAAAAAGTGAATAAATTTGAATCTAAAAGTGTCTAAGTACCAGAGTGCGCTACGAGTGGGAGCGAACCCATTTCACACGCGATGTCAGAGCATAAGTAAGGTACAGTAGTATGGGTAAGAATCATACCATTAAAAGTAGCCACCAATACTAAGATTAGCTATATATCCTTGTCGATACGAACCCAGCAGTTAAAACCTGAAGGGGTACAAAACAGAAAGTGAGTAAGCAGTAAAACCAAGCTTTCCAAAACTATTACCTTTCTAACAGTAATAACCCTTCACTGTAATTCCCTTATCGTTTTCTATAGGACAATACAACATATATACATATATCCAAACCATACTCAGAAATGACCAAAACCACGGTTTGCCATCAACTCTATCATACATTAATAAGTAGGCCAAATGAATTTAATCAATACAAAGTGATATATCAGTCAGAGTCATCTAAAATGACATGTACAACTTATCCATATCTCATCAATCCTAGCTAGTATATAAGTCGGAGTCACCTATAGTGACTTGTACGACTTATCCATATCTCATCAATCCTGGCTAGCAAATAGCTCAATAAGTATACCTGCACACGAGTCGGAACCACCTAAAGTGGTCTGTACGACAGGATTGGGTGTAAATAAATACGCTCAAGTGCTACGATCACGTGAAGACTGTGCGAATAATCGCGGGTCACCTACGAGTCGGAACCACCTAAAGTGGTCTGTACGACAAGATTGTGCACCTACCTTGGATCCAAGGTGAGCGTAAGGTGCGGGAGGTGAACATCACATGAAGGACTGTGCCCTGGCCACGGGCTGGAGCACTAACACCGGGGTGCAGGTTTATGAGCTCTCAATGCATCTCAATATAACATGTGGAACTCATGGCAACCAGTACGACAGTATCGAAGTTGCCTAACACATAACTGTAGTCATGCTATAACTCAATCGATTCAACTAATACCATAAACTCACCTGAACTTACCTGGGTGTCCTGAGTTCACCTTTGCACTTGAAAGCATTCCCAATAATTATATGCAAGTAATATACATATGGATATACCATGATGCAATCTAATACTCAACCATGTCGTAGCATTTTCAATTATAAACAATACGGTGAGAAGTGTACAATCAATAACGCCCTCCTCCCAAACTACTTATTTTCAGGGATAATTATCCATGACAACCCAATTAACACTAATTTAACTAACTAATTCATAAAACTAAAACTTGCCTTTACCAATTTCCTTCGAATTACTCAATTTCCTAAGCAAGGCTTTTGTCTCAAATATTTTATGGCTGCATCTAACGTCTCGTTAGACTGCCTACGTACCCTAAACAGGGATCAAGCCATTCGTAGTTCATATAGTACTTCAAGCATTCACAATAATTATATATGAAAGTAATATACCTAATCAATTTAAAAGTGTCGATAGAACTCTCAATAATATGTACGATAAAAAGGAAAAGATGCACTCACCTGGAGTCCACGCTATGATTCTCTAGCGCACGCATCGAGACGTCCAGAATGATTGGTCCCTGTGACCAATTATCAAATCACATCTCAGAACTCTTATCCGTAGAATATGTAATTCACATAAAATACAACCTCAAAGACATTCTAAAATAGTTTGAGACCCATTGACCACAAGTCAATAGTCGATCAAAGATCGACGGTAGGGTTTACAACCCTGTATAACTTGACCCGGAAGATCCGCATATCAGATTTCCAATCCGCAACTCCCAACGATACACAATAAGTTTCTAGAATAACATATTAAAATTTCATTACGATCCAACGGTTGGATCTCCGTCATTTTCCAAAACCAAGTGGACGTGAACATTTATTTTACTAACTTACAAATTCAATTCAGGAAGATCCGTACATCGGATTCCGGATCCATAAATTCCTATGATCTTTAAATATTACGTATTATAATGTACCCAAGTTTGGTGACTATCCAACGGTCGGATCGTCGATTCACATTTTCATCAAGCAATGTATCGTAACGAATTTAGGTTCCAACGATCAACGGTGGCGGTCGGCCGCCCCGACTCGCCGGAAAATCCAACTATTTCCAAAAATTCTCAAACTTCATAGAAATGAAGATCTCAGTGAGTGGAGCAACTTTCATACCTGCCACGAAGTCCAAAAGTGGACGGAAGATGGTCAATTTTGCCCACAAAGCCGGCGGGTGCCTAAAACTTTCCGACGTTGATTCGTTGTCTACGGTGGTCCAACGGGGTCAAGGTTGGTTGGGTTTTACTCCTGGGATGATGGGCTACAAAGCCCAGGTGGTGGCATTGGCCATCGCTTTGCCGATTTGCCGGAAAATCGAAAAGGGTGGCCGGAGCACCATTGATTTTCATCAACTTTTGTGGCCTCAAACCGCCACATACCATGGTTAATCAAGGTGGTTCTTGGGTGGGTTTTGTAGAGGGGAATGAGAGCTTCAAGATGGTGGTGGTGGCATCGAAAAACTCCACCAGAGTTGGCCGGAATCGGCCTTGGAAAATAGGAACTCGTGGTGGGTGCGGTGGACGGGAAGCCACTTTTTTTTTTTTTTCTTTTCTTTTCTTTTCCTCCATTTCTGATTAGGCTTCACCTTAAATAACCAATTTCTAATTGGGGATTTAATTTAATTAACACTAAACCTTGAATAACCAATTTCGAATGTCCGTAACTATACCTTATAAGCCGGACTCGCAAACGGCTTTCGCCTCTGCATTCACATCCACAAGTATTACGAGAATATGTTAAAAGAATAAGTCATACGTCTCTCTAGACGATGGTCAACAGAAGTCAAAGTCCTTACCTCTAGGGCAATTTCGTAAATTCACGCTTTTAAAATAAAATAAAAACGTAAAATTTGGAACGGGTTGTCACAAATATGGTTCAAATTCGTTTTTGCCGAGAATTGAACCCAAGATCTCTCACTTACAAGTGAAGATAAATATCACTAAACCGTAGTACTAAGTGGCAACTATTCTAATGTTGGCTAAAAAAAAATTAGACATATTTCATGTTTCTCTATTTTTAATTCATTTAATTGTTTTTTTTGCCATAAAAGATTTAATTAAATAATAGATAACCATAGGTTCGTTCAAGAGACACATGACAAATTTTTGGAGGGCAAATAACGGTCACTTTTGGTTAGGGGATGAGCAAAAAGGGATTTTTTTTTTTTTTTTTTCGTTTTTCTATATAATCAATACTTAGGCCCAACCATTTTTCCACATCAGCCAACTAACAGATTTTTTTTAACGAAATGTAACGGCAATAACAAAATTGATGACTAAGTCAAAAATTGAACCAAACTGATGAGTTGGTAGAATATAAAATATCATAATTTGTGAATTATGATAAAAAAAATTAAAAAAAATAAAAAACTCTTCTAAGGAAATACAACATTAAAAAAATGGATTTGGGCTTTGACCATGAAAGCAACCAATTGGCATTGTTAGTTAGTAAAATCACACAAAGTTATAAGTCGAATCATACAAAATAGCTCACTGGTTACCACCCATTTCACTAGACCTGTAGTTAGTTCCTTCCAAACCTTTTATCTGACTAGAACAAAACAAAATGCTAACATCTAAAATGTTTACACAAACCACAATCATAAGAACAAAAACAGATTCCTCAGCTTCCCATTTCTCTATGCCCATGCTTCTCCCCTAGTATTTACAATCTCAAGTTTCGTACCCTTCTTAGCCGGCTTACTCAACTGAAACACCGGGTGGCTGTATAGCTTCCGCACTCCTTTCCTCCAACTTAACCAGTCTCCAGCTTCGTATCCACTTCTACATCCGTTTTCTGAACACTCAAGTTCACATTTAGTAGATGCGCTGCTGCTGTGCGAAGTGGATTCGAGTTCTTCTTCCCCATCAGTCATTACCGGAGAGCACCAAAGTTTCTCATCGATGTCAGCTTTTGGGCTGTCCAAAGTGGCGGTTCTGAATGAGCTATCATGAACAAAAGAATCGCCCATAATCGAATACAAGGTTTGTCTGTTGTGGTTAAGAGATTTTTTGCACGATGAGTGCAATGTAGCCTCCGCAGCTGATTCCTCTCTCGTGCGCAGGATCTTTAAAATCAATGTCTTGAGGAAATTCATAACTTGCACCGCATGTATTAGTGCAGTCAAGGGATCGGCCATCTGCAGCAAAAACTCTTGTTTAGTCCATAGCAAAGCTTATGCTTGTTTGTGGACAAAAAGGACTTTCTTATGGCCATTACAAAGAAAGTTACATAGCCAAGGAACAACAATCATTTGAAGATGTGGAACTCCAACTCATCCTTTAACAGGTGGGCCGCATAAACCCCTAAAACCCCAGGCCTACGCTTGACCTAGGTATCAGGTAAATCGATAGAGGAGTTATTGTGGGAATCCAACTAGGGCCTTCCATCGAAAATGTGTCGTCCTGATTCCAGGTCACTTGACCCACCTTGGGGGCCAAGGATCAAAGCAAACAAGGCAAACTGCATATCACAACCAGAGACATTTCACATCAACAAACAACCGTGTGAAAAAATGGTACAAACCTCGGTCATGTTAGGTGCAAAAACCATAGCAATGTTGCGGGCATTCATCTTGTTGTGCTGTTCGTTCTGCGCAACATCTGCCATCAAATTGATGGCCCAATCTAGCAGTGAAGCTTCTGTTGGAGGAAGTGTCTTCACAAGTTCTGTGCAGTCATCTTCTGTGTTGCAGTGCATCACCTGTTCTGGTGTGAGCGAATCAAGTACCCTTGTAGGAAGCTCTCTAAACCATGCCTGCAATGTTTAAGAAGGGGAGAGACGGGAGTACACCCGTTAACAAAAGGAGGAAAAAAAAGGTTGAGAACCAAGGCAGAAACCAAAAACCATAGAAGATAAGTTTAAATGAAGGGTTTAATTCAAAAGGGTTTATTAATGATCTAGATATTTCACGATTTTGAAAGCTTGAAAAGAATATTGAAAGTCCACACATCTTTAAAATTACTGAACATCCTGAAGGAGATGGTGGCTATGTATTCCAAAAAGTATCCAATTGCATTCACTTAGAAATGTCAGATTATATGCTTACCTTTATCAAACCTGCTATACAATGAACATCAATTCCATGTGGCACGATGCCTTTGTTCAACTGGTCACGAAGATGCTCTTCTTGACCGTTTTCAGCATTTATTCTGAATATTCCTTCTGCCTTGAAGACGGAGAATAATGAAATAAAAACCTTTAGTTGTGCTGAGAAGAATATGCGTATAACTTCGCTACTAGTTTGAAATACCAACTTACTTTAAGGCCTCCTCCTGAATACAATCGTTCTTGCATCATAAGAAGTATAGTTGGCACACTGTTCCCATTATTATCATAAGAACACTGCATCGACTTGGCAGAGACCCCAAACACACTTGCACTGGATGACAAAGAAGTGTATTCCATTAAGCAATAGTCAAATATAAAATAGTACAGAAACTCTGATTAGGACTAAAATGGAATGATGAGAGACATGTATTAAAACTTCTGAAACAGAACGTTTCATCTAACAGGAATCCTGCCGCAGTATCCATATACATTGTTACCACAACCTACCTTCCGAAGCAATTTCGTAGGAGAACATGCTGATCAAAAGGAAAAGGAAAAAGACAAACAAAGAAATGATCATTCAGAAACAATACCGAAAGATCAAATGTTTGTGCCACCCTGCTACGCAGATCAATTTGAAAGATAAGATCGTTTTCAAACAATGCCACTAAAAACCGAATAGACCAAATGGTTTGCACTGATGATTGGAACGACTCCACCCAACATTTATAAGACTAAAACAAAAAACAATAAATCCTTCGTGTTACTCTCCCTTATCTGCCTAAGTGCCCATCAAAAATAAAATCAAGGCAGAATAAAGTAAAAGCTATCACACACCAGAAAGCAGAAGCTATTCGGACTACAAATGCTAAACAATTGAACTCGATTGCCTCTGTCAAAATCACATCTTTGTACTTGGCAAAATCCTCATCCTCCTTTTTAACCTATAAATTCCCTCCCCATATAAGAATTTAAATCAAATCCTCTGGCAGTTCTAAGTACTGGAAAACTCTGTACTTGAGGAGATCGATAAAAGCAGTAACGGAACTTGTGACTGAACGAAGGGGATTCACAACCTAGTTCAAACCAACAGTGTTTGAAAAAAAACCATCTTATGGTAACTGTTCTTGTGGCTGTGGATCCAGGATCAAAAAGACCAACCTATGCAAGCCGGGATACGGAAAAATCAGAAAACCCGATTTACAAGTTTACAGAAGAACAATATAATGCCACCAGTTTTTCCATTTTGCACTACAAAATGCAAAACAATTAAGAAAAACACACAAGCAAGAAATGCAAGTATGAATGAGCTTTAATGAAAATTCTACTATGCTGCGGTCTATGACGTGCACAAAAGCAATGGATGATTGAATGTGCACGGTAAAGAATCCAACGAAGAAGGATCATCTATACTTTTCACCGGTGCATGCTATAATCCGTCAAAGTTTTCAAATTTAGACAAACAATTGGTACTACAAACCAATCTAAATCCCAAAATTTCCATATAACCAAACTCACTTCACAAATTTCAAAAATTCATCCTCAACCAAATCCAAAAAAAAAAAAAAAAAAAAAAAGAAGAAAAAAAAAGAGCAAAAATTGGTAAAAGAAAAAGGAGGGGTTCTGACCTGGCACTTGGCACCTTCCTGGGGACCTCGGGCTCGAGCTCAGTGGGCAAACCCAGAAACCCATTAAACCTATCAAAAGTGACATGCGAAACGTGTCTCACCTCGCTCGGAGAACTGATGTCGATAGAGGACGCCACGTCATCCCTCTCCACACTGCAAGTTACCAGAGACTTCCTCAGAGCCGCCACAAAAATGTCGAGTATGGCGGACTGGTGGTGCTGCTGTTGTTGACCGTTATGCCCATGGAAGTCTCGACCTTTGTTGTTCCCACTGGCTCTAATCGTGGGACTCAGAAATGGGGTAGACATGGGATTTCCTTCAGCCTCCTCCTCGTCTTCAAAATCCAACTCCTCATATTCCAGCCCTTCATCATCTTCTTCTTCTTCTTCTTCTTCTTCTTTGCTGGTGTTGTGGTGGTAGGAGAATGGACTAGGAGGGGGAATGTTGAACTCAGTGAGTCCAACAAGATGGCAAGATTTGGATCGGAAGAGCCGAGCCATTTTGCTTTTGTGAACTATAATATTAAAACACACGAAAGAAGTAACACAGAGAGAGAGAGAGAGAGAGAGAGAGAGAGAGAGAGAGAGAGAGAATAAAAGAAGTGAAATGGGGGTTTGGTTGTTTAGAGAGAAGGTGAGGTGGGTTTGGTTTGGTTGTGACGAAGAAGTGGGGGGAAAAAAGGTTGCTTTGAAGAGAGGGATGAGTGATTATTATTGGGTTAGTGTTGAAATTTGAGGAGGGTGTGATGGTGGTGATGGCGGTGAATGGTGGGGGTGATCGAGACCTTTTTCTCTCTTTCTATTTGTTCGAGTTCTATAGCAAATTCTTATTAGAGAGAGACAGAGCACAAGAAAATGACCACGAGACAACCAGATATGATCATATGAGAGTGAGTGTTTGTCTTGGAAGTTACTCAAGTGAAGTGAAAAATGTATGTACTTAAAAGAATTAGAGTAAAGTATAAAAAAACTACCTTAACTATTGGTGTCACGACACTTTCATATCTTATCTTTTAAAATTGACAATGTCATACATCATCTTACGAATTTGTGCCAATTTCAGACCTCTGTCAGTTTTTCTGTCATTTTTTCTGTTAAATGCTGACGTGGGTAGAGACGGGACCGATTTTTTATTAAAAATTTAATTAAATATTGAAAATTAAAACAAAAACAAAAAAAAACCCATCAACCCGTGTCCCCCCTCTCCAAAAACCCAAATCCCCTTATTTGAGTTTTCTCCCACCCAACCCTCTATCTCCTCTCTTTCTATCGCCTCTCTCTCTTCTCTATCCATGCAACCTACATCCCTAAAATCCCAAAACCTAGAAATCCTTCCCACCCGTCCCCCCCCCAACCTTCCTCTCCGATCCCACCGACAAAAACCCTACCTTTGTCGTTGACTCCAACGATGACAGCCACAACCCCCAATTGCCCCCAAACCCTAACTCTAGCCACAACCTCCACAACAACATTCCCTTCTCCTCCTCGCTCCCGGAGTCTGCCCCTCCGACGATTTGCAAGAGAAAAACAAAAAAATAACAACAACAACAATCCTAATAGAAAAACTCTCCGTTTTTCCCATAAAATTCCGAGATTTTCTAAGAAAATCAGAGGAAGCGTGAGAAACAGAGAGAGAGTTATGATCTGAGAGTGGCTCTCTTTGGTCTGAGTTTCCGATAAAGGGTGTATATAGGTGGGTTGGATGAGGAGGAGAGAGTGGAGGTGAAGTCCATGGCGAGAAGGTGAAGTCCATGGCGAGAAGGCGAAGCCTCTGCACAATTTCAACTTATCATGGTATTTGAAGTGGGGGAACCAAAAGCACCTGTGGTGCCAAAAGGAGAGCTCCGACTAGGGATGGCAATTCTAACCGTTAGACCCGATAATCGCGGATAACCGCCCGAATGGATTGGATTTGGGTATGAAAATTTGGGTATATTTTGGGTATGGGTAAAAACCATGAATATTATTCGGTTATCCTTTTGGATATAGTTATAGGGGTCTCCAATCCGTATCCGTCCCCGAATCCAAACCGAATAATATAATATAATTATGTAATATTAAAATATTAAATAGTGTGTGTATATATATATTTATATATATTCATTATTCACTGAATCCATTACCTTAAAAATATAAAAATTGCATTGTGTGAGTTGCATTTTGTGGGAAAGTTCAAAATTTTTTATATGAATCAAAATATATGATAATTCAATGGTACTTATAGGAGATATCAAATATTAGCCAACATTATTAATGTTTAGCTTTAATTTTTATGCTTTACAAGATCTATTCACTAAATCATTTTACCGTCAATTGGACGAATATATTTTTTTGTATTGATGAAGATGGATATAACCGTTAACCGATGGGGAATCCGTTACCCGGTGGGTATGGTTATGGATAATACCCGATGGTTAATTTGTGGTTATAGATATGGTTAATTTTTGTGGTTATAGGGATGGATATAGTATTTCCGTCCCCAAACCAAACCGTTGCCATCCCTAGCTCCGACGCCAGCAGGAGTGGCAGGGAAGGGTCTAGGGTTAATCGGCGATCGTCGGCTCAGAGGATTGAGAGTTCGCCGGCGGTGATGACTCGGGTGGGAATGGTTTCTGGGTTTGGGGATTTTAGGGATACAGGTTGCAGGGAGAGAGAAGAGAGAGAGACAAGAGAGAAGGTTAGGTGGGGGAGAACTCAGAGAAGGGGATATGGGTTTTTGGGGAGGGGGACACGGGTTGATGGGTTTTTTTTGGTTTATTGTTTTTTTTTTTAATTTTTTAATAAAAATGGGTCTCGTTTCTGGCCACATCAGCATTTAACAGAAAAACTGACGGAGGTTTGACATTGGCACAAATTAGTAAGATGAGGTATGACATTGTCAATTTTAAAAGATGAGGTATGAAAGTATCGTGGCACTAATAATTAAGGTAGTTTTTTGTACTTTACCCAAAGAATTATTTATACAAGTAGTGAAGCAAATGGACGAGAGTAGGATTCTTACTCCTTTTAATCTCTATGAACATACACGGGCCATCACTTTATGTCGAGCTATCCATTTTTTAAAGAATCTCACTCCCTTCATAGTGAATAGTATTATAGTACCAATTAATGTCCGTAGTCTTTTCTATAAAATTATGTTCTTCGTGTATAATCCGACCAAATAAAGCATACACTAACAGAGTTTAGAAAACATTATAGGTCATTAAATATGCTATTTCCTTTTGTTTCCTGTACTGATAAATAGTAAGTTTTGGATATATTAACGATTGACAGATGCTTGCAGATTGTCGTATACCAATTTCATTCTATTATTTTAAAAAAAATTGTGAAACATATTTGTCTTTAATGTTTAAATCGATTAGATTTTCGATTACCTTCGCTTCACTAACATATGAATTGTTGATTGTCCTTTAAATTCGAACTCTTAGACTATGGTACCTTAATTAATCACCTGATTAGCAAAAATGTTGCAATTTTTTTTTTATAAGTGATATTATTAATTTAAGCTATACTAAGGGAATAGGGGAGGGTTTAAACTAGGGACAAAGTGGTTGAAGAGGAAGTCCCTATTCACTAGGACAATCTTCCATAAAGAAGTCGATCTCATTGTAACTTGTTAGACTTTGTGGTACAACTAAAGATCACTACGGTCTTATGATATTCATTTTCATTTATAGTTGTATGTGGAAGGTCTTAAGGTTCAACTTCTGTGATGGCAAGTTTGATGCCAAGTTGTTACGGTTGACACGATTAAAGTTCACTACGGTCTTATGATATTTATTTTCACTTGTATGTGGAAGGTTTTACGTTCAACTCATGTGATGCGAATTTGATACCAAATTATAATGGGTCGCAAATTGTGTGGTTTTAGTCCAAATCTATTAAGATCTTGGACCCTTGATAAGGAGCTTATAACTTAAGTTGTTAAGAACATTAGTTACTACACTCAATAAAAACATCAATAAAATTTGAATTTTGAATCAATGTATCTTAATTACAGAGATTCAAGTGTAGTATAAACAAGTATATAGTATACACAGTGTTAAAGGTTATATCAATCTACTCCCACATGTTGTGGTACACATTTTGAGTTGGACAACTTGGATGTTCCCTCGTCTATTACCTCGTAATCAAATTATTACATAAATAAATATATAATCTCATACATAGTTTGAAAAGTATATATTTCTTCATTAGGAGAGATTCTTTTTAGAACTTCAAAGATTCATCGAAACTCTAAAATTGGGTTATCCACCACTTTTTCAGCCATGTATAGAGAGCCTATTGTGATGCTCTTAGCTCAATCAACTTTCCAAAACAGCTGTTTTTTTTTTTTTTTTTTTTGAAAAAGTGATATTATCTACACTAAAGGGGAAATGGGTGATCGTAGCCGTATAATGGGTTAACAATTATATGATTCAAATTCACCTTTGGCGAGAATCAAACCTAAGACTTCTTACTTACAAGTGAAGAAGAATATCACTAGACCGTAGTACTAAGTGATTCCAAAACAACTTCATAGTTCATTCACTTTAACGTTTGATGTTGGCAATTCAAAAGGTTGGAATTATTTGGCAGGACAATGAAACAAGCCTTGGAATTGAGGCTTTGGATTTAATTAGTAATATGAAATGGGATATCGACTGGTTGTTTTTTCGTATTTGTATTACAGTCCCCACGATGGTCACATGCCCACATGTGATGTTCCATATCTACTACTAATATATTTAGTGGTGTGCGTTAATTAGTATTTACACCGCAATTAAACTAAAACCAGTTTACAGGGAATGATTTGATCATGAGATTCGAACTTATAATCATTTATTTATAAGTATAAAAAAATATTACTAAATCATACTATTAAATAGTTTAAATTTAAATTTAAATTAATATGACCGCAAGATTTTTGGGTTATCTGATAACGTAGTTTATTCTAAATATGTGCATGATTAATAAGCATGTCACAATGATCCCACAGACTCATTCAGTTTTAAAGTGCAAAAAATTAAAGGTAAGTGTCAAAATCATTGCTAAATATATTCTTTTTGTATGGTAAAGGACAGAAGGAAATATTGAAATTAATAAATAAACTAGTAAATTAGGATGAACACCCGGACGACTATCATTTTTATTTATAAAAAAAAAAAACTTCAAATGTTCAACCGAGAAAAGAAAAATACGCTCGCATCTGTCCACTTCTAATTAATTTTTTTTGTTTGTGTTAATTTGAGTTTTTTCTCTAAAGCATTGAGTTTAATATTTATTTATCTTTTCAAAATTGTTATCAACGTCGTACATATGAAGTTGTGGGAAATGAATTCCACACAAGAGTAGAATCACTCTTGTGCCATACAGCTAACAAAGGAAATGAGTTTTTTCTCTAAAAAGATGATTCATTAGGGCACGCTTGCACTCCCTAAGTGGTTGGTTTGAACACTACATTATCCCGCTCATTTAGCCACCAATGATTTACCATGGAAAACTTGATGAGAGGCACCAATTAAAAGTCCTGTTTAGAGATGACTCTTAACAACATCGGTGATCTTGGCTTAGGAATCATTATCCCTTGAAGATCCTGTTGGATCTTGCATTATTAGGCCTTTCTAGATTGATCTCCTTATATTTGAAGGAATCTTAATGAAACACTTCCGGTACTATTCATTTTTATCGAAAACGATATTTTTATCTTGAAAAGTCACTCATGGTACTATGCGCTTACACCTTTATTTTGTCATTTTCATTAAAACTAAAGTTTTTAAAAACTTTTTGTTATTTTTTCTTATATTAATGTTCAATCTATACGAGAATTAAGTGTTAGTAAAATCCTAGGAGTTCCATCAATTAATATGTGTTAAAAATAAAAGCCCAAAGGTATTTTTACCTTAAGGCCCGATCTATAAAGCATACGGGGTGGCCCACTGGCCCTGGTTAGGGGTGACAATAAATACAAAGTAGTATGGGCACGTGAACAAACCCATGCATGTCGTACAAATGCAGGTACTGGCATTACTGTGTTACCGCAGGATATTGATCTAACGGTGGGGCATTTTTTTTTTGGGATGGATTGTCTGTTCTACCATTTTTATACTTTCTTTGTACCCTCTTGTGATGTGTGATCACGGTTAAGCCACGTTAATATTTTATATTAATTTTTATTAAAATAATAAAACAAAAATTAATAGAAATATAAAATATTGACGTGGTTTAACCGTAATCATACAAATAGAAGGGCATGAAGTGAATATGAAAATGAGAGGGTAGACAATCCACCTCTCTTTTGTTTTTCCCCCTTACCAGTCACATGCATTTCCCCTTGCAACTTTGTCAGAGACTCACAGCCTTTGCTCATCATCACAAGGGAAGTGGCGAAATAACAGAAGAGAGAGACTTACATGCAACGAGTTTATCACAACATCATAAATATTGATATGCAAATTTATGGAGACACTAGGTGGATATATTGATATCGATATATGTCACCTTCAACGGAAATTAAGAAAATTTGCAATGTAGTGTGTATATCAGCTCGTCGATATCAGGTAAAGTTTGCATTTCACCCTTCATTTCCATATCGATCATTAATTTTCGGTTATTTCAATGAAAATATCAATAATTTCGTATATATTTTAAATATTGGATAAGACTAGTTTTGAACATTACTAAATCACATAAGTTTTCTGATGTTTAAACACACAAACTCGTTGTTAACAGATTCTCTAATAGACATAAACTCTACTGTTTTATCTTCAACTCACTATTATTAATTAGTGTAAATTTAAATTTGTTAGCGATGTGCTGAATTTTGTACGTTTAAATAGCATTATTCCTTTTGTACGTTTAAATAGCATTATTCCTTACAATCCTATACTTGTGCACATGAACAAAAGCCTTTAAGATGACCTGTCATTTCAAAAAAAGTTTGCAGTGAATGTATGGTAGTAATCAACAGTCCACCAAATGGACGATGCCACAATCATATATACAGACGAGCCTTTATTCAGAGGGATCCCTATAGTTTGGTAAAAATAGGAACTAATCGTGGTGTCCATCATACGTCAAACTATCTAGACTGTCTATTTTTTAAGTCTATAAATTTTCACAAAAAAAATTAATTCAATCTGAAACCATTTACTCATTTGATTGTCACGATGAAATTTTAATATTTCTTAAAACATAATATTCGTCAATTTCTTTAAACTCAATTGGACGCCTTAAAGATTTTCAATTTGGTTAATATTTTGCAACAATGATCTACAAAGTGAAACTTGAAAAATAAATGATTTGGGTCATTAAAGTTCAATATAATGTGAGCACCACAACTAGTTTCCACTTTTACCGAAAAAAGGGAGATCCCTTTGAGTAAAGTACACATATATATATATGTGTGTGTGTGTGTGTGTGAGTGGATGAATATTACAAGTGAGGATTGTTACCATGATTGATCCTAGCCAACGGTCCTACAACTCCATTCAAAGGGAGAATCATATGCTTTCTTTAAAAAGAAATGAGGTGACCGATCGATGAAGCAGCCTATTTTCCTTATGATCTTACGTGTGTTGCAGTGACTATGAGTTCCCTTTGAAGCTACTCCAAGAATCTCATCAGTTACCATCAACTGCAGGCTGGCTCCTGGCTGGCGTAATCGGAAGGTCATGGCTCGTTAGCAATTAGGTGAAGGATAAGATTGACGACATTTGTATGTATTCGATATCAATTAGGTGACACTTTGATAAAATAATGGAAACCCGGTCACATGAAAGGTTTGGGCCAAAGGTACCCCAACTTGCTGGCCTTATTTTTACACAAATCAAGTTTGTCACTAGTCACTCTTCTTAACTTGGGTTTGATGGAAGCTCACGTTTTGAAATCCAAGACCAAGATTATTTTGGGCCCCACTAATGTTTCAAAAACTTTGGACCTAAACCACATACACAAGTGACAAGTGATTGGCATATAAAAAGAGTACAATGAATTTTCTATGGTACACATATAAGTTACGCATTTAAAAATGAGTTGTTAGATCTTGTTGACCAATATGGACATAAGTTACGAAACAAATTTTTTGAACGCAACTCTGATATGATCAAAATTAGGGGTGGGTTTAGAAGAATAAAAAATCGAAAAAAAAAAAAAAACCTCATAAGCGCCTCTCCACGTTAGATTTGAGCATATATTCTTAGTTTAAGAAGCACCCAACAAATAAGAAGGATAGGTTTTTTCAAAAGTTTCTAACTCTTGATCGAACACCGAATCGAAGCCAAAAAGCCGAAAGAAAAAAAACAAACTGAATCAGAAAAACTGAACCAAATTTTAGTGGTTCAGTTTAGATTTCAATGGTTTGAAAACTGAGCCGAATCAAAATCCCCTTAAAACGACGTCGTTTTATGTTTACCATTTAACCCTAAGGTCCATAACCCTCCAAAGTCCAAACTCGGAAAGCTCAGCTGCTCTCACTGATAATTGGTGTTGCATGTACTTCAACATTTACGAATAAAATTGCTCTTACTTACAGAAAAACACCATCTTCAATCCCAAAGATGGGTGAATGTATGCCCGTTGAATTTCAATGAGTATATCCCTTGCCATGATTTTTGTTATGTGAAAACTTTCCTACCAAGTTCGAAATTAAGTTTAGGGCTTTTGCAAGGAGCATATTGGGTTCAATTAGGAAGGTTACTTCATTGGTTATTGAGGAAATATTTTGGAATGCGGCTTCTGACAAGTCAATATATATTGAGTATGCAAGTTATGTGCCTATGTCTGCTTTGGAAGAGCCTCTCTGCTTGTTTGCTTTCGGAATGGATATTGCAATCATTTTTCTTTCCAATTGGGATTATCATTGGATTGATTTATATGAACTTGAATATGTAGAGCTACCTTCCCACTTTTTTACATTTTCTTATTATTAATATACAAATGTAAGCCTTTATTTAGTTGCCTTTTTTCAAAAAAAAAAAAAAAAAAAAAAAAAAAAACCAGTCGAACCCAAAAAAAACGAAAAATAAAAAATAAAAATAAACCGAATAGTAAATTTTGTTACCCATTGAAACCGGACCCACCTCTAATCTGAATAATAATACATATTCATCATTCATACAGAAAGCATACTTAAAGAAAACTCTCTTACAATTAAAATAAAAGTAATAGAGACTAAATTTGTAGACTAAATTAGTAAATCAAATGAGGTGTCACAAATAAAAAATGAGCACGTTTATCAACGATTAAGTAATAATCCAATTACCAACTTTCATGTCATTTAGTTTACAAAATTTAGTCTTCCTAGCATTACTCTTATAAAGAAGGCAAAACTAAAGTCTTAACAAAAATTATATACGCTCTAAATTCGCATAAATATGAACAAAAACATTCACATGCGCTGCCACCGTTGTCCAGATTGAGCTCATCCACCAGCTTACCTAAAGCTCGCAAGATTTGGTCATCAGTCCAAAGTGGAGTCTCAATCCAAATATATGGTTGAGATTTTAGATCCATAAGAACAAAGAGGGATGAAAATTGGCAATGCAAACAGTATAATAAAGATCATACCAGAATCATCCGTCATACCACAGAGATTCAGTTGAAACTCCCACTACCTAAACATGAAGGATGAGTAAACCCCACATACCAGAATCATCCTAACAGCTTCTAATATATTCTTGGGATGCCGGTTTTAATTTTGAACCAACTAATTTCGATAGAGTTCGATCGCCGCTGTTTTTGTTTTTCCGAATTAAGAATAATCGATCTTGCTTTCCACTAATTTACAAGAAGAGATATTTAAAGTTGAATGCAATAAGCTATAAGCATGGCGTTAACCAACCTATAAAAAGGGAGACTCAAGCTTAAATTTGAATCCACTAAATAATTTAAATTTGAAAACTACTTGTATGAGTTGCGATTTCTTCTTTCGGATTTCTAGTCCATCAATCATGGATTATAGATCTCCTTTTATTATTTTATGTTCCAGAGAGGAAATTAAGGATCCATCATTGACTGGTTCTTTTAAACATCTACAAGAGTGTTGGAGAACAATTCAGAAATAAATAAAAAATAACAGAAATAAACAGAACTTGAAATTCTAATATTTTATTAACCAAAAATACTTTATGTGCAGAATGAAATTATACAATAAATACAGAAACTTATATAAGAATATCAATGATACTAACTTGATCACAGAAGGTAGAGGCTAGCGTAAAAGCTATGTCCTTCAAACAGTATTTTCGTCTCACTCTTGTGTTTGCGGTTCTACAACGTCTGCTCGACCAGGATTCAACTACCTAATTCTACAACCCGCACTGGATTCTAGAATTCTAACGAATTTGCTTTGTGTGCTTACTCTCTGGAAATTTTGTACGAAAGAAAAAGAGAAAGAAAAGATGATTTCACTTGGATACTATGATTGCAAATATATAGGCTATTTCACACCCTTTCAAATACTTGTTCAGTGTATTTGAAAGTACACAACTCTTTCTAATAGCTGTGTCTTTTAATCAAAACGTTTTTAATTAATAAATTAATTAAAAAACTTAATCCAAAAAAATAAAATTAATGAATCTAATTAATTAATTTTAATTGTATTTAGGCTATATTATATTCAAGCCTAATCCACACAACCATAAGGCCCAAGCCTTCAATCCATTTCCAAATGGTCCAAGTTCTAATTACTAAGAAGAAGGAATAAACCTATATAAAAGTTAGTGAAAAAATACTGTTGCCCAATGTGGAACAAGAGGGTCTCAAACTCCTACAAAGAGAACTACCTCAACTTCCTCTCATTTATAAATAAACTGGTTTTACTATATGTATTAAGAGGGTTAAAGTTTGAAGAATGACTTGTATGACACGGGTACGCCACTACAATGTCGATGACATTTTGTGCCAATAATATAAAGACATGTGTTAGTTTTTATCTACTCGATTCATTCAAGTTACTCTCTATAGTTTGTGGAGGTCACCTTAACTCACCATGGAGTGAATTTTGTGCAGCTTTTTCTGTTGATAGACCTCTTTTTCCTGCTCTAGCACTTGGCATTCTAATTCTAAATCAACCTCTTTTTCCTGCTCTGCACTCAGCCCCCTATTTTCCAAATTCTGGTCTCAACCTTCTCTCCGAACATACCCACTCCGGATGCCGCACCCAAGACCTTTTTTCAACTCAAGGCTATAGCTCAACCACTCCCTTAAATTTGGTCCTTTTTTCTATTGAAAAGAATATTAATCCTACGTATTCACCTGTTTGCACAGTGAGTAGTTTTACAACATCCACGATATCCCTCTGAAAACCTAATTTTGTGTAAAATTAATTTTTTTTTTTTTCAAAACAGAAAATATTGTGTGTGATTAGATGCCAAAGTAAATACGTAAATGCTTCGTAATTATATATTATATCCATGACATGGTGTTTTAACATGTTCTGATGGATTATCATTTAAAATATTTTGTTCGTTTGACATTATCTATGATTAAGGTGAAGCAAAGTAGAATACGTAATATGCATGTATGAGATAGTTTGAAAATATGCGTGAGAGGTTTGGCATTTAATTTAAAACCGTGACGCAAATTAGTGAATCTTTTTTTTTTAATCTTAATTAGTATACACTACAGCCAGAAGGGTAGGTTTCCTAATTACAACATCTATGCATTAAAGTTAAGATATTAATTATTTGTTAGCTTGTGGTTTTGGTTACGAGTCCTCTTGCGTTTTCATCTCATGGTTTCTATATTCTAATTAATGTCCTCTCATTTGTGTAATGAACAACATTTTAAAACCAATATAATTATTAGGGCACATAATTACTAATTTTATATGCAAACCCTTTGATCAAGTCAAATAATTCTATGCAATAAGAGCATTGTTCACTTAATATCTTCCTTTTTTCTTATCATTCTGGACGGCTGGAGGGAACGGACATTGAACATATTTAAGTGACAGAGTTGGTAAAATATTCATGATTAACTAGTATTATGCTCTGCATGTATTGATATGAAATACAAATGTTCTATTTGGTCAATCACGAAAGAATGTATGGTCACTTAGTTTTAGATCGGAATAAAGAATAAGTATATGCTTTAATGTTTGATTGTCTCAACTCTTGATGTTACACTAAATGATGGGTGATCATGTATTAATTATTGGTCATTAAGTAACCAAAAGAACGAGACATTGATATGAGATGATGCCTATAAGAAATGTTCATCGGCTTCCATATGATAATGAAAAATGATAAAGTGATTCGTTTCAAACTTTGCTTCATTCATTTGTTTTATTAGTAAAAAAAAAATAAGGGGTTTCAACTTCAATTTTTTTTGTTATTGGTCTAATTTTGCCTTTTGTTTTAAAATGATTATTGTTTAATATGCATCAACAACTCTTTCATATAACAATATTTTTCAAGGCTCACGTAGGCGTTAGTTATTTGTTTATATTAAGTATAAGATGATAGGACCCGACCAAATAAATAAAAGTTCGACTTTTCTTTTAGTCAATGAGATTATAGAATTTCATAGGCTCTATTTTTTTCAAATAAAAATAATATTATTAGGGGAGGGGAGTTTGAAACTAATAAATAATTTACATGATGAGGGAGTTTCGAAATCATAACGTATGTGTGGAAATCCGACACCTTATATTCACTAGAAATTTATAAGCTCCAAGAATCATAAGTTGAAGAAGTAATCTATTATATATAAAGAGAACACAAAAGGTGAATAGTATTTTGGTGTCATAATGCTTTACCAAAAATAATTAGACAAAAATGCCCCCAAAACAAAAAACCTTAAAGGCATTCCAAAATAATGTTTCAAATAAGGTAAGGGCATTTTCGTTATTTTAATAGTATTCTTTTTAATAATTAATGATTTTGTGGTTTTTTTTTAGTACCTCACAATAGGCTAGCAATAATGTGATTTAATTTATCTATTTTTAAACACGTTCAAAGTATCTTAAGAGGAGTATAATGCAGGTTATAAATTCGCACGCGGATAATAATGTGATTAAATTAGTTGTTAAATGATTGTTTTTTTTTTTTTTTTTTTTGTAACAAACTATATTATCTATACTAAGGGGAAATGAGGTGGGCTTAGTCTCATAATGGGCTAACAATAATGTGATTCAATTAGTTGTTTATTAAATATTATTCTCTCTATTTTAAACACATAAAACATCTTAAGATACCTGTAATGCCGGTCATAAAAAAAAATTTCGCATACGGATAATAATGTGATTAAATTAGTTGTCAAATGATTTTTTTTTTTAACAAACGATATTATCTACACTAAGGGGAATGTGGTGGCCTTTGCCTCACAATTGGCTAACAATAATGTGATTCAATCAATTGTTTATTAAATATTATTTTCTCTATTCTTAATGTAAATTCTATAGAAACTTATTTTATTATGTAAATTCAACTGCTTTAATTGGTTTATGAGGGGTTTTTTCTAGCATGATCTAAGATCATTTACTTCAAATATTTGACTTTTCTTCTAACATGATTTAAAACGTGTAAGTAGCGCGTAGTATGCCGTGATTCAAAAAATGTCTTCTACACGCGCATAAGTGCATGCATGAAGGCTAGTACAGTATAATGACAATGACACCGATACCATTTTAAAAGTAATTATTCCTGTTGACAACAACTAGTACTTGTGCGTTCTGATGATATGAAACAAATATCTCACATTAAAAGTTTATTAAATCTTATTGATGCTTATAAGAAGATGAGCTGCTTTTTATATTAGTAATTAGTTATAGGGAACTTTAATGAAAAGCTCACAGTACTGTTTACTTTAACTAAAAATCACATTTTTATACTTAAAAGTTAATCCTGATACTATTCACTTTATCCTTTATTTTGTCAATTTCGTTAAAACTCAAAGTTTTCAAGCCTTTTTCATTAGTTTTATCCTTATACGGGACTTATAAAGCAATCTTACTACTATAAACTACACTAAGGGAATGATGGAGGGGGTTTGAACACAATGGATTCGAAGTGAAGACCCAATCATTAGAGCAATCCACTACTTATAATATGTTAAGAGCAAAGTCTAATGGTAGTAATTTAACCCATGCCATAATTGATTCTACTCTAAAATGACAGTTTTGAGCTTTTAAAGTATTTCACAGTAGTTTGAATGACAGATAAGTGTCATTTTAAAGGGCTAGTTTGGTCTCTAGCCCCTAGACCGTGCGCCTTCCATTAGATTGCTAAGGGACCTATAAGTTGAGAAGTTATTCCTCCTTTAAATTTATTTTATTTTCATTAATCTAGGATAATTTTTTTTTGGTCTTATAACAACCTTGACGGTAAGATGAGCCACATAAACAAAATGCTAAAATAGATAAGAATCGTTTTAATCATGCCACATCACTTAGGGCTGGTTTGGTATTATTATTGTGCTTTGAAAAAAAAACTGATTTTGCTGTGCTGTGAGAATAAGCTCATTTTTGCTGCTTCACGTTTTCAGCTTTTCTTCACTCAAAATTGTGAAAATAAGATTTTTTTAAGTATTTACCAAACATATTTTTGAACTCAATTTTTTGTGATACCCACTTTTTATAAAAGAACTTCAGTACCAAATTAGTAAGTAAATTATCTTCAATAATATAGGCAAACGGGTAGCAAACCTTATTTGATGAGCCACGGAAGCAAAATGCTGCTCCAATTGCGTACCCAAAATTTGCCTTCCCTTCCAAAGTAAGCAATATTGCATGCCTGCTGCAACATGAGTAGGCAGATTGGGCCCCACATTGCATTTTATTATAATTATTATATGTGGTCCTTCAATTAGGTTGTATCATTCAGTTTTTTGGTGAACAACAAACAAAGAGGTGATTTTTTTTTATAAATATAATATAGTTTTACCTAATTGGATTGCCTAGTTCATGGGAAAATGAGTAGGTGTAGAACCAAAAATACTCTTGAAATTCTTTGAGCTGACATATAGGCTTTTATACACAAGAGACGAAAATGCTCTTACTAAATTAGCAAGGCCTACATTTATCCCACGCGCAATTGAACCTCTTGAAGACCTAAGCTGATGACTATTATTGCTCTAAACTCTGTTGACCATGGGAAGAAGAAAAGTAAAAAGATATTAAAGATAGAATTAATAACCAAACTCTATCTTTAAAGCTTTCCTTATTAAAGACAAACTCAAATCAAGAAAGGAATTACAATCAAATCCAATGAAGGATATCACAAGATATTCCCTAAATATTATTTCATAAATAATATCTTTGAGATAATATTTTTCTCTATTCAACGGATGACACACTTGGCCTACTGGATGACTACGCATGACTTGGGAAATTTTACACATGTGGCTGACGTATGCTCTATAAATACTTCATTGTACATCAAATAATTGTAAACTTTTGTTACGTAATTAAGCCTTTAACTCTCTTTTTTTTAAAAAAAACTGACTTAGGTATTGGATATCCATTGGTCAAATCTTCCTCCCCACTCCGTGTGTGTGTGACTTTGATCTTTGAACAGAGGTGCATAATTCTTTTGTAGGAACAATTTCGTCTATACTGAAAACGACAAATTTATGCTACCACAAATGACAACATGCCTTATAAGGCAGTATATTATAATTTTTAATACTTTGTTTGCCTCCACCATTGGAGATGTTTTAGACTAGAGCATCTTCAATAATGTAGTAAACAAAATATGCAAAATTGTACTATAATGGTTAAAGTGGAAAATTACAAAAGTATGCACTCCACATAAAATATTTAATTATATAAAAAAACTTGGGGCTCGATTTGCCAATACTTTGTGAGAGTAGATGATGTTAGAGTGGTAAATTTGCCTACCAGTTAACGGAAAAGGATCCTCGTTGGATCTCTTTTATAAGGATAATAAGGATTTCGTGATCGTGATCGTTTATAATACATTATACGGTTAAAAATTATTTCAAAATTTAAATTTTAAAATTAAATATAAATAGTATCTAATAAAAACTGACTGTATGATATACAATGAATGATCACAATTACAATCACGAAATTCCTAAAATCTTTAAGAAAAGGATCGGTGAGAATCCTCTTCGCAAGTTAACTACCCCATTGAAGATGACGTTAGCGTGGTAAGTTTTTAAGCGGGAAGGATTTAGAACCAGAAAAGTCCCATCAACTGCTGCTTCTTTTTTTCTGGTTTTTTTTTTTTGGTCAAAGTTCCATTAACTGCTTAATTACCTATAATTTTTTCAAAAGTTACTGCGTAATTATCTCTACACTTCCACAGGCCACACTTATGTGGTACTTTACTGAAGTAAATAAAATCATGTGGATAAAACGACAACGTTCAACGGTCTGAAAAAGATAACACAGCAGTCATACTTCTGTGGACACACAGGTGATCTTCGCCTATTTCGAAGCTTCGGACCAGGCTGTGCATGTACGTCAGCTCTGACTCACTCCAATGCCCTTTCCAAATATTTTATCCCCTGCTTAGGTCTCCGTGAATGGACAATGTTCCTACCCACGTACCGCCCTGCCACCTGTCAAAATAAGAGCAAGCTTGTAATTCCAAAGCCCTCACCTAGTCAAAGCCCAGCGCGTCCATCGCCTGCCATACACCAATCCGCATTGAAAAATACTTCCCCTTTCCCCAAAAAACCTTTTGTTTGAATTTACAATTACAAAACGGCCAATACAAAAGCAGAGACAAAATCAAAAGGAGTTATACAGAGAACACAGTGTTGATGGTTTTTGTTTGTAATATTGTTCCATATTTTTAATTTTTATCAAATAATTAAAATAAAAAATTATATCAATTGATGAAGCTAAAATAATATAGGTGAAAAAAAAAACACGTAACCCGAATAAAATAACAAAATCATAAGAATTTACTGTAACTATAACTATAATCTAGTATGAATTTAACATCCTGTATGATTAGTTAAGACTCAAATATAAGACTTACTTAGATTTAGTAATTAGTGCATTGAGTGGTCGTGGTCGTGGAGAGGAGATAGTTGGTGGTTTGGAGGTCTGGAGTAGAGGAAACAGTTATTCGAACCTTTTTTTTTTTTTTTGAATAAAAAGGGTGAGGCTCGCACATGGCTTAAGAAGAAGGCTGTTTTTTTTTTTTTTTTTAAATGGTTTGACTCAAAACGACATTTTTGCTTAAACTTAGGTGATACTCAGAGGTCCGCACAACCACTTATATGGACTTCCCAGTGATCCTGTGACCACCTAGGTTTCTTAGTAGATTCGTCCTTGCAGTTGCTATTAATTTCTTGAGTAAGTACACGTACTTCTTCAATAACACTTCTATGAACATTTTAAGTATGCATCAAATTACAATATACAGTAGAATTTAACTATATGATCATTCACTATTAAAAGTAAGACTGGCAAGCACACGTACTTCTTCAATAACACTTCCACGAGCATTTTAAGTAGCGGTGTGCTATCCACACACCCCTTATTAATTTCTGTCTGTATATCTTCTTCAATTCATCAAATCTGACAGTCGAAAACCAAAAAAATGTGAAAGAAGTAAAAAATGGTGTGTGGATATCACATTTCTTTAAATATGCATAAATATACAATATATATTAAGATTTTAATTGTATGATCATTCACTATTAAAATAATCGAAAAGTAGTTATCGAAAATCGAACCAAACATATTGGGAATAAAAAGAAAAAACCAATCCGGAACAAAATATTTAGGTTTATAGAAAATCAGTAATTCCAAAATTATTTCGATTTTGGTTGGGTACGAGAAACTAAAATCTCTTGATCATGCTTCAAACTATAGGAGGATTCAAACATTGATCATCAAAAGCCAACAATTGCTAACAAGAAACAACCAGACCAAAATTAAAGACAAATTGAAATTAAAAACCCTAATTCGATTTAAAACCCCCCAAATTGAAGACACTAAATTTTAAAATCCCTAAATCGAAAAGCCTAATGTGATTTTCAAAAATCCCCAGTCGAAAATTCTAATTCCATTTCAGAATCCCTAAATCAAAGCCCTAATTCAATTTCAAAATCCAAAATAAAAAAAACACGAATTGATTCCGAGTTAGGGTAAATTTCTTACGTTCTACACTGCGAATGATTGTTGAAGGTAGAATGCATAGTGTGTTACCGTCGTTGGATGTGAAATTTATCACCTCAATTTCATGAAGGAACTCAGAAAGAGAGGGAGATTTGGTCCGTTGATTCTTGCTTGTGGTATGGTGTGGTGTGGCTAAAGAAGGAGAGGGAAGTCATTGGATTCGAGAGGGGGGGGGGCACGAAGTCATCGAGTCGAGAAAGAAGAGAAGAACTAAGGTGAGACTAAAAGAGTTCAACGGTTGAGATTAAATCTTATCCCCTACTTAGGTCTCCGTGAATGGACAATGTTCCTACCCACGTACGAGAAAAATTTTCAAGTGCCGGAAACACCATGACACATGGTATTCCCTCACACATTAGGATTTGACATCTTGGATATCCTTCAATTTTATATTTCAATAAATAAATAAAACTAAATCCTAATGGGTGAGGGAACACCATGTGTCATGGTGTTCCCGGCACTTGGAAAAATTTCTCCCCACGTACAGCCCTGCCACCTGTCAAAATAAGAGCAAGCTTGTAATTCCAAAGCCCTCGCCCAGTCAAAGCCCAGCGTGTCCATCGCCTGCCATAGACCAATCCGCATTGAAATATACTTCCCCTTTCCCCAAAAAACCTTTTGTTTGAATTTACAATTACAAAACGGCCAATACAAAAGCAGAGACAAAATCAAAAGGAGTTATACAGAGAACACAGTGTTGATGGTTTTTGTTTGTAATATTGTTCCATATTTTTAATTTTTATCAAATAATCAAAATAAAAAATTATATCAATTGATGAAGCTAAAATAATATAGGTGAAAAAAATAAACACGTAACCTGAATAAAATAACAAAATCATAAGAATTTACTGTAACTATAACTATAATCTAGTATGAATTTAACATCCTGTATGATTAGTTAAGACTTAAATATAAGACTTACTTAAATTTAGTAATTAGTGCATTGAGTGGTCGTGGTCGTGGAGAGGAGATAGTTGGTGGTTTGGAGGTCTGGCGTAGAGGAAACAGTCATTCGAACCTTTTTTTTTTTTTTTTGAATAAAAAGGGTGAGGCTCGCACATGGCTTAAGAAGAAGGCTAGATTTTTTTTTTAAATGGTTTGACTCAAAACGACATTTTTGCTGAAACTTAGGTGATACTCAGAGGTCCGCACAACCACTTATATGGACTTCCCAGTGATCCTGTGACCACCTAGGTTTCTTAATAGATTCGTCCTTGCACTTGCTATTAATTTCTTGATTAAGTACACGTACTTCTTCAATAACACTTCTATGAACATTTTAAGTATGCATCAAATTACAATATACAGTAGAATTTAACTATATGATCATTCACTATTAAAAGTAAGACTGGCAAGCACACGTACTTCTTCAATAACACTTCCACGAGCATTTTAAGTAGGGGTGTGCTATCCACACACCTCTTGTTAATTTCTGTCCGTATATCTTCTTCAATTCATCAAATCTGACAGTCGAAAACCAAAAAAATGTGAAAGAAGTAAAAAAAAGGTGTGTGGATATCACATTTCTTTAAGTATGCATAAATATACAATATATATTAAGATTTTAATTGTATGATCATTCACTATTAAAATAATCGAAAAGTAGTTATCGAAAATCGAACCAAACATATTGGGAATAAAAAGAAAAAACCAATCCGGAACAAAATATTTGGGTTTATAGAAAATCAGTAATTCCAAAATTATTTCGATTTTGGTTGGGTACGAGAAACTAAAATCTCTTGATCATGCTTCAAACTATAGGAGGATTCAAACATTGATCATCAAAAGCCAACAATTGCTAACAAGAAACAACCAGACCAAAATTAAACACAAATTGAAATTAAAACCCCTAATTCGATTTTAAAACCCCCAAATTGAAGACACTAAATTTTAAAATCCCTAAATCGAAAAGCCTAATGTGATTTTCAAAAATCCCCAATCGAAAATTCTAATTCCATTTCAGAATCCCTAAATCAAAGCCCTAATTCAATTTCAAAATCCAAAATAAAAAAAACACGAATTGATTCCGAGTTAGGGTAAATTTCTTACGTTCTACACTGAGAATGATTGTTGAAGGTGGAATGCATAGTGTGTTACAGCCGTTGGATGTGAAATTTATCACCTCAATTTCATGAAGGAACTCAGAAAGAGAGGGAGATTTGGTCCGTTGATTCTTGCTTGTGGTATGGTGTGGTGTGGCTAAAGAAGGAGAGGGAAGTCATTGGATTCGAGGGGGGGGGGCACGAAGTCATCGAGTCGAGAGAGAAGAGAAGAACTAAGGTGAGACTAAAAGAGTTCAACGGTTGAGATTAAATCTTAACAATCCTTGGACCAAAAAAAAAAAATCTCAACAATCCGACGACTATAATAATTTATAACCTATATTATATATTTAAATTTAAACTATATATATATATATATATATATATATATATTCTTAAATTCAGTTTGGTTGGGTATTACCAAACTAATAGGCCTGTGATCTCGATATTTTTATTGAACTTTTGCAAATTTTTTGATTTCGGTTACCAAATGGATTGGTATAAAAGAAAACTAATGAAAAATGTTTGAAAACTTTGAGTTTTAACGAAAAAACAAAATAAAGGATAAAGTGAATAGTATCAGGATTGATTTTTTAATGTAAAACTATGATTTTTTGTTAAAGTTCTATCGTAAAGTGAATAGTACTGAGAGCTTTTCGTTAAAGTTCTATTAGTATAATTGGTTCGATACTTTTTCGAGCTGATTTCGATATGATTCGAGTCAAATTTGTTTTAATGGGGTTTTTTTCTACTCTGATGCATGCACTTTTCTGAAAATAACTTTGACTCTCAACGTGCTTCTAGTAAAAACGCTTACTAAAATGTTTTATGTAGGAAAACAATCCGTCCTACACCATGATTTAGACCATCCATCCTTGTGATTAATCAAATCCAACGACCCAGAATCTGTCAAACATTTGTTTGCTAGGAAGGAGTAGAGCAGTTTATAATACCTCGTCACTTGGCTCATGGTGTCCCAGCAGCACAGCGCCTTACTCATTCTGTCCGAGTCCCTCTCTCTCTCTCTCTCTCTCCCCCTCTTTCTCTCTCTCCCATTCCCCTGACTCAAATTCTCTTTCATTCTCTTGGTTTATCGTTTTCTCGCCGTAGATCTCAAATTTCTCATTTCTCCCATTTTGTCGTCTCTCGCCGGCAGGGGGACGACTCAGATTCCATAGGGGCCGTCAGATGTGCGGACTTTGACTCGGGGCTCGTGATCCGATACACCGCCGGAGACTGAGCTTCGACGATGGGCCAGTGCTACGGCAAAACCATTCCCACCACCGAAAATGACCCCAAGTCCACCACCGTAACTACAATCACTACCTCCGTTCACCAACCTCAAACGACGCCGTCTCAGGCCGGGCAGAACGGGGCCGTCAGCGTAAAAAACACGCCGGCCAGGTCGTCGAACCCTAGCCCGTGGCCGAGCCCTTACCCACACGGTGTATCGGCCAGCCCGTTGCCCGATGGAGTGTCGCCGTCTCCGGCGAGGTCGTCGACTCCGGGTAGGTTTTTCAGGCGGAGGTTCGCGCCTCCTTCTCCGGCGAAGCACATAAAGGCGTCGCTAGCGAAGCGTTTTGGGAAGCCGAAGGAGAGTCCGATTCCGGAGGAGGGTGGGGCGGAGCCGGAGCAGTCGCTGGACAAGAGTTTCGGGTACGGGAAGAATTTCGGAGCTAAGTACGAGCTCGGGAAGGAGGTGGGGCGAGGGCATTTTGGTCATACTTGCTCTGGTAGGGGAAAGAAGGGTGAGCTCAGGGACCAGGCTGTGGCTGTTAAGATAATTTCGAAAGCCAAGGTACAATTGAGCTCTGATATCAATTCTGCATTCCTTTCAATTGCTTGTTTAGTGATTGTTTTTGAAATTCGATTGTGTTTATATCGAAAATGTAGTGAAGCGGGTACTAAAGTTAACACATTTATGTTGAAGTTACGCGATTATTGCCAAACCATTATGGGAAATGTGGAGGGATTGGATGCCATCTCTTATGGGATTCCTGTTTCGGGTTCGTGCATTGGTGGTGGCAAGTGAATTTTAATTAGGGAAGAAAAATTGGATGGGTGTGGATAGAGAAACCACATTTAGGGAAATTGTTATAGTAAAGCAGAATTTATGAACTAGATACGGTGGTTTAGTTCGCGGTATCCCACAATGATGTGGGATGTGCTGCATGAAAATGATGTCTTTAACTCAGGGATCGTTAAATCTTATGTTGCTTCTTGCACTGCACACACGTTGCTATATGTCTGCAGAAGGGAGATGTACGTGTCCTTGTCTCTTCGTTGCGTTAATGCACGATAATTCTCTTTCTGTAATGAATACGTGATTATCTGAGTTCACAAAAGGGGTACACGACAAGTTTGTTGACTTGCCAAAGCTAGGGAAATGCACATTGGTTTGTTCCTCAATGTCATTCACCTAGGTGTTGAATGAAGCGTGGTACATTGTAGGTTTTACATTTGTTATGAGGTAAATTGATTTTACTTTTCAAATTGAATTATTTGTGTTTAACTTGCCTCGGAGCTAGATTTTATTGACCTTTCAGTCAGCCAGATATCTGCTCACATATGTCAAATTTGGTAATTTTAGGACAGCATTATGATCTGTTACGATTTCTTGTCTGAAGTTGTAATTTATAGCTGGAAATGAATCTGGTCTACGATCTGTGTGTGAGTACGTAGCAACTATGATAACTCCTGTGCTCCGATGATTTGGACGTGTGCCATCCTTCCTCATATTCTATTTCCTTTTTCCCTTAGGTCTATAATTTCTGTAGCTGTAATGGCATGAGATATTATAAATAATGACACCCTTTTAAATGCATTGTATTTGTTTCTTACCAAATTCATTTGGCAGATGACGACAGCAATATCAATTGAAGATGTTCGTAGAGAGGTGAAGATATTGAAAGCTCTATCTGGGCATAAGCATCTTGTAAAATTTTATGATGCATGTGAAGACGCCAATAATGTTTACATTGTCATGGAGTATGTATACCTTGTTTTCTGTTCATCCTTTTTATTTTGACAGTCAGTTGCATGCATGATTGTTGAATGACGAAGTATATAAACTTTTCTGATTGAGGCATCATATGCCACGTCTCATGCTCCTTTGGTGTGACATCTGTGGATTTGTGTTCTCTTACCAGATTGTGTGAAGGGGGGGAACTTCTTGACAGAATTTTATCTAGGTAATTTCTTTGCCAGTATTGAAATACTCATTTCATTCCAAAGGTGTATTGTATGTTGACAAACTCACCTTAACTGCAGAGGCGGAAAGTATGCAGAGGAAGATGCAAAACACATAGTGGTGCAAATCTTAAGTGTTGTTTCATTTTGTCATCTTCAAGGCGTTGTGCACCGTGACTTAAAACCAGAGGTTTTGATTATCAACCTATGTGTTTAAGTTAATTATGACTTCTTATCTGTTTCTACCTCCAAACATAGTGCTAAATATTTTTTCTCTTTCCTGTTTAACAGAATTTCCTTTTCGCTTCTAGAAGTGAAGATGCTGATATGAAGCTTATTGATTTTGGTCTTTCTGACTTTATCAGACCAGGTATCTATTGATGATCATCCCTACTCTCTTGTTAGTTGAAGTTGGATATTATCCTTGTTTTAGTAAATATATTAGAGCTGCAGTTAGAGTACCGCTTGGTTTTAGTTATTGTTTTCCTTTTTGAAACGGACAACATTCAATATTCCTGACTATTTGATGTTTCAATTGAATGGAACACCTTACAATGACTTGGCACCTGGGTATGCTTTTGATAAGTTTGATGATTTTTTTCAACTCCAGGTTAATTTGGTTGAAATTGAAGATAAATACACGTTTTTGTATTTGTATCGGGTATGAAATGAATTCTTTCTTAGAAGTGTTCTGTTTTGTATGCCATTTTTTGGATTTGTAGGAAACTTGTTGAATGTTTTCAACAAGTCCAATCTAATTCTGGTAAATCTGTGGATGCGGTAGTATCAAGTCCAGTATAATTCTGTGCAACATATCTTATCTTCTAACCCCTCTTGGAAAAGAAAACAGAGAGCGTTTAGTTGTTCATCATTTTTCCAAGAAAAACTAAATTTGGTCATAGTCACCAAAAAAGAAATCATGTGCGATGAGAACTGTAGTGGAAAACATGCAGTCCTTTTTCAACTAACCAATGTCAATATGAAATGTGTGTTTCCCCTCTTTTGACTGCTAGATCTAATTCTTACTTTCTTTGTACTTATTACATTAAAGGAGGAAACTTTATCTTCATTATTTACCCATTTATGCGTTTATGTGCAGATGAAAGACTTAATGACATTGTTGGAAGTGCATACTATGTTGCGCCTGAAGTCCTCCATAGATCTTATAGCCTTGAGGGAGATATATGGAGCATTGGTGTTATCACCTATATCCTGCTATGTGGAAGCCGACCTTTCTGGGCACGAACCGAATCTGGAATTTTCCGTGCAGTGCTAAGAGCTGATCCGAGCTTCGATGATTTGCCCTGGCCTACTATATCTCTAGAGGCCAAGGACTTCGTAAGAAGACTTTTGAATAAGGACTACCGAAAAAGAATGACTGCTGTCCAAGCCTTATGTAAGCCAAATTTCTTTCTATTGCTGTCTAAAGTACTACCCAGGAGATAAAAAATTGGTGGACAGTTTTAGATGATATGCTTTGCTCTTAATCATGTTTGGGTGGTCTGTGTGTTTCTCTCCCACAATCTAAATAACTTATTGATTTCAGGGTAGCGGGTGGGAGGTTTCTATTTGGTTGCTCCATCATATTTGAACTGCATCCATCTATATTGTGTCATATGCTGAAATACATGTGTTCATTCTCTCAAAAAGTGTGGTTATAGAATCATCCCATACATATCCTGCAATATAACTACAATTATTGTTAGTTTGATACCGAATATTCTTAAGCAAAAGTGACTTTAAATTGAATACTATTTCAATTTGGCATTGTTATTTGATAGTGATGATAAGTGATATTTTCTATTTGTTATTCAAAGCTAATAATGACACATAATTGCAGCTCACCCATGGTTGCGAGATGATAGTCGTCCTCTTCCTTTGGATATATTGATATATAAATTAGTCAAATCATATCTCCATGCTACGCCGTTCAAACGTGCAGCACTTAAGGTATTGTTAGCATTTCCAAATATGACTCTTTCTACCTTCACCCCATTTCTTTTTTCACTATTAGAAATTTTCGATATCACCGAATTATTCATGTTACATATAGCTTGGCCGTGTCTGCTCTTAAATGTCAAAGCTTCATCTCTTGGTTTTACTTGATGATTAAACTGTTTCCTTTTCATTTTGGATCTCAAAGAATGTATTTTCAACTGTATAATATATCATCACCTTCACCCTATGGCATCCTTGAAAATGATGCTTATAAAATGTCAATATTGAGATATCTTTGTTACATGGGAAGATACTTCTATGTAATCAATATCTACTTTTTAAGAAACTTAATTGGCAAAGTGAACAGAAAAATCAACCCTTGTTTTGTTAATTGGTGGAGAAAGAAAATTATTAAATTACTATCTCAGTTTCCACTTTTCGGTTCTGATGTCTAATGGAAGTGAGACGAAAAGGTAAAACCTTTAGCTTTTCTTTTGAACCCTTTACAAAATAGGCAGTGTGATGGTTCATAGAGACATTCTAATTTCATATCAATTTCTCCATTTAGCTAAATCCTAGTAAATTACATAATTTGTTCCTCTTTTTTTCTCTTGTTTCCTGTGTCTAATGCTGTGTGATCAATAATCTGCCATTTCTTTCACTTTTCATGGAGCCCGATATATCCTACATTAAAGATATGTTTCTGTTTTTTCATGACGTGATTGCAGTCTCTTTCCAAAGCTTTGACGGAGGAAGAGCTGATATATCTAAGAGCCCAATTCATGCTTTTGGAACCAGATAAAGATGAGCGCGTCTCTCTTCGTAATTTCAAAATGGTTATCTCCTACTAATTCTTTTAATAGTTTCCAGGCAATGTATATTTTGAAGAGGGGCTTATGGTGAGGAAATTAAACTTTGCAGGCTCTACAGAGAAATTCAACCGAAGCGATGAAAGAGTCAAAGGTTGTTGATATCCTAAATGCGGTAAGGCTTATGTTATATTCTACTCTTGCTTTTGGATTGTGTTAGTTGAAGTTTGCTAGCATGTGCAGGCTACCGTAACTTTAGCTATAATTTATCTGACACTTAAACCTTTTTTATCCCATGGTATTTGAGGTCAGCAATTATCATTTTCTCAATTCCCTGTTAAAATTGATTTCAGATGGAACCGCTTGCTTATAGAACAATGAACTTCGAAGAATTTTGTGCAGCCGCAATCAGTACCCATCAATTGGAGGCCCTTGAAGGGTGGGAGCAGATAGCCTGTACCGCTTTTGAGCATTTTGAACAGGAGGGTAACCGAGTCATATCAATTGAAGAACTGGCAAGAGTATGACCAACTATGCTCCTCTCGTTTTCTCGGAAATCTTGTATCCTTTCCTTTTACAGCAGATTTTTGCTGCATTTCTTATTTTAACTGAAACGGTTTCTGCAGGAATTAAATCTCGGCCCTTCTGCCTACAATATCCTCCGAGATTGGATCAGAAGCGCGGACGGAAAGCTCAATTTCCTTGGATATACAAAATTTTTGCACGGTGTGACGATCCGGAGCTCCAACACCAGACACCATTAGTTTTATTCTTCTCTCTTTTTACCCTCTTTCTTTTTAGCTTTTTGACATATAGTTTCTTATAAGATTCATGGGTTTCGGATGATTTGCGGGAGTTTTAGTTTCTTTTTCTTCGGGCGCGTCGGGGTAAAGAAAAATGTGTATAAAAAAGTGAACATGTTAGTGAATCCGGTTGGGAATTTCGACCCAATTTTTAAAAAGTTGTTGATTTTTCGCCTTTCTGATTCCCTATTTTGCAGTTGATGTGGTTGAGTTTTTGTTGCACATCATCTTCTGCGGATTTTGTAGTTTTTCTCCCCTTTCCGGGCGTGCACTCTGATGGTCCCAGTAGTTTCGATCGATCATGTTCAATTTGATTGCTAAATAATTCAACCAACTTCTCTCTCTAAACAAGTGGGCATCTACCATGCACTACTATATACTCGCGTATAGTATGTGAGGGGTTTTATGTTCGATTTTCTTTAAAAATAAATTTGAACCACATTAATGCAGTTTGCGTATAGTATGTGAGAGGTTTTATGTTCGATTTTCTTTAAAAATAAATTTGAACCACATTAATGCAGTCAACGAAAATCGAACGCAAGTGAGAAATGTAATACGTAATCGAGTAAGTGATTTGATCGAGTGAAAGATGTGAGTGAGTGATTGTGAAATGTATGGAAGTATATATAGGCATGCATATAGAAGAGTTGGAATTTAAGTTAGATAATCACTCTAGATTTAGATGAGACTGATTTGATTTTATCTAAATTAGTCGACCGATGAGGATTAGTATAAAAGTAAATAAACCATCATGCATAGGTGATTAAAAACTCGAAGTGTTTAAACAATAAAACCAATAAGAAACCTTTTTGAATTAGGTTTTTCTAATTTGACAGTAATTATCAATTAAAAGAGAATTAGATCAACAAGACCTCAGTTGATCTAATAGTTTGAATTAATTCACTCTTCTAATTTACTATATACTACTATATACTCGCATATTATATGGCATGTAGTAATTTAGAAAAACCAAAAATGTTCTTTTAATCGTCAAATAATCAAGAAATGCATAATCACTCGTCGATCCTTTTAGATTTGACATCAAAGATTAAGACTAAAACATTGATAAATATATATTTATTCTCTACTTATATCAGGTCTAAAAATAGGCCATCATAAGTTCTTGATCACCCCCAAGAGAACATGACTCGTCCAAATCCGTTTGGTAAAGTCTGAAGATTAATACGAGCTCATTATCTTTTAGGATCGTATGTAAAAAAATCATCGTCCATAGTTGAAATCAAACTCTAGTTTATAAATAGGATTCTTGTTAGAGATTGTTAAATTTTTTTGGTCGAAATTTGAATATTATTAAATACGAATCGAAATGTTTACATCAGACGTCAGAATGTTAAACAACCATTTTAGTTCAAAACCATCCCATAAATGAACAACCCTCACGTGCATGACATAAGATGCCACAAGATACGCAACCTCATTATAGGCACGAGGAGCATATAAAAACTCAACAACACATAATTGTTGCTTAAGAAGATTAATATCCCATCAAATACCATCCAGAATTGCCTCCGATTGCAAACTCCCATGAATCATGTCGGCAAGAACATGTGAATCAGTTTCCACCTGAACAGACTCAAAGCCTCTTTCCACACAAGCCACCAAAGCCAACCTTAGTGCTTCTGCTTCCGTCATAATACTCGACACACAAAGGATTCTACCCACACCTCCAGCACCTTTGAAAATGCCCACAAAATCCCTCGCAACCCACCCAACGCCACCCATACTAGTACGACTACACCATGCACCATCACAATTAACTTTTACTGTTCGAAAAGTTGGCTTTATCAACCCTTGAGTACTCTCCCTTCTACATTGCAGCCCACGGGGTGGCTGCTGCAGTGATTCCCCCTCACACGTCGCTATCTCTTCCCATTGTTGTTGAAGTAATCGCATCGCGACAAGAGGCTCTACCTCAATCTTATCAAACACCTAACTATTGCGACACTTCCAGATCCTCCATAGACCACAAACCACCCACCGCATAAGGTCACTAGGCTCCCCCTCCTTGCCATATTTTGCACACAACCACTTCCAACATTCCAAGAAATCCTCACCCACCACCATGGCCACATCTAATTTCAACGGAGAACCAAACCAGAAAACACGAGCAAATGGGCACCTAAAGAAAATATGTACCTGCGTTTCCACCTCACCTTCGCAGAGCGGGCAACTAGTCTCCAAACAAATCCCCCTACCTTGCAAATTTGTACGTACTGGAAGGAAGTTCCAACACCCCTTCCAAACAAAATGGCATAACGTAGGCGGAACCTTCAACCTCCATATATCCCGCCACACCGAATCCTTGCGGGATATATTAACTCTATGAACTTTTGGCACGTTGGGATTACGCGTCAATTGTATTAATCCCAACAAAATTTTAGGGTTGTCACCTGTCAATTCCCATAACGACACTGTGTATGAGCTTTCAATTGTCAAAGAAAAAAGTATATTAGAGTTGGATAATTATAAATTAAAAGAGAACAGGAATTTGATTTTATCTAATAGAAGCATGTAGTAGACTAGTACTGCACATCAACCACCACGGGGTGATTAAGTGATTGGGAACGAATTTCAGGCCTGCATTTGACGAGGTGAGTTTTGGATTCGATTCCTAACACTGGTGAATCACAAAATGATGGTAAAGGGATGTTGAAATATCATCGGAATCTTCCAGTCTTCCCAACCCGGAAAGGATAGACTGCTATGACAAAGCCATATACTGGTCTCTTTTTTTTTATTTTTTTATTTTTTATTAAAAGACAAGTACTGCACATCTCTATGTTACTATCATTAGATATATATATATATATATATTGACAAGCGTTATATCCCAATACAATTGCAGTAGTTTGATACTATGTACTTCATACTTATTCTAAAATTGCCTTTGGGATACATCTATGTCATGAGCAGCGTTTTGAAAGGCATGCGATTGCACGCCTTGTGGAAAGGCATCACCGAAACGCTCTAGGCGCAGTCATGAAAAGGTGACAATCCTGAAATGCATACGCCACCGTGGTAAAAAAGGCATGCGATTGCGAGGAATGCGTACACATAAGGAAGACGCCCTAAAGACCTAGACGTTGCGTTTGGTTTTAATAAGTGAGATAGCCTAAGGAGAAGTGGGCTTGAGAGAATGCAGCCCAAACCAACACAAAGAGAAAAAGTAGCACAACCCAAAAATTGTAGGAAGGAAGCACACTTAAAACTTTCGTTTAATAGGTCTATCTCAGAAAATTCTTCCGCGCTACATAACATTAAGGGTAAATTACATTTTCATACCTCAGGTTTATGGTCTATTTCAATTCTTTACAATATCTTTAAAACATTTCACTTTCATACCTTAAGTACTATTTTATTTCAAAATAATACATCTGTTACATTTTCCATTCATAGATCCATTAAGTGTTGACGTGATGCATGCCATGTGGCAAAAAAAAAAAATTTTTTGATTTTTTTTTAAAACCTGAATTTTAAAAAATAAATAAAAAAAATAAAAACCGATCCCCGACCCACCCCCTTCTCCCATCCATCATCACCCACCCCAAAATCCCACTCGAGCCACCCCTCTCTCCTATCCCCCATCACCCACCCTAAAAAATCCCACCCGAGATTAGGTGGATCTATCACAAAACCAGTCCAAAAATCATCTCAAACTCAAAATCCCCATCTCAAACTCCCCAAGATGAATCTACCACAAAACCACCCGAAATTAGGTGTGATTCGAGGTCTATGTACAAGGGAGTGTACAAGGGAGGTGGGTCGCAAGGTCACCCAGGGGGTGGGGGAGGGAGGGGAGGTTGGTTGCTAAGTCACGGGCGCGCGCGGGGTGGGGGGTGGGGGCTGGGTGGGTGTTAGGGGACGAACTGGATTACAAATTTTATTTTTATTTTCTTCTTACTCTTCCTCTTGTTGTTGTTGTTGTTGCATGTGGGGAACTAGGGGGGGGGGTGGGGACGAACTGGGTTGCAGTTTGTTTGTTTGTTTTTTTTTATTTTTATTTTTTCTCCCTCTTCACTTCTTCTTCTTGCAGGTGGGGTGGGGGGGAGGGGGATAATGGTTTATTTTATTTTTTTTAGAAAATTCAGGTTTAAAAAAAATAAAATTTTTTTTTTGCCACGTGGCACACATTTGGCAGCCACATCAGCACTTAACGGATCCATGGATGGAAAATGTAACCGATGTATTATTTTGAAATAAAATAGTACTTAAGGTATAAAAGTGAAATGTTTTGAAGATGTAGTAAGGAATTGAAATAGGCCCCAAACCTGAGGTATAAAAATGTAATTTACCCTAACATTAAATGCTACAAGTATGGAATGACTTGAATTGATTGAATTATTGTTTTTATTGTGATCTTGTGAATTCTGTTTTCATCATTAATACAACGAAACCTCACGCTCTCATTTGCTATTTCGAAATACCAATTTTGTTTATGTAGCACAACATACATCTCTTAGAGATGCTATACAATAGCTTTGCTTCGTAAGAAGAATTCTTTGGCACACAATTGATATTAAAACTCGATTGTAACTTGGCTTCGAAAATGATTTTAACAGCCACAAGCTAGTCAATGCTACGGCATGACAATTCCGACGACCGAAAATGAGCTCGATGTACAATTTAATGGAGTGCTAATATTAATTATACAATCCTTTGAACTGCTGTTCTTGTCATTGGGGGGGGGGGCTGTTCTTGTCATGGGGGGGGGGGGTGTTAATATTCGCTTCAAGGACATAATATATTAAATCTAGGATATTATTATCCCTTGTTACATCTTATTAGGGTACGTGTCACGAAATTAATTGAAAAAAGGGTACCGACACAAAACTAAATAGAAAAGTTAAATTGTGGCAGGTACTTACATGCCAGACATGCATATGTAATTATAACATATCATTTCGTGGTTATGAAAAAAGCAGATGCAAGCGTGAAGAGTGCACAAAATAAAAAAATGAAATTACTATAAAAAAATATATTTTAATTTAAGATATCTAAGATTCCACTATCTATTTAAACATGCCCCGAAGAAGAATGCTGGAGACCCTAAACGAATGGGAAAAAAAAAAAAGAGTACTTGTTTGTTTTGAGCTATTTTTTTGTACTCTAAACCTAGCTAGCTAATCTAAGATTAAACTAGAGATGGATCTTAAGCTTTTGTGCGTGCCGGTGAAGGTGAAGGTGAAGCTTTGCTGGAGCAATGATTCTTTAACAAAGCTTGGAAGAAGTAGTTGTGGAACTTGTAGAAAACATAGTTGGCGCAATCGTCGCCCATTTCTACAATGGCCTTGCAGCAATCTTCTTGAATGGCGACTTTGCGAGTCCAGTAAGATACGGAAATCTCATGGTAACAAGTTGCGGAGGCAGTGTGGTAAGCTCCAAGGCACTTTACAAGCTTAGGATCAGGGTTCCACCGTGACTACTATGGGGATGCGGGTGTTTGGGGTGCTGCAGGAGCTGTGGAATCGGAAGCAGCCAAACATTGTGTCAATAATACGCAAAAGAGAAGGAAAAACACAGCAACTCCTCCCTTCACCATCTTTGCTAAATTAGAATCTCAAGTGAGAAATATAAGCGATTTGATCGATCGAGTGAAAGATGCGAGATGGTGTTTGCATGTCAAACCTGTCGAAGTATAAATAGACATATATATAGAAGAGTTCCAATTTAAGTTAGATAATCACCTAAAAGTTAGATGAGAGTGATTCGATTTTATCGAAATTAGTCAGAGAGAAGATGTTATTTTCGGGAAAAATAAAAAATAAAAAATGACCATTCATAGTTGAAACCAAATTCTGGTTTAAATGTAGATCCAAAGTTCGTGTTAAGAGAAGGGTTAAATGCGCATTACAACTCTTACAACTAAAAGAGTTTTAATATTTGTTTGAAGACCAAGAGTGTTAGTCATTACATTTCATATTTCTCTCCTTTTCACTTCCTTTGTTCTTTTATCATATGCTTAGGAAGTTGTTATTAGTTAATATTAAAAGAGGTCATAGCTAGGAATGAATATATACTCTATCAGCTTACTTGAGATACTTCACAATGTCTATCATTGATTAATTTGATGTTATCTATTCTCGCCTAATTTTTCTTCATTTAGCATAATTTGTTTTTTTATGCTATCCATTGAAAATGCCATCTAAATATATGTATATGATCATTTTTTTTTTTTGTCCAACCATAGAATTTCATTAAAGTTAAAGTCAAATACAAATGTTTACATCCTCTGCTATAATTTTGGACATGTATTTAGGGAAAAGCAAACTCCATCTGTGAAATCAGCGAATGAGCCACCCTATTTCATCGCCGAGACACATGAAAACTCAATGAACTCCATTTGAATAGCTACCTGTATCAAATATAATGCTATCAATCATAATATCAGCATCTCCTTCTCACCCTTAAGCATTGAAATTAAATTGCTTGAATAAGATTCTATTATCACCCCATCGCAGCCCTCCTCAACACAAGCTGACAACGCCTCCCTCACTGCCTGCATCTATTGCGTAACCTAATAATCCCTTATAGTTTGACCACAAAAGGGAAAATACTTAATCCAAGGAAGCAACAAAAATTGACATGCTAATCCTCCCTACGGACCCTTCCCATCAAGCGTGCTTATATGTAACATGTCTGTGTTTCTAACTTTATACATCACGTAGAATTCTCAACTACCATACTGTGTATAATTGTGCCAACAACCCTTCATTTTGAGTGTATTTTCTGCTACCCTTTTTTTATTTTATTTTAATTTTGAGTGTATTTTCTGCTACCCTTAATCAAAGAATATTAAGAATTAAGGACCGCATCCAAAGTATCCCTTAGTTAAACAACAAACTCCGTGGGCATCCAGTACAAGAAGAGTAAAACATAAAGCCTGCGTAACAAGGGTAGGACAAGAGTGAAACCAAACATAATCTGAATTGATAAATGACTATAGGTGACAAGAGCATCAGTAACAAACTTCTCTTCTCTCCAATGTGGCGAAATTGAATGCTAACAAAGTGAGAAGTCAGGAGGTGAATATCCTGTGGAATAGTCCTGAGCCTCTAGGGAGTTAACAATAATGCTATTCTTACCATGTTTTTATACCACATTTATATACCACCTTGTAGACAGCCACATCATTTAAATTAATCAGAATTTAATTTAAATTAATCAGAATTTAATTTAAATTAATCAGAATTTAATTTAAATTAAAAATATTTAATAAACCAATAATTAAAAAAAACCTGGAATTAAACGGTGATTGTGGCATACGAGGAGTCTTCTCTTTCCTTTCCCGTTCAATCCTGCTTCTTCTCATGTTTAATTCTTCCATGCCAGTTCTTTCACACCATTTTTTTTCACCCTAGTTATTTTCACGTTAGTGTGGACTAAAATTATTGAAGACTTAGCAATTGACAATTTCTGAAGTGGGGTTCTAGGAACAGATTTCGCATTGGTAAGTTTCTCATCATAGCAATTTACATCATATCCAGATTTTAATTTGCCTGTGAAAATGCGAAAATTAGCTTCATCAATTCTACATTCTTTCTACAAGAAAACTCAACAAATTAAAAACATTTAGCATACATGTGCAAAATGCTATTGTTTTATTCCCTATTCTCCACATATATTGATCTGCAAAAATGAGAGTGGAGATTGAAATTAAACTGAAAGCAAAACGGTATCTAGGTGCTTGTAACCATCATTTAGTACTTGTTTACCACTTGATTATCCATATAATCAGTAATACAACAAAATTGAGTTTGGAGTGGTTGTAGTCCCAGACAGTGATGAAGTTGTCATCGGAGGTCTTTAGGGCCTCCAAGGCATCGGCGACGGTGGTGGTGGTGTGAGTAGTGTGAAGTGGGTACAAACACTACTAGGAATAACATCTTGGGCGATGAAGGGGAAACTGTCGCGCAAAGAGAAAAACCGTCACCAGAAACATTGGGCGGCGAAGACTTCGTCGCGCAAAGCTCATGACGTCAGGCATTGCGCAATGGAGGTAATGTCTTTGTCGAGCGAAATGAATATTGTGCGACGGAAGTCGTGGTCATTGGGCTACTGAGCGACGAAATTGGGTTTCAACCCCCAAACTCTTGCACGACAGTAACACAGGTTGGACCCTCAAAGTCTTGCGAGACGGATGTTGAATTTTGACCCACAAACTTTTGCGAGACGAATATAGAGGCCGTCGCAGTGAAATTTTAAAATTAGTTTTTTTTAAATAATTTATTATTTATTTGTAAATTAGTTTTTTAAATAATTTATTATTATTTTTTTTTTCGTTTATGTAAAAGTGAATTTAATGAAAATAAAAATAGAAAATGTAAAGAAAAATATTGAATTGAAAAATTATTGTAAATGTATATACAATGGAAAAAAAGTATTTTTAAATTCTAAAACAAATTAAAACAACACTAAAAAAAGAAGTCATCGACATCACAATCGTCGGCTGGTGGTGTTGCTGTTGTGTTAGGGGGTTGGGAGGTCGTGGCTGCTGCGACGGGGGGTTGAGAGGGCGTAGCTGCTGCTGGGGGGGGGGGGGGCTGGGAGGTCGTTTCTAGAGGTAGTTCAACGTCGGAGAATTGAATGCCAGAGATCTGAAGTGCAAGACGTATTTGGTTCATGAAATTGTTTTGGGCCACAATCTGAGACTGTTGGGCTGCAATCTGTTCATTCAAGCCCACCATTTCATATGTCAGCGTATCGACCCATTCAATTCTCTGCCTGGAGGATGAGGCAGACGAGTCCCGAAGGCTGGCTTTCTTAAGCCTCCAGTGAACATTCCCACATCGACGACCGAGGGTCTAATCAAGTGTGTCGGTCATGATCTGAAAAAGAGCAACCTCAGGGGGAAACACCTCATCGATCGAGGTCTCTAGGGGAAGTTGGGAAACCACCTCCTCGTGAATTGTTTGGCCCTTCTCCACCATGGTGGACTAGAAAAATGAAAAAAACAAATTAATTTGAATATAAATGTAATTAATACTAATACAAATTGAACATTATAAATGTGAAAGAACTTACATGAAGCTGCTCCATCAGCTCATCCCCGGGCCGAACGTACACCTCCTTGAACATGTCAATTTCAGGAAACTTTGACCCCCCTGAAATTTTTTAAAAAGTGTTAACATAGATTGTCAATTGTGTAATAAAGAGTAAAAAGATTGAAAACTTAAAATAAATATATAGTTACCTTACGTCGTACCTCCAACCTATAAGAGAAGCGTCGTGACCCAGATCGGTGAAGAAGTTTTTTCTTCGACCGATTGATCGAGTTTGCCTTCACTTTTTTATGTTCACTTAAAAAAAAAAAACGTATTAGTTTAGATATTTATAACAAATGAATGAAAAAAAATGAAATGTTTATTTTAAATTGTAAATTTTTTTATTAATATATTATTGAAATATAAATTATACGTACCAAGTATTTCTCATCTTGAAAATGGCCGCAGAGCCACATCCCGATGGTCCAGCAACTTCATAGGGCACCCAACTTCTAGAGCGACCTCCAGACCCTCATATAGCTCATAATGCTTGTGGAGGTCGCTCTTCCATTGAGTGAACCTACTGGAGTAAAGGTCGTTGAGGTACTCCATTTGGTTGGAATCGAGGTTGGAGAGCTCATAGTGATGCTGCAAAACTCAACAAATAAATAGTAGTTAAAATTTATAATCTTTGTATACTTTAATAAAAAATGTAGTATTTGAGGTTGAAAATACTTACCGATAATTCATAAAGCACGGCGTCATTGGTCTCTTGTGGCACAACTCTCCATTACTCCCACCTGAGGGGGCAATGGCTCCTGATAACACAACCAACGTCCGTGGCCAATACACTATGCTGCTCCTTTGTTGTAGCCGCACGATGTCAAGGATCCCACGTAATGGTGATCTTCTGGGTCGTGGTGTGAGTGGTATGAGAAGTCTTTTGTAGTCTACAAGGGCCCCTGGTTTTTTTTTACCTACCAAATAAACAAAGTAAACATTAGACGATTTCTATTTGCTACCGAAAATTTGACAGAACCTCCCCTAAAACTATAACATTTCCTAAAACCTGCACACAATATAACAACATAAACAACACATCCACCCAACAATTCAAACAGTTTATACCAACGGGGGACGTTAAAACAAAATTTACAACTTGTTGATATGAGTTCTCAGTGTTACTTAACAATCGTTAATATAGGTCAAAATCATAATTCAAAATAACTAGCTAGCATGCATGGTATTCTCTGCATAAATGAAAAGATCACTTAGATTTGCATCAAATATTTTTAACGTTGTTGCTCAATTATTAGAGAGGATAAGATTCCTTAATTATATTATGGTTCACATTTTAATTACACAAGTTAAGTTCACATTCTATACTTGAAGGGAAATGGTGGGATTTTGAATATCCATCTTTTAAGTGGAAGTTTGATTATCTGCAACTAATAATGCAGTAAATTAGCACATTATGCCTCTAGTTGCTAAGAGCAAAATTGTCACACCCCAAAACTCGAGGTGTGAGATTAAGAGAAAAAAATAGAATAAAAAGGTTGTTTAAGGGTGTAAAACAAATATTAGCTTAAGATTATGTCAATGAAGATTTAAACTCAACAATTACATTACACCAAACTATAAAGGTAACTCAAAGAAATAAAGTTAAAGACTTATTGTGGTAATAAAAACTGCAGAAACGACATGTACCGTAAAATTCACCGAAAATAATTCGTTTAACCAAAAAGTATGAAAATTTTCAAATTCAAAGTAGACACCTACAACAAAGTTGTGTTAAAATTTCAAGGATTTTTTACTTCGGAAAGTATAGGAAAATTTAAATCTAAAACAGGCATGCTGCTATTTTTCTTAAAAAAAAAAAAAAAAAATTCAGCAGTATCAAGTCACTTTAGAAATAAAGCTGATTAATGATAAGGGAATTCCATGGAATTTAATAATTTCCCTTAATGTTTCAGTGAACAGAAGTATACTACAGCAGCTAATAGATGCTTCCTTTTATATCACATTTGGTTTTTTAGGGAGGTGTACTTAGATCTTATGAATCATACAAGTTTCTTCAAAAAGCAAGAATTGTATTTAATTATGATGCTCTTTGAAAATAAACGATTATTGTGCTTGAAGTACTTCATCAACTGGTGTATACAGTCAAGGATATATAATCATTTTAAATGAGCAGCTCCATAATTATATGTTCCTTAGTCTTTTGGGTTAAATATGTTTGCATATAAGCTATCTAGACTAATATACACCAGAAGATGAGGAGAAGGCAGGAGGGAGGGAAGGAGCAAGCTTACCAATTCGGGATGCCTCTCCATGGACAGAGGAAGTGTCACCAGACGGCTGTGCCTCCTCAGAAGTCCGGGGCCTTCAATGAGTCCGTCGGGCGCTTAGGACACTATGCGTCACCGAAGAAGTCGATGACGCAACAGTCGTAGACATCGTTGGCCCCAATGGCGCGACCGGAAGGACACCCATCGTGTCCAAATCAAGTGTGGAGGTGTCAGCAACATTACCTCCTTGAGAAGGTGTCTCACTGCCCCTACTAGCTGACCGCCGGTTTGATATTAAGTTCGACATCTACAAAAACAATCATGAATCTGTTTAGATAATCAAATTATTATATGCATTTCATTTCACATATATAAGGTGAATGAAAACATGAGCTCTGAATAAAATTGAGTATGGCAAGGAACATTTTTTTCATGAAAACAAACAAACAAATTTACCCATCTACAATAATCTTCAAATGCATGCCATTACAAAGTTAAAGCCAAAATATTATCAAATCAATAATCTTCAAACACTTTTGGGCATACAACAATTTTATGCACTGAAGAAGATCACTTATAGATGCAATGAAGAATATTCTCACCACTATTTATACTAGATATGTGTTACTTAAGTGTTCATTCTGTTTACTTTTGCAGCACATCAGAACTGGTGACAGATGCAGATTTGAAGTTTCTGATTGATAGCTTGGTGGAGAAGATAGGCGAAAATGTGAAATGGGAAAATGTCATAGACAAAAGAAATGATATTCTATCTTACTATGCTAAGTGTTGCAAGCCTAAGGTCATTCATCTTGTCTTAGTCTTTGAATTGATTATGATATTCTCTAACCCAAAGTTACCAGTGGCATTTACTCTTGTTCTAGAATCCGTTGGTCACATGAAATACTTGATTCCTTGTTTAACTCTACTGGTTTTAGCAAATAAAGGCTATGGAATTGAGTTTATGTATCTTTTCTCTTACATTCAGGATGGTCCTTTGACATACTTGAGTGTGACACTATTTGAGAATTGCTCTCTTGAGAAGCTGAGAGACTTCTACTTGGACAATGATTACATAAAGCAATGGGACAAGATGCTGATTCAACATGAGCAGTTACAGATGGATAAAAACAATGGCGTTGAAGTTGGTCGGACAATACAAAGGTTTCCACTGTTGACAGCTAGAGAATATGTATTAGGTTGGAGATTGTGGGAGGGGGAAGATAAAACCTTTTATTGTTTTATCAAGGTAACTACTACCTGAAAATTATTCATACGTAAATTACATTTAGTCAACTTTAACAGGTCCTTGCTAAATATGACTAGAAAATGACAAACAGAGATTGACATTGTGAGGAAGTGAGTAAGAGCTTTGTTCATGTGAGGAAGACAATGACAAATAGTCAGTGACAGTGTCATTGTGAGGAAGACAGTAACAAACAGACCAGCTAATATAATGCAATTGGGAATGTCCTAATCATACTTTAGCACTACTCATATTCTCAGTGTATCATTCATGTTTTTCTACATTGTGCAATATCACTATAAGATTAGTATTTAATATCATTGATCATGCAACTAATATTTATTTTGTATATGTATATATTAAGCAATACTTATAACACACACACACACACACACACACACACACACACATATATATATATATATGTTAAGCAATACTTACACACACACACACACACACACACATATATATATATATATATGTTAAGCAATACTTACACACACACACACACACACACATATGTATATGTTAAGCAATAATTACATCTAAAGTGGTATTGTAGAGGTTATCATCTATGAACTAAACTACTTTCTTTTCCCTTCTTAGCTAAACAATTCAAATCTGCCTCATTTATGCTTTTACACAGGGTTAATGTTTCGTGAAAACATTACTAGTATATATACAACGAATGGTAAGAATAATTTGAACTGTTAGGAAATTCCCTCGACTCCTATCAACTATAATGGGGAATTAAACACAACCAAATTCAGTTTTCGCAAGACACTGACAACACATGGCTATATATAGTACGATTCAGCAATCCAACAAAAAAAAAAAAGCATTATTAGTTGTAAGCTTTTTATAAAAAAAAAAAATTCAAAACATTCACCAATCGAACATAGGGCTATATCAACAATGATTGGACATCTAAATTCCCTTCCCTACTAATTTCTCATAATTCAAAACCCCCCAACTTGTAAATCTGTAATTCGAACCCTAATTCAAAAACCCTACACTGTGAGCAACTACAATTCCCAATTCCAACCCTAAATCCCTAACCCAAGATTCGTAATTCCAACCCTAAATCCCTAACCCAGGCTTCCCAATTCCAACCCCAAATCCCTAAATGTTGTAACTAAAACAATTGAAGATTAAAATTCAGAAAATTACACTTATAAATAATTGAATTAAGGAGATGAATTAAGGGAGATTGGGTCCTTACCTAGTAAAGTTGTGTGTGGTGTGGCGTCGGAGTGCTGTGGTTTCGAACCAGAGAGTGACAGAAAGACAGAGAAACCGAGGGAATGCGAGAGAAGGAGAGAGGGGGACACTGACATTGAGTCTGAGATAGAATGAGAAGGTTGATTGAATGGACAGAGAGAGATGAGCTTGGGTCTGATAGGAGTTCAAATTACAAACGAGAGAGAGAGGGGCGCTTGGGTCTGAGACAAATATTTGCGCGAAATGAATTAAAGATGTCGACTTACAAAGGTGCCCAATTTTAGGAAAAAAATCAAAATTTTAAATGTTTGCGCGACAAAGATGTTTTAATATTCATTGCGCAACAAGTGTTTTATTTTTTTTTTAAATGAATTTTTTAATATTTGCGCCCAATTTTGAGAGAATCGGACATAATCGATTGAGTGTCTGAGAGGGAGATAGAGAGTTAAGGCACGGAATTAAAAACGCACCCACCTTTGGGAAAAAAATCAATGCGATGGAGATGTTTAAACTTTCGTTGCGCAACCAATTTAAAAAAATTAATTTTTTTTATTTGCACGAAAAATATTTATACAATGTCGTCGCGTATAACTGTAAATTTTAGTTATTTTTTGGTTTAAATAAATAAATATTTTTTTAATTTCATTTTGTTACAAATTTTAAAGGAAACTTTTGTTTGTATACAACATTTTTAAATACCATTCAATACATTTAATTAATATACATCACAATTTTTCATTAATTCTCATCTGAACTAGAATAAAGATCATCACTATCGTTGGATTTAGACTCCCATTCCTCATCATCTATAGGCACATCAATATCTTCGTTCACGCACTCGGGTGCATTGTAACACGGTAGATCCCCGAGGTCAATCGTAATGGAATCAATAGGTATTTCGATTTCAGGACCTCCAGCTACCTGATACGGTTCTTGTACAATAGTCATATTCCACAGTGTATTTGCACCAAGTGCTGTTGAAGCCTCCAATTGTTGGTCAGCAATGTCACCTAATCGTCATCGGCAGCATGATCTTGGTCCTTAATATCATACACCCCTCTGTGCTCAATCTTCTGAACTACTTTCCATCCCCTCCTGGCCTTAGGGTCATTTAGAAAATTTGTTTAGCCATCATTGCCAAAATGTAAGGGTCGTCCTTATACCAACATCTGTTAGTGTTGATTGATAGCAAACCATCGTCTCGTTTGACACCTCCAACTCGACGTGGGTTTGTATCAAATGAGCGACACTTAAAGAGGATAACTTGACACTGCTCTTTGTAAATCAATTGCACAACACTTGTCAGTTTTCAATAGAAATCAATGTCTGCAATGTCGCCCGCACCCGGTACATGTACCCCACTATTTTGCATACAAAGTTTTTCATCGTGCTCAATTGCCAAAAACTTGATGCCATTTACATGACAACCGGAGTACAATTATGCGCTTACTGGCCCAATCACCATGCTGTACAATTCTTCATTGTAAGCGGGCAAATTAATTTCCTTCAATTTCTTCACCTAAATAAAAGAGCAAAAGATGTCGTGTTAGTTTAACATTTACAATTATGTAAAAAACCCAAACACGAACATACATTTTCATGAAACCATTGAGGAAACAATTAACGATGCTTTTTGGCATATAAATGTTAAGAATGTTCTTGCTTCATCAACTCTTCATGCTCATCTAGTACGTAATTGTCTCATCACAATTGTTAAGTACAAACCAATGCGCTACCTCCATGTCCTTTTTGTCAAACGCCTCCCCTCTGATTGGTTCGCCAAATGGTCGTGCAATTTGGGAAAAAAACATAATTTTTTTCACTTCTCACACCACCGTCAGTATTGTGTTGTTGTCGGTTGAACGTAGTCTCAACGTCTTATAGGGACATTGCACAAAATGTAAGGGACTTAAAACCATCCCATGCCTCCACGATTGATCCTTCAGGTTTTGCCTTGTTTCGTACACTCTTTTTTAATTCACCCAGTAGTCTGCATCAATAAACAAATTATCGTATAAAATTAGTGTAATTATACATATATCACGAACTAAAGTATTTATGGCGATTATATACCTTTCAATTGGATACATCCATCGATAGTTGACGGGTCCAACTACAAGTGCCTCAACTAGTAAGTGAATCATCACGTGGATCATGCTTGTGAAGAAAGCTGGAGGAATTATTTGTTCAAACTTGCATAGCACTTCAATAATATCGTCACACAACTATTTAACATCGGACTTCCACAAAGTTTTTGCAGTTAATTGAGAAAAATATCTCGCCAACAACATAATCGGCTTTACCACATCTTCAGGTAAGAGGTGTCGAATTCCCATTGGTAGTAGGAGTTGAAGTATGACATGACAATCATGACTCTTGAGGGCGAGAAATTTGCCTTCATCCACGTTTGTGCAATGGCTGATGTTTGAAGCATACCTTTCTGGAAACTTTACAGAAGATAGAAACTGCAAAAACTCTTTCCTCTTTTCCAGTTTCACTGAAAACGAAGCGAGCTTCTTTCTAGCTATGTCTCTATCCCTCACCATCCGTAAACTTGGCCTAATGCCCATTTTTTCCAGATTGATATGAGCTTTTATCGTGTCCTTTGTTTTTCCCTCGATGTCCAATATAGTTCTGACCAGTATATCAAACACATTTTTCTCAACATGCATTACATCGATGTTGTGTCTCAATTTTAATTTGGACCAGTATGAGAGCTCAAACAACCTTATCTTGTGTGTCCAGTTTAGATGTGTGTCTGGTCTTATCTTATTTACGAACTTGCCCAATGGAGCAAGATCCAACCGATTCACCTGAGCTAAAATTTCATCGCCGGACCATTCTCTTGGTCTTGGTCGAAGCTTTGTGCCCTTGAAGAAGGCTGTCTCATTTTGACACCACTTATGGTCCCACAACAACCACCTATGATGCCCTAGGTAACAAACTTTTCCCGCGTGCTAACTACACGTCGTGTCCTCTTTGTAAATTGGGCATATGTAGTAGCCCTTAGTGCTCTACCCAGACATCATAGCGTACGCAGGAAAATCATTTATAGTCCACATCACGGCTGCTCTCAAAGTGAACATCTTCTCGGTAGATTTATCGTACGTGGGAACACCGTTTTCTCATAATTCTTTTAGTTCATTGATCAACAGTTGTAAATACACATCAATACAAGTGCCTAGATCTTCGGTTATTAACAACATCATCATCATAAATTCTTTTTTCATACATTTCCAAGGTGGCAAATTATATGGAATTTCAAAGATTGGCCAAGTGCTGTGGTACTGGTTTAGAACCCCGAACGAATTAAACCTGTCCGTCGCAAGTCCTAATCTAACTTTTCGGGGCTCACGTGCAAATTTGGGGTACAGCCGATCAAACTCTTTCCAGGCCTCTCCATCTGCAGGATGTCTCATAACATAGTCATCCACCCATTTGTCCTTATGCCACCTCATATTGCTTGCAGTGTGCGTTGACATATACAATCACTGCAACATGGGCTTTAATGGGAGATAACACATAACTTTTTGTGGAATCTTCGTTCTTCTATTCTAAGATGTCATTTTAAACCACGACTCATTACCTACAGGACATTTATCCAACGATTTATTCTCTTTGTAGAACAAAATGCAATTATTTTTACACGTGTGAATTTTTTCATATCCCAATCCAAGACCACTCATCACCTTCTTTGCACTTTTATAATCTTTAGGAAGGCAATTGTCATTTGGAAGCATCATCTTGAAAACCCCCAAAAAGTAATCAAAACACCGGTTCGACATACGAAACTTCATTTTTTCATGCATCAACTCAACAATGGCCATGAGCATAAAAAATCCTTCACAACCAGGGAATAATTCTTGCTTAGCACTTTTTAATAGTTTTTCGTATTTTTCGAATACTTCACTGTCCATGGTGGGAGGGACGCCATCTTCTTCTTCCATATTCATATTCGAACTAGCGGTTGAAAAAATATCATTGATAATGTCCATAATTTGATTATTTGGATTCACAACAGAGTTAATTGTATCCACTGTTCGGGTAGTGTCGGAGGATGAAGCATATTGTATTTGTTCTCCATGATGATTCCATGTAGTATAGGCTTCCATCATCCTATTTCTCACTAAATGGTATCGAACAGTTTCAAAATATTCAATCGTTAAGTTGTTACACTTTCTACAAGGACACCGAATTTGAGTTGAGCCGCGGCTGTTTGCAATTGCAAAATCGATGAATTGATTTATTACATCCAAATATTCATCAACACATCTGTTAGGATTATGTATCCACTGTTTGTCCATTTCACCTGCAAACAAAAAAAAAATTACAAGGGTTACAACAACTTCAATATGACATGCCACCTTATGCCTCCAGTATGGGTCCTATCTCATTCGAGAATGCACAGTTACGTGCTATAATTTATGGTTTCAACTCATTAGAGTTCGAGCGTGGGAAAAATTTAGCAGCATTTCCCTGCAGTTCTTCAAGTGCACGAGATAGATACAAAAAACTACGAAGCACTTGAAGAACGCAAAGAGATGTTACCACATTTCCCACGCTCAAACTCTAATGCGTGAACCGCAAACTACAACATGTGAATGTGCAATCTCAAACTGCCCAAAAATTTGGGACAATTCAAGAATTCATTGGATCGTAGTCATCCTTTCGCATCCATTCGCGAAATCCAATAAATTCTCAAACGAGAAACTAAGCTTATATGAACATTGCAAACCATTTTTTGTACATCCACACAAAAATGGTTGCATACAGATACATAAACTCACAACACCTATAAACTACATACAACAATATTTAAATGAATGGAAATTAATTAGATAACTTAGTTAAGAAAAATGATACCTCAAATTGTTGGAAATTGTACCACGGGAAGGCAGTTGTTGCAATTGTTTTGCAGCTTCTGCTTTCCAGCAATCTGGTTAAGTTTAGTAAAGTAAACAACTTTTGCGTGATGCAACCATTGTCACGTAAAACCTTGGGCTTCAACATTTTTGGCACCATTCGACTACGATTTCCCGGGATTTTTTAACCCATTGCACGACGAATAATTGTTCGTTGGGCTTTTTTTTTTTTTTGGGACATTGATGTGGCCTTCAACTTTTTGCACGCCTTTGACTTTCCCAGGTTTTTTAAACCCATTGCTTCGTCGTGTGAGTATTTTTTTTTTTTTTTTTTTGTTTGTTGTTGTTGTTGTTGTTGTTTTTTTGGGGGATATTGACAACATTTTTCCATTAACTCTTCAAAAATTTTCAAACCACATACATATTTAATAAATAATTCCATTTGTGCATATTTAATTAATATACTTACTTATTAATAAAAAAAATTTCATACTAAAAAAACTTAAAATTCATATTTAATCAAAAGATTTTATACTAAAAAACTTAAAATTCATATTTAATAAAAAAAAATTCATACTAAACAAACTTAAAATTCATATTTCATTCATAATAAACATCAAGTACATATTTAATAAAAAATTTCATACTAAAAAAACTTAAAATTAATATATAATTATTAAATAAGCAATAATATTAAAATAAGAAATCTTATTCTACTCATCCACCGGTACTTCTTGTTCTTGCTGTAGTGTTGCATCGCGTTCATTATCAAAGTTCCACTCCTAGAATCCCGACTTGAACACGTTGTTGATAACCTTCATCAGATTTGGATCACTTTTGCCAATGTCCCAATTGGACTGTCAGGCAAAAACTAATAAATTAAAATCTAACTATTATATTATGTTTAACAAACATAGTTATTATTTAACTAATAAAATTAGCACATACAACTAACTCATCAATCATGTGCATCTTCAGCTCCTCGGGGATGGCTCTCTAAGACTCCCAATCTGCAGCACATTTGGTACGCACCATTGCTCCCACGTCGGAGGAAAAGCTGGCGCACTTATTTGACTTCACAACCCCTATTATTTCGTCCCCAATGATTCGGTAACGGCTTCTTCCATACGGCGGATCCAGGATTTCAAGATCGGAGGGCTCCAAGATAAAAGTTCAAAAAAAATATATTAGACTAGTTTGGTTCCATAGTACTATTTTTTATGGAATTTGGTTCATTGAATAATCAAAATTAATCAACCACATCAAGTGGCCAAGTGGTAAGGGTGCGGATTTCGACTCTTAAAATACAAAAAACAGGGAGGTTCTGGGTTCGAGGCTCCAAGCTAGTGAATCTGCTTGATTGTGGCCATGAGAAAGCTAAAATGCCTCTGTGAGTCTTCTAGGCCCCTAGAAGGGGTCGATAACTGTGGCTTACCACTAGTTGTCCCGCTTTAAAAAATAATAATAATAATAATAATAATAATAATAATCAAGATTAATCTCAAAGGTAATAAAACCAATAAATTCTCCTCGGCAACATAACACATCAATTAATGACTTTACAAAGATGAAATTTGTTAATGTAACATATATATTACAATTGGGAGTTGAGACTAGAGTCTAGGATTAAAAAACTTAAATGAATTTGGCATAAATAAAATTAGGCAGCTAGAGGTGGTGGAATGGCAAATGGTGTTGGGGGATGGGATAACTTGAGTTTAAAGTTGAGAGGTTGCGACGATTTGGAGGATTAAAACAAAAATTAGAAACCTTTTCTTCTTCTTTGTAAGCACTGCTGCATGCACATCCATGGAGACAACAAGCCTCTCTGCTGCACCTGCCCAAATTGTTGGAGGGTCCCGAAGGTCAATCACAAGTGTTTCTTCGGGCTTTCGAAGGGTCCCGAGACCTCCCGGGTCCCTATATCGATCCGTCAATGTTCCCATATGTGTGTCGGACCCGTACCACAACTCTTTTCTTCTTGTCAATCAACAAAAAATAATTTCATAATACTAAAGCTAAATAAAAACTTTACACAAAATGCAAAAAGTTCAACGCAAACCTTATCCAGAACCTTCTCCATCTATTGCCATTGATGAACGTGCATCTTTGTCGGCCATCGTACCAACACTCAAAGAACGAACTGATTATAATCGTCAGAATTGCAAAGCGTTTTCGAAACGAATTGTGAAGAATAAGGACAGCAGAAACGCATATTTAAAGGAAGGTTAGGGACTTTGCGCAACGAACAATTTGTCGCGCAAACACATGCAGTAAATACGGTATTTATTTCTCTGATTCAGATGAACCAAATACATTGACCTATAATTGATTGCCCTTGCGCAACGAAATCTTTGTCGCGCAAGAGTTTGCTTAGCGATAGATTTGTCACGCAAAGGTTTTAGCGACGAACTTATTGTAATTATAAAGTTTACGTAAACATAGATATCTATGTTTACATAAACTTTATAATTACCAACTAATTTTCAGTTTATAATATGTATTCTAAAAATAATTACTACCTTAAATAAATTGATATTATATTTCATTCAATTAATACATTAAATAATTAATACCTTAAATAAATTGATATTATATTCCATTCACTTAATACACTAAATCATTAATACCTTAAATAAAGTATATTATATTCCATTCAATTAATACCTTAAATAAATTATTATATTCCATTCAATTAATAACTTAAATAAATTGATATTATACTCCATTCAATTATTTAAATAACCAAACATGAATTAAAACATAATTAAGTAAAAATACATAACTTATAAAAAGTACCTTAAATTTAAATATTGTCATACAAAACATAAATTTAAAACTACTATTTCGATGGTCCTCCATTCCACTGGACTTCATAATGCCACCTATTGTAACCTCCCTCCAACGCATCCTCCATCAACTTCATCAATTGTTCGTTCGTATCATCAATAGTATACTTACACTGTTACACATATATGGAAATAATTAATTCTAACATATAACAAAAAAATATCACAAAATTAATTATTGATCCATCAACAGTATACTTACTAATAATTCATCCATCACCGTCTTCTTCGCATTCTCTGGCACATCTTTCCAAGAACGCCACTCAGCAGTAGGACAATTGTTTCCCATGGCTACAACAATCGCATCATGAATTGAAAATGCTGCATCAAATCATTCGGGTTTTCGTCGGTCATGTTATCATCCTTGTTTTTATCCTCCATCTCAGCACGAACATAATTCTGAAGAATAAGGAGAATAGAATTGTGAAGAAAAGGGAGAGCAGAAGCGCATATTTATAGGAAGTAAAGGGCATTTGTACGACGAAGGCTTTGTTGTGCAAAGATCTCACTAAATACTTTCAGTTTCTGTTGATTCACATGCACTGAATGCTTTGACTAAAAACTGACTCTAACTTGCACGACGAAGCCTTTGTCGTGCAAGTGGTTTCCAAAGCGTTGAATGTTTTGCCCAAGAAAATGAACAAGCTTTGTGCAACGAACCCTTTGTCGCGCAAAGATATAGCAGGAAAATCTTGGTCGCGCGTTAGGGTTCTAGCAAAAAAAAAAAAAAAAAAAGGGGGTTTTTCGTTGCATAAGGTCTCATTGCACGACGGAATTTACTTTGTCGCGCAAAATGTGACATCCCGTCCCGGAAATATCGGAAACGTGCATATGAAATGACCCTTTTACCCCTAGCTTGATTTCGTATTATTGTTTTTGGTTGTTTTGTGGGGTGTTGGCAAGCTTAGGGCCACACACACACACACTCACACACACAGCCACTTTCTCTTTCCCCTCTGTCTCTCTCCCCCGCGTCTCTCTCCCTTCCCGTTATCACTATACGTACGGACAAGCACCAAAACCAACCAAACCATCACAGATCGAGGGAACCAACTACACCATTGAACTCGTGAGGTCGAGGCGAGCACAGCCATACCATTTTCAGGTGAGAAATCCTTCGTTTTCACGTCGATTCGTCAATGGCTGATTTGAGTACTGTTCATGCAAACTTATTCTAGCGTGTTTTTGGACTTTTGAAGCTTGTAGTTTTGTTAGTGAGGTCCTAAGGAGCGTCGGAGTAGTTCGTTGGACGAATTTGGACGTCGGGAAGGCCTGGTTCGAAGTTGGCCGAGTTTGGAGTTTTTGGACAGGTATAATCTTGTAGTTTTAGACCTTAAAACTTGTTTGGACGTGTTCTTCTAGTTCTAAGGTTTAATTTGGTGCAAGAAACGTGAAAAATGGTGGAAAAATGAGCGAGAAAACCCAAGTTGCAGGTTTTCCCAGTTTCCGGCGCCGGCGACGTCGCCGGCGATTGAATGAAGAAGGCGACGGAATATTCCGTCAATTCTGACGGAATATTCCTGACGCCGTTAACGGAACCTGTTAGTTTTAACGGAATATTCCGGGGTTTTAACGGAATATTCCTGACGGCGTCTGTTGACACCGTCAGTGTGCATGGCACGTGGCCGCGCGTGGGGGCGCGTAGGTCCGTGCCTTGGCCGGCGCGTGGGGGGCGTGCGGCGGAGGAAAATTATTCTAAAATTATGGTTGTGATCCTGAGGTTGTGTAGAGCACGTTGGTATATTCATTTGTCCATTTTGAGCAATGTATGAGAAGTTATTACGAGAAGTTGGTTATGTGCTTTAAAGTTAACGTTTCTATAGTTATTTCGCATATAGGTGACACGTACCCCGAGGACGAGCGTTCGCACTCGAGGCAGGGGGGCTACGACCCTTCCACTTACTAGTGAGTGGGCTTTTGTTTTCCGTATATACCTATATACATTTATATTCCCAGAAATTGATTTAAAAAGGGTTATTTGCCTTATGCCATGCATGTTATTATTATCGTTTATGCATCATTGCATGCATTAGTAGTGGCATACATATATATGCATATTGGGTGCTGTGGACGCACAGGTAAGTGCCAGGTAAGTGGTATGCATGTTATAATTCAGTAGTGGTTAAAGATGCTTAGAGAGCTCATAACCTGCACCCCCGGTGTTAGTGCTTCCGCCCAGAGTAGGGCACAGTCCTTCACGTGATGTTCACCTCCCGCACCACACGCTCAGCTTGGATCCAAGTTAGGTGCATAGGCCTGTCGTACAGACCACATTAGGTGGTTCCGACTCGTAGGTGACCCGCGATTATTCGCACAGCCTTCACGTGATCGTAGCACTAGAGCGTATATATATGTTACACCCAGGCCTGTCGTACAGACCACTTTAGGTGGTTCCGACTCGTGGGCAGGTTCAGTTATTGAGTTGAGATTTGAGCTCTAGATGCAGCCGTACAGGTCACGTTAGGTGACTCCGGCCGCCAGATGTTATGATGTTGATATGATTTATACCTGGGCACTTACATTCATTATGAGACTTTGGCATGACATATCTTGAGCATGATTGGCATACCCTTGAGCACGTTTGGCATATCTATACATACGTTTATATGTTTATTTTCTGGGAAGTATACAGGTTTTACGGCGAGGGGTTAGAATGTATTTTGCTAAATGGTTTTCAAAGAGCTTTGTTTTTGCCCACTCACGCTTTTGTTTTGCGCCCCTCCAGGTTCTAGTTGCTTAGCCGTTGCGGTGGTTTCCCTTGAGGGCTTTCCGGCGTTTCTGACAGACACTCCCCATTGTAGGGTCGCCTCCGGGCGTACTACTGTTGTCGTTTTCGTTTGGGCTGCTATAGACCTGCTCTGAAATTGTATCTCACTTACTAGCACTTGTTTTAGTACCTTGTATGCTAGTTTTTAATTATTCGTACTTTTATATTACTACTTTATTAGCTTCCGCACGTGCACATGGCTACGTCACCTTCGTGTGACGGCCAGCACGCTCCGATCTCGGTCGGGGTGTGTCACAAAATTCTGTCACGCAAGTAATTTTTTGTACTGGTGAAAAGTATAAGAGAGGGTGGTAGTCCACACTAACTTGAAAAAAAAAGGCGTCAAAGAACTGGCGTGGAAGAAGAAACGGGAGAAGAAGTAGGATTAAACAGGGAAGGAAGGAGAAGACTCCTTGTATGCTACAATCACCATTTAATTCCAGTTTTTTTTTTTTTAATTATTTATTTATTAGATGTTTTTAATTTAAATTAAATTCTGATTAATTTAAATAATGTGGATGTCCACATCAAATACCACATAAGGTGATATATAAATATGGTATGAAAACATGGTAAGAATATCATTATTAGAGAATTAAACATGGTCCATAAAGACAATCAATCAAGAGCTTAGAGTCACCCTCAACTTGATCTCCCTACATAATTTCTGATTAAAAAACCGGCAGCCGCAAGGGAGTTGTGCACATGCCGAAACATGGTTTATCACGTGAAACAGAAACTAAATTCGAAATTATATGAAGTTGTCGTGTTTGTTTCAGCATGTAAGATTTTTTTATTACATTTAGAATGTCTAACCTAATATGTTATTGATCGTTTTTTAATATAATTTCATTTGAACTAATAAAAATTATATATATATATCTAGCACCAAAATATATAATAAGTCTCAATACGGGCTGTTGCTATAATATTTTGTTGCTTTAAATGCACTATTATTTTAATAATAATAGTGTATATAAAATTCAAGATCAAGTACCTAAAATTTCCTAACTTTTTACTGTTATTTTAAATTGATCTCAACTTTTGTAAATATTCTAAATAAGTACCAAGCAATGAGTCTCACTTTTTAGCTTACCTGGTCACTAAAATAATAATAAAAATAATTTCAAACAAGACATGAAGATAAAAAAATAAAAAAATAAAAACTAATTCACGAATAAAATAGAAAACAAAAATGAAGACGGAAAAATATCAAGCACCCACCACATCCAAGCTCAACCTACGACCACTGATACCCCATCCCAACCCTTATTTTAAAACACACCAACTGGGTATATCATGGTCAATATTAACATTATTTGCCTCAAAATCTAAATTTCAAATGTAGATTATATAAGATGGAACCCAATGATCAAACAAGTATTGAATTGAATTGAAAATGCACCCAAATTGAGATTACATTAGGAGGATAATCAGCTAACAAATAAGAGGATTAAGAATTCCTACAGGATTTCAAAGAGCTTGTTTCTACTCATGTGATTTCCTCATTCGCCGATTCTTGACTCATAAATCTTCCAGTTCTTCTTTATGGACGGTGAAGATGGTGGTGGCCACATCATGACAATCCATACCATTTTAGCAACCTCCATGACCTTCTTCTCAATGTTGGCGGCGTGAGTTGTAAGGTGGAGTTGGTGTTGTGCATGAATTTGGAGGCGATGACCTGATGGGAGTGATAGTGGCCATTAGTTGTGGAGACCATGCTTTCATGACATTTGGAGACAAAGTAAATCCTAATTAATTTAACAAAAATCTAATTGAGGCTTAACGGATGTGATGTTTTAAATAAATTGCATACTTATTTGGGATGTTTAAAAAAATTGAAACCAATTTAGAATTACATAAAAAAACAGAAGGGATTTTATGTATTTCACATCGCATGTAGTATTTTGGATGAAAGAGGTGAGAGAACCTTTATCAATAACATGCATGTGGTGTTGACAGTATCGGTTCAACTGTAACAAATATCCAAAGACATGCTTATTATAATCTCAGCAGACCCTCGCAACAATTTGTAACATGCATATATTTAGATACTCAACATACCCAATATTGAAAAAGTAGGAGCCCGACAACCAAAATAAAATTTAGAACCTAACAACCAACACCTCCACGAACTCAAAAGGCGAGACATTTTTTCAAGTGCTCTATTTAAGTTGGTACTGCTTGAAACCTCGATTGCATGCTAACTCTATGCCTCTCATGAACTTCCAAGATTGTTATAAATTGTGCTTAATTAAAAATGGCAGCGAGACCTGGTAATTAATACCATCTGAAAAGGGTCCAAACTTGCTTTCTGTTTGGCTCCTCTGTCGAATGACACAGTGTCTACCATGCAGACTGCAGAGCCTTGACACACCAACTGAAAAACTTGAACAACTTAAACGTGGATGTCATGCACCCACCGGACACTCGCTCACTCACTCTCTCTCTCTCTCTCTCTCTCTCTCTCTCTCTCTCTCTCTCTCTCTCTGTGTAGGTAGTCTTCCTACATGATCGACCCAATTTAACGCGGTCCAAACAAACATTACCAGAAACAATAAGTGGAAGTTTGGAAACAAAAATAGAAGAAAAAGAAAATGGGAAGTGATATATACACAACGATTCCAAAGAGTATTCACTATTCAGTGATGTATGAGCAGTGTGGAGCACAGACTCCAGATAGAATGGTCCACACTCTATGTTCAATTTATGGCCCATCACTACTGTTTCCAGTTCCCTAGAGTTTCTGTTGGCATCTTTGCAATCACACAAATAATATCTCAAGTGAATGATATTATTCTGTTTATTCAATATTATCAATAATATCTCCGTTAAAAAAAAAAAAATTATCAATAATATCAATTATATAACTTTCGAATCAATATGTTATTACCAAGTATCGAAAAATAAAAAGAAAGGAATTGAGAAATTTCTGCTTTTGCTGCATTTTTTCCATTGTTTAATTATTTATGATAACCATTTCAAAATTCAAAGGTTATGAAAAAATTTACATCTTTTCAACCAACCAAGCAAATTGATCATGGTCAAATTACTAAAGAAAGAGGTGTAATTGTTGAAATTGGAGAAAAACGAAAGAAAAAAAAAAGAAAAAAAAAGAACAAGATCGTTGACAGAAATTCTTTTTTGGAAGAAAATATTGTTGATATAATTTATATGCAAATATATTGTCTCTCAAGAATATATCATTGACCTAGCAATTTTAATGGCCTAGCAAGCGCTTTGACCCTACCAGCATTTGGCCTTGTCTGTTCTCTCCCTCTCAATGTTGTACCAATGATGTCCTCCTTCCTTATCACAAAAACTTTCGAATACTCATCAATAATAAATAGAAGAAAAAGGAAAGAAAAAGAAAAAGAGAAGCATTTTGAATTTATCTTTATCATCATTAAGATTCCTAACAATAACAAAATGACTGCAAATGCAATCCACATTCACAGTTCTTTTTCATCATCACCACATCGTATTTGCCATCACCTTCCAACTAGAAAGGAAACAAACAAAAATAGCTAAAAAAACTCGAAATTTACAGAGAATTGGGATTCGAGCTACAATCTTTGATTGATGATCAAACCCTAAAGCACCCGACATGGTGGTGGTGCTGGTGGTGGTGATGGTGGTGGAGGGACTTCTCCCTATCGATCATGCCTTGGACGGACCTAAACTCCTCCACATGGCAAGGGATGGTGATAGTGCCCTTCTGATCAAACCCATACTCTTCCTCGGCTTCCTTCAAGAGCTGTATGAAGAGTGGGTGATTGAAGTAGATCACAGGAATTACAAACCTCTGTTGCTCTTTTCCCTGGCCCACCTTGATTGCCAAACACCCTTTTGGAACATCTCTAATCACTTGTTTCTTCCCACCGTGATGATGGTGGTGGTGGTGAAGATGCGGCAGGTGAAGATGGAAATTTCTCAGACTTCTCTCTCCGCTACCCATATCTGAAAAAATATTAAAAGAAAAACCAACAAACAAAGGCGAGAAGATGAAGGCAAAGACAAAGGCAAACCCTAGGGCTTTTGATTTTCTCCCCTAGATTAAATCTTACAAGAAAAGGAAGGAAAACGGCCAAGGATCTGAGGCTGCGATGGCTTGCTTGAATAGGGTTAGAGAAGAATAACTCAGAGACCTTGGTACGTTGGTCATCTTTGATAAACCAGTCCTAGTGCAAAACGCATACCAACCAGGGAATGAATTTGATATATAGCGAGAGAGAGAGAGAGAGAGAGAGAGAGCCAAAGAATAATGTGGGCTTTCATTAGTTGTGTAACTAGGGTTTCGTAAGTGGGCTTCTTTGACCCTTGATTGATGATCAGTTGATGATAAAAACATCGTCATCTTTTCAAAACAATCAGATAAGAAAGTGGGGTGTTGTAACTTATGGTACTTTGGGTTTCTAGTCCTTCACACAAAGTGGTTTAGTTGCCGTTTTGATTAATAGGGGACTTAGGATTGTTTGACTATGATAAACATGGCACAAAATTATGTTACATAAGTTGTACCAAGTGGCCATTTAGTATTACGGTCTAGTGAAATTTCTCTTAACTAGATGTCTTAGGTTTGATTCCTACTACAAGTGAATTTGGACCATATTATTGCCCCATTTAGAGGCTTAGCAGTCTCACTCCCTTAATATAAATAATATCGTTTGTTTTTAAAAAAAATAAAAAATTTAGCAAGTCGGAAACAATTTTGAGATGAAACGCTAGCAGTTTTATTAGAGAAGGAAAGTAAAAATTGTAAAGATGGTCTCTTGGATTAATTTGAAGAATAAGCACACGAACCAGCAAAGTGCAACCAAATCTTGAAATCAACAACGACTAAACTTGATGAAGAAGAAATACCACACAAGTTGTCCAAGACTTGGATCAGTTGGATGGAATCACTTATGAGAAGCACGCGATTGTATTAGCACTCAAAATGCAAAAGAAATTTAATCAAGACACACAACACAACCCTCTCCCTCATATGAAATGTACTTCCAACAAAGTTTAGAGGGGTCGAATAAAATCGGTTACAGAATGACAAAATGGTCCTTCCTTCCTTTCGGCTCAAAATACCATTCCAGTAGGTCCCGACATTTCTTTGGTTTAGAATTAGAGGTATGTATGTGTTGCTGGATTTCACTATCAATCGATGACAGAGTGTGGAGTGTGTGTGCTGTATAGCGCACAAATGTGGCCCTCAACTTTTTATTATTGTTTTCTCTTGTGTAATACAAATTCTCAGAAAGTATCCCTACAATTAATAAGAGATATTTTTGGGGCAAGGAGGTATTATATGGATTTTATTTTTATTTTTTTTAACAAGGAAAACCTATTACTCTATCAAAATGTTTTCGATGGTGTTTTACTTTTTGTGCAAAAATGGTGTTTTGAACACCAAAGACCTACACTTAGTGTTTTTCAATAAAAGAGACCGCAAAAAAAATTTCAAATATGAGTGCAGGTTATAAAATTTTGTGATATTATGTTGTAGTATTCATATGCAAAAGAAAACATGTTTCAATCCTATTTTCAAGTTGTTATCCTTTGCTCGTTCATGGCGTTCATCTTAGAAAATAAATGTTCCGATTCCCCTATGAAGGGAAACAAGTGACGGTAACTTTTATATATGCTTACTTGTTGGTCATTAATTATAGTGGCCTTTCTTGTTGGCGATGGAATCTCATTTGAAAACTTTATATACCTCTTATGGTTTTCAGGGTTTCCTGTGGCCATGTACACTTTTGATAAGCTCCTAACTAATGATGAAAATCTGAAAAATAGAATGAGCAATAAACGGTCCGGGTGCCAAAGATGTATTTGTGGCTATGAATAAGTAACTCATGTTTTTCAACACCATAAGGCAAGAGAAAATCTAGCAGAGGTTCGGAATATATAATCCACTGTAAGACATTAATTTTCTTGATTGGCTACATTTTTAATTAATTCACCATTAAATCACTCATCTTAGGGGGTTTACAGTGGAGGTTTGTATTTTCCGTTGCTTGCTAATTTATTTAGTACTGGTGAATTAAATTTGTTTTTGGGCAGGATTTTGAAATGATTGATGAGCCTATAATTCCTATTTGTATTTATCTTCATGAATAGTTGACTTTTGTACACAAGAATAACAAACCTTACAGGATTGAATCTTCGCTTCATTGAGAAGCTCTCTTTTTTTTTTCTTTTTTTTTTCTTTTTTTTACATGTTGGTTTAAGCTTAATGTTGATGGCTGCAACAAGAGAAATAATAATTATATTCAAGCAGGTGGTGTTTGAAGAGATTTTGATGGTAAATGAATTTTTGGGTTTTGCACCCATGTGGGCATGTGAGATCCTCACTCTTGAGCATTACTTTATTTGGGCTTACAATTAGTATGGAGATTACATATTAATAAGTTACGAGTAAAGTTAGATTCTATTTTCACAGCTCTTTTCATGTTACAAGCTGCTGAAAATAATCATCGTTTGATAAGCTACGAGTGGGATCAGATACTCACTCTTGAAATAATATTCAATATTTATTTCAATGTTGAGGGATAAATTATTCATTTAGAAAGCACTTGATAAATTATTCATTTCCATTTTTTTCAAGGCAAAACCATGAATTTTACATGAACAAGCTAGTTTTTGCTAGAGAATAAAGTCTCATATTGTATATGGCGCTTTACCGCAGTGGTGGAAAGCAATCATATTTATGCACCATATTGCGGTCCTATCGATCTCCCTCCCCGTTAACAACTAAATAACCGACTAATGCTATCATTCGTAAAAAAGAAGAAGAATGAAGTCCCACATTGGAGAAGACAAAATATAATATGCAATTTATACGTGAGAGTTCCACTTCTAATATCATAAAGGCTTTTTGTGATAAAATCGTACACCTAACAATAGATAGTTAAATAGAGACAATATAAATTATTATTTAAGCAAACAGTTTTTTGTTTGACAACTTTTACGGTGATATGCATATGTTATTCATTTGCACAAAAAACTAACGACTACACATTTTGGACAAAGAATAACAAACATTAATTCCAAAATTGAGACCTTCAGAAGAATAAGGAAATACAATTACACCAAGACGTATTACGATTTGATTTCGAATTTGACAAGTCATGGAGTGCTACCCAACTAGATTCATTTCTGTTTTTGTACAAGTACTACCACTAAGTTATAGCAAGTTATACTAATCAGTAATCAGGGATATACACTAAGTGATTTAGAGATATCGTGGAATTATCCTTGTTATGTGCCCCGAACTATATAGCATATACTATTACTCACCGCATATGATTATGTTTGATAAAATATGCCAGCAAAATGAGACATAAATAGATGGTGGCATGGGTTAGAAACTCAGAAAGATGCAAAGTCAAGGAAGTGCGGGTGGAAAACCACCCAAAGTGGGGGAGTGAACAATCAGTGTTTGCTTTTGAAGAAAGCAAAAGAGAAAGGATGTGAGTGGCATGTTATTCTCTAATTCTTGTTTTTTGTCTTTGAATATTTTGTCATACAACATAATTTTCATTGACCTTCAAATAATCATGGTAATATGATATAAGTAGCTAGTCATCAGATGCATTATGGCCAATGCATTCTAACTTTTAGATAAGAATGAACGAACCAAGGCAGACCAAAAAAATATTATTGAGAAATTAGGTTAATATCCCTGTTACAAAATCAGTAATCGTAATCTATTGTATTCACATATTTTCATACTCGGGTTTGATTCTTTCCCCATCTCTGTCAAGGTCGTTTGCAAAAGGCCTTTTCTAGGGAAGTACGAGAGGAGGATTAGGGACTTCGTGAGAGGAAAGGGCGTGATGAAGTCGGTGGTTGGATTGAAGTTCGGGACCGAAGATTATCCACTCTTTTTGGATCTGAAGAGGTTATGGGGAATTTCACTTTTTCCGTTGCCACGGTTAAGCAAACTTATCAGCTCAGAGCATCGAACCCATAACATCCCACATTTTTTGTTTGTCAATCTGTACCCTTACTACTAGGCTACTTGATGTGACTTCAAGTTTTAGTTTGCTAGGAGAGAATCATGTGTGGGGAAATTGTGGATTTGGTAAAGAGAGATGGTGTGAGTTTTGTAACTTTTGTTGAAAATTGAGTTGTCTATATTTTCCATGTGGCAATATTTTTTGTCATGTCAAACAAGACTAGATGTGGATACATTTTTTTAGCATGGCATTTTATGAATGATGGTTTTAGAGTAGAATTTTGAACTAATATATCTCAATATTATATTATTATTGCAGGTCATCTAAATTTCATATCTCATTCCGTGGCTTGTTTCTAGACTTTTGACACGTGTTCCTTAACTCATTTTCAAATCTAACATTGTTAAATTTTCATATAATTAATTACTAAAATAAAAACTGAAAATTTAATTAACAACAAAAGAAACCAACAACCACCTCCCCAACAACCCTACCCCCCAACAACCAACCCTAAATTTTCCCACCGTGCAAGTCGGCTGCAATGCTCACCTCCGACGAAGCTCTCTTTTCTCTCTTTTATCTCTATCTTCTTCTCTGTTGATGTCCTCCTTGATATTCGAATGTAGTTTTCTCACTGCAAATATCCTGCGGCGAAGCATCGATTAGATATCCTCCTTGCGTCCCAATACCAAACTTTGACAGAATATTCGTTCTTCGATGTGCTGGATCGATCATGATCTAGTGTTGGATATGTAGAGAGAGAGAGAGAGAGAGAGAGAGAGAGAGAGAGAGGAAGCTTTGCCGGTGGTAAGGAGGAACAATGGCGGCGGCGATGGGTTTATGTGGTGCTCGGGAGTTTATTTAATTGTTGGTTTTTGTAAATATTTAATTTTTGGTAATATAATTAATTTTATGAAAAATTTAATGGTGTTAGTTTGGAATTAAATTGAATAATACGTGTCAAAAATTAAAAATATGACACAAATGAGATATGAAATTTGGGGACAATAAACCCTTGGCCCATGTTGCATTCCTCCCTGCTAGTTCAAATTTTTTAGTTGCTAAGCCCAAACTTAACTAAATCCGCATTTCTCTGAACCTAAGGGTTTAGGCTGAGCTGGACCATCAAGTTTTAGACTTGCAGGGTCCAAATGAAAATCCGACTAACTAGTTAACAAATAAAACATTTTGCTTCTTATACAAATCCACGACCATGAATGTAGAAGGAAATACCTTTAACCAGTTTAGCATTGTGATTTATTAATCTATGCCCAATAAAATATTCATAACTAATTTAGTGGATTTTGACATTCAAAACTTAGCCCAATAAGAGGAATTGACTTGCCTCTTCAAAACACTTTGTAGCTGATTCACAAAATTTCATGTTTGTGCTTATGTTTGGAACCGTTTCAATAAGATATCATTATTTGAAACCCTAAAGCAGGAAGAACAAAAGGTACAGAACACTAGCTCGGAGTTCAGTTTCTAGCACTCCCTTGTGAGTGTATAAAATTGCAAAGAAATATATGAGCAGAAAGGATCTTATGATTCAAGAGAAGTTGGGAGTGTTCTATAATTTTCACATCACAATACATGTGAGAGTACATACATGATGTCCTGATACATAATGGTCTCCAATTGTGCTCATCGGAGCTAACATCAAGTACATTAAGGGAAAGTGTAAGACGTGTGATACCTGATGAAGCAAACGGTGGATGTGTCATGCATTTATATACACATCTGGGAAAACAAACATTCCTGCTCATGTTTTTGGCGAAACATTCTTTAAAATTAGAAAAATTTTGTTGTTTGGATTGAGGTACGACACGATGGTTTTAGCTTATAAATTATAATTTCCTTCGGTGCTATATTTAGTAGAATAATTTAAAAGCTCATCGCGCAAGCAGCAAGACATATGACCCTTCCACTGCCTTTTAGTATTGCATTAAGTTATATGCATGAAATATAAATTCATATGATTTCTTTTTTTTTTTTTTTTTGTCAAATGATAAATTTGTTAGATTAGATGTTAGATTAGAGAGCCGACGGGGTTCGAACTCACATCGTGGTGCAAGGAGAACACTACTCTCCACCATTGTGGTAAAGGGCCACTTACTCATATGAACTTTCTTGGAGTGTTTTCATTTTTTCTTCTGGAATAAAGTTAAGCCTAGTTAGCAAAGAACAAAGGCACAATTTTGGCATATTTAAGCCTAAAGATCAGATTACAGAACGCCAGATCTCTATTAAAAGAGGGGTTCAAACCTCAGCTGCAGGAACAAAGAACAATTCCTAGCCAGTCAATCCTGCGAATTAATGAGGGAATAAAGTTGAACCGAATTAAGTTGCCTTGGATCCTACAGTACTTCAAAGACACTGCTGCAAGAAAGCAGCCTAGCTAGCTTTTAGATAGCCAGTTTTATTACCCTGACTCGATGAGGATTTAATTAGTTCAAACAATAGTAACTAGTACTACAGTACCTATATATGTATGGAGCTATTACGAATACGAGGTCCACCACAAGTTCCCATCCGCTAGGACCAACCCAATAGCCCAAAGTTCCGATGCACATGGACCTAATAGCTAGCTAGCTATTTATCTAGGAACAATTATCCAAAGTACTCTTCTGCAAAAGATTTAATTAAAGTAATTAACTAATAGAGATAGGGGTCTTGGTCAAGTGGAATAATCACACCCCAGTTATCCATTGAAATTTGTGGTCATGCACAAAAAGCTTTCATTGGAGTTCACCCTAAAGGACAGCTGATGACTCCAACCTCATCTCATTCTTCGCTCTCTGTAAGTGTGTGATTGGAAAATTATGGGCACAAAGAAAGCAATATTAAAGCTTTTACTTTTATGTTTGCAAAGGTCAAAAAAGATTCAACTTCCCAAAAGGGACTTTAGTGTGTGTGATCAGTCGGCATTCATACGTTAATCTTAATCCCTTTCCAATTAACACTAAGTAAGGAGGGTTAAGAAAAATGAGAAGAATCATGCAATGAAAACAAGGAAATAGATTTGTGATTGCCTTTTCGTACAAGCAGGGTTTTGTGAAAACCAGCTACTTTTGTTTTTCATTGATTGACTTTTGATACAAGCAGGGTATTAGACAGGTAAAATAACAGTGAGAATCTAGAAAGAGAGACACGAGGAGACCCAATGTATTAATAATATCAAGTATCTGAAGATGAACGTGCTGGTCTTCCTCCAGAGTGTGTGTAATGAGTGAGAGAGAGAGAGAGAGAGAGATTGGTTTCCTAGGGCGAGAAATTTTTCGTGTGTTGGAAACACAATAAAATGTCATAAGATACTTGAAAATAAAATTTACAACTACTTGTATTATGACACATGATGTACCAGACCAAATTTTTTGGCAGTGTGAAATTTTTTTCCCTTGGGGCAACATTAGAGCAGTGGCATTTACCACATATATGTTCTTATAAAACCTTGTATTCAACCATTTTACTTCCCTCTATTCATTTCAGAGGTTCTCTTAAGTAGCTAATTATAGATGCAAATATGAAGGAAAGTAATGAAAGGAGATGTATACAAATTACACTGGACTAATTACGCAGCAATTTAAGTCCGGGATTAAGCCACTGGAGTTAATCCAGCGGTGAGGGTGGATAGGCGGGGATGAGTAGGCTAGAGATCAAGTTTCGAAATCCTCCTCTATAACCAAAAACAATTTTAACTCTGGGATTAATCAGCTGCCCTTCAAGAATACAAGGGGAATTCTTAAACATGAGAAAATTCTCACGAACACTTGATCAAATTAGTTATGATATATTTTCTTGCACTACAGCTGCACAATGCGCCTTGTTCTTGCATAGTATACAAAATTACAGAAAAATAAAATAAATCTTCATATAATCAAACTACTCACCTTTAGTTTTCAGCAGTGTTTGGGTTCTAATTAATCTCCATTGACTCTTTGAACAACCAGTCAGTCATATAAAGCCATAATAAAGGGACAAAAACCCAGGTGGGGTTAAGACATTGTGGGCGACTAAAGCTTTGAGAATCACAAGTTCACAATATTCACAGTAACTCCAAGATAAACAAGATAAGGGTTTCAAATTAGTGTCCATTGGTAAGACAATAATCTAAAGAAAAAGGCAAGTGAACAGGTTTCCTTTTGGACAAGCACTTTCCCAAAGTTATAATATTATTTGTACTTCTGCTGAATCCACATTTTCATATGCTCATCAAGTTTGGAAAGAAATAAGTTCAAGATAATAAGGGATGTCTAACAAAAACATTATCAAAGTAAATAGGTAAAGTGACAAGATTGGAACTGATCTGAGAAAGTAAGAAACTACTGATCTATTTATGCATTTTTGTAATTTACAATCAAGACTTAAAAAGGATTACTGACTAATAGCATTAGATTATGAGTAAGAAACAGATAGGTGTACTGTTTAGGGATGAAAATAGGCATTTCGCATTTGAAACAGTGTCAGAAGGGGTGTCACTTCGTTGCCCGTTCTCCTCGGCAATAAATTAATGCTATTTTCTAAAAGATTTGTTTAGATGTATTGTCGCCTAATAAATCTAGACCCACGAAACCCTAAGAGAGAGAATTATAACGTGAAAGAGAGGAGAGAGTGTTTACCAACATAATTTATTTTAGAAAACAAAAATTAAAAAGGGAGCCAGATCTGAGAAAATAGCAGAAACAGACAGATCAGATACTGGAAGGCATCATGAGGTATTAGGCCACAATCATCACACCATGATGATTCAAACAAGAGCAAAAATAAATGAAAAGTAGATCCAGCAATCATCAAAACTTTTTATGCAGTCCATGAAAATGAAAACAGAAATAGTCAAAATACTCCATCATTACACCAATCTGCACATAACTAATAACCTTAATTGCTCTAAAAACAAAAACCCAGAATTCTAAACTGACGGTAAAAAACCCCCAAAATAGCAAATTAAAAAAAATAAGAAATAGAAACCAAACCTTCAGATGAACAAGCCCTCTGCCCTGGAAAAAAAAGGGGATCTCTGTATGGATCGGAAGCCATAAATTGGGGGGAATGAAGCCTGGTCCGACGACACTAATTCACCTGATCATCTCTGTGTATGCAGTTGGTAAACGCAACATATACATACACATACAGATATATATATATATATATATATATATATATATAGGTTCTTGATCTAGGGGATTATAGATCAATATGAAAAGAGTCCTCGAGCCAGACAACATTCCCCTCAAAAGCTAAAGCTCCTCTTCTCCTTCAACATCTTCAAAAACCCTAGCTACAATTATGTATGTAAATCCAAGAGTGAGTGTTTATGCATGCGTGTGTTTGTTTCTCTGATCTCTTTTATCTCTTTGTCCCCCAAGAGTTTCGCCTATCTTCAAGGGGGGTTTAGAGAGAGAAAGAGACAGAGAGAGAGAGAGAGAGAGAGAGATGAAGGATGATAATGATGAATTAGAATGTAGAGAATGATGATATGGTATGGTTAGTATGGTATGGGGTGGGGAGGGGGAGGTGACTTATAAATATAAAAAAAAAAACTTTATAATAAGAAGAGTAATAAAGGCCTTGTAAAAAAGGACAAAAACATAGTTGCGGACTCGACCCCACCAGCTGGGTTCTCATCTCTCACTTCCAGAAATGACCACGACCCCATGCACCTTCTCCTTCTCTCTCTCTCTCTCTCTCTCTCTCTCTCTCTCTCTCTCTCTCTCTCTCTCTCTCTCTCTCTCTCTCTAGTCTATTTTAAGGGTGAGTAATTAACGAAGACTCACATAACAAGTCGGTTGTAATAATTTGATATTAAACTTATCATATAGGATTCATAAAGATTATGAAGGGTGAGTGGAGAAATAACCCGTGCAGCATGCAAAAATTTTTGGACAGAAACAACACATAAATCTTTCGGTGTGCCTTTTGGTCGGACATTTGGTGGGGCTATAGTCATCTACAAAACTATATGTGTGATGAAATGCTCAAATAAACTGAAAGTTTTTTGCGCACTTAGCGTTATGTTTCTAAAAAAATATGAACCTTTAATGTTGAGACCTCCAAATATTCAAATCCCAAATCTGCCTCTACCACCACTATTCATATACATTGATCAAACCTACAATGCCTTACTCTTAATAAAAATCTAGAATACTACTGGGCTGTTATATTAATTTGCACAATCACAGCTTAATTAAAGAAGAAAACATGTTTATACTAGGGTTTTATTTTGGTCAAAATTATAATAGGTTAGATTTGATGGATGAAACTGATATGATATGATAACCACCGTCGGATTTGGCAGATGAGTCTCCTCGTACAAGCATGAAGCATGAGAATTAGTACCGCAAAAAGTTTTAAAAAATCACTCACCATTTGATACGACTCTACTCTGTGCAAGCCTAGAGATCGATGACCCATTTTTGACCGTAGGATACTATCATTGTACAATGATCAAAAACTGAAAACATAATCAAATAACAATGACTAGTCGGGTAAATAGAATATTTTTTACCACAAACAAATAAAAATAAATAAATAAATAGGGAATCAAACAAATAGAGGAGCTATGAAGCGAGTCAGGGGAGTGGTTGAGTGATTGAGCTGTAACCCCATTTAATACGTTTGTCACTTTTATGCGAAATCATAAAATTTAATTAATTAGTTTTTAACAAAATTAATTTTTTAATTTATTTGTCAAAAGAAAAAATAAAAATAAAGGGACCCTCGGCTGGCGTGTCACTTTAGAGCTGAGGTGCACAGGGCGAGGAGTTCGAGGCGATGACCGACAGATGGGGCAGACGGAGTCCATTCTCTTGTTTTTACTTTGCCTTTTAACCCTTTTACCTTTCCCCGACCTTTCTGGGTTCCGCCCTTTTTGTGCCTGTGAATATGTCTCGACGTCGTCGTTTTCGCTTTCACCCCTTCTAGGTAACATCTTTTAACCTTTTTCTTTTACTCTAAGTCACATTCATGTATTCAATTCAATAAGTTGAAAGCATATATGACATTTGCATATTGGTGACATGGGAATAATGGGTAGATAGGTTAATTTATGAACCCTAGTTTTTGTTTCTCACATCACAAGCTGCATAAGTACTGAGCCTTTACTGGCAATAGACCATACACTGTGGTATGTTTGATATTACAGTCATGGGAAAAGCGAAAGAAAAAACATAAATTAGGGTTTGCAGAAGTTGGACTTATGAAAAAACACTGAAAAATGCCTTGAGTTGTTTATTTAAACACACATGCTTTTCACTCTCATGGTTGGACAATTTGTTTCAATCATAACCCTAGCTAGAAAAAATAATTGCATATAATATGAAGAGGGTTGTTTTAATGTAAGTTAAAGCGAAACCCTATCTACCAATTTGATATATAACTAGGTCTATATATCTATATGCGGCTATGCCCTTAGCTAGCTCTTGCCAGTTTCAAGTGATAATGTCAAGCACCAAATTCACACAATAATGGCCTAAATATTGAAGTTAGTCTAGTATTGATTAGCGTATAATATGCACCGGAATTCTTGATCGTTGAATACTTAACACCTAAATCTTTAATTGCATATCCAGCTGCTTATTCACTTAATTCATGCTACGAGTCGTTTTATTGTAAATTTATGTTTAAGTAATATTTGATTAAAAGTTGAAAATACAAGTAAAAAAAGTACAACACATAAAACAGGGCCCTTTGGGAGACTTAATATTTGTAGTTTCTTGGCATGGTGAGGAATAATTACCCTTAAAAAGTTGAATGAAATCATGTGCAATATTGTAATTAGAATAATATAATTGTTGATTAGTAAAATCGAGAATTTGGAATCATGATGATCCCCTTGTTTTATCTAAATGGGGGTGCCCGGAAGATGTGCTGCCATGCCTAGTGAACCCAACTTCACCACCAAATTGAGAAAAACCCTAGTGAGACTGAGACCCACCTTTAAATTTCTAGCTCTTATATATTCTTATTTGGCTCTCTCTCTCTCTCTCTCTCTCTCTCTCTCTCTCTCTCTCTCTCTCTTTCAAGGTTGAATGTGTTTTGTTGTACACGTATATATCAGAGTGACAAACGGAGAAGACGATACTGGCTCCAGATTTCGAAGTTCTTACAGGTCTTGAAAGTTGTGTAAATTAAGAAGCTGTGTGACTGACTGACTGTGAGACAAAAATGAAAGAGAAACACAGAAAGGCCCAGCAGGAAAGAAACAACACGTAAATGTCAAATCCCCCCCCTAGCTACTCATCCTGTGCTTCCTCTCAAAGCCAGCTTGTCCATCCACACATTTCAAATTTCAAACATCGGTCACAGTACTATATTATAAATTTGTATTGGTCATTAACAATATGATTAGGGTATGTATATAGTAACGATCTCTTGTGCAGGAGGACATATTTTGTATCGATTCTAAGTCAAAAACATGTACTTTGCTAGCGTTATCGACACCTTATGGGCATTGCGTTAAGAACATACATTTGCAAAGAGAAGAAGATAGGAATGCATTTGAAAATGTTTATATATTGAGTACTAAACAAAGGACGGGGGACAACACAAACGATCTGGACCTAAGGTTTTACTGTGTTCACTACCCTGCATAATCCATGAGCTTGTCACATGCTGTGTCTGTATTTGTGGGTGTGACCGTGAGACTGTGTGACTAAGTGTGACTGTGTGAAAGAGAAAAGGACCAAGGTGGTATAGTAGTAGTAGTAGTTGAAAAGGAGGAAAAGGTTGAGAAAACTTTTGAGAAAGCTTTTTGGCGCTTAAGTCAATTTGGTGTCTGGATCGAGAAGATAAAAAGGCTGGGAAAACATATGCACACACGTACTTTATACTAATCACCTATATATTATTGATTAATCTATCTCTGAAGGGGCTACAGACATGCAAAATTTCATCGGGAATTACACAAGCCTTTTCCTGGTGGTGGTTACTACATGCTCTCTTCATCTTTTGAACTCCTTTCGATGGAATCAATGACCACATTCCTAATCAGCAATACGAAATTCCTTGAGGATATTCACTCTATCGCCTTTTTTTTTTTTTCTTTTTTGGATCTCTTAGATTTTTCTGGACTTTAAAAGATAGTCAAAAGTTAACTGTGTGGACCATGATGGAGACTAGAGGGAGTCAATACAAATTCATAAACTAAACTCCATTGCTGTAATTTAATTGTAATTTGATGGTGGCATTGAGATGGAAACCCTATTCTTGCTAAGTCGTATTTTAATCAGATACCAAGCCTTTCTCAGTCAGTTGGGCTAAGCCCTCGTTTTGAGTGGCAATTGGTTTATGAATCATTGTTAGGCCTGCCCTCTTATCCTAATATCACATAAGGCCCGGTAGCTTAGAGTGGCGCCTGTCAGCGTTCCAACTTGGAAGATGTGAAATATGCAAGGCTTATTGGAGCTGCACACCTGTTTCACGTGTGTTTAAAGGTTGTGACCATAGAGATTTAGAATAACACTGTTGGTAAACTATTAGAGTGCGTGTACATTCAGGTTTCATAGCTTTAATGATTTGATAAACACATACTTATTTGTATATGTGTTTACTGATATAAACACTCAGGTAAAAGTAGTGATAAGGTTGAGTTCGATAAGGATTGATATTATGTCGAAATCGTCTTATTGATCATCAATACATGAAGTATAAATAAAGGGTCCCTGCACTCTCAATTGATTCGCAATACAGAAAGCCTCACGCCCCATATTGTTGAGAAATTGCATCAATAGACTGACGAGTTGCAGAAGACTCTTTCCTTAATTCTAGCAGTCATGGTTTACTCAGGTATGTGGTTGTTTGGTTTCGTGAATCAGTTATGGTTTATATTCTTAATCTAACAAAATACAGGCCAACTTTTTTATTTTTATACAAATTGATATTTTGAAAGAGATGTGGACTAAGTCACAAAATGAGTTGGTCACAATCAAGTATTGATTTATTCATTAAGAGAAGTTGAGCTTGAGATCTGTCATTTATGTTGAATTATAAGTATTGAGCTGATAGAATTAGAATAAGTGTTTTATGTTAATTGGTGTATCCACTTGTGCAAAGAATGCCAAGTGTAAAATTCTGATATGTAAAGGTTATGAGTGTCATGAGTAGTTTGATCCTTGTTATTAGTTAAATGAGTGACTGTAATCTAAGCTTAGAGAGAGAGAGAGAGAGAGAGAGAAGGATCCAACACTCTCTAACGGTGGTAATATTCCCTCCTTTTGCACGATCTGTGTGAGAGAGAGGTACTAAATAGAAATTAATGAGAATTCAGTAGCTCCATGACTTACAGAAAGAAGAATCCATTTCCATTTTCTTCACTGAGATTTTCCATTCATCTCTTCTTCGAATTCATAACCAGATCCCAATTTACACTAACATGGCCTCAGAGTCAGGTTCAATCATCTAAATCTGGGTGTCAATCTGTGAAGTCACTGAGCTAAATCGAAGTTCACTCGAAGCTCGGTGAAGGTCGTTGGAGTTTCGTTATCATTTAAGAAGAGAAATCAATTTATTCAGACCAAAGAAGCCTAGATCTGGAGGCTCTGAAGTGAGAGCGCCAACTTTCTTAGGTGAGAACTATGAGTTCTGGAGAATTAGGTTGACAATGATCTTCAAATCTCTTGGGTTATGGAATTTGGTAGAAAAGGGGATTACAACCCCCGATTCGAAGAAGAAGAAGAAAGTTGAAGGGTCATCGGAAGATGAAGTTGATGAAGAAATGACCGCTGTGTTCATGAAGGATGCGAAGACTCTAAGAATCATACAAAATGCAGTCTCTGATCAGATCTTCACTTGGATTGCCAACGTTGATTCAGTTAAGATGGCATGGGATCTGTTGTATGGAGAATGCCACGGTGGTGATCATGTTAGATCGGTAAAACTTCAAAATCTTAGACGAAAATTTGAATATGCTAGGAGGCGAGGTGATGAATCTCTATCTAGTTATCTTACAAGGCTGAATGAATTGATTAATCAGATGAAAACATTTGGTGAATCTATTTCAAATAAGAGACTTGTGCAAAAGGTTCTGATTAGTCTAAGTAAACCGTATGATCCTATCTGTTTGGTTATAGAAAATACAAAATGTTTGGAGACATAGAATTGCAGAAGGTAATTGCAATCTTAAAGAGCCAAGAACAACGGTTTGATCTACACATTGTTGATACTACTAGGAAGGCATTTACATCTTTCTCAGTGAGTCCAAAAGGGCAAAATAGAAGTGGAGCTCAATCTAGTCCATCTCAGTTCCAAAATAATTGGAATTCTAAGGGCAAGAAATGGGATTCAAAACCCAAGTTTCAGCAAAACTTTCCTGATAGTCTTGCACAAAATGCATATTCATCACAGTCAATGGGTCAGGCAGTTAGAAAACCACAGTGTAGGGTATGCTCTAAATTTCACTTTGGTGAGTGTAGATATAAGGGGAAGCCTAAATGCTACAACTATGAAAGGTTTGGCCACTAGGCTAGAGAATGTGCAAAAGGCAAACAATGCTAATCAAGTAAAGGTGATAAGGAACTTATTCTATGCCAATATCACTATCTTTGGATCAGTTGTCAATGGTGAATGGTATATTGACAGTGGTTGCAGCAACCACATGACTGAAAATGAGAAGCTACTGGTTGATATAAGGATAAATGTGGTAGGCAAAGTACAAATGCCAACTGGTAAGCTTATGAATGTAGCTGGAATGGGCACTCTAGTAATTGATACTAGCAAAGGCAGAAAATACATGAAGGAAGTAATGTATCTACCTAGATTGAAGGAGACCTGACTAAGTGTGGGACAGATGGATGAGTATGGGTATTATTTGTTGTTTGGAAGTAGAATGTGTAGTATTTTTTATGGTCCTTCACTGGAATGCCTTGTAATTAAAGTAGAAATGAAGAGGAATAGATGCTATCCTTTAGCACTATTACCTAATGATCATATAGCTCTGAAAGAAAGTATGTCTCACTCTACTTGGACCTGGCACAAAAGGCTAGGCCATCTGCATCTAAGGGTTTAAAACAACTCAAAGAGAAGGAAATGGTGCATGGACTTTCATACTTAAAAGAAGTTGATGAAGTCTGTGAAGGCTGTTAGCTTGGAAAACATCATAAAGAGTGGCTTCCAAAGAATCAAGCATGGAGAGCAAGCAATCCCCTAGAGTTAATTCATGTAGACTTATGTGAGTTTATGCAAAATGAGTCCATTGTTGGTAACAAGTACTTTATGCTTCTTGTAGATGACTGCACAAGAATGATGTGGGTTTACTTTCTCAAATACAAGTTAGATGCATTGAATTGTTTTAGAAAATTCAAATCTATGGTAGACTTACAGAATAGTTTTAGAGTAAAATGCCTGAGAAGTGACAGATGGGGTGAATTCACATCCTGTGAGTTTAACAAGTTGTCTGAAGATGAAGGCATTCAAAGACAACTCTTTATGGCATATACTTCACAACAGAATGGAGTGGTAGAAAGAAAGAACAGAACACTAGTTGAAATGGCAAAAGCCATGCTTCATGATAAAGGATTACCTTACTGAATAGGTGTTCTACAAGAGCTCTCGGATATATAACTCCATTTGAAGCATTCAGTGGAAGAAAACCAGGGATTGCCCATCTTAGAATCTTTGGTTGTTTATGTTATGTACACATATCAAGTGAACTGAGACAGAAGTTAGATGCAAAGAGTACCAATGGCATATTTGTAGGATATGTAACTTGTGAAAAAGGGTACATCGTGTATGATCCTGTTACTAAGAGGTTTTTACTATCAAGAGATGTTGTATTTGATGAAAGTGCAGCTTGGGTTTGGAAGGAGATCTTTGAGACTTATGTGATTGTGACTAATCATGAAGACTTATCTGAGCAGTCTCAAGTTACATCACCTAGGACAACTTTTGGAAGTCATGACTATACTCAGTCGCCAAGATTGTCATCTTCTCACAAATCAACAGATGATATAAATAGCAGCATGAGAAAGCCTCAGGCCTTTGATCACACTCCACTAAAATAGAGAAACTTGGATGATGTTCTAGCACAATGCAAATCTCTACATTATAGAACCTGAGAAATTTAAAGAAACAACTTAAGATGAATCATGGGAATTGGTAGACAGACCAACTAACAAGCCCATAATTGGTGTGAAGTGGGTGTTTAAGACCAAACTCAACCTTGATGGAACTGTCCAAAAGAACAAATCAAGGCTTGTTGCAAAGGGGTATGCTCAGAAACCAAGAATAGATTATAATGAAACATTTGCCCCAGTAGTTAGATTTGATACAATTAGAACTTTTATTACTTTGGCTGGACAAAAGAGTTGGAAACTCTATCAATTAGATGTCAAGTATGCTTTTCTAAACTAAGTACTAGAATAGGAGGTTTATATAAAGCAACCAGATGGTTTTGTGGTCAAGGGGAGTGAAGACAAGGTGTACAAGCTTCATAAAGCTTTGTATGGCTTAAAACAGGCACCAAGGGCCTGGTATAGTGAAATTAATTCTTACTTTGCTTAATGTGGATTTGTGAAAAGCCCAAGTGAAGCTACTATTTACATCAAAGCAAGAGGAGAAAAAAATTCTAATTGTTTCAATTTATGTGGATGACATAATGTATACTGGAAATAGTAATGAGTTGTTGAAGGAATTCAAGGAGGACATGATGATCAAATATGAAATGACCAATTTAGGACTTCTTCACCATTTCCTTGGCATTGAAGTCATTCAAACTCACTCAAGCATATTTATTCACCAAAGGAAGTATGCAGTCTCTCTGTTGAGTAAGTTTGGTTTGAGTGAGTGCAAATCTGTGTTCACACCTTTTGTTTCATCAAATAAGCTATGCAAGGATGATGGTAGTGGTCCAGCAAGTGAGGAACAATATAGAAGGATTGTGGGAAGCTTGAAGCTTGTTATACCTCACTGCTACTCGACCAGATATAATGTATGCTGCAAGTCTCCTAGCTAGATTTATGCACTGTCCTACAAATAAACATCTTGGAACAGCCAAAAGAGTGCTCAGATACATCAAAGGCACTTTGGATTATGGTTTGGAGTATGTGAAGGGAAAGAATGCAATGTTAATCGGATTCTGTGACAGTGATTAGGGAGGATCTGTTGATGATATTAAAAGCACTTAGGGTTATGATTTTTCCTTTGGCAGTGGAGTATTCTCATAGGCTTCTGTGAAGCAAAATTGTGTAGCTCTTTCCACTGCAGAAGCAGAGTACATCAGTGCTTCTGAGGCAATTGCACAAGCCATTTGGCTTAGATTCGTACTTGAAAACTTTGGTGAGTTACAAATTGAAACAACTCTAGTGCACGGTGACAATACAGCTGCAATTGTAATCACTAAAAATCCAGTGTTTCACCAGAAAACCAAGCACATCGACAAAAGGTACCATTTCATCAAGGATGCACTGCAATAAGGGATAATTGACTTAGTGTACTGTCCAACAAACAAGCAAGTGGCAGACATATTCACTAAGGCTCTAACCAAGGATCAATTCAACTATCTCAGAGACATGCTTGGTGTGAAATCAACTCAAAACTTAAAGGGGAGTGTTGAGTTATAAGTATTGAGTTGATAGAATTAGAATAAGTGTTTTATGTTAATTGGTGTATCCACTTGTGCAAAGAATGCTAAGTGTAAAATTCTGATATGTAAAGGCCATGAGTGCCATGTGTAGTTTGATCCTTAGTATTAGTTAGATGAGTGGCTGTGATCTAAGCTTAGAGAAAGAGAAAGATCCAACACTCTCTAATAGTAATATTCCCTCATTTTGCATGATATGTGTGAGAGAGAGGTACCAGATAAAAATCAATAAGAATTCAGTAGCTATTCTGTGACTTACAGAGAGAAGCATCCATTTCCATTTTCTTCACTGAGATTTTCCATTCATCTCTTCTTCGAATTCATAACCAGATCTCAATTTACACGAACAATTTATAAATGAAGAAGAATTTTTAATTCCAACATGAAATTAGGATCCACTCATGAAGATAATCGGCTAAGCAAATTCCTCGGTGGGATCAACATGAGTGGCACCCGGTTGTAGCACCTGCATAAAACTATAACGGAAATTGAAAACATTCCAATCGTTGATAAGAGGAATGTGTGTGTGTGTGTGTGTGTGTGTGTGTGTGTGTGTGTGTGTGTGTGTGTGTGTGTGTGTGTACAATGCTTCTCTATTCTACTACGCTTGATATTCTAGAACCCATTTGAAGGATAGCAGTCAAATCTTGAAACACCAAGTTATAGATTGTACAACTAGTAATAGCATGCAAACTCTAACAAAGGATAAAGGACTTGTTTGATCCCTATAGTTTGAGCAATCATTGAATTTAAGCCTTTGGTTTCAATTTTGGCCATTTTATTGTTGCATGCTTAGTGTTTTCAATTTCGCTAAGTGCTAACCCTTTAAAATTGAAGATAACTTAACCTGCATGTGCATGTCCCACATATAGGCATTTTTTACAACTGCACATGTTGCCACGTCAAAATTTCGTATTTAATTTTGATTGGTTTAATTAGCGAGTGAAACTAAATTTGAAAATATAGGGAAACTACATGACTAATTGCGAAACTTGAATACAAAATGACCATAGTGAAAATTTTCTCAATCTACAAGGACCAAAAGTATAAAGTGGCCCCGTCCCCATTTTGTTTGCAAACTACCATAGTAACCACACCCAAAGACAAAAAATCCAAGTACCACATCAACACCAGTACTGCATAATTCATTTGGTGTTTGAAATGCAAATTTTATTGTTAAAAATTCACTACAAGAGAATTATCAATAAATAAGTCAAGTAGTACATAAATATTATGAAAGTACCACATACGCATTGAATAAAAGAATTTTAAAATCAAAGCCTTTGCGAAGTCATTTAAAAATTCTCTCAAATGTATTATATAATATAGTCACTTCCAAATCTTTCCATCTTATTTTTGTTAGAGCATTTCTAAGCCCAAGTTTCATGAAATTTTAAAATTCCTTGTCCAAAAGCATAAGTTCAAAGCCTTCACACTCGTTCGAATTCTCTCCTATCTCTCCTGCACTGAGGAAAAGAAGAAGGGTAGTGCTATCTACACACCTATGTTACTTCTCACAACCCTTTTAAATTTTCGATCCTCGGATCGAATAAATTGAAGAAGATCAATGACCATAATTTAACAATGGAAGGTAACAACGAGTGTGCATATGGTACTATCCAAGAAAGAAATATGCAACTCAAAGTTCAAACTAGTAGAATGCCACAATAAGAGCAATTCCACTCTTATGATAATAAATGCCCAGGTAATTGGGCAATAAGCAATTATTGCCTCAATCAATAGTCATTGTCCGAGTGCATTTCCACTCGGTAATGAACTGCTCGGGCATTTGATATTAAAAATTTATTTTTTTAAGAATTAACAAAAAGATAATATTATGTTTAATTTCGGATAGGGTTTTCAACCAATCTCGTCACTTTACGTGTCACAATCCGAAATTACAATGTTTATGAATAGATTTCGATTAAATTTTCAATCAATCTCGTAGACCGTAGCACCAAGTGTCATGCTCGTGTAAATTATTTATGGGTAGTTGTCCGATAAGATTTCTAACCAATCTCGTCATGACACGTGTCACTATCCATTCAAAATTCTTGTGGATAAATTTTCGATAAGATTTTCAACCAATCTGGACCGATGGATTCAAACTTTTTTTTTTTTCTATCCAACAACCCATATTGGTCACGTGGGCACAACAACTCAATCCTTTTTTTTTTCTTCTTGAGATTTTTTTTTCCTTTTTCTTTAACCCTCAAGGTGTCGGCTTAATCTAGACTATTGGATGATATAGCCGTTATAAATCAAACGGGCCACATCGCGCCTCGTGTGATAGTCGTTGGTTTTGAATTCAAATTTATTTACAATTGAAAATCCAACAGTCCAACTTATTTACCGTTGAAAGTCCAATGGATATAAACGAGTTATGTTGCCTAAACCTTCGTTGGCGTTGAGTGTGTTGCAGCGCGGAACCCACCGCACTTTTTTGTCCCCCAACGCACCTCTCATATGCACATGTTATACACACCCCTAACACAAAAAAATAAAAAATAAAATTGCACATGACCGACTTCAAATCACACTAGGGGAATGAGTCAAGCTAACGTTGGCAGATGGGTTGGTCAGGCAATCTTAGGCCCACGGATTGCCATACGTGTTGGGCTCAGATAGAGATGGTTCTTTTACTTTAGGCTAAATTTGTTCTTCATTTCTTCCTTTAAAATGCCTTCAATATAGTGAATAATCCTCAACTTTTTGGGCTAGGGTGGAGATGATTCTTTTACTTCATGAGTAACCTCAACTTGGACAAAGTAAGGAATTTGTTATCCATTTCTTCCTTTTAAAATACCTTTAATATAGTGAACAATCCTACCCAAACCAGTCCTCTCTATCAAATGAGGCCTAAGTGTTTTGTCTTCTTGTTACTAATTTCCAATACCAATGCTCTTGTCAACTTTCGCTACCACATATATCTGCTCTCCTCTTCATGTAAGTTGGCTACGAATCGGACTTAGACACTAATACAAACGTCCTTTTAGCAACCTGAATATGTAGTAGCACTTTGGACTTTAGGCAACCAAAACCATAGGTCATCCCCCTTCTTACGAGTTTGACATGCATTCACATGCACTATTCCACCAACCATCATTGATGTAAGTATAACTTAATTCCTAAACGCGACATGAACTACGATTATGACTGCAATTTAATCCCTTCATATGTTCCTAACTCTTGATATCCCAACATACCCTAGTAAAATAAAGGGTTTTTTAGATATAGACCCTTACAACTCTTATTTCCTATATAAAAACCCACCTAATTATAAACATCCAAATAAAGCTCAAATTTAGAAGTGATTGCCATGTAGGAAAGTAATTGACCTATTGACCTATTAATACAAAATATTTACAACTTGTACCACAATATTCAAAATAAATCAATAAATATTATTACTCACCTTAATTACAACGAATAAATAATTTATTACATATTATTACCCCTAACACACACATATATATACATATATACGTTCAAATGTATATAGTACTACCACAAGCTCCATATATACATACATATTGTCTGATATATTTTTACACACCCGATGCTGCAATGGCAGCATGGTTTATATACAGTTTGCATATACACGCATGCAATAAACAACAATAAAGGTAACATATAAACAACATTAAAGGTGGCAGGAGCCATGTGATTGTCTGCTGGGATTATTCCCTTCGGTTGCAGATTGCAGAGGTAGCATATAAACAACATTAAAGGTGGCAGAAGCCATGTGATTGTCTGCTGGGATTATTCCTTCTGCTGTCCAGGTTGTACAGCAGATAGATGAGAGAGTTGTGCATGTTGGGATTATTCCTTCGGTTGCAGATTGCAGCGGGAAGGTTGTGGTTGAATTGGTGGTGCTGACGTGGACCTTTCGTTAGGTTTATCACGCCCCCGCAAGCTGACAGGGTGTTGACGAACAGGAAGCTTGGAGATAAGATAATGAAAGCGAACAGATGACAAACCTTTGGTTAAAAAATCGGCAATTTGGTCTGTGGTAGCCACATAACCAACTTCGATTTCCTTGCGAATGACCTTGTCCCGGATGTAGTGATAATCCACTTCAACATGGCGCATGCGAGCTTGATAAACGGGATTGGAAGCAACAGCAATGACGCTGATATTGTCACACCAGAGACGAGGTGGCGGTAATGGAAGATATAGATCACGGAATAGATTGCGAAACCATGAGAGATGGGCAGAAGTATAGGCAAGTTGACGATACTCCGCCTCTGTGCTAGACCGTGACACTCCACGTTGCTTTTTCGAACTCCAGGAAATTAAATTATCGCCAAGAAATATGCAGTGACCGCCAGTGGAACGACGGTTATCAGGGTCGCCAGCGTAGTCAGCATCAGCGAAGGCAGTTAGAGTGAGAGGACTGGGTTTGTAAATTAAGCCATGATCATGTGTGCCTTTCAAATACCGTAATATGCGTTTGACTGCAGCCCAATGTGCAGTAGTTGGAGAGTGCATGTACTGACATACTTGGTTGACAGCGTAAGCAATATCAGGACGGGTAAAGAGAAGGTATTGAAGGGCGCCCACAACACTGCGAAAAGAAGATCCATCGGAGAGGGGCTCACCATCATATAAACTCAATTGTTTACCACTGGGAACTGGCGTTGAGATGGGCTTGGAGTCAGCCATATTAGTGTTCTGTAGAAGCTCCAAAATGTACTTGGATTGAGTGAGATAGAAGGCAGAAGGCGTCCGGGAAACCTCCATCCCCAAGAAGTAGTGTAAGGGCCCAAGATCTTTCATTGCAAAATGAGCACCAAGTTGCGTGATAAACTGAGACAAGTGAGCATTGTTGTTCCCTGTGATTAAAATGTCATCCACATAGATGAGAAGATAAATGATTGTTGAGCCATCAAAATAGGTGAAGAGAGACGAGTCAGCTTGGGAAGCAGTGAAGCCCAAGTCTTCTAGTTTCTGGGAAAAACATTGAAACCAGGCACGGGGTGCTTGTTTCAAACCGTATAGGGACCTTCGAAGTCGACACACATGAGAGGGAAACTGTGGATCAATGAACCCTGCAGGTTGGCGCATATAAACTTCCTCATTCAAGGTGCCATGAAGGAAGGCATTTTGAACATCAAGCTGGCGGATAGGCCACTGAAAGTGAAGAGCAATAGAGAGAATGAGCCGAATGGTGGCATGGGTGACCACCGGACTGAAGGTTTCGCAGAAATCAATGCCTTCTTGCTGATGAAAGCCATTTGCAACTAGTCTAGCTTTAAAACGCTCGATAGAACCATCAGAGTTCTTTTTTATGCGATACACCCATTTATTTGGTAACACATTCATAGAAGACTTGTAGGGTACCAAAGTCCAAGTGCCTGTACGCTGTAAAGCGTTAAATTCATCTGCCATTGCTTGGCACCATTGGGGAGACTTATTGGCCTGAGAGAAACATGTGGGCTCAACCAAAGTATTAGTAACAGTAGTGATGCAAGCATATCTGGGATTTGGTTTTCGAATTCCTTGTTGACCACGCGTGATCATGGGATGAGTGGATGGAATAGTGTGAGAAGTGGTGTTAGCAGGTTCAATATTCACGTGAGTAGTGGGAGTTGGTGGGTGAGAATGGGAGTCTGGGGGAGAGGATGGAAGGATAGTATGGGAGGCCGGGGTAGGTAGCAGGGGAGAGGGTGAGGTGGCGACAAGGGAAGGAGGGGTCCGTGGGGTCGAACGTGGTGGGGTGTACTGGAAGGTATCAATGGGCAGGACATGGTCCAACTGACTCGGTTTTGACAAGGTCGGAGTAGCAAGGTCTGTATAGGGAAAACTCTTTTCATTGAAAATGACATGACGAGACAGAAAAGACTTGCCAGTGGTAGGATCATAACATTTATAACCTTGATAATTTAATGAGTATCCTAAGAAAATGCATTGTTTTGATCGAAACTTAAGTTTAGTATCAGTGTATGGACGTAAATAGGGAAAACAAGCACAACCAAATACTTTGAGAAAATCATACTGGGGTGATTTTGAAAATAGTTTTTGGAAAGGGGAGACGCCATTCAATATTTTGGTGGGAAGACGATTAATGAGATAATTTGCAGTGTGAAAAGCGTCATCCCAGAAAGTGTGAGGAAGAGACGCATGAGCAAGTAAAGTTAAGCCAATTTCAACAAGATGACGATGTTTACGTTCTGCGAGACCGTTTTGCTCGGGATGATGAGGACAACTGAGTCTATGATGAATGCCATGTTGAGAGAAAAGGTGTTTAAAAGAGGAATTGACAAACTCTCCTCCACCATCAGATTGAAAAAATTTAATTTTGGTGTTGAACATATTTTCTGCAAGCTTTTTAAAATGAACAAAGGTTTGAAAAACATCAGATTTTAACTTTAAAGGATAGAGCCATACATAACGAGAAAAGTCATCCACAAAAACAACATAATACTTGTAACCATTAATTGAATAAGAAGGAGAAATCCATACATCGGAATGTATTAATTCCAAAGGACACGATGACTGGGAAGAAGATAAATTAAATGGCAACTTATGACTTTTGCCAAGGGGACAGGATGAACAAAAGTCGTAGGTTGCATTACCAGTTAAAGGTAATTTATTTTGGGAAATCAGACGACGCAAAACAGAAATTGCAGGGTGACCTAACCTAGAATGCCAAATAGCATCCGACACTCTAACACCAACAAATGCAGAGACTCCATGGTTAACCACAGAAGAACTTGAAAATGGATAAAAACCATTTTTACTCTGGCCGTGCAAAATCATCTTCCCCATTTGAAGGTCCTGAACACGGTAGGAATTGGGATATAAGGTTAGTGAACAATGGTTGTCTTTGGTAAATTGATTGATGGAAATAACATTAGTAGAAGCATTAGGGCAGTGAAGGGTGTTGGGAAGGGTAAATGAGTGACTGGGTGTGTGAAGAAAAGAAGTGCCAACATGAGAAATGTGCAAACCTGATCCATCCACCACGCCATTAACATTGTCAGTGCCATTGTAGGGACGAGGATTCGAAACCTGATGTAAATCATTGGTGATATGTGCATTGGCTCCAGAGTCAAAAAGCCAGGTTTGAATGCCAGAGGGAGAGGCAGATGCCGGAGACGGTGCAGCAGCAGCATAAGCTTGGAGACGTGGAGCAGGAACACGTCCTTCATAGGCCATATTAAGGCGATTGAAACAATCGATTGCAGAATGGCCGTGACGACGACATATTTGGCATTGGATACGGCCACCAGATTGGGTTGGAGAATGAGGAGCACCAAGAACGCCATCATGGGGTTGTCGGGGTGGAGGAGCATAGTGGTCCTGGCCTTGAGGACGAGGAGGAAACTGGCCACGGCTGCCATTGAAGTGACCACGGCCTCCGCGAGGAGTAGCGCGACCACGGGAAGAGCCGGAACGACCTCTTCCAGCAGCAAGGGCAGTGGGCCCAGTTTCAATCATAGTATGAAGCTTTTGACGTCTCTCTGCACCAAGAAGAAGAGCCTCCAAGGCACTGTAATTGATGGCCTCATCCCGTGCTTGTGCAGAAGCAACAGTACTCTCATAAGTAGGCCCAACATTATTTAAAATAATGGCAACAAGATCAGAGTCAGTCACAGGAGAACCAGAGAGGGAGAGAGTGTCAGCAAGACAATTAATACGATCAAGAAACTCAGCAATAGAGGAATCACCACGATGGGTATTCATAAGCTCACTACGCAATTGGAGGAGGCGGCCAGTAGACTGAGAAGCATACCTGTCACGTAAACAAGTCCATGCAGAAAGAGAACTGGTCTTACCAATAAGAGAGGCAAGAACTGTAAGATGAACCGAACTGTTGATCCAAGAGAGAACCATAGCATCGTGCTGAATCCATGCATCAAAGTCAGGATTGTTTTATCAGTGAGTTGGCCATCATCGTCCTTTAAGAAGGCAGGAGGACATGGGTTGGTTCCATCGACAAAAGACACCAGATTCCTGCTGCGAAGCAAGGGCAACATCTGGGCATGCCATAGGGGATAGTTGGTACGATCCAACTTGATAGTCAGAAAGTTGGAAGCATTTGGAAGAGAGAGATGGGAGGGACTTGAACTGGACGCCATGGGAGAGGAAAAAAAAAAAATTAAAAAAACTTTTGGTCGTTAGACTGTCAGCTCTGAGATACCATAAAGAATATTGCTTTGTCTGATATATTTTTACACACCCGATGCTGCAATGGCAGCATGGTTTATATACAGTTTGCATATACACGCATGCAATAAACAACAATAAAGGTAACATATAAACAACATTAAAGGTGGCAGGAGCCATGTGATTGTCTGCTGGGATTATTCCCTTCGGTTGCAGATTGCAGAGGTAGCATATAAACAACATTAAAGGTGGCAGAAGCCATGTGATTGTCTGCTGGGATTATTCCTTCTGCTGTCCAGGTTGTACAGCAGATAGATGAGAGAGTTGTGCATGTTGGGATTATTCCTTCGGTTGCAGATTGCAGCGGGAAGGTTGTGGTTGAATTGGTGGTGCTGACGTGGACCTTTCGTTAGGTTTATCACTTTTAGCAACCTGAATATGTAGTAGCACTTTGGACTTTAGGCAACCAAAACCATAGGTCATCCCCCTTCTTACGAGTTTGACATGCATTCACATGCACTATTCCACCAACCATCATTGATGTAAGTATAACTTAATTCCTAAACGCGACATGAACTACGATTATGACTGCAATTTAATCCCTTCATATGTTCCTAACTCTTGATATCCCAACATACCCTAGTAAAATAAAGGGTTTTTTAGATATAGACCCTTACAACTCTTATTTCCTATATAAAAACCCACCTAATTATAAACATCCAAATAAAGCTCAAATTTAGAAGTGATTGCCATGTAGGAAAGTAATTGACCTATTGACCTATTAATACAAAATATTTACAACTTGTACCACAATATTCAAAATAAATCAATAAATATTATTACTCACCTTAATTACAATGAATAAATAATTTATTACATATTATTACCCCTAACACACACATATATATACATATATACGTTCAAATGTATATAGTACTACCACAAGCTCCATATATACATACATACATATATATATACATACATACATATATATATATATATATATATATATATATATAGTACTACTATACGTTCAAATATATATATATATATATGTATATGCACAGTACTACATATATGATCAAACATATTATACTAATTAATCTACCTATATGTAAATTTATGATGAGCAAATAACATATATTTTGTAGGTATCATCATATATATTGGGCACATTTTATTATTATGTGGACAAAAGAATAGGTAAAATATTGAATAAAATAATAATTTTTTTTTTTTATGTTGGTACATTATTTTGCTTGTATGTTGCTTAGATTGGGTTTGCTTTATTATGTAGGTAAATTATTTTGTATGTATTTTACATATAATGGGGAAATTATTTTGCTTTTTTTTAAGCAATCTAACATTTTAAAATTCGAATAATAGGTGCACTGAATCAAATAACATTTTTTGGAGGTAAATTATTTTGCCCGAATTTTTACGTATACCAGGCTTTTTATTTTATTTTTTATTTTTATTTATTTTTTGTTATATATATGTGTGTGAAATAATTTACCTACATTTATATGTAAAATATAATTTGTTGACTTAACAAAGCATGTATTATTAAATATATTAGGCATGTTTTGTTGTTATTATATATTAGGCAATAAATTTATTATTTATTATTTTCGTAAAATCATTAATTCTCTCTTACTAATTGTGTACATTAAACATTCAAATATGGGTGTTTTGGGCATCGAAATTTTTTAAATGTGTAAAGTCAAATATAATTAATGAATTTGCTGATGTGGAATCTAGTTAATGAGTTTTATTTTAGTAAAAAACTTATGACGGGTTTTATGTGAAGAAAATTAAATTTCAGAAGCTAAAGTCATAATTTCAGTAACTGCTTAGTCCAACAAGCTCCACCTTGTTCCTCTCGTTTTGCTCCACAATGCTAGTACTCATTGGTCGTCTGCATTCAACGATCGATATATGCTAAGGTGGCAAGAAGTAAAAGTGATAGCTTCCTCGAAGAAATTTCCTTTCGGAAAACATATTCACCTAATCAAGTCTTGCTCTGCTTCGTCACTCCAACAGTGTAGATTGGTTCAATTCTTTTTTGCTCTCCAAACTTACCCATATGAAACGAATACTTGAAAATGATGATGATAAGCATGCCTAATACAAATAAAACATATAGTGTCATTTTCAAACACTATCCTCATCACTTACCATCTTTCTTTTTCTTTAATTTATATAAAATTATTAATTTAATTTAATTAATTCAAATTTTCATGGTGATGAGTCTCTGTCTTAGCACAAAATTAAAGTTTTCATACTTTTTTTTCCCTTGATATTAATATTGTAAGTAAAAAAATCTCAGTAACCAATGTCGATCGTCCAACTGCTGCCTACACACAATTGAATAAGGAAAAAAAAATGGAGAACAAACCATTTAAACAACAACATAGAAGAAACGTGAGGACATTCATTTACCCTACATTGAGCCCCATAAAGTATTTAATAAATTTCTCCAACTTAAAACAATTTTGTGGGTCAGTATAAATTTCAAAGTGTCTCCATCTTACAATCGAGTTATTTAACAAGAAATAATATAAACTTTATTAAAGTAATACCATTCTAATTTCTATAAATCCTTCAATATATATGTTATTTAGTATACGATCGACTTGAATTGAACTTTTAAAATCGGCATCGACGATGTAATATATAGAGCATCGACGAAGTAATATGTACAGCATCCCAGATAGCTTTTAAGAAGAATTAGTTTCATACTAATCTTAATAGTTCTGCAAAATTGATTAAAAACCAACCAAGATCTTATACCAAGTAAAAAAATGGCCAAGATCATATTGTGGTAGAATATTTACACATTTCTTTTTACTTCTCATATGTATCTTTTCAATTTTGGCCTATATATCAAATAAATTGAAAAAAATTAAGTAATAAAAATTAACAAATAATTTGAAAAAAATAAAAATAAGTGTGTCGATAGCATCACCAATCAAGATATTTTAAGGGTTTACTAGGATGATAGGGTTAAACAACCACGTGGCAAACAGCACTGCATGACAGACAACTTGAAGACTTGTTCTGACAGGCACGAGTCTGGAATTGGCTACAAATCAGAACAAACATAAAGGGCACGTGTCGGCTGTAATCCACAAGCTTTCGACGTTACAACCACCAGATACCGGCCACGTCAAGGAGGCAGCACTGGAAACCCTAAAGAAAATGAGATACCAAGTTTTGACCAAGGGCAGGTGGCAAGGGATAATTCGGCGACGTGTGACAGGTGACAGAGTCTTGTCAGGGCACAACATAATTTTTGGTATAAAATAAAATTCCTTTGGTGATTTGTTCAATGTTTATTGATTTGAATACGATTTTAATTCAGATGTGGGGTTTGTAAATTGATCGTCTGGATGGGAGAACCAAAGTTGGACACGTTCCGACAGTGACTTGATCAAACCATTTTCATGGCTCTGGATCGGAAATGGAAGTGGCTCGCCTAAGACTAAGCCCTACCCTTGAGGAGTTCTTAATCGTAAGTATGAAACTTGGTGTATGATGGAGACCTATTACTCACTAAGTTTAGGTTCAATGTTAATCACATCCAGTTTATTAGCGTGATGAACATGATCAGATTTTTTTAATAAAATAGTTTGACGTATTACATTATTAGACTATCAAGTAATGTGAAAATGTATTTCAATGTGCAACCTTATTGATAATTTTATGTTATACTAAACTCAACGCTTTTATGCTCTCTATAGAGCTTCTAATTGTACATGTCGGAGTGTCTACTATTTGATTAGCACTAAATTCAGGAGTTGATGTTATACAATTTGTCTCTAGTGACGTATGTAATAGAATCAGTGGAGAAATATGTTCGACAAAATTTGATTAGTACTCAGTACTATATGCGGTTTGGTGGTATTCCTCTTCACTTGTAAGTGATAGGTTTTAGGTTTGAATCTCGTAGATGGTAAATTCGATACCAAATTAGGTTGCTCATTGTGTGATTTAGCCGAACTCTCTCTTCCCTTAGTATAAAATAAATCGTTATACCAACAAAAAATTCAAAATGTGAGGAGTAAAGTAAGGAGCGAAGTACAACAAAGAAGAGTGGCATGCAAGATTCGTTTACTTGCGTAACGAAATTTTTTTGAATTCGTCAGAACTTCAGCCTCTGTATAAAATATTGTATCTCCATTTAAATTAAGCTACGACAATTCAAGGGGTAGGACTAGTAGACACCAAAACTAAACATATAAGAACCTATGTATATTAGCATCATAGATTCATATATAGGTCTCACAAAATCAACAAAGTCGGAAGGTTCAGTGTTGGAACATGATTCACGTTGCCGACATCTATATCACTCATTAGGAGAAGACTTAGCTTGACTACCATAGTTCAAATTATGAAAATGACAAAGGCATTTTAAAATCATGTCATAAACAATATTAAATCACTAAAATATGTGCCTGCATTAGTGCAATTAACAAAGACAGCTTCGGCTATAAAGCTAGCCAGACCCTAAGTTCATGAAGGGAAAATTAATATTTACTATATAGTATGGTCTTTGAATAATTTAAGAGAGATTTTTCGATATACTTGAAATACCGTTTCATGATAAGCTTCACCAAAATTATCATATGGTGTGTGCGCAAATTAAGAGAGTTTTTTTTAATGTACTCGAAACACCGTCACATAATGTTAAAATTTTACTAAAACTGTAACACGTGTATTTGTTTTTATTATTTACCTACCTTATAATAATGATATATCAATTATGTCGTTCATTAATATTATATCATATATCAAATGATTGTTCTAGATACAAACCATAATTTTATTTTCTTTTGCAAAAGAAAAAGAAAAATGGTGTTGATTAATGTAAAGAGAAAAAGCACTATACTTATCAGAGCCCATAGATTTTGGATATAAAGAAGCGATCACAAGTCACAAAACCCAGTCAGATCAAAAAACCATGACATCAAACACACATTGCATAAAGCCTTAAAAACCAACAAATTCCATATCATGCACATATCAGAAAAAACACACACTCGCACACTCCCAAAACATTCCTTCCACAACCACCCACAAAACCCTGTTAAGATTTTCTAATCGATCTGCCAAGATGCTCGATAAAATCGAATATTCGAGTCCCTCAGCAGAAGATCATGAGACTTTCAGCTGCATGAGCCCACTGGGAGCTGCCACTACAAGGAGGAAGAACAACAAGAACAACAAGAGGTTCAGTGATGAGCAGATTAGGTCATTGGAGTCCATCTTTGAGTCTGAGTCGAGGCTTGAGCCGAGGAAGAAGATGCAGTTGGCCAAAGAGCTAGGGTTGCAACCTAAGCAGGTTGCTATTTGGTTTCAGAACAAGAGAGCTAGATGGAAGTCTAAGCAGCTCGAGAGAGACTACAGCAAATTGAGAGCCAATTACAACAACTTGGCATCAAAGTTTGAAGCTTTGAAGAAAGAAAAGCAGGCCCTGGTTGTTCAGGTAATTGTTCATTCATTCCGGTTTGCTAAATATGCCTAATCGAAGAACAGTGCTTGGTTCATCACCTGTAAGAAGCCATTCTTTGTTAACCTTAAGTTCAGTTTGATGCGTGTAAAAGTAACTCATTAAAACCATAAAAAAGGGGAAAAGTTTAGGCACATGTGTCATGTGTAAGAAGTAATTACTCGTTACATGTAAGGAACAAAACATTTTTCACTAATTTTAACATGTTAAGATAATCAAGAATTGATAGATTATGTCTTATTTTGTGACAGGTGCAGAAGCTGAATAATCTGATGATGATGCAAAGGGAGAATTGTGGGGAAGATGTAGTTATGAACAATGGCATTGACGGTGAGTCAGATAACGGAGATGCCACCATTTCTGAATCTGATAAGGTGAAGCTTGATTTTTCAGTGGAAAAATCAGAGCAAGGAGGACTTGGGGTGCTGTCAGATGATGACAGCCGCATAAAAGCAGAGTACTTTGGACTGGAAGATGAACCAGACCTTGCGAACTTAGTGGAGTCTGCAGACGGTTCCTTGACATCAGCTGAGGATTGGGGGAAATTGAATTCTGATGGTCTTTTTGATGTTACGAGTGGTGATTATCAGTGGTGGGACTTCTGGTCTTGAAAACAGAAATTGTGTGCATATATAGATAATGAAGTGCTGCATCTAGTGGAGTGATCAAGAAAAAGGGGCTTTTTTCATAAGAATGTCATTAGCTTTTGGAGACTGGTTGTTGATAATCATGCCATTTGCACGCATCCTCCTACACTCAATCACTTTGATGCTCTGTTTAGTTACGACGCCACAATTAAAGATCCATATGAATGAATGAGAACTAAGGCCAACAGATATATGGGGATCTTATTGGGAAAATGAATTTTAAGGAGCATTGTGTCTTTGTGATATGTGGGTCTGTGTCTAATCTTGGAAAAGTAATATTTATAAAGCCCAAAGACAAAAACATGTATGCATGCGCTCAGCTAGAATTTTGTAGGAGTTAGTTTGTTGCTCTAAAACTAGACCTTGAACCCTGATGCAGCCTCTAACATATATGAATTTGTTTTATTTTTGGAGTCAATGCCCTTTTACAAACACGCAGTTAGTTGTCGCACATGACGATCTTCTTCCTAGTAGATAGTATTGATCTTGCTATATTATAACTACGCACGCAGTCAATTGTAAAGAAGATAAATATTACACAGGCAAGAGCACCATCCACGCAAGAACACAAGAATTTACAGTTGTTCAATCAATTTTGTTTACATCCACTCTGGTGATCCCCTTCAAAAAAATTCACTAGTTGGCAAAGACTAGACAGCTTTGGTTACTAAGGAACCCCTTATTCCCTATCAAACCGTAGGTCTTAATCTCTCACGCACTCTAGGACTCAAGCCTTATTATGCCTCCCTTATAACTTGTACATGAATTAGAATAACTCGACAAGCTCTCTCAATCTATTTGATATTCTAGGTTCATATCCATCTCTCAAAATCCGTGGTAAAGTTCTACTTACTGTAGGCAAGCTTTAGGTAACGACTCTAGATCCTCCTTGTGAGAATTCCAAGAATCCGTTAATTGTGTTCATTCACCGTAAATCACGAGATCAGAAATCATTTTAATTTTTTTTATTTAAAATTGAACACAAACAGTACCTGACGAAAACTGACTGCACGATGTATGATAAATGAACATGATTAACAAAACTTCGGGATTCTCACAAAAATGATCTAGAGAGGATCATGTTGGTTAGGTTACAATATGAAGCCCAAAACAAGAAGATAACCCAAAGAAACCATACTTTTGGGTGTTTTAACTTAATTTTTGTTTGAGTGGAAAAGAAAATTGCTCATTCAATTCGGGTTCTCCTCTTTGACTTGAATTCAAATAGACTTGCAATCCAATTGGAACTTTAGTGAGCCAATCACAACAATTTCTACCTAAGCAACCTAGCTAGCAACCAAGCCAATTGTTGCTCTGCAAGATACTTGATATTCTTGAAAGAACCTCACAAAGGTTTGAAGAACCGCTAACTTGGCACGAGACAACCAACTCAAGTGAGGACGTGCTTCACTAGTCAAACCCATACAATTTATCCAAACTCCGATTTGGTCCAACTCTTATATAAACCAAGCTCAAAATAACTTATTTTTCAAAAATGTTCAATTCAAGTTTAAACGAAAATTGTAAATAATTAAATAATAGTAGGATATGCCTATTTCTAAGAGATTTTTCATCAATATTAAGAATAAAATCAATGGAAATAAAAATATTCTTAGATAAATCAAAATAGTGTTTTTTTTTTTTTTATTAGGTACAAAAATAAGGACATATAGTCCAATAGCATGTCGAACCTCAAACTCACATTTATGAGGTAAACTTGAACCAAACTCGAGCCATCTCATAACAAAATGGGGCTTTTAGATCCAGGTCCAAAAACTAGAGTGTTTTTAGGAGTGAGTCCAGTTATCTAATTATATGTTTTTATTTATTTTATACTCATTTTATATTTTCTAAAAATATTAAAAATCAATTAAAATCATCTAATATTATGCATTTTCCAACTCCAAAAGAATATATTTAATATCTTATAACAAAAAAAATAATATACTAACATAAATTTATCTCCAAAACATTCTATCCTAACTCAAGTAACAAATATATGAATGTATATAATACCTATACGTGAGATATGAAACCTAATTAAAAGGTAGAAAAAACATAACATACCTACAAGCAAGACACATTATTCTGTGACAGGTTGATTATAAAAAAAGAATCTATTATATAGGTAGATAAATATAATTAACCTGTGATATAGGTTGATTATAAAAATTAAAAATAAAATCTATAAATGGGGTTTAAAGTAGGAGGAAAAACGAGAAATAACAAAAAATAAATAAAATAAAAGGAAATAAGCAAAGAGATAATTGGGAAGAAATTTGATTTTTATAATAAATCTTATAATTGAACAGATAACTATTGATAATTAAATAATTAAATATAAAAAATTGGACTTATTTTAATAAACTGGACTATTTCTACTATTGGTTCAAAAAATTAAACTTATATCAAGTTTCCCCTAAAAAAATACAAGTAGTCACTCAGGAGCCTTTAAGAGCAGAGCATACCAAACCTCAAACTCAGGCCATTAATAGTCAAAACACCACACCGCAAGCACTATTCCGTGTTCATTACATAAATTCACAAGATACGCGGCCCGTTTGTTTCAAGACGGTCCACACAAACGACTACCAGAGTCACAAAACCCAGTCGTATAACTGCCAAGTGTCGAAATGGGATTGCGTTTAGTCACTTTACCCGACAGTCTCCTCCTCCGTTCTCACTGGTTCAGTAAAAGTGGGAGCTTTATCGAAAGAGCGACGCCATAACCACCGATTCAAAAGCTCGGAGAAGTAATGAACGACCTCTCCAATGGCTCCAATGGAGCTCTGAGAGACCACAGAAGCAGCACCCTGAAGCCCATTCCGTCTCCGATTCTCTACATTCTCGTACTCATCTTTTTTCTGGGTCTCTCCGTCTCCATCTTCATTCTCATTCTCGTCTGCAATGCCCTCTTCTTCGTTTTCTACCTCCTGCTCTCCGCCCTTGTCGCCACTTTCGTCGTCTGGAATGTACGGCGCTGGGCGACCAAACGTGCCGTCTTTTGGTTCCTCAACTCGGTTCCGGAGTCTGACCTCAGCCTCGACCAGCACGTTGGCTGAGCTCGGCCGAGGAGTAAAATTCGTTGTTGTGGCGTTGAGCGCGTTGCTAACTTCTTAATCTTGCGACTGCGACCGAGGAAAGAACACTCTCGGTCTTTGGGTTCTAGAGCCTGAAGATGAGGCTGCTAGTTCTGCGAAGTTCACAAATCGTCGGTGCCTGATTCGGTCACCGTGATTATATTCGTAAGAGTATAAGCACGTCGAATCGACACCAGACTATACGGACACAAATATTCAAAGGTAATGTATGTCTTGACAGTGAACGTGGTTCGGCCGTCAGAATGCTGAACTCTAAAACTCACCCGTGAATACCCAATCATAAAATCACTCGGCGTCTAATACGCCGAATGTCGTAACTCGTGACACCTTACTTCGTCGAGAAGGCTAATAAGATGACCCCTGCCAATAAGGATCCGAAAACCCTCCTTGGCCGAGACTTGGATAGGTAACTAGTCGGCTTCGACGTAGTGCTGTTTATCCAAACTGAAGATGCCCCTTGGTCAGCTGATTCTACGGCGACAGTGCTGTTTATCCAAACTGAAGATGTTCGTCGGTTGCCTTCATAGTGCTGTTTATCCAAACTGAAGGTGTGTTGGCAGAAAAAGAAAAGGAAAAATCTCAAGGTGTTTGAGAGGTTTTGCGCAGGGCAATTGTATGTTGAATTGAAGGTCCTTTTTTGTTGCATGATTTCTTGTATTTATAGCACCCATTTCTTGAGACCGAATCGAACCTCTATCTGGATTGGGAGTCCTTGTCCCGTTCCAACTTTACTTCGAACAAACCTACTCCTATTAGGACTTTGAACTTTCCCCTCTTCCGAGGCTTTATTCCTTGCTGGCCGGGAATCCTGGTTGCACCAGGACTTCCTCGACCCTTTTTATTTATTTGGATTACTCCTTCTTAGGATAGGATTCGACCGACCCTGCTAACTGGCCCGGAATCTATCACTCAGCCCATAGCATTTGACACAGCTTTGGGCCGAGCACAGCCCTCTGCTCGGCCCAACAATATTATTTCGGGCCCAAACAGGTCTTTTCAACATATGGGAGGACGAACAATAACATGTTGTTCCAATGATTTCAGATTGCATCATGTGGAAGTCTGTCCCTTGAATCTTCATATGCCAAAGCTACCGGCTGTATCTATGCCTCTACTCTTTTATACGAGTACAGGGGATTAACTCTACGGCCAGGGACTGTCGAGAGATCATGCTTCCATTGGCATTTAGCATATTGTGAGGGATGAATACTCTTCTGTAGCCATGTGGATCAGCAGACTGTTGCATGTCCAAGTTAGATCAAATAGGTTGATTGCGTTCATGAGATGGATAAATCATTCATACTTGTTTCCCTGTTCTTTGTGCTTTGCGTCAATTTATACGTTTAGTTAACTTTATCAGGATTGGACTGCTTAATTGGCACTTGGTACTCAAAATGATCACTCAAGTTTAGTCATTTTTTATGGTCTTGTTTTCTGCCACATCCATCTGATCATCTTGCACCTCGACTTTGGACTTCATTTGCCCCTTGGACTAAAAAACACGGTCCAAATTACTGTCCATTTAGCTCTTCTCATTTGCTCATAACTAAAGATTTTAGTGTATCGTTGCTTATTGTTCTCAGTTAGGAATTCCTGTCTTCTATCCGGGAGCTGATTGTCTTATGCTATGTTTTGGCTCCTTTACATTGGCATGCTTACATCTATTTCGCTCGTTGTTTTTGTGGTGCTCAGTATTTTGCGTGTTAAAGATTTACGAGGTTTGGAGGCCTCAGGCTTTTACCCTTCTGTTGCCTTGGATGGCTTAACCTGCATTTTTTAGCATCTACTGCTTCCTATAAAGATCAAGGTAATTGGAGAAAAGATGATGGTAGAAAAAGTTTGAAGATAATATGTGTGACATAATCTATTTTAGGCTAGTGATTAGTTTCAATAGTTGATTTGTAATTAGTATAAATAATACACATTTGAAGTTTCTCGGTCGTTTCTGTGCTTAGTATCCTTTAATATTTCATTTATTTTGTGATTTTGCCAAATCTAAACTGCACAAATGTAGTGGTGTAATCAAACCAACCAAACGAATATATTATTTTCTTTTTGTAGATATATACGAAAATTTGTGCAGATCATTTTCCTGAAATCTTGATTTGCATATCCATATACTAGTATCTGAATCACGAAGAATAGGAAATATGTCTACTTAGAATTATAATTTCTTTTTCTTCTTCCTCGCTTTCCACCTGACAGAGATTCTCACTAATTGTCGAAAGCAAACTTGTCAACACTAAAAGATGCAGAATCCTCTCTCCTCACTTGAGGAAATGGTTAAGTGAGAGAAATCTCTCACCTGAATCCCGTCTACTACGTCTGGAGGAAGGGTATCCTAATTATACATAACAATCTCGGTTAAATACCCTGCTGCTTAAATGCTTTCGTTTACATTTTGGCCTGAGTTTCCTAAGAGCTTATGTCCTGCAGGTTTTCATGAGGTTTTGCAGGTATGTTCAAGAAGGCAGCTCTGTGACAGAATTTGGAATGTTGCATAGAAACAATGACATGACTACAACCTGGTTTGGTACTGAGGTGATTATGAAAAAAGCTGGTATAAAAAAAAGCTAGGAGCTGTTTTTGTGTTTGGTAAACATTCAGCTTCAGCTTTTTTTTACAATTTTGGGTGAAAAAAAAGCCAAAAACAAGAAGTTGCAAAACTCAGCTTTGAAAAACCAGTTTTTTTCACATCTGTTTTACATAAAAGTTTACCAAACACTATAATACTACTTTTTTTTTTTTTTCAAAAGCACTTTTACAAAAAAAGTTTATCAAACATTCTGCTGTTTTATTTCACAGCTGTATTCTCATAGCACAGCAGAAGCAATTTTTTTTCAAAGCACAACAATACCAAACTAACCCTACAATTGTTCAACCGCCAGAAGTAATCTCCACCGGGTGTCTATGGCGACAACTGCTTCTCCCCGTTGACATTGATGGGATGATCCTAAGGTCCTCTCAAACGCCGGGAATTCTGTCAACCAAGGTTCAGTACAACAGGCAGAAAGATATTGTAGGTAGGACAAGATTTTTTTGGATGATAACCCAATTTCCTTTCATTGTGTACACCTTCAACTAATCACTAATCACTAATCACTAATCACTAATCACTATGTAGCCCATCTTCAAATGTACTAAGCTTGTAACATTATTTTGCTTTTGAAAAGGGCTTATTCCGACTTTTAACCAAAGCATTAAAGTACTTTTTATGTGTGCAAAATCTCCATTTGGTAATAGTTATCTATTCCAATGGGCCAGGAAAACAAATGAAAAGCTCATCGTGTTTATAAGCTCATTAGCATTTCGATTCAAAATGTAAAGGGCATAAGAAAACACTATTGCTAAAACCCCCCATAAGCTTCTAACATTTTGTTTGGCAAAAATGAAAATCTGTTTTTGGCTCGTACAAGCTTTTTCAGAAAACGTTCTGGAAGAAGCACCTGCCAAATACTTCTTCATGCTATTCTTCTAAATGCTATTTCAGAAAACACTGAAAAAATATTCAACTTATTTATAATAAAACCCTTTTAACGAGAGTGTTTTCCAAAGTTACACGGCATCATATTTAAATAGGCCCTTAGCCACAAATGGGCCTCTTGTGCTGGTTCTAGTCATAGACAGCAAAATTATTTAGTTTTCAAGTTTCAACAATATAGGTCATCTCCAAATGAAAATGCTAAATAGAATTTCGTGTATAATTATAGTCCTGCAAAAAATTATTTTTAGATGAACAATTTAGACAATACTTATATATCATCTCCAACCGAAGGGGCTAAACATAGCCCCCTCAATAATTTATTATTTTTAACTTTATACTTTAAATTTATTGGTTAATTTAATTAAACTATATTTGGATATTTTTTAATCAAACTATTGAATTTGAATTAATTATTGTAACTGGGGAGTTGGGCCCCAAAAAAAGGGCTAAGAGGAGGGCTACATTTGGCCAGTCTGATGTCCCATTTGGCCATATAATAGTTTGGTGGACTCCATATAATTATCGTCTAGCCATCAGTTGGAGATGATTTTCTTGACAAATCAGGTCATTTTTTGCTTTTAAACATTTAGCTCTCTTCAGTGGAGATGGCCTAAGACCAATTTTGGTTTAATGTTGAGACCAAAAGGGAGAATCTTGGTGCAAGTTGAGTTTTTGGAATGGATTTATGTCACTCTCCGAAGTTGACGAAGAAAAACAAAAATATTAATTTGGATCAAATTCATGGCATTCAATTGGAAATTCTTAAGGATTTTCCTACTTTTCAATAAATCATTTAGAAATATATTTCAATTTTATTACCTTGCAGTATCTTTGAAGGCATATGCTGGACAAACAGGAAAAAAAAACAATTTAAATGAGACTTTCATACTTTATTTTATTGTATTTGCAATTTTGAAAAGATTTGGTTTGGAGATGATTTACCAACTGTAAGGTCAAGGATTGACAAGTTGAAGATTAGACAGGATATGCATTCATCATTCAATTCATTTTTTCATTAGAAATCTGTCAATCACTTGCCGAATTGCAGATTAATGATAATTAATATTAAATTTAATGGTAGAGTGTGGAAGATGTGATTGCCCTTTTAGTAAAAGGCATTTACCTACTTAGTAGACTTGAACATGCTAACAAACTTCCACCGCAAGTAAAGCTCAAATGACATTCAATGTTGACCTTCTCTGTTTAATTTGGATTACGAATTTGACTTCGTAATCAACTTTACTTAGAATGTGACAATTTATGGATAAGAGAAAGAATAATCCATCCTTATTCTGACTCAAAATTCATGATTTTTAGATTACACAATTTAATATTATAAAACTCGCGTATTTCTTGATTTTGTGTGTGCTAGTAAACACATAAAAGTAAAGACTTAGAATCATTTTGTACTTCTTGATTTCATGCACATTCATGTTTATTTTTAAATCAAATAAAAGTAAAAAAAAAAAAATCAAAAGAAAAAATTAATATAAATGTATGTTAAAAAAAAAAAAAAAAAGGTGTGCAGAATTCATTTTCTGTTATATTTATTCTACTTAAATTAATAAGTATGTGATCAGTTGTGTCAAGCTAATCGTATTTTCACTTTTCGTTCTGGTTGGGGTGTAGTGACTCAAGTGGAAAAATATTTTCCAAGTATTTTCCGCAACAGTAACATAGGCTCATATGCTGGTGTCTCCATTATTGTTGAGCTCATAAGAACGGAAAGGGGAAACAATCCACTAGTTAGGTGGAATACAAAATCTAAGATTAGATTTTCTTTCCTTTTTCGTCCAAGAACAAAGAAACCTTTATAAATATATATATATATATATATATATATATATATATATATTATAAATCAAAGAACCCGCTAGTCGTGGTCTTTACCCTTGTGAATTAAGCATCGCTTGGTGTTACATAAGAACCCTAATTATTTATGTCATCAAACACCATGAAACAGTTATTGTGTTTTAGTAATAACTCACAAAATGGTATGAGCTTATGGCTTGTGCCAAAGGACACCTTACGAAATGTTTGGGGCTATATTTTGGTCTACAGCTAGCTTGCAGTAGACAATAGTATTTCAAGCTTATGTGTGGAGATGAATTCAGCTCTAGTGGTTAATTTAATTAATCAGTCATAGCCCACACATAATAAGTGTGTAATTAAATTTGTCTATTATTTGTTATAAAAATATTTATCATCTTTTAAATGAAAAAAAGAAAACACTAAAAGGCTAAACCCACCTCTTCTCTCTTATTATAGATAATATCGTTTATTAAAAAAAAAAAAACACTAAAAAAGGGAAATAAAACTGGGCGTGGAACTTGAAATTAAGAGGGAGGGGGGGGGTGCTTGAAGTGGGAGACGTGGGAAAAAAAATCATTTTCACAATTTTAATTTGAAATAGAGTGTGTTATGTTTACTTAGTTGTGAGGTTTATGTAAAAAAAAAAAAACAGCAAAATTTGTGTTGCATGTAATTATCAAATTGCTCATGTTTTTATTATTATTATTGTTTAGTTTTGACGAGAGGGTTAGAATAGTAGTTTTTTAGAGTTTTGTTTGACAAACAGAGTTTTATTAATAGAGAGGGTTAGAATAGTACATTTCTGGAGTTTTGATTGACAAACCGAGCTCTATTAATAAGTAGTTTAGATTATGATTAATACTAGCTTTCATCTTCTTGAAAACATCAATGTTCAATATAATACAAACAATTTATTATAATCGTAGCAAAATACGAGTTAGTTCATGTCTAAATATAATGGTGAATGACCTTGCCAATTGGAGTTATATAATATGGATATATATATATATATATATTAACAAATGATATTATCTACACTAAAAGGTGGGGGAGTGTGTATATAATATAGATCTTGAGTATCATTATTTTTAGAACCTGCCTAAATTGGTTGGAACTCGTTTACTTGATAATTTGATAGAACTAGGACTGTTTGTAATAACTACTAGAGCTAGTTTTGGGTGATCCACCCCCTTATATTACCCAAAAAAAAAAAAAAAAAAACCCTATTAACTTCACAGAAATGATAACATCCTATATAAAGGAGGCAGGAACCATCTGATACTCGTTGATAAAGATGGGCGTCATCTATCAATTAATGATTACAATATCGCCCAACAAAACAGATGAACTTAAAACACATCTCGGTCCTAGCTATGGTTCCGGCAGCGCAAAGAGTTCCGACGGAGCACTTGAGTCCTTGCACCTAATTACTATTTGAGCAACATATGGAGTTGTATGGATGAGCACTTGCGGCCTCGATGGTCATAGGGCTCCCCTTAAGGGCCGGCCTTTCCCCTTCATTTCATTCATACCACTTAAACAAAGATTTATGATTATTACATGTGGGGTTTAGTTCTTAAGCAACTAGCATTATATATTGCATGCAAGCTAGACGATGTTGATCCAAGTGTTTTAGTAAAAAAGATCAGCATAATATCTCGTCGTAAATTAATTTAGATTGAAACCAAAAGATATGATTCCAATCAGCCAAACACTAAACTCCTGTAAGCATCATTATCTTGTTCTTCATCCCCGACGTGGATTAATATTTAAACAATTGAATAGTTAGTTGCATGAACAATACTATAATGTGTACCCACTAATTGGATGTTCCTATTGATTCATGCAATGTCAAGATTAAAGTTGATACGCTAATTATTTTTTTAAGTGTCTATATGTACGTGGGTGGCATTTGCAGTTTGGTGTTAGATGTTTGAGACTAACTGTACTTTCGGGTTGTTTGGCACCAACCAAACTATAAATATTGAAAGAAGCAGTAGAGAAGGAGAACTACTGGAGTCTAGAAAATACATTTTTGCATAGGTGTGATGAATATTGAGTATGCAAGTTGTTAAGCCTGTAATAGGTTAAAAACTATAAACAAACATTTCCATGAAGAATCAAATCTGCACAAAGGAAATTGAGAATATGAGCTCAAGATTAGGCTTTGTTGTTTATCTAGTTGGTGCACTTTGGTTATGCCTTTAGAATTTCATAAAGTTGCTCCTTCCTTTAAAGTAAGCATCCTCCACAATTTTCTCTTATTTGTTGCCTGTCGGACTAAACGATCTTATATGATCATTTTAATCCACAGAATTTATGCTAATTAATTAGCTAGTGATTGCAATATTAACATTCCCGGTATCAATTTGATCAGGGGCATTTATTTTTGAATATTTCAATCCAGTCATTCGTCCATATTTCATCAGTGTTCTTTTAATAACAAGGAAATCCTCACTGCTCACTCCCTCATTTGTTACAAAGCTTTAAACCCTAGTTATGTGCAACCACAGTAAACCCCAATTGAACTAACAACTATGTTGTTTAAATACTTCTAGTAAACCATACTCTTAAAAGGAAAATAAAACAGAATTTTCCAAAAAACACTCCATCAATTTCTTAATATATTAAAATCACTGCCAACACCATCTCGAGCCAGTTAGTATAGAAGCATATATAACTCATAACTTTCTGATATACACCGTACAAAACTTCAGATTCCTCAAAACCGATTCTTCTTGGGCTTACGTTTGTCGAGCTACTACATGAACTGACCACTAATTAACCATCATTGCCTAATCAATCCAAAAAACACCTATAAACAAATGAATGTGTTCGAAATAGGCAATTTTGTTTAATTGATCAATCGTTCAATCGTGCAACAAAGTTAATCATGTTCAAGTGAATAGAAAGTACTGTAAAGGAAAAAACATTCATGTTTCGTTACTTTGTTCATGGGAAGGAAAATTAACGTTTAACAAAAAGGAAATTTCCTCTCTTTCTGAAAAAAATCAAAAGATGATAGATTAAGACAACTTGAAATGCACATTGAGTCAGTGACTGATTGGAATATTTTTTATGTGATGTTTAAGAACAAACAAAGCTACATGTAGGACCCAATTTTAGCTTCTCAGTTACCTCTGTTCATCTTTTTACAGTCAAAAGAAAGTGGCAATCCAAGGATCATATATCATCAAATTTTATGCCTGAAGAACCCCGAAAAAAGAAGGGCTCCATGAAGGACCACGGCCCAAAGTTGGACATGTTCTCCAACAATTATTCAAAGATTCAAGTAGTTTTGAAGGAAAAAACAATAAAAATAAAAGTCAAGAATCTTCAAAGCTCCCCCACCAGTCAAAATGGAACTTCACTCTGTCTCATTACATAGCATATCGAATCCAATCATCGTGGGAGTTGTTTAACCCAAGTGGGTTAGGTTCGGACCAGCGGCTATCGCACTACTTGATCAGTTGATTGTTAACTTTGCATTGACCTTGATTTGTATGATTAGTGCAATCTTCCATGCTTAATGGTTCTTCTTATCTTGTTATTTTATAAAATTAAGAGCATCAACTCTTTAGCAATGGTCCCCGTGTGATACACCTTCACATAGAAAAGAAGATCGTTAAGATTAGTTCAAAACTAATTAGGTTTCTTCTTCACTCTTTCATTAGCAACTAATTTTATCTTTCATTAGTGATTAGTGGTATGTTATCACCAACTGAAAAGCAAGTTGACCATGCACAACTCAAAAGGAAAAAATAGTGATAAAGTTGGTGTGAGTCGTGTGACAATTTACGTGGTTTTGACCGTACCATTGATACGTTGATGCAAATGAGCAATTAGACCGAAAATTTTGCTAAAATTAGTTGCAAACTCTTCTTGAATGAAGCATATCTCATTAAACAAAAATATAAACATTGTGCGCTCTAACTACCGTTTAATGTGGGGTTTCATGCGCAAGAAGTTCTAATATTTTATTTTATTTTTTGAAATTGATGAGGACTACATTGTGCATATATGATTGAATAGAAGACTTCCGATAAAGTTGTTCAAGTCAACTAATTGGTTTTGGATTTCTTGATACACAAGTTAATCTAAAATATATGCGCACAACATGCTCAATCCCAAACCATATATTCTCGAGAACACCTAAGATATGCATAAGTTTCATCGAAATGCCATGGATTTGCATCAAAATATAAAACCATGCAAATATCATAGTGGTAGGCTAGTGGGAATTACTTTGTAATCCCCGCTGTTTGATTCGACCACTTTCTCTGGTTAATTAGCTACATTTTGTTCCTACATGCATGGAGTCCTTGTAAGTTAGTTTTCTTTCATTTGTACAAATAATATTATAATCTATATTAAATTCGAATACGGGACTTTGAGTACAAAGATGAACGCTCATAACCAATTAAGCTACAAGCTACTTCCAAATCCTTTAAGGTAGATTACGGAAATAATCATATGAATCTAATTAGTTTCAATTTAAAAAATATGTGATCAATTATAGGATCAAATGTAGAGGTTGCAATAGTTGCATGGCTATCCTAATTAATAACATAATTACCATCGGCATCAGACCAACTTCTTTTAACTAGGCAACATGTTTGTTTGTATCGACCAGTATATAATTAAGTCTGGATCAACATTAAGAAATATTTGTATCGTGCATAAAAATTTATTATCCCACAAATATATAGTAAGGGTCATTTTTAACTTTCTTTCACTGCAATTTCGTCTATATGGTCTTTCAACCTCTCGAGTCTACAACACATCAGCAATATATTGACTGAAAGATCCGTACGTACAAGGCATGCCTGATATTATCAAACGTATATAGTAAGCTGTGATGGTCATGGTGACATTTTCTTGTGGGGTTTTGGAAAATTTGTGCATGATTAATAAACTAATCATCCACAAATGACGGACAATCCAACATGGGAAGTTTCCTTGGAGTTTGCTGGTCTCCTACGAGGTAATTAATACCACAAAATTTGGATATTTGATTTGTTCTTATAGTCTTCACTGCTTTATGTATAATATTTTCAAAACCCTCGTGGGGGTTGGAGATTATTAAATTCAACGTTCACATTAGAGAACGCATTAAGCAATTAACTCTTTTAGTCGTGCTTAATAATCTCTTTTGAATCCAACAAAAATATTTGGCAATTTTATATGCTAGCCTTTGACAATGATCAGCCAACTCCCAAGAACTGACCAAAGCACATTGCTCATCAAAATAAGAAGAGGGTAATGCTAGGAGACTAAATTTGTAAACCTAAGAATATGTCACCAATAGGTAATGCGCATATTTGTCAACACTTAAGTAATAATCCAATCATCAACTTACATATCATTTAGTTTATAAAATTTTGTCCACAAATTTAATCTCCTTAGCACGAAAAAAAAAATCATAAGCACATTATATATAGAGATTAAAAGATAAAAAGTTAGCCCACATATACTTCACCAACCAATGTATAAATGTTATTAAATAAATATGAAACCTATAATTCTTTTACTTCAAAATAAGAAGTAATGTTAGTACACTAAATTTGTAGACAAAGTTTGTAAACTAAATAATATGTCACTAATAGGTAATGCATGTTTGTCAACGCTTAAGTAATAATCTAATCATCAACTTATATGTCACTTAGTTTATAAAATTTTGTCTACAAATTTAATCTCTCTAACACGAAAATAAAAATCTAAGCACATTATATATAGAGATTAAAAGATAAAAAGTTAGCCCACATATACTTCACCATTCAATGTATAAATATTATTAAATCAATATGAAACCCGTAATTCTTTTACATATACTTCACCATTCAATGTATAAATGTTATTAAATCAATATGAAACCTGTAATTCTTTTACTTCAATTTTTATCCAAAATTGTTGTGTATATATTTAAACTCCAAACCTCCTGCGACAAAGTAATTTTCTTTTTTCTTTCGGCCGCAGCTTGAGGTATCTGACATCTCGAAGTGGAGGACTAATTTAAATGAATATGAAAAAGTTAAAAGCATTTAAGTCCACCATCGATCACAGTCAAATGTCATACGTCATTCCAAAACTATCAAATAGATAACCACTCGTATTTTATGTACCAAGTGAATATTGAATAATGAACAAGTTATTATTGAATACCAATAAACCAAACTGGTCAGATGCCATAACGTTATAAATGTTGAACCCATTATGTCCAAGTCCTGGTTTGCATTCATATAGTTTAAATTAATTTTGTATGGTTAAAAAAAAAAAAAAAATATTGTATAGAAAGAATATTATATCATTATGTAAAAATTTAATACATAAAAAACCAGAACAATGGGAAGTGGGTGGGTCCATGTTTCATTGCAATTACCTAAGGTCCTACACGTGTAAATATTTTAATCATAACGATGACCATGGATTCATGGTGAGTCCATCTCCTTAAATCTTAACACAAAAATCAAGGTTACAGCCGTTTCTTGATTTGCTGCAATTAGGATAAAATGTGCGATAAACTAATTTTTTTATTTAAAAAAAAAAAAAAAAACTAATTGGTGGTTAAGTCACAGAATCTTTTGAAAGAATGAGAAAATGTACAATTTTTTTTTTCTTTTTGTCACCATTGTGTGTGGTGGCTAAGGTACAAAATCTTTTAAAAGAATAAGAAGATTTACAAAGATATTTTAGTTTTTTTTTTAATCACCATTGTATGATTCACATATGCTAGAAATTAAATTAGAATAAGCCGTGTAAAATACGTATCTAGAATTCACATAAAACATTGACCCTGTGGTGATTTTACATTAAACTAAATGATTCCTCCAAATAAATTATTAGAATAAATTGTCTATTGACTTGAATCTAGTCAGTCTTCATTGGGTCGTAAGTCATTCGTTTGACCGCATTGTTTGGTTAGAATTTGCTTACAAATCTACGTACAGGGTAATGTTGTGCGCGACTCTCCAGAATCCAAGCCGTCCATTGGGTTCTAAATGTTTGTCCCTTCCGAACAGTACAAAATTACTTTGCGTGCCACACGTTCTGATTAATTACGCAAGTTATCAAAATAGATAAATAAAGAATAATGTTATTCATACCATGTTTTTGTGTTACATTTTCATATAATTTTACATGACATTTGATGTAGACAACCACATTATTTAAATTAATTAAATTTTTAAATTTAGTTCATTATTTAATAAACTAATAATTAAGAAAAACTAGTTAATTAAATGATGATTGTGGTATACGAGCAGTTTTTCTTTTTCATTTTCTTAGATTTTGCAAATTTTTCAAATGATGTAGCTATCCACATCAGATGTCACCTAACATGGTATAGAAATGTAATATAAAAAATATGATATGAATAGCATTATTCATAAATAAATGAAATTGCTATAATACGAATATAATACTTGTACATAACCTCATTACAAAAAGCTACGTTTCTTCTTTCCTGTGTACTTTTCAACTGTCAACAGATTAAACGTAGATAATTTTTTGTATGTAAAATATTATTAATACACATGTCAAATAGATTATAATTGGACCAGGATCCTCTCCTAATCTAAGGATGAGGATTCTCATGACCAAGGGATGTAAGTCGTTAGATAAAAATCTAACAGCTACAAACAGGGGGTTCCTTTAAAGTTATAATAATTATAATCGTTGGATTTTTATCCAACGACCCACATCCCTTGGTCATGAGAATCCTCATCCTTAGATTAGGAGAGGATCATAATCCATTATAATTAATTTGATACACATTTGTAGGCCTCTCCTGTACTTTTCAAATCTCAATGGAAATAACATATAAAATAGTACTCTACCCATTGAAATTTTTTCTTGTCATTTGATTTTAGTGGTATGAAATACACATACGTATGTTGTATTTTGTATTGTACATAATACCATATATAAAACAAGATTTTAAGACTTACGAGCAAGCATGATACTCCAACTCATCAAAGTCAACTATATAAACTAATACCCCTATTATTTTCTTTCTAATTTTGAATTTAAAAAATTTATTTTTGAATATAGAGATGATGTTGAACGAATAATGCGACACAAGACCTCGAGTGTAGCAACAACCGCCCTCAACCATTTAAGGAAAGAACAAGCTCTATCATGTTTGGATATGTAGTTATAAAAAATACTACTCCTACCAAATTTTTTATATCACATTTGTATCATATTTCTAATTAATAAAGATGAAACGCATATCTATTAGCAAAATGATACAAATATGATATAAAAAATATGGTAAATATAACATTACTCTATAGTTATGTATTTGTTGTGTTATTGATATATAGTTATGTTCTTTAAAAGTATTCTTAACAAATTTTACCAAAACAAATAGTATTCTTAACATTTAATTCAATTTCAAGTGAATTGAATTCAAGTTAATGTATTTAATAATCAAAAGAATTATAAAGCTTGTCATTTGTTAAATTATGACGTATTTTTCACCTGAAATAATGATATTTACTAGGGTACAAGTAACACGTTTCCAACTCCAACAGTGTTTTAGGGTTTCCAAGTTCCGATATACGCAGGAGCTTTGGAACGTGGGTAGGAGCAGTCATGGTCAAGGTGACTCATGGCTCTCGCATGCGCCCGCCACGTGTCAATAAAACAGAGCTGATAACCATAATCCAGATATTATTATCTCAGTCGATCGATCTTTTCACAATTCCGCACAGAGGCCTAAAGACACTGCATCAGACCAGACCAGAAGCCATGCATGAGCCACCGAATGCATGCACCCGTCGTAGCCTAGAGTTCTTCTCGAGTGCATGGGCATTCATGTGCGCCTCAACTCCCTCACCCAACCACAGCGCCACAAGCGCCGCCACGTGTCCTGCCGGGGAACCTGAACTGACTGCTGCCATACTTGGTTGTCGAGTCCCTCCTACACGGCTGCGCCTACAGAAGGCTTTTTTATTTGCTGTTGCTGTTTAAATTGACGCGAAAGTGTAGTTTTAATTAAAAATGGTGTGAGGAATATCCAGTCGATTGGATTAGATTTAGTTGCTTTTTAATGAGCGTAATTGTTTAATGTTTATGAGGTAATTTCCAGCTTCAAAACAAAAGTTATGAGATAATATTGTTTGTTAATTGTTGTGTAATTTCTCAAATTTAAAATTGAAAAGAATAAAGAAAATGCAGATGTGCATAATTAATATATAGCCATTCCTAAAGAAACACAGTAAATACTGGTAAATATTTTCAATTAAAAAGAATAAAGCAAATACAATTAATATAGTATTGCCGGTGGCTATGCTGGAGGTTGCTGTCGTAAAATATCTCATGCCACAACCCCTACGATGGTGGAGTTTTTGGCTGCTAGGGCAGGTGTGCAATGTGCGTTGGATCACCAGTGGAATCAATTCATCCTTGAAAGTGATTCCTTACAACTTGTTCAGTCACTGGGCAGTTTCCAGCAAGATGTTCCTCCGTTGGTTGTGATTGCAGAGAGGATATCATCAACGCAGGTTTACAACAACTTACTGATTTCAAAGTTTGTTATTCTCGTCCTTGTTCCAATTGTGTGGCGCGTAGATTGGTCAAATTGAGCTTAATTTCTAATTTTGATTCTTGTTGATTTGAGGAACCTTCAGATATCATGTTGAATGTCCTCCTTGATGGTTTTATGCATTTTAAACGTTCATAATAAAACCAATTCCGCTTCTTCTAAAAAAACAATTTTATAATGTATTTTAGGTCAATTGATCATGTTCCATTTGTTTGTGCCTCTTTTTAATAGAAGCCGGTAAGACTCACTACGTAGGTTACTCGTCTATAGAGATGTGATACAATTATTTATAGATTATTGGAGTTAATTTTTCTTTAAGTAAGTGTTGGAGTTAATTTTTCATGATTTTTTAAATTATAATTATAGATTAGGTCAAATATTTATGTTCTAACTTCTAAGCTTTAACCAACAACCCGAACTGAAAGCAAAGTCAAGGGAAAGGAGGGATGAAATCCTCGCACGAGAAGTTGACCTAGTGATTAAGTTGTTCATACAATTACTAAACAAATAGAGTAATCTCTTAAAAAGCTACGACTACGAGTTATTTGTTGTTAATTTATTAACATAAATATTTCGTCATTTATATTATGAAACATAATGTACCACGTCATAATTTGAACATCGAAAAATCTCTCCTCAACTTACTCTTTTTTGTAATTCCAGTCGACAACACAAATCTGCCTAGGTCATGTAGCGTGCTATTCACACGCCCACCTCAAAATAGTTTCGTGCACATCTTGCGGTGTATCTCCCAAATATTTCGAACTAACTTTATTAGAACAAAATTTAATAAAAAATAACTTCTTTCAGTTATAAACTTAGAACCTCTACGTTCCCACTCTTCAGTATAACGGTTTTCTCTTTACTGTTCATGTTTCTTTCAATTTTTTCTTTTTTTTCACTTGTTTAAGTTTTTACTCTAAAATTTTATTTTTAGAATAGGATGATATACTTCTTCATTTTTTAGGGAGAGATTTCATTATTTTTTAAAGAAAAAGATTTTATTATTTTTATACAGCTGAACGCCACCTTTTATTGCCACTCGGTATTACGGTTTGACAATATTACTCTTCACTTAAAAATGAGAGGTCTTAGCTTTGAATCTCGTAGATGACGAATTCAATACCAAATTAGATTATCCATTGTGTGATTTAACCGAACTCTCTATTCCCTTAGTTTAAAAATATCAATGTAATCACAAACAACAAAAAAAAAAAAAATATTACAATCTTTTATTCTCTTACAACGATCTTTCATTTCCTTACCATAGAATATCGTCGTATCAAACAAAAAATGAAATTCATAATCCAAGCCAGAAAAAATATGCACCATATCTTTCCTATATATAGCCCCATCCATCAGCTAGTTTTTGGTTCAAACTCAAAAGCCACTCCTCCTTCCCGTCCTTTTTCTCACTGCAAAAGGAAGCCTACCCCCTACTCTCTCTGTCTCTCTGTCTCTCTACAATCTACAATTCCGCCATGAAAACCGAGATAGAAGGCCTATGGGTATTTGCCCTGGCCTCCAAATGCAGAGCTTTCTCTCCCGAAAGCATTGCATGCACGCTTCTCATCGTCTCCCTCACATGGCTTCTCACCTCTCTAATTTACTGGTCTCACCCGGGCGGCCCAGCATGGGGACGCAACATCAAAACGATCGGCCCCTTGTCGAAAAAGAACACCATTCCGGGGCCCAGAGGTCTGCCTCTCATAGGCAGCATGTCCCTCATGACCTCCCTGGCCCACCGCAAAATCGCCTCCGCCGCCCTATCCCTCAACGCCGCGCGCCTCATGGCCTTCAGCCTCGGCCAAACCAGAGTCGTGGTCACGTGCCACCCCGACGTCGCCAGAGAAATCCTCAACAGCTCCGTCTTCGCCGACCGCCCCGTCAAGGAATCCGCTTACTCCCTCATGTTCAACCGGGCCATCGGGTTCGCCCCCTACGGCGTCTACTGGCGGACCCTCAGGCGTATCTCCGCCACCCACCTCTTCTCCCCCAAGCAAATCAAGGCCTCCGAGGCCCAGAGGAGGGACATAGCTTCTCAAATGGCGGCAATGTTCGGAACCCACAAGGAGAAACTGGCGGTTCGTGACGTGATCAAGCGGGCGTCGCTGAACAACATGATGTGCTCTGTTTTTGGCAGGAAGTACGAGCTCGAATTCGGCTCGGTTGACAATGAGGTCGAGGAGCTCAAAGGGTTGGTCGACGAAGGCTACGATTTGTTGGGTATGTTAAATTGGTCCGATCATCTTCCCTGGTTGGCCGGTTTTGATGCCCAGAAAATCCGGTATAGATGCTCCAATCTAGTCCCCAAGGTGAACCGGTTCGTCTCCAAAATCATTTCCGAGCACCGAACCGGTCTCAAATCCGAAAAAGACGAAAAGGCCCCTGATTTTGTCGATGTCCTGCTTTCCCTCCAAGGACCTGATAAGTTGTCCGACTCCGATATGATCGCCGTCCTTTGGGTACGAATTTAAATCGCTCTCTCCCGATATTTACTCGGATTTTAAATAAAATCTTCTATTATCTAAACGGTGTCGTTTGCTGTATAGGAAATGATATTTAGAGGGACGGACACGGTGGCGGTTCTGATCGAGTGGATTCTGGCGAGGATGGTTCTGCATCCCCAAGTCCAATCGACGGTCCACGACGAGCTAGACAAAGTTGTTGGGAGGTCACGAGCCGTCGATGAGACAGATATCTCCCAGCTGGTGTATCTGACGGCTGTGGTGAAAGAGGTCTTGAGGATGCACCCACCGGGCCCACTTTTATCTTGGGCCCGCCTGGCGATCACAGAAACAACGATAGATGGGCATCATGTGCCCGCGGGGACCACAGCCATGGTGAATATGTGGGCCATTTCGCGGGACCCTGAAGTCTGGGCGGACCCACTGGAGTTTAAGCCCGAGAGGTTTGTAGCCCGGGAAGGAGAGCAGGAGTTTTCCGTTTTCGGCTCGGATCTTAGGCTTGCACCGTTTGGGTCGGGTAGGCGGACTTGCCCGGGAAAGGCTCTGGGATTGACGACGGTGACGTTTTGGGTAGCTTCGCTGTTACACGAGTACGAATGGCAACCGTTGGATGGGAATACCGTGGACTTATCGGAGGTGCTAAAGCTGTCGTGTGAGATGGCGAACCCTCTGGTTGCTAAAGTGCGCCCTAGGTTAAACCTAGCTTACTAAAGCTTTTAGTAGTAGTAGTAAAAAAAAAAAGGAGAAAGTGAAAGTGAAAGAGGTTTGTGCAGGGGTTAATGATTCAAAGGGCATGTGCCCTTTACTTGTTTGGACATGTTGTCTAGGTCTGTCATTATCTTGTATGCCACGGTAGGTTAAATCTTAATTTATGCAAGTAATGGTGAAAATCAATACAAGTTTGAGTTTCCTAAAGACCAGCATTTACATGCATGCATTTTTACTTCTATAGTATCAATAGAGTAGTGCTAAATAAAATCATTTTGTAGTCGAGCACTAGATATTTAAACCGAACATGTTAACCATTCATCGTTGATGTGATATATTTTACAATATTATAAGAGCACTAGATGTTTAAACCGAACATGTTAACCATTCATTGTCGACGTGATATATTTTACAATATTATAAGAGTGTCACGTCTCATTCTCATTCTATATTCTCATTTTATACAAGAGAGTTCTAAAAATGTGAAACTAACAATTCTTTTTATTAGTAGCAAATATATAATGATATTCAAACAAGGGCTCATGGCAAAACTTGGTTCAAAGAGACTACGAGTTTTTTTGGAAGTGCTTTTAAAAAGATTGAAAGCGCTTTTGGTGAAATTGATTTTGGATTCCAAAAGCACCTGAAGTGCTTCCTGCACGAACACATATCTATTACGTCTTGTAGGAAGCACTTCAAGTGCTTTTTTTCCGGATCCACTTGGATTTTTAATAAAGATCGGTTTCAAAAACAATTTTACTAAAAGTACTTTCAGTCATTTTAAAATCACTTTCAAACAAGCACGTTCAAAACTTAATTGGTATTTCGTTAAGCTTCAAATACTATATAGTTTGAAATCAATTAATTGTTTTAGATAGTAACATATCTTACAATATTATAAGAACGTCACATCTTATTCACATTCTATGCGAAAGAGTTAGAAAAATATGAAACTACAACAAATTCTCTAGTAGTAGCAAATAAATAATATTCAAACAATGGTTAATAGAAACACTTGGTTCAAAGAGACTTTTGTAGAGTTGAAACCTAATCGGTATTTCTTAAAAGAATATCTAATGTATGCAAACTAACCTACTCAAAAGTGTTTTTAACTTCAAATAAAACAAAATTTAATTTCTAATGGGACATATCTAACCGAGGATAAAATAGCTCATGGCATGGCTCTCCAAGGGGTCAGTTTGGTTCTGGCTCTTGTCAAAGGCTCTTCAAGACTCAATTTAAGAAGAAATTAGTTGCCAATGAAAACTAGCAACCTAATACATTTTAACCCCTTACCTCTCACACTACTAGAACAACATAATTTTGAGAGGGCTAAATTTTATGAATAATGGTACTTTGAGAGACCAACTAATGCCCTTAACCCCTAGCTTTTACCCCTTCCACTAAAGCCTAAACCACCATATAGTTCGAAATCAATCGATTATTGTACGTACTACATAGAAATAAATCTTTGAAATAGATCAACTATTCTATGTATCTTCTGAGAAAAGTTCATATACATTAGGACTGGTGACTTTTTTCGGTGAATGAGTCAACACTCAAACAACAGTTAATTAATCAATTAAATTAAATCACATTAATATTAATCAAAGAATGATAATGACCCTTAATATTTTTTTTCAATGTACAAATTTGTGAGAGGTAGGCGTGCACTGGGGCTGCCTGTGCTGGGCCATATAAAATTTTGACCTTAAAATAATGTGGCTTTTGTTGTCCACAGGACCACAACCCTTTAAGCGATTTTGGACCCTTACAATTGGAGACATATGTTCAGTTGACGGACAATATAAGAATATAACAATATACGATTAGAGAAATTGAGATCTTATAAATCACTCGACAATACAGAAAGTACATCGTTCAACTTTTTATAAGAATATGCAAAGTCTCTTATTTTTCCAACATTAGATTCACACTCTCAACGGTATATATAACCAAGAGCAGCCTATCCAAAGAATTGACAAGTTAAGTTATCAGAGAGATGAGCTTCCAACAATACCGATATTGTTCCCAACTTGTTAATTACCACCTGCACAGTTCGACAAGTGTCAGGTTTTACCACAAAATGCATTGGTATTAGTTAGAGTAGGATTAAGATATTTAAACTCTTATTTTCTCTCTCATCTTGCCAATGTGGTATATTTCAACACGCCCCCTCATTAGGACCCAATTTGTGGGTCAAACGTGAGAGATCCACACATCAACAACCACGTGGAGCCAAGAGACTCACCCATCCCGCGGAGCCAAGAGACCCATCATCATCGTAAGGGGTCAAGGGGATCCACCCATCACGTGGCATTACAAATTCGTTCCATGACTCTGATACCATGAAATACATTGAATACTTCGTTGGTTTATCCATCTTTTAGGGTTTACAATATATAGACACATATGCCTTATTCTATAAGAAAAGTAATTATAAAAGATAAAGAAACTGAATCGTAAGATTACAATAAATTACAAATCTCCTAGAGTATCTACAATATAGTCAACAATGAGAGCGTGATTATAGAGTACCAGACCTTCTTCGATTTCTACCGCAAGAAGCAAACCTTTACCTGTTATGAGCAAACAACGTCTTTTTCTAGCTACCTGAAAAATGCATTTCGTGATGAATAAGATTTTCTTCAGATCACATATTATTAGACACATCCTGGAGCAGACAACCTGATAGACATCAGGGTTCACCTTCGTCAAACAAGCATGTTCCTGAACCATGATGTGGACTGGGCCCGTGGCTGAACACACAACACTCAAAACCCCTTAAAATCTAGGAAACTTTAAAGAAAAGTTTTCGGTACTATTTACTTTAACGAAAAATCATATTTTTATACTAAAAAGTCAATCCTGGTACTATTCGTTTTACCCTTTATTTTGTCCTTATTGTAAAAACTCAAAGTTTTCAAACCTTTTTCATTAGTTTTTCTTAAAATCTAAATGTTTCAACTTATTTGGTAAACAATAATCAACATTTAACTTAAGCACCATGTTGATTTGTCCCTGTGAATCCGAGTGTTCCCCTTCACTCTTTATCTGGCTCCCTTTACCCCTCATTAATTTATTTAAAGACAGATACTCTTTTATCGAGATTTTTTAGGTTTAATTTTTAGTTTTGAAATCAAATATCCACCTCTTCATTTATCAGGTGCATGTTATACACCGAAAGATACAGTAAATATTCACATATCATCATTCCAAACTTTTGGTAACTAATTTCTTTGAGCGCGTGGACAGACCTTTCACACCGGTGACACATATTTTCTTTAGGATGAACTAATCTAACCAAACTATTCATAACTAAAGTCGAACGGATTGTGATGGAAGGATGTGAAGTTAAAGTGCCGTGTTAGATAGTCGAGATTTCTCGCATGTTTTATTAGAAGTTTGATTACTTCCCTTCTACCGCTAGTAACTGTTGTTAAATAAATTTCAACTTTTGTAACTTGTTCAAACATTGTTTTTCATTTAACGTATGCACTTTCATTTACATGACCTAGTCCTTTCAATTTGGCATAATTTTAGCAACATAGTCAAGTTTATTATCTAAATTACCTATTAACAAAATTTTGTTTGTTCATTAAAAGAGAGTGAAAATATAATTTGATCTTTTATACAAAATAAAATTACGAACAATAATTTAATTTCGCACAAACTAAGTTTTGTTGTTTTTCTCTTTCCTCATCTATAGAAAATATAAACTTGATAATTCTATTCATAGCACAAAGCCTAATATATACAAGCGTGTAAGCTTAACATACAAGTAGGGATCTTACGAATCAGAAATACAATCAAATTACAATATTAATTCCTTAACCTTAAAAAATGGACGGCCGAGAGACAACTAGGTTGACAATTCTCATTTTCTAACACCATCCACATGTCATCATTGCATATCTTTAATTTTAAGAAATAAAAACAAAAATAAAAATCTTCCCCAAGTAGGCTCTCTCTCCCCCTTTCCAACGAGAAAAAAAACTTATGTGGTGCTTAAGTGCCACTAGACAATGCCTAATGGCACTACAACTCAATCAAAATTGACACATGACAAGATTTAATTATGATTTCATAGTTATAGTTTACCTTTTAAAGATTTCATAATTACATAAAAACTGAAAATATATTATAAAGATTAGTAAAATTAAGAATAGACTTCAATCACCCAATCAGAGCACTCCTCCACATGAGAATTCACCCCTCCCTCGTTGGCGCCGAAGATGATATCGTTAGACTAAACTTTTAGGGAATAAGCTATATATTTTTCATTTTCAAAGATTTTCTTATCATGGTTAGCCTAATTCTTTGAAAAATAAAAGAGAAATATTTTGTGTTTGCAGATAATGGTTCATCACTGAAAACAAAAAAAAAAAAAAAAAAAAAAAACAAAACAAAACAAATCCAGGTTAAATCATATGTAATCGTTTTCATGACCAAAGTCCATACAATTCCAATTAATCCATTGAGAGAAAATATGAAGTGATGGGGTTTCAGTTCTTTGGAGACAAAAGAGATTTAACACATAAACCGGAGGAATGTGATGAATGCAACAAGTATCCCTTACTTAGGAAACCAATGAACCCATATTAAAGTTTATTTTCCAGGCTTTTCCGGTGTAGGAAGTCTGGGTGGGTGTTTTTGTTTTATTTGTTTTAATGTTGGAAATAATATTTTTCAGTTTTTAAGTAAATAGGAAATTGTAGTTAAATTTAACCACGTGTCAAATTTTGATTGAATTGTAGTGTCATTAGGCATTGTTCAATGACAAGTTGAGTCACACACAAGTTTTCTCCTTTCCAACTTCTCTCTTCTGTATATTTTTTTCTTATTAAATATTTTATATTGACACACGTATAATGTGCAGGCTTCATCTAATAACATATTTTGTAATAGGGTATTGACCTCGAGATTACTACCCTAATGTTATACTTGAATTCAATCATGGACCAGGAAACTAATCAAATTTCGTTGGCAAGTGTGAAACAGACAAGTATATTGTTCCATTGACGTCAACTATGTGTCAAATTAATTAATTTAATGAAACAATATTAGTTATTATTATTCATGTAAATGTGGCTAAGTTAATGGATTATTTATTCACAAAGAGCATCAACTGGTGGGAAGTCATATGTTAAGAATGCGTCACCAGTAAATATAACATGATACGCAATAGGAACTGGTCGCTTTTACACGTATATATACACATTCTTTAACAAGAAGGATTCTTATTTTTTAAAAAAAATTGGGATATCCTCTTAATCGTTAGATTGATTTTAATGAAATTGTGTGGCCTGTAATTTAATTTCAACCACACAATTTTATTAAAATCAATCCAACGGTCAAAAAGGTGATTCTTATATTTTTTGAAAAATGAAAATCCCTCATGTTAAATTATCCGTCTGTGTCTGTGTGTGTCTATATATATATACTGTTATGCTTAAATTTCTTTGTTGCAAATAGAATTCGGTCTTTTGAAACAGTTATTTTATTGTAGCGGATTAATTGGTTTTCCTACGTCAAATCAACTCGACAGTTGTCACATACGGTTGTTTGATATCCAAATATTCCCAATAAAAGGTCCTAAATAGCTACGTATGTGCGACTGGGAACTTTTTTAAGCGCTTATTTATGATTTTTTTATTCTAGACTCATTATAAGTCTTTGAGATCCTCATGCATATTCTCATAAAGATTTTGATGTCTTGGACTGGATTGCAATGCATCGAAGAAAGTTGAGGTTTTATTATAAAATCAATTAGTAATGTAGGCAGTAACCATCTTTTATAATGTGGAACTTTGTTCTCATATTCTCACATGAATAACACTCTAAATTGTATGTAATGAAAGAGGAGAACGATCTTCCATGTTGAGGGATTAAAAGAAAATTAAACATGCAAGAAACTTCTTTCTAATCCCACCGTATTTAGAGATATTAGAATGAATAAGTTTTATTCATGAGTAATTCATCGTCTACCTCTAAATTGGACAAGATTTTTTCATTTCTTCCTTCAATATATATACATGAATTATAAAAAATTATCTATTTCAATCCAATCAAATCTTATATACGAAACGAGGCATATACAGTTGGCGGATTGCCATTGCTTTACGTTGTTTTTGAGCATTTTATTTTAAAATTTCGTTTCAAAGTAAATTTTATATGTAGTTCCAAGTTTCAATATGATATGAAATGGGGTTACACGTTATAAAATAAGTTAGTTTCCAACTATTACGCAATAATTTTTCTAAAAAGTGGGAGTAAGAAGATGCCAGACAAATGGAGCAACCTCTCCCCCAGATATATGTAGATACTTCAGGCCTACCTGTTTATATTTGTTGAAGCGAAAGATATGATCAGCACCACGTACAGTCTGAGTAACAATCAGCCTTACCTATTTAACCTAAATTTTTAAGACCGTATGGGCCTTAAACCCAGGAAAATGTCGAGAGCAAAAGCAAAAATCAACAGTGACGCCTTACGTGTAAGATGCTGATGAGTTGTTGTCGTTCATTTGGCTCATGCAATTAAGACAGTTGATGAAAACAAATGGAGCCAACGACAATGATCTATCAAACAGTATTTCGAGCCTTTCTCTTCATATAGAAGTATGAGGACCCTACTGTAATTATAATCAATAGTTAACAAGGCTTCATTAATTGATTTAATCATAGCCGCAAGAATCTCCGACTAATGCTTGCTCTGAATTTCCAGACACGGATTTTGACTGGTAAAAGAAAGATAAACGCAAGAAACAAAATTGCTTGGATTGTGCAGAACAAAAACAAAACAATTTGGATACCGTTTTAGTGTGGATGAGGCAGAAGAAGATGAAGAATTAAATAAAATACATGTGATGGGTGTTCTTGGTTTGTTCATGTTTTAATCCAATCACTATTTTGGATGAGATGGGATGCTTGTTTGACTTGTCACTTGTGGTACCCATTAATTACCGTTCCTTAAATCAATAATTAAATCCCCACTTGCCAATAATTAAGAGAAAAAAATTAAGTACAGGTATTTGCATATTATTATTTCAAAATTTACTTTATCCAGAATTTGACAACAACATTTCTTTTCTTTTTTTTCTTTTTTTTGGGTCAAATTTGAGGCTAAGGGTCTGTTGTCCCCAATTGCATGTCTCTTTTCCTTTGTGTCTAATGATATACAGAAGATACAAGGTAAACGCATAAAACACTTTGGCATAGCGCTCCTTCCCCAAGTATTTTAATATCTCGTTCTCTCAAAGTGTTGTTGCAATGCTAACAAGGTACTAGCTCTTCTACAAAATTCTTACATTCAAAAGTTCTTTGCTTCACTAGTTTTTATATGTAGTTGGGGACACGTAAAATCGCTTATATATAAATAAATAAAAATGTTAAGAATAAGCATTTTGTTTTCAATTTTCATTTCTCTGAAAACTAAAAATTAAAAATTTGTTTGATAACAACTTTCAATTTTAAGAAAAAATGATAATTTTAAAAATTAGCTTTTTCAATTTTTATTTTTTTTAAGAACTAAACATAGTTACCAAACGGAAGTTTTAGTTAAAAAAAAAATAAAATCTAAAAACTCTTAAAACATGAGATGACGCTCGTATTGGTAAGCTTGGTTATGTTCGTAAGTTAATTGGACTGGGATTTATTTAAGAGTTGTTCTATTCATACCCTATATATTAGTGAATGCATCTCACGTACTGAATACACCTCAAATTTATTTTTTCCCTAACAAAAAAAAAAACTCTTACTACATAAACTCCACATTCACCATATACACCCCACGCTGTCCACATACACCCAGATCAACACCGTGTATTCCGTATTCATCTGTTAGAAAAGAACAAAAGGAAGATGTTGTATAATTTCAAAATATGTAATTAATTAAATCAATTCTTTGTGGCAGCTGATTGGAAAGGGTCATAACCCCTCAAATGGAACATGAATATAGTGGTTGTATGTAACTGGAATATGGGAAAGGTTCTAACCTTTCATAATGCTGTTTGTAAACGACAAATTGGAATGAACATATCCTTCCAATATAACGTGGTTATCTTCAATTGCTGGCAATTTGTTCTTCACGAACAAGTTTGTTCTTTCAAATTGTAAAGGTAAGCGACGTAAGTTTATGAAACGGTATGTACTGTTTGCATATCAGACTAATACCCAATCAGATTGTATCGAAAAAGGCAGCACCAACATTGTTGAAATCACGGAAACAATGAGAAAATATATAAAATCTTACCTCATGTGAAACTTTCAAAATGTTAATTTCATGTTCTGTTTGTTAAAACTAATTTTTTTTCATCAATGTGTTTTTTCTTTTAGTGGTTACCGTTTTGTTCTACAATCGAGGGCTAGAGTGGCTTTGAGAGCATGAAAAAAAAAAAAAATCAAGATACATGTTGGACATGATTTCGGGGTGTATATATGAAATATTTATCTTGTTTAAAATCTTAATCGGCTTAAATAGTCATTTCATATTAAAAATATATAAGTCATTTAATAACAAATTTTCACACGGGGCGTATTCAATGATGTGGAGCGCCAATAAATAAAAAAAACTCTTTATTTAATCATCATTGGATGTGAATATGTGTCTTAACAACCCAATCGAGGTGTTTGTGATAGACATCCCAAGTTCTTTAGGTGTGTCACCTTCCGCTCGAATGGAAAGTTTATATCATTTTATATCAAACGAAAGCCAGATTGATTGTTCACATACCAAATTTATGTACATTTCCAAATAATTAAAACTCAACTCGGCTTTCTGTTGAAATCAAATTATAATATAATCTGCACATGATCAGTTGCATGAGGTTCAATAAACATCGATCGGATAACGAATGCTGAACCTCATGTTTGTTTTTTTGAAAAATAATGCGTGAGATAAACGCAAGGGATATACTAGCATGCATGTCATGAACTTAATCAATCACCTTAATTACGATAAGGTGGTTGTATGATTATGATAAGTACCTAAGTCACATAGGGTTTCTGTACGATTATAATTTGACCGTGATATTTTCTTGAGTAATTATTGTATGGCATCTTTTTTTGGGATTTCGAGTTGTGGTGTTTTGGGTTTAAAGTTTAGTTTTCGAGGGTTTTGTGTTGTTTCCTTAAAAAAGGTAAAAATATAGTATGCATATGATGGTAGTATGCGTTTATGTGATTTCATTAAAATTTTGTCAGAATTTTCAACCTGATCGTCGAGAAAAGAGTGACATGTCAATTTATCATTATAAAGTTTTACTATGCCCCTATTTTGGTCTAAAATGTAACTTCATTGAAAAGGCCAAAAACGAAGAGAGAACAATTTATCATTACAAAATTCTACTATCCCATAGTCGGTACATAAGTTAATATTATGACATCAGTATTACTATTCTAATCAGTACTCCATATATTATGACATACTAACTTCGAAGTAGTTGGTGAAGTTGCTTATTCGTGATATCAAATCCCACCCTAATCAAGAACACGACATATCCCACAAATCATGCTAGATCTGAAGCACAAAACTTGCGGAAAAGTGATTCCTAAATGGTCCAGAGTTTGCATTGTCATTAAGCAAGTGAAATTGGCACCACAAATTCACAGCTACATACCTAAAATAGGGATTAGGGAGTGCCAAATGACATACCCTTAAGTACAATATTGAACAGAAAGATTCTACTCTTTTTCCGTTGATTTGATACTACAGACGGGCTGTCTGATCGGTGTTTTATGAAATATAATCATTCAAATTATGCTTTAGGTTTGAGGCTAAGATTAAGTTTTTAGTCCCTTTCCTACAATATTTTCTATTTAACAAAGCGATGTGATACTTTCAAAGATAATTTTCCAACTGGTTATTGAACCCACGACAAAATTCATTACACCACCACAATGAAGTGAGCCACGAATATGTATGTCAGACTCATTACAAATATATTCTCATTGCATCCATCTGGGTTGAACTATAACTTTCTCCAACCAAGATAATACAATTGCTACCAGACCAAAGACTATTTTGAAGAATAATTAGTACCATCCGCATAACGAGCCCCGCATTGTCAAAGTTGATGGCAGGTTCTGGAAACATACTTGAACAAAACTTTCCATAAAAGGAAAGAAATCCCACTGTAAATATGACAGATAGTTAGTACTAGAAGAAGCTTAAGATCTAGTTAAACCCGTAGAATGAGGATCCTCTCCGGATTCTCTTGGTGAGGATTCTAGCAATTCTCCAATCACGCCCGTTCAGCATATATCGTGTGATCAGAAATCATTGTAAATTTTTTTATTTAAAATTGAATATAAACAGTACCTGACGAAAACTGACCGTACAATGTACGATAAACAGATGTGATTGGAGGATCCTCACAAAAAGAATCCGAAGAGGATCCTCATTCAAACCCGTATAGTTAATGTGCGTATCTGCGAACTCGGATCAGCAATCTAACTCTAACATTCTCAAGCCTTTTTTTTTTGTTGTTATTTGGTCGAAAACTGAAGCCCAAAAACACTAACTAAGAACGAAAGAATTCCAAGCTCTTGTTTTTAAAATATTATCAAATTGGCCTGTGTACACTTACTTATTCACCTAAGTTCGAATCCGCCTCTATTCTTAAAAATAGACGAAATCTTGACACGACACTTAGAAATTGATGGAAACTCACCAGTCATTAAGGATATGAGGTTCTTAATCAAGATCCAAGTATAATCCGCATTGAAAATTTTTGAAATTTGAAATAGTTGACACATAATTGCCAATGTGAATGAGTGAATGGGGTTCTTCATTCCACACAACTCAAATCTTCAGTTTCCAGTTTTTGGTGTTTACATGCGGTTGCCAAGATCAAGTATGAAACGCGAAAGAGTTTTAAGATTGGAATAAATATTGGAGCCATCCAACACTTTTATTGCAACTAAGATCTTCGTTTTTATGAATTGTTAACTTTCTGCATGTAAAGCTCGTCTGTGAGATACTGTCGCGTGATACTAGTACTAGAAACGGCCAGCCAGTATAACTAATCCGCATGCTATGGTACCAGATCCACATGGCCGTGCTCCAGTTCCACACAATAACTTTTCCTCGTATGGGTTACCAGTGAGGAAGCTATTTTGCCAAGTCTTAAAATTTCTGCTATCCGAAGACGTCTAAATCATGAACACAAGCAATAATGGTGAATATTATCCCATCAATCACACTGACTGGACCAGCTAATTGAAGGTGAAGCAGCAAATGTTTTAAAAGAAATTATTGCAATGAGATGAAACAAAGCTTTGCCAACTCAATAAATTCCAAGCCACACAAATACGATACGTAAAAAGGTCGTATAACATAATAAAAAATGAAAACTAGTAACTGAAATTCCGTTATTACCACTTGAGTGATAGACTATCGGTCTGAAGAAAGTTCATACGGATGGAGGATAATTGGACTACTTTTTATTGTAGTATTGCAGAGCAAATGCAGCTCCCAAGATCAACAAGGGTAGCAGAAACTGTAAAAGTTTTACCATAAGTCCAGAAGATTGTTCAGCGGGAGCAGCTGCTTGAGGAGGAAGCTTGTAATTTGGCTGTGCCGGTATGGTGGACGTGTCAACCTTGCCTACATAGTATTTTTCCATCAGCTCCCTCGCGGAATCGCTGTGCCCCACATCATTAAAATCATCTGTTGCATCTTTTTCTGCAAGATTTTCAACCAAAAATTCTAATTACGACACATAAACATTCGCATACTCTAACCAGTAAAGAAACAACAGTAGGAAAGCTAATAGATAAATTCTCTTGCTGAAGTCTACAATCTTACCGACTGCTAATAGCAAGACTTCATCGCCTCCAGGGTGTTCCTCCAAGAAAGGGGTCACATCATAAACCTGTGGTAAGTGGTTCAAAATATACTAGATAGTTAGTGAAGCAGGTAAAAATTTATGCAGGTAGATGAAGATAAAAGTAAAAAGTGAACCATCTAAGTTACCAGATGGAAGAATTCACTAAAATCTCTGTTGATTTTCTGTATGATCAACATAACAACAAAGAGAAGGACCTTATAGCTAGGAACCAAATTAAAAAGCGTATGTAGGTCAGTATATTCACTACTGGAAGCAAGTGTCCTTATCTTTATAACCCCTTCCTACCGTGAAACAAATATAAGAGTACAGAAACTGACCAGTGAGGAGGCCCAGCTAATTCTTTCCTGACCAATGACTGAAAATGTCTTTGTAAAACTGTTTAGTTCTGCAGCTGCTGGGAAGGGGCAGCAGCTGATCTTAAAAGTTTCCTATTTGCATACCCATTTGAACAAGATCAGCCGATTCTCCTGCCCAGCTCGGCATGTAATAGATTCACATACCTTTTTTTTTCATTGTTCTGCAGTCCTGAAAGTTGCCTATAGTGCAACAATTGTTTCCCACACCACCAGAGATTACAATTGTTTTCTCCGATTAGCAAGAGTTATTTCAAACAAAAACAACTTTCATAAGTCAACCCCGCAAGTCCACTACTCGCCATGCTACCAATCTAACTATACATAATAACAATCAAATCGCTCATCTTTTACAATTGCACTTCCAATCCGACACATTTTCCTTTAACCGTTCAGAGTAGTACACATACTTCATCTTCACTACCTTAGGACCAGCAAGTGTAGAGCAACACCAATGAACTATCTCGATCTAGTGGAAGAAATTAATTAATTGTCCTCCTTTAAATGTGTTTACCACATACGCAATTCCTCCTCGATACAAATTAGTACCGCAGGCCTCCTCCTCCATCCCATCCTATTTAATTTTCCAGTGATTAAATCCTATTAACACCAAAAACAGACACACCAACTACACAGAAAACACAATGTGCAATTCAGTCCTCCACACAACAATGCCATTTAATTAGTAACCATCATATTTTTGCAATAATTATACCTCCATATTGCTTGAATTCTTCTTTATACTTTCAATTAGATCTGTAAACTTTCATCCATTCAATGCAGATAATGCAAAAGTAACTCCTTTAATACAAAAAAAGGGCGGCAGCACAAGGCTTTTCCTTTAACCAAAAGATAAATCACAAATCACAAATCAACCCAGAAACTGAAACAATTCCAGATGCAAGGATAATAAAAAATAAAAGGACAATCAAAAAGGAATTTTATTTTTTTTAAAGACCACAAATCTGACCTTTCCAGAGATTATGATCCAACAATCTTTCTTGTGGTTGTGCTTTGCCACCTCATCGAAGAGATAAACTTCAGAGTTTGAACCCATTCCTGCAGCTGCCTCTGTTCATCACAAAGTCAACCCCAAACCAATAATAATAATAATAATAATAAGAAACCCAACAAAAACCAAACAAAATAACACACAAAAAACACATAGATTGGATCCATAGACAAACTAAAAGGGTTGAAGTAATCCACTTACAGAGAACAGAAGAAGAAGATGATGGGGTTTGAAGCACAGCTCCTCCTCTGAAGTAGTAAGAAGTTTTAGCTGTCTTTAAAATGCTGAACTTCAGACTCAGAATTGTAGCTGGCACACTATACGCTTTGGGTGAAGTGATAACCGAGATCCGTACTTAGTATTTTGATTGACCCATGGATATATGTCAACAATTTACGATATAATTATATATGCTAATAATAAATGCGAATAAAAAAAATACAGAATATGAACAAAACGAAAATACAAAACAGACAACTAGAAGATCGAGGCTTGCATACCGCAATATCATTAAAACAGAAATTTTGTCCATACTCAATGGTTGTAGTTCTACAGACGTCTGCTTCACCAGGATTCAACGATCAAGTTAGAATTCCAGCACCGGAAAATTTAACTTCTGGCGAATTTCTGTGTGATTCTCTCAGTAAGAAGGTTTAGGAATGTAGAAGAAGAATTTGATATTTTCTGTGTTCTAAATGCCATGCAGATGGATGTATAAATAGTGGAATTATGCCTGTTTGCAACAGGTATGAAAATGGGATGTGACTGTTATGGAACAATGAAATTTCTACTCAAAATTTCTAACATAACCTTCTCTATTTGCCCTATTATTGCTCGTCAAAATTTTACACCCTTCTCCAATTTGGTCCAACTTGGCTGGCTATCTTTCAATAATGTTTTTGATGATTTTTCATTTTCCCAACAATTTTCATCTCATTTGTATCTTTTAAATAGTTTTTTAGTTGTAATTGTATTCCTTTTTGAAAAATAAGATTCTCTCTCTTTATTACTATAAATAAAAACGTAATGAAGTGAAAAATCATTACGCAATCACAAGTTCTCTCTTCTCTTTGTCCTTGCCACCGGCCATCTCCCTCTTTTTTTTTCTTTTTTTTTTGTTTTTGTTTCCCTCAGTAAAATAGGCCAACACCATTGTCAGTATTTTTTTGGGCAATTTATATTCATCAAATTTAGCATTGCTTTTAAATTATAGATTTTGTTCCATTTTGCCCTACACTTCATTTGGTTTCAAGCACTTTAAACCTTTAATTTGTCGCAATTTTCTCTGTACTGTTAATTTTGCCAATTTTCTGTTAGAAGTAGACAATTGTGAAATCGAAGGTTTATAAAGTAGATAAGGTCCAAATTTCCGGGGCACTGCTAAAATATTTCTTACAGATCATTAAGCTGTTTTTTTTTTTTAGTTAAATTTCATTTTATTTCCGTAAACTATAATGGTCATTGCACTTAGCACACGCATACTAAAATTTTGCAATTTAATGTCTCTTACTTACTTTTGTTTTTGTTTTTCTTTTTTTTTTTTATTAAAAGGGGGTCAATTGGTGGCAAGCTACATTTATCTACCTATTTTGAGCCCGGAGAGGCTATAGAGAATTTCACCCTGTCTATTACTACAGTTAAGCAGACTCATTACAGCACAACATCAAACCCAGAACCTCCCATAAATGTTTATTGGAGAGCCGCAGGTTGCACCTTTACTACTAGACCACTTACTATGTTTATGTCTCTTACTTACTCCCTTACACCCAAATATAATACAAAAATATACTCACCCTCCATTATTATATTTTTTATGTGAAACTTGTGTTTTTCTATAAGAATCTAATTATAAATTTACTTTCGTAGGGTGCAGCTGGTGGCTTTGCAATTTGATGGGAAGGACAATATTTTATAACTTCGGTGGGGTTAAATAGAAAAGGCTTTTTAGCCAAAATAGTCCTTGAGATTTGCCTAACTCCTTATTTTGGTCACTGATATTTGAAATCAATAAAAGTGGTCATGAGATTGTCCACCATCAATCATTTTGGTCATTCAGTAAAAAATTATGTTAAATAAGAATCAAAATGACAAAATTACCCTCAATATAATGAACAGTAGCCCAAATGATTCGACAAAAACTGAGGGTATTTTTATCATTTTATTTTTATTTTATGGAGATTTTTCGTGGAATTACCAAAATGATTGATTATGGAAAAACTCAGGAACCAATTCTATCAATTTCAAATCTCAAGGACTAAAGTGAGGAATTATGCAAATCTCATGGATCATTTTGGTTAAAAAGCCAACAATAGAAAATAAAACAAAATTGACATTGATGTAGCAACCATTTAGTAGAGTAGCCCAATTACCTCCATTCCCACCATTTAGGCCATCTCCAACTATTGGCCTAAAACCTAAAATGTTTTAGCCCAAAAAATTTAGGTTTTAATCCAGAAATAGCTTTTTTGCTTCAATCATTCTAGCCTAAAATTTTAACCCCAGATTATTAAAGAATGAATTTAGGCTAATTTTTTTTAAATTAACTTTAAAAAAAAAATGTAGACTATCCTAAATTAATTTTATGAACATTTTAACCTAAAAATATTTAAATTCCGATAAACATTGAAAAATCATTAAACCGACACATGAAACTCATGAAACACTATACAAGAATATGAAACACATGATAGAGATGTATAAACACAAGACACATGAGCAAACACATGGTTTTGGAAGATGGTAGAAAGGAAAATTGGAAGAATTGTAGAAGAAAAGTGAGTTTTGTGTGGATGTTTCAACAAATAAATAGGTATTTATAGAGTTTTTGGGTGAATTTTGAGTTAAATAATTTTTATAATTATTTTAACCGTTGAATTTAAATTTGGACCGTTAGATCTTTTTTTTACTGTTAGATTTGATCATATTAGATTTTAGTCGTTGGATTCAATAAATTTATAAATATAAAACAAAAATATTAACTAAGTTAAATATGGACCGTTAGATAACCAACATCCCATTTGAATGTGAGCCATTGGGCTCAATTTTATTGGCAGACAAGTGGAAGACACACCCATGTGGGTGGGGGCTTCACCACTAATCTTGGCCTATATCCTTGCCTAAATCTGGCTTTTTTTTTTTTTTTTGGTAGGTTTTAGGTCCAATTTAGAACTTGGGTTGGAATGGATTTTTTGGAGTGGGGAGGGGATGGGGGGAATAAAAGGGGAATTATAGGTTTTAAGCTATGGTTTGGAGTTGGTCTTAGTAAAACAGTTTTTTCATAAAAGAAAAGAAAATGTAAACGGTTTAATAATTCAAAATATATCAACAGGAGCAGTCTAATTTTTTTTTTTTAACAAACGATAATATTTATAATAAAGAAGTGTGAGAGCATGTTAAGCCTTACAATGAGTTTGTTACAATAATGTGGCTAAACTTTATTTTTCGTAAAAATCAAATCTAAAACTTCACATACAATTAAAGAGAAATATTCATTGTATCAAAATGCAAATTTCCTTAAATAATTCCACATAAAATTTGATTGATTTGAACCAAAAGTCCACCACCTTCGTTCGTACCACTTCTTGTCCCATAACCACAGGGCCATGCCCCTCCATAGACCATAGTACCAATTAGGTAATGGTTCATAAATGTGAGCAAAAGCTCATGTCACAGACTCTATTCTTTCAGTTATTTGGGGTTACACTGACCACCTGTGCGTTAATTGGCTTGATTTGGTCGGTGAGTCCCCAACAATCACGAATGAACAATAAATGGGGAATTATAGATTTTAGTTTATGGATTGAAGTTGGTCTTGGTAAAACAGTTTTCTTCATAAAAGAAAAGAAAATGTAAACAGTTTAATAATTCAAAATATATCAATAGGAGTAGCTTAATTTTTTATTTTTTATTTTTTAACAAACGATAATATTTATAATGAAGAGGTGTGAGAGCTGATTAAGCCTTACAATGAGTTTGTTATGATAAAATGGTTAAACTTTGTTTTTGGTAAAAATCAAATATAAGATATTTTACTTACAATTGAAAAGAAATATCCATTATATCAAAGTGCAAATTTCCTTAAATAATTCCACATAAAATTTGATTGATTTGAACCAAAAGTCCACCACCTTCGTACCACTTCTTGTCCCATAACCATAGGGCCATTCCCCTCCATAGACCATAGTACCAATTATGTAATGGTTCATAAATGTGAGCAAAAGCTCATGTCACGGACTTTATTCTTTCAGTTGTTTGGGGTTACACTGATCACCTCTGCTTTAATTGGCTTGATTTGGTAGGTGAGTCCCCGTTAGACCCGGTAATTTTTGACACGACACGAAAATAATAGATTTCGAATCAATACGATAACTAATCGAATCATTATTGGATGATCCGTTAAGAACCTGTAAATAACAGGTATACATGTGAGTAACCCATTTCGACCCGTTAAGAAAAAAATTATTTTGATAATTTTTAAGTTTAATTACTAAAAGATTTATTATAAAATATAATAGCCATATTAATATATACAATATATTCTATATTAAATATATAGTTTTGTGTTATTATTCTATATAAGTTAAAAGAAAAAAAGTTTTAGTCATTATTTATTTTTATTATGAGAGTTCCTTATTATCATTGCTATGATAAATTTTACTTAAAATGTTATTGTCCAAAATTAAAATAAACTAGTATAGTATTTGTATAGGCAAGAACTAAGAAGACATACATACAAGTATGAAAAATGTGAAAGAATATATAAACACTCGTGATTCATCATTATTCTTCCACGAGTAGATAAGGGTTACACTTACACTATCATTTAGATTTTTAAAATCCTCCAAACCCTCATGAATTATGTTTTTTATTTGAAGGCAAAATTAATAATAATTATTGTAGAAGTGTAAAAAATGTCAAAAAAAATATACAATCACTCATAGTGACAAACTTTACAACTTTCATGAAGGGGTCAGCTTTGAAATCCAACACTATAATCCATAAACCTTAAATTTATATTTAACTGTCGATTGTCATTTACGCTTTATTCGTCTTACTGAATTTCATTTTTAAAATTTTCTTTTTTGAAAACATGATCATCTGGCGGATGTTCATATTTTGAAAACATAATACTTATTTAGTATTATGTTTTTCATTTGATTATTTATTGGTTTAAAATATATTTTCCTTAACGGGTAACCGGTCGAGTCATAGTATCCGTTAATATTATTGGGTCGATTTTGGGTCAGGTCATTTTACCTGTTTATTTTAATAGGTGTTACACGACACGACCCGTTAAGATATCGGGTATGACATGAAAACAATACGAATACGAAAAATACGACACGAATGCCAGGTCTAGTCCTCAACAATCACGAATGAACAATAAATTGACATACCAAGTTTGGGCCAATCAAAGCTTATTGGGTACTTTCTTAGGGCTTCCGCTTTCAGAATTCAGATTGTGACAATAGATTTAAAAGATGTATAAGGGCACGATCATTGGATGTTATGTTTAGGGGTGGGAAAAAAACTGGTAATGAGTGCAAAAAAAATTGGGCTGATCAAATTCAAAAGCGATAAAACTCGAACCGATATTGGGTTGATCAAGTTCATAATGAACCAAATTTAATGTACAAATCAAATTTTTTTTTTCTTTTTCAAAATGATATTATCTGTACTACAGGAAGATAGTGAGTTTAGCCTCACAATGAGATAGCAATAATGTGATTCAAATTCGTTTTCGGCAAGAATCAAACTAAGATCTCTCACTTATAAGTGAAGAGGAATATCAGTAGACCGTAATGCTAAATGGCAATGTACAAATTAACTTTTAGTTTTTAAGAATCAAGCAACTCTACCACTTAGTACTACGATCTAATGATATTTTTCTTTACTTGTAAGTGAGAGGTCTTAGGTTTGATTCTCGCTAAAGACGAATTTGAACTTTATTATTGCTAGCTCATTATGAAGTTAAGCCCACCCCATCCCTTTTAGGGATGGCAATTCTACCCGGTAAACCCGATAACTATGAATAATCGCCCGAATAGAGATTTGGGTATAAAAATTCGGATACATTTTGGATATGAGGAAAAACCGTGAACATTATTTGGTTATGATTTTGGATATGGTTAAAGGGGTCTTAATCCGTATCCATCCCTGAATCCAAATCAAATAATATACATATATATATATATATTCATTATTCACCGAATCCATTACCTTGAGAATACAAAAGTTGCATTGTGTGAGTTCTATTTTGTGGGAAAGTTCAAAAGTTTTGAATTAAAATCAATTAGAATTCAATGGTACTTATGAGAGATATCAAAGATCAACCAACAACATCAATGTTTAGCTTTAATTTTTATACTCCAAAAGATCCCTTCATTGAATAATTTTATACATCAAATATTTAATGACGAAATTAATATTTACTAAATTATAATGCGTCAACTAAACTAATATATTTTTTGTATTGACGAAGATGGATACAACCGTTAACCGATAGGGAATCCGTTACCCAGTGGGTATGGTTATGGATAATAACTTATGGTTAATTTGCGGTTATGTATATAGTTAATTTTCGTGGTTATTAGGATGGATATAACATTTTCATCCCCAAACCAAACCGTTGCTATTTCTACTCCTCTTTAATGTAGATAATATTGTTCGTTAAAAAAAAAAAAGAAAAAAAAAAGAAAAAGCAAATCAAGCAACTCTGTCTTACCTAACCGTTTTGCTGGCCCAACTCAAAACCCAAATCATTTTTCCTTTCTTATTTCCCTACGCCCACAACCGAATTTTTTGGTTTTAAAACGAAAACCGAAATGAGTACACGTATTTAGTTCGGTTTATGGTTTTGGGGTGAAATCGGATCGAATTAAACCGTTTCCACTTCTAAATGTGTTAATCGAACTGAACTGTGTCCGTCCCTAATTATGTTAGCATTTTTTTTTTTCATTTTTTCCCTTTTATTTGATCAAGGGGTTAAAATTAGATCATACTTGGCCACTTACATGTAAGAAGCTATTTTCTTTACTTGAAGATGTGACATTGTTTTACATTACAAATGTTATAATTTGAATGGTTCATTCTCTTTATCATCATAAAAAGATCATCTATAGAAAAATTAATTAATTTGAAGATTGTTTAGCCATCCATAAGTGTCGAACAAATCAATAGGTTTTTTTTTATTACATCTATATTTTTACACTAGGGGGAGTGGGAGTTCGGCTAAGCCACACAATGAACAAACTAATTTGGTATCGAATTCACCATCCACGAGATTCAAACCTAAGACCTCTCACTTCCAAGTGAAGAGGAATACCACCAGACCGTAGTACTAAGTGGTAACAAATCAATAGTTATACTAACAATTAATATCTTCATGCTTAACAGTCAACTTCTTTGGATCATATGGATGACTAAACATATCTTCAAATGGAATGAAATTTTCTCGAGACAATGATAAAAATAATGAATTGTTTGGATTATAATGTTTGTATGATGAAATGATGACACGTCGTCATGTAAGAAGAAATAACTCTTTGAAAAAAACAATAAGAAAAAGAAAAGAATAGAAAAGAAAGTAACCCCATAAACCTAAAGAGAAACAAATATGGTAGACTATTAATAATTATGTGCACAAATAAAGTGTTTTTGAAACAATTTAAGCAAAAGTTAGATGCCAAACTTTGTCTAGAAACTGCGCCACAATATCATATTCTTTGTTGAGTGCCAATGTTGGATCATTTTGCTAAAGTTAATAGATAATGCATCAAAAAGTCGATACACAAATCATAGCCTATAAGAGGCTATGTGACAAAAATATAACTCCCATCATTACTAAAGCCAAAACAATTAAGAAAAATTACAAATTAAACAGGAATAGAATAGTTCAGCATTGCACATACTTAAAAAGCTAATTAATTAACATTGTCCTTCATATAGTGATTATAGCAATCACCAAAGTACAAATCATTTCCAGGCAATGAAGTTTCAGGCCATATTTCAATGGACACAAGCAGTAGAACCTGCAAAAAGATGAGCAAACATATACGGTGGTGTTCAGATTGGCATATATGAAACATACAAGACATGATTTCGACTTGATTAAACCACAACGGATCACCAACAGACAATAATAGAAAGTGATATGTAAGTAATATTTTCTATTTAGATTTACGTTATTAGACAGATCCTTACATTATCGGATTGTAAATCTAATTCACATTGTTCAAATGATAATCAACTTAATCAATAGTTTATATTTATTATAGTTTCTCTTAACAACTAATTGAAATGACTTCATGATGTGACCATGACAGTTGAGCCATCGAGTTTTCGAATTATAAGAACTTGGCTCTTTAAGAAGTTTTTTCTTCTCATATACAAATTATAATTTGATAGGTATAAAAATTTATCTTTGAATTTTTCAAAGGTCACTTCAGCACAGTCAGTATATGAATACATATTTAAGTAATTCAGATCCACTTGTTAATTTTTTTTGAATCTTTCAGCTACACATCTAACCATTAAACTTGATGCAATCTAAAATGTTCGTTATGACATCTATGTAGTGCTGTAAGATCAAGTTCCTTTTGGGGCCATAAAGTTACACTCTGACACCATATTTTACTTGCTGATGGATTAGATGATTTCCCAATTATTGGATGGAGATTTGACAAATTAGCCCCTTATAGGTGCCCCTTAGTACTATGACATTATAACTAAATGATACAGAAAAGATAATTAGGCCTTTTTGGTATTATCCACTTTGTTAATGTTAACAAAAATATGCGGAAACATTTTATGTCTTTGAATTGAAGAGAGTATGCATATATATACCTTGAATTGGAAGCAAAGAAACTGATTCAGAGGCATCACTTTCAACCTTGGTGACGAGTTCTACTGCACCGGGCTGCTTCTGGCCATCTGATTTGTCAACCTTGACATCATGCTCAGCTGGATGGATCTTCCTCTTCAACATCCTCCTCATCAGCTTTAGCATTACAAATAATTAGTTACTTTTTGGGTTTCTGGAATTACAGATTTGTTACTAAATCATTGAACCGCGAAAAATAAGACCACTAACAGTTAAAAAGTAGTTAATATCTTGATCACCCTTTATGTGTATCTAGGACAATAAATGTGCATCACAATTTCACAACATAGGAAACAAATGACCCAAAGTTCGATCCCCCTCTTCACTCAACTTTGAATCTCCTTTTCTGTAGTGTAGATAAATTCGATGTAAAATATCGCTTGTATAAAAAATAAAATTAAAACAGATGAACCAAATCATAAATACTCAAAGGAAATGACTCACTCGTTGCAGATTTTTTATTGGACTTGAATCCTCTTTGACGCGAAGAATGAGCTTCTTGGCAAATGATAGGCCGGTCTTTGTTCTCGCGTTCACCTTTTTCTGCATTTTTGGCTGGACTTTGCAGGAGTCAAGCTTCAGTTGACCAACGTCATGAACATGATCAGCCTGGAATAGGTCAGCTAGGGTTATTCTTTGGCCTCTCTTCTTCCTTTGATCATCATCAGTGATCTCGCAACGGTACAGATCAGGTGGTGCAATACTGATTTCATTGTTGGACCCTTCATATGGTGTAAGAGGAACACCATCAACGGTCAAGATCGCATGATCATCATCAACTAGTTTCTCAGTGGCATCAGAGTTTGACCCAACGTCCTCAAAACTGTGTCCAAATGTTTTAAATATTAAAGGATTCAGTTCTTCATCTCCAAAATTATCATCATAATGTTCATAATCTTCGTCGTCGTCATCACCACAGTGTGAAAATCCATTGTTTTCCTGATCGTGCTCTTGCTCTTCTCTCTCCAAAACGAAATATTCGTTCTGGGAGTTGAAGGGTTTTACGGGATCGAAACCCAAGGTACCTATCGTTAAAATGCCCTCCCTCCAACCGTCAAGCCCATCAACATTAACTAGTCCGACTTGCTTGAGAAATGCTTGTGTACCCTTGTGATTGGTTTCCACTTCCAGTTCAGTTTTTTTCACATTTCCAGCAAACTCAACTGAAGGAAAACAAATTAATCTTCACTTAGCGCAAGAAATAAATACATATAGAGAATCGACAAATGTAATTAGTACATGGCTTTTTAGCCAAAATTGTCTCTTATATTAGCATAATTTCTCAATTTGGTATCTGATAATGAAAATCGATAGAAGTGGTCCATGAATTTATCCGTTGTAAATTATTTTGGTCATTATATGAAAAATATGTCAATATCTTCGTAAAATTGTCACGTGAATGACAACATGACCACCTTTTTAAAGGTATTTTTGTCAAATCAATTCCTTCACTTAACGAAGATATTAATAGAGATTTCACGAAATAACCAAAATGACTTACAGTGAACAAACTCAAAAACTACTTCTATTAATTTTTATTGTTAGGGATCAAAATAAGAAGTTATGTTAATCTCAAAAACTACTTTAACTAAAAGCCTTAGGTACAATAATATATCAACTAGGTATAAAATAAAGCAAAGTACATATAAAGAGAAAAGTTAAGAAATAAAACCCTTCTGATGAAGCCGCTTATGAACCCAGTTGAAGATCTATATGCGGAGAAAGAAGATCAAGAAAGACGATCAATTAGTGACATGCACAATTAATTGTGCATTTTAAGAAGTTAAAATATGATATAATAATGTGCATGGTTCTGCGACTAGTACGTACTAATTACCTTCATATTTTTCTGAGGAAAGTTGCCAAATTATCAGAACAAAGCGCCAGTGACTGAAACACTGAAACTGAAGAGGAATGATTGAGTACCAGAATTAAAAGGGCAGGGGGGCAAGTGGGTTGCAGTCTTGCAGAGTCAGAAAACGACGCGTGTCCAGAGCGGGGCCCCTAAACTCCAGCTGTGTTTGTGGGTGCATGGCCTGTTTGGCGAGCCACGATGTTGGGTCTTTGTGGCATGATCGATGTGCCGAAATTCTTGATAAGATGTGTTTGTTTACCCGCTGTACTCTCTCCCTGCCACCTCCACCGCCTCATCTGTCAAGTTCCGAGTTTGCTTTCTTTTTGGGTAAAGACTAGAATACAAAGTATAAAATTTAAAATTGGTGCATCATGAACTTTCATCTTTATTTAGATGGGCCTTTAGACTGAATTTTTATTATCCTTTGATTAAGGTTTTTGATTTAGCAAAATGTACACATTTGGTCCCTTAGATTTTTCATCAAGTTAATTATATGGCTAGCATAGGATTCACAATTGATCCGGGAATTTTCACTCTAATTCAGATTTGGTTGTTGAACTAGAATTGCATAGGTACTGACCTACATGAGTGTCACATTATCAGACTAACAATTTTTTATTGGTGTTAGCAGTTGGGACCTGTCACATCCCAGCTCGGGTTGTGGTGGGTGATTTATTGTGACAACCCGTCCCAAATTTTATTATTTTTTAAATTTTAAAATGTGAAATTTACGAGAATACCCTAGAGGCGAGGGTATTGATTTTCGTTGATCGTTAGTTCATGACGCATGAACTATTACCTTACCGTATTCCAAAAGTGCGTTGGTAAGAATTGTTATTTATGATCTTATTCATTTCTTCTTATTATTATTTTTGTTATGAAAAGGGTTGTGGGAGATTAATAAAAAGAAAAAGAAGAAAGAAAAAGGGAGGATGGTTGCCTGATGGCAACGAAAGAGAGGGAGAGGAAAGAAATGGGCACTGCCCAATCAGAAATGAGGAGAGAGGGAGAGTGACGAATGGGAGAGAAGAACCAGGAAGGAAAGTAGAGAATAAGAAAAGAAGGGAATCCAAAACGGGTGTTCCTTGACCCGTGTGATCCGGCCGGCGGGAACCATATAAACCGATGGTTTCCCAGCCAAATTGTAGTGAATTAAGCCAAACCATCACCTGGAAACACCTCCTTAGCTTTCTCTCTACCATTCCTACCCCTAAATTCATACAATTTGACCTTAGATTCGAGAGAAATGCACTGGTGGTGCGTGTGGGTGTTCGGCGGCAATCCACAAATTGTGAAGCTAACTCAGCCAATTGTCACTACCAATAGGCTCCCCTCAACCTCAGGAACAAAGCCCAAGTGATGGTAGGGGCGTTGGAGCATCCATGGAGTTGAATTGAATATACCCAAAAACTAGGGTTCCGGTGGGTTTTCGTGAAATTGGAGCCTTTCCAAGCCAAATTGGCCTTAACCACAGGTATAAAGTTTGTTCTACTCACTGAGATCTTCATTTTTGTGAAGTTTGGTAATTTTTGGAAAAGTTGGATTTTCCGGCGAGTCGGAGCGGCCGACCACCACCCATGGCAGCGCGTGCAGTGGCGCGTGGCCAGTGGGCCGCCAATGCTATTTTTAGGCTATGTTACATGTCTTAAATTTAGTTTTGATATTTGAATGACGTAGGTTGATTGTTGGAACCTAAATTCTCTATGATACGTTAATAGGTATTTATGTGAATTGACGATCCGACCGTTGGATCTTCACCAAAATTTATTATATTGTAGTACGTAATATTTGAAGAACGTAGGAGGTTACGGATTGTGAATCCAACATACGGATCTTCCCAAATTGAATTTATAAGTTCGTAAAATAAATGTTAACCGCCACTTGGTTTTGGGCAATTGGGGGAGATCCAACCGTTGGATCGTAATGAAATTTTAGTATGTTATTTTAGAAGCATAATGTGTATCTTTGGAAGTTACGGATTGGAAATCTGATGTGCCGATCTTCTGGACCGAGTTATACAGGGTTGTAGATCCTCAATGGGCCTCAAACTATTTTAGAATGTCCTTGAGGATGTGCTTTATGTGAATTACGTATTCTGTTGATAAAATTTCTGAGATATGATTTGATAATTGTTCTAGGCACAAATCGTTCGGACGCCTCGATGTGCGTGCTAGAGAATCATAGCGTGGACGCTAGGATGAGTGGGTATTTTCCTTTCTATCGTATGTGTGTGTGTATATATATATAATTGATAATTCCACAAACGTTTATAGATCAATTGTTGCTTATGATTACTGTGAATGCTTTGAAGTAAGTGATGTGAACTATTAATGGCTTGATCCCTGTTTAGGATATGTAGGCAGTCTAACGAGATGTTAGATGTAGCCATACAATAAGTGAGATACAATAATTGAGACGAAGACCTTGTTTGGGCAATTGAGCAATGTGAAGAAAATTTTGGGAAATGTGAGTTTTAGCTTTATGAATTGATGGTTAAATGTGGTCATAAATCAATGTGAGAGGAATAGAGAATTGAAGTAAGAAATCGTCAGTTTTGATAGTTAGTTAAACTAGTGTTTAGTTGGGTTTATCACCGATAACTATTCCTGAAAGTAAATAGTTGGGAGTAGGGTATTATTGATTGTATATTTTACGTCGTATTATATATTTTGGGAATACTATGAAATGACTGATTCTTAGATTTGCATCATGGCATATTTTATATATATTACCTGAACCAATTATTGTGAATGCTTTGAAGTGCCAAATGACATTGTGGACGCCCAGGTAAGCTTCAGGTGAGTACATGTTGATGATAGTGATGGTAGTGAGTATGATTGTGTTGAGATGTATTTAATGCTCATTATCCTGCACCTCGGTGTTAGTGCTCCGACCATGGCTAGGGTCTAGCCTTCACGTGATCGTTCACCTCCCGCACCACACGCTCACCTTGGATCCAAGGTAGGTGCCAACCTGTCGTACAGACCACATTAGGTGGTTCCGACTCGTAGGTGACTTACGATACTTCGCACAACCTTCACGTGATCGTAGCACTGAGCGTATTTTTTTACACCCAGCCTGTCATACAGACCACTTTAGGTGGTTCCGACTCGTCTGCAGGATTTGGTAGATGAGCTGATTGATGAGATATAGATAAGTCGTACAGGTCACTATAGGTGACTCCGACTTATATGTGCTAGCAATGATTGATGAGATATGTGATGAAATATGGATAAGTCGTACAAGTCACTATAGGTGACTCCGACTTATATGTGCTAACAATGATTGATGAGATATGTGATAAGATATGAATAAGTCGTACAGGTCAATATAGGTGATTCCGACTTATATGTGCTAGAATTGATTGATGAGATATTGATTTAGCTGTACAGGTCACGTGAGGTGACTCGGGCTAACATGTCGATGAGATATATATGTTTATTGAGATCTATGGCATGATATTCATGTGGACTTTGTTATGCCGTGTATGGGATTGAGATAGATATGTATTCAATTTTCTGAGAAATTATACAGGTGTTATGGCGAGGGGCTACTGCCTTTGGTAATTGAAATTGGTTTGAAAAGTTTTGTTCACTCACTCACATTTTCTATTTTTGCACCCCTCCAGGTTCTATTAGCAGAGTTCCGCATCGACGAGGATTCGTGGCACTTTCCAGTACAAATGTCTTCTTATGATGGTATAATCATTATCTTACCTTACTGTACTATACCTATGCTCTGTATCACGCGTGAAATGGGTCTAGACCCGCTCCCCGCGCATTCGTGTACTTAGGCACTTTTAGATTTTAATTTATTCATATTTTATACATTATCACACTTTATGGCTTCGTCACCTTCCAGGTGTCGGCCAGCACGGCTCGATTTGGGGTCCTAGTGGATATTCCGAGTCGGGGTGTGTCAGGACCGGTGGTGTACGTTTTGTTAAAATTCAAGGACCCCAATTAATATATTTTTAGTTTAATTAAGGACCAATTGTAAATTAAGGCAAAACTTCATGGATCAATTTTATTGTATTATATTTTTGTGTACTCTACGCCGTAGGCGTTGGATCTTTAGCTGTACATTCAACGATACATTCATTTGGTGCATGTTATACATCAGAGCAAAATATAAATTTCAATATAGATATAGACATATGTATAGGACTATAATTTTCAAGCCCATGACACATGGCACTCCGGATGGTCGGAATGATCATAAAGTCCTTAGCATTAGATTGGAGCCGCATAGGTATTTCGACTATGACATGCCCTGATTAAGGTAGTCAGGCACAAGTCCAGTAGGCTTAAGCGGATTAGGAAGGTTACTTGTCTCCCAAGAAAGGAAACCCTTATTCATGTCAAATTAGGATATGTTGGAGATTAGGCAATGCAATCATAATCCTACGAGGACCTAATATCTTAAGTAGATACCTCCTAGAATCTATCTCGTATTAATAGAGATTACTTTCCCTACAAGGATTCTCAACATCTCTATAAATACCCTAGCCTGGGTATATACGATCACTTATCCCACAACACTCACAAGAGCTACACATTGTTTGATTCTCCATACAAGGAGATATGTAGGCAATTCTCTATGGATTTAATCACATCGGCCAAACAATCCCTCCATTCACCGATGTTCATGGGCTTTTGGCGATTGTTTGTATACCATTGAGGATTTAGGGCCATTTAAGGAAAGAGCCCACATCACATCGAACTTTAACAAGCTGAACAGTCTATTTTTAGTCTCTATTCTAAATCATGCTTGCAAATATTCAGTTCAATGTGGTAAGGCATGGGTTGCACAACTAATCTCTATTTTTGAAAAAACATAAAGATCCCTTCCCATAAAGGCCCTATACATACATACATACATACATACATACATACATACATACATACATACATACATACATATATACACACACATATATAGACTAAAAGCATTACAACTGCAATGCATTGTTAAAGAATACAAGAATCCATAAAAAAAAATTGATAAAATAGGACTTGACCTATATTGAGTGGTGCAACTTCTAATTAGATCAATTCAATTTTTGATAAAATCTTACATGTGCTGTGTTGTATAAATAATAAGATGAAAATTGGGGGAGGGTATCAATATGATTAATAGTGGATTGCTAACCTTTTGTATTATTATATATCTTGAGACAGTATAGCAGTTTGTTTGACTACGGCCGAACTAGGTCCGAAGTTGGTGTACAAGTGGTCCCTATGTTGTTGTCCGACATAAGGGGATGAGTTGAGGAATGCCAGAATCTCACAGCACAAAATTAACAAAGATAAGTATTACACATAACGAAGGATTTCACGTCTAAGTAATTACACCAATACCTTTTGTGATCAAAATTTCACAGATATTGTGGTGAAAAATTGGTAATATACAAGTTTGGAGATGATATCAATGCGATTAATATTAGACTTATTTCTGTGAGATCTTAACATGCATTACTTGCTGAAAAATAAAGATAGATGTGAAAAAAATGAAATACATTGGGTGTGAAATGTGAAATTCTATTATTGCTTACCGTTGATTATTTCATTTCTACTTTCCTTCAACTTTAGGGGTTTTTCTTTAGGTTGTACTTTTCGTGAACTTTACAGTTCTTTCTCATTTCGTTTCCGTTTTGCTGTCCCTTGACGCTCTAACGGATCCACTCTGTCATTTCTCAAACTTTCTCTCTGTCTCTCATCTTTTTTCCGCTTGCCATTCCCCATATCTCTATTGCGAAAGCGTCAGAGGAGGATGCTGTCGTGGTCTGGTCGACGACCCGAGATGTGAGGTTCAAGACCTTAGATATGGAGCCAGGGGTCCGTCATGAGGGAGTGAGAAATAGACTTACATCCATATTGCTTGAATCGAGATATCCCATTTTTTATTTTTTACTTTGCAAAAATTAGGATTATTTATAGAATCCAGACATTGAATTTCAATTTTCAACAATCCAAACCTTTTATTTTATTTTTAACATCACTTTATAGATCATTATTACAAATATTAATGAAATTAAAATTAATGAAGATACCTAATTATGATCAAAGAAATTGACAAACATAGTATTTTTAAGAAACAATGAATGTCCATGACAAGATTGCCTAAATAATTTTGGATTGAATTAAATTTTTACATGAATAATTTATGAACGAGGACTTAAAAATAAATGAATCAGATTGTTATAAAAGACTACAAATTGACCTCACAAACAATCACTAACTTTTTATAAAAATGGGGATCCATATTCTTAAACAACCTCTATATATAAACCAGCGTTCAAAATATTGATATTGGTGGAAATATCGATATGTAAATTTATGGAAATATCGATGGATAATATCGATATCAGTTGTTTTCGATGGAAATGATGAAAATTTAAAATGAAATTTTAGGAAATGTCAAACATTGGTTCAAACAAAGTATAAGAGTTTCTCCAATATTTAACTGATATGTCGAAAATATAGACGAAATCTATCGATTTTAAGAGTTTCTCCAATATGAGGTGAAGTTTACTCCACCCGGCCCCTGTCCATATCTTTCTTTGATTATTTGGATATTTTTACGAAAATATTGACCGTATCAAAGAAATTTCAAACACTAATATAAACTAAGAAAAAGTTCAGGCTCTTTGGGAATGGGTGGGGTGTGAAGGAACCAGCTGTTTTGATATAGGGGCTAGTTTTTCTTTTTTGTTTTTGTCATATAACTGGGAACTGAAAAAAAGTTAGGGGGGGAGAGAAGCTCTGCTTGTCCAAAACCAAAAGTACCATAAAATAACACTAGGAACAAAAATCGGATGAGGAAGTGGGAAAATGTACTGTCTACAAAACTAACAAGTAACAACCTATTAATGTTCACGCACTTTGGCAAGCTCGAAATTTAATCCGTTTTGAAGGAAAAATGTTTACAGTTGATCAGTTGGTTAATGGTATTCGCTTGCAATTTGGTGAGGCGAATTTTTGGGTATGGGTTTTACGTTGAATTCAGTTGATGAGCTTTGCATTCTTAGAGCGCTTGGAGTGGAAGGCCTTCAAGGGCACATAGAATTCATGAGGTTATTTGGATTTCTCTTTTTTCTTTTCAAGTTAAAGTTCACATTGACGGTGCAGCTTGTGGTTCTCTGAGTATGGCTAGTTTTGGTGGTATTTTCCGTGACCACTTGGCTCATTGTCTTGGATGCTTCGCAAGATCTTTTGCCATTGCTACTGCCTTGGAGGCAAAACTTAAAGTTATTATTCAAGCTGTTTATATGGCTTTGGAGAGGGGTTGGCATTCTCTTTGGATTGAATGTGATTCTTGTTTAGCAGTGCATGTTCTTTCTAATAGATCTTCTCAGGTGCCTTGGCGTTTATCGGTTGATTGAGCAAATTGTTGTTCCATCCTCCTTCCATGCAAGTTCGGTTTTCTCACATTTATCGCGAAGGAAATCAGATGGCATATTGTTTGGCAAACTATGTTGTTGATCATGTTGGGGTTCATTGGTGGGATCCTTGTCCGCCGTGCAATTGCGGTTTTTGCTTATAATCTTTCAGGGTTTCCAAATTTTCGTTTCTCTTAAAAGTTCGCTTAATTGATTTTTTTGTTTCTAATAATTTTTTTCTTCTTGTGAGGGTTTGGCTTCATGTCCCCTCTAACTTATTGTATCCTTACTTTTTTTCTTTAATATATTTCACAACAATGCTGTTTTTTTTTTTTTCCATGATAGCAATACTGGAATGGATGTAACATTATTGTATTAATTAAAAAAAAAAAAAAAAAACCTCAAAACGTCAGAAATTTTCCATTGTCTGCACTCGACGACAAGAAACTCCAATGTTGAATTGAATAAAGTGTATAATTCAAGAATTCAAGTTAAATGTACCAACAGATATAGCAGGTTGATTGATACGATAATGAACTAACCTATGCATGATCGGAATTAGAATAGAAAGGTTAAGCTCTCCAAGACTCTTTTTCAGTTCTTATGATCGATCATGTCATCATAATTCATAGGAGACTATGATAATAAGGTATGGAGTATAAAAATCTTCTTCTCCCATGTGACAATCTATAAGTGGGGATGCCCTCCTACCATGCATTATTATTCGATTGTTTTTCCTTTTTATGACCTTTCGTTTTCCAAACCAAAAAAATTAAGACTTATAATAGATATTTGATGCCTACTTTACTGAAGAAAAAGAGAGTACGAAAAAGAGATGCAGAATATTTTGATCTTATAAAATATTATACTAATTAAATCCACTATGGATTTACACAAACATATAATATAAAATATATTCACAACACTCCCCCTTGAGTGTGTAAATACTCAAGTAGATGGAGCATCAAATCTTCAGGAAAATGTAAAAACAATTGATGAAGTCGTCTCATCTAGTCGGCACAATAAATGAATGCGAGTCTAAAAATAAACGGAAGAACGCATAGGCAGTAAAACTCACAAAATATCTCTATAGTAAAAAACCTAGGTAGGATAAAACCCATAGTCTAAGGAGAAAAGTGAGAAGTTACATTAAGTCAAAACTAAACGTCTTCAGGACGCAATTAGAACGCACACAAGGGTATGGTCAGCCTAAGATAGGTGCCTCATTAAAACCTAGTCAAGCAGCAAAAACCCAATGGAAAAAATGCTCCTACTCATAGAGAAAAATAATACATTAAGGTCAAGTGAGTATACTTCTAGGTACTTTCCCTGAGTTTGACATAACTTTTAAATGAGAACTATAAGCATTGCAATTGAGAAATTTTCACGTACCAATTCTTCGGACATGTTTCTGGAAGGTAGACTTTGGTTGTGCCTTGGTGAAGAGGTCGACAAGGTTGTCTTGGGATCGGATTTGCGTGACTTCAACTTTATGATGTTTTACTGATGTGATGTAAACGCAATATGTTTGGCGTTGACTTAATTGATGTATGATGTCTTGGCCTGATCGATACATGCAGGATTTTCTTTAAAGATCATCATTAGGACTTAACGATGGATGAAAAACCACAAGTACTTCGAATATGCTCAACAAGTGCTCTCAACCATGTTTTTCACATGTGGCATAGTAGGGTGCGATGATTCTTGGAACGATTCGAAGATTTTGCAACTACATTCTATTTTGTGGACCTCGAAGATATTGCGGTATCCCTAACAATAAAGACATAACCATTTAGGAAACATGCTTGTGCTGATTTGATAAATAACATGCGTCAACATAACAAACAAGGTAAACATCATTCAGAAGATCAAAGGATTAGATTTACTTGGGACTATGGATAAGCTCAAATATGTAGTACCTATAGTATAGCGGAAAAACATCTTTAATGCCAATTAAATGGCGATGTGTAGGCCCCGTGCTGCATTTTCACCAATAGATTAATAACGAAGGAAATATCCTGTCTAATGGAACTTCGGGTTCCACAACCACTTCAAAGGTCTCATTTTGCATCTAAAGTATGGATGATCATAGGTATACTCAACAGGTAACACCTTAGGGGTGCAGTTCGATTGGTGGATCAGAATACCGTCAGAATAATGCTCGAACTTCAGATCAAGATATAAAAGAGTTTACCTAAGATCCTTCATCTCTAATTCCATCTTTAGGTGCGAGACATTTTTCTTAAGCTCTTCCAAAGTCTTAATAAGAATCATGTTATAGACATAAACTACAACTCTAGCAATTTGGAATATGACTTCTTAATTTAACATGCAAGGGCATAGTTTATTAATATCCCTGACTGGTTAAATATTCATTTAGTCGGGTATACCACATCTTTCTAGATTGCTTCGATCCGTAAAGTGTTTGAATTGAAATGGTGTCATGTAGTCTACAACTATTTGAACCACTCCATGTAATTCTTTGGGAACTTACGTGTAAATCTCCGTGTCAATATTCCCATGGAGAAATTCTATAACCACATTCATATGATGCAGACAATCACAAGGCGTTTGAGAGAAACCGTGTGCTATAAGACATGTATTACAATGCACTATTTCACTCATCTCAGTATGCTTCCTTTTCCACTTGTAACATGGCAAGGTTACTGTAACGCCCCGCCAATTTATTTCGGAATTTACATTTAGTGGTAGGCCAAAAATGTCCTAGTTACCCTTTATGTTAATAATCATTCTAACATTTCTTTCTTTGACGATTTCCCACTAAAATTTAATCTCGTTTATTTTATGGTTGCATCTAAATTCTCGTTACACTGCCTATGTACCCTTCGGAGGGATCAAGTCAATTGTAGTTCACAATTTTCTAATCAATTTTCTAAATCATTCAAGCGACTAACAATCACAAAACTAGGTTCAAACAAATGAATCACACTAGAATATCAAATATGGATTCAGAATATCGAAATTAGCTTAAAAAGATAGTATCGGCCTTCTGGCCACACGCCGCCGCAAATGCAGGTTTTCGGCGAACAGAAATCCAGTTTTTCTGACGAACTCCAAAAAATTACCAAATTTTACAAGCAGGTAGATTTCATGGAAGGGAGAAATTTTTATACTTGGGCTGAAGGCCAATTCGGCTGAAAACCTTCTGAAATTCCTTTGATCTGCAGGAAAACCCTAAAACATGTGTAGCTCAATTCGACGTCAAATCCAACTCCGCCACCTCCAATGTTGATTGGGTTTTGTTCCTGGACTCCAAATACACCTGAGGGTGGGGATTGTTGATAGAAAATCCTTCTGAAATGGGTGGATCGCTGTCATGCACCCATCGGACTCCCAGGTTCATTTTCCACGAATTGGAGCCAATTTGACTCGGGTTTTTTTGTATAATTGGAGGAAAAAAGGTTGAGGATACATTTCTAGGTAAAGATCTGACAAAATTAGTGGGAAAAATCAATGTGGAACTGTTGGAATTCAGACCGGGAACCGGGTCAAGAGGATCCAGTGCTTTCCCATTCTCTTCATGCTTTCATTTTCCTCTCCTCTCATTGGTTTCCTCCCTTCTTCCTCCTCCCTCATTGGCCCCTCTACCCCCTATTTCCCTTCTCTTCTTCCCATCTCAACCGCACATGTGGCAGCCAAATTATTTCTCCAACAAATCTGGAGCATTCCAGATTTGTGTTCAAATGACCATTTTGCCATTGCTTTTAAAACTCCATTTGTGGCCAGATTATCTCTTTCGTTAAAACTCCATTTGGTGAACGGCTTTTGCGTATACACTCATGGGATAGTCCTCTATCCAATTATGTCAAGAAATACAACGAAACATATAAGGATTAAAATACATCTCCGTATAATTTTGTTTGGTCAATTAAGGGCATTTTCATCTTTTCAACTTATTGTAAAGTTATACGACATAAATTATGATAAATTTTGGAAACGGATTTCACAATTTTCCCCATTCAAATTTCATAACCCTAATTCGATTTTATTTTCGATTTCCTCCACATAATCATAAACATAAATAACTAATTTATATATTTTAGTTTTTCAGGGTATTACATTTGACCTCCATTAAAATAAATCTCATCCTCGAGATTTCAACCATCGAATAACGGGAAGGAATTTAGAACTCATCCCACCATTCTATTTATAGTGAATAAAATCATAACCTCAGTCTACGATTTTATTCAAGCTCAAAATAAATAATTCAACGAATTAATTATTATGATTTTCACACATATACTCAGATTTCCAACCACATTAATTGGTAGAATAAATATCAAAAATTCTAGCCATACACATTGGCAAAATAAATATCAAACATCAAGTCGCAATGCTTGTTAGCTAAATAAATACCAAATTATCCAACCATATCTACCATTTAGATAAATGCTAGCATAAGAACCACAATCATGGGTAAAACTACTTACCATGTCACATCTCGGCTCGGGCCCCCACCACATCCCAGGCTAAACTCCACTGTAGCACGATATTGTCCGCTTTGGGCCCTGACCACGCCCTCACGGTTTTATTTTTGGGAACTCACACGAGAACTTCCCAGTGGGTCACCCATCTTGAGATTGCTCTCGCGTGCTACTCGCTTAACTTCGGAGTTCCAATGGAACCCGAAGCCAATGAGCTCCCAAAAAGCCTTATGCTAGGTAGAGATGGGAATATATATATAAGGCTTACAAGATCCACTCCCCTGGGCAATATAGGATGTTACAATCCACATCCCTTAGGAGCCCGACGTCCTCGTCGGCACACATCCGACCAGGGATTGGCTCTAATACCAAATTGTCACATCCCAGCTTGGGCCCCCACCGTATCCTGGGCTCGACTCCACCGTAGCACGATATTGTCCGTTTTGGGCCCCGACCACGCCCTCATGGTTTTGTTCTGAGAACTCACACAAGAACTTCCCAGTGGTCACCCATCCTAGGGTTGCTCTCACGCGTTATTAGCTTAACTTCGGAGTTCCAATGGAACCGGAAGCTAATGAGCTCCCAAAAGGCCTCATGCTAGGTAAAGATAAGAATATACATATAAGACTTATAGGATCTACTCCCTTGGGCAATGTGGGATGTTACATACAATCATTGGCTACACATAGCCGTTACCTTGATTCTTTCTCAAAATTTCTGATCACGATCACTAGTGATACTAGACATCAGAAAATTTTTTGCCATATTTTCTTTTTTCTCAAAACAATTATCATATATTCCATCGTAGCCATCATCGGCCAAATAAATATAAAAAATTCAAGCCATAATCATCAGTGCCTAAGTGGATATTACAATTTCAAGTCAAACCAACATAATTGGCAACCCAAATGTCAGAAATTCCAACGAAAATCATTGGAACTTCTAATCATAATCACTATATAAAAATGAAAGTAAAACCAACCTGCAATTTCCATTTCTATTAAACGAACTCAAAATCTCATTCTATTATTCATGTCCACCAATAATTCAATAAATGAAGAAATCTCCCTGGTTTTCCCCCCATTCCAATTATAATGAACAATTCATAACTTCAATTTATGATTTCTTTCCCGTTCGATAAAATTCATCTTGATTTTTGTAAATATTAAAAATTTTAGCCATAAATATCATTGGCAAAACAACGATTTCATCACCTTTTTCTTTTACCCTAAAAGGTGACTAGCAACTGGAAAAGATCGTAATATACTTGGTCGTTACACATCACATTGATAACTCGTTCTCACAACCCACACATGGAGCTTTGCTCCCGGAAACACTGGGTCTTTGTGCCCATTCAATTATTTCTCCACATTTCACAGGTCATTTAGCCCAAAATCAACATTCACTGGCCACTTTGCCCAATCAAACATCCACGGGCCAATTTGCCCAAACAGATATCCACATGCCATTTTGCCCAAACAAACATTCCTCCCATTCGACGGGCTATCATGGCCAAATCAACATCCACGGGCCTTTTTACCCAAATCAACATCCATGGGCTTTTTCTGCCTAACTCAACATCCACGGCCTTTTTCGCCCAATTCAACATTTCTCAATTGCACAAGTATAATGCAGCTTTCCCAACTACTTGTCACAATTAAACAATCCTCTTAACGTTAAACATTTTCATAATGCATAACATAATATCAACCAAATTCAAGATTAATCCGAAACTTTAAATCAAACGCTCATCTTCAAAGCTATAACATGAATACAATATTTTAAAATTTTCCTACTCCCATTCAATTCAATTCAATTCGTGATGATTCACAATATATGCATTCCACATAAATTCCTTCATAATCATAGAACCTACAAAATAATGCAATATTAATGCAATTCATAATTTACATCCACAACTCAATAATATTGCATATTGTAAGGTAAGATCATTTGCTTTGATACCATTTTTAATGCCCCACCAATTTATTTTGGAATTTACATTTAGTGGTAGGCCAAAAATGTCCTAGTTACCCTTTATGTTAACAACCTTTCTAACATTTCTTTCTTTGACGATTTCCCACTAAAATTTAGTCTCGTTTATTTTATGGCTGCATCTAACTTCTCGTTAGACTACCTACGTACCCTTTGGAGGGATCAAGTCAATCGTAGTTCACAATCCATTTCTAATCCATTTTCTAAATCATTCAAGCAACTGACAATCACAAAACTAGGTTCAAACAAATGAATCACACATGACCAGCTGAATGACCTTAGGATTCGCAACGCCGATGGACTTGTCATCGGCCATGGCAGTCCAGTCCTGGATCGTGGCAATAAGGTCGTCGATTGAGTCAACGGCGACGTGAAACCGGCTGAGTCAGACCAGATTGGGTGGTCAGCAACTGAGTTAAGCCCATCGTCTTCTCTGATGGTGAGGTAATTTCATGAGTCTTGACTCGTTTGGTGGGCCCGGTGGTTGCTGTGATGTCGACGCAGTCGAGGGGTGGGAGGGAAAAAAGAACAAGAACGGTGAAAGAAAATGGGGTAATTTGGGAGTAGGGGAAGTGGACTGAAAAAGTAAAGAAATTGTTATGATAGAACGGGTCGTTTCGAGGCCCTAGTATTCTTAAATTATGAAATTGCCCCGCCCCTATAAATACCCTTTCCCCACCCTGTTTTGTCTCTACCAAATTTGGCCCTGCCCTAAACCCACCTCAAATCAACAATACCCCCCCCCCCCCCCCGACCCGCGGGTCCTATACCCATTTGCCCAGCCCTAATAATATGGTGGCAAGCAAAAATATGACACTCGAGAAAATAATGATGACTCAACAAGCACTCGAGATGGAATTGAGGTGTTCTTTGAGGTGGGCTCAAGTTACAAGTGGGTCTCGAGGCTCATGAGCAATGAGAATTAGACAAATAATTTGTTGTAGTTACGCCAACATCATTAGGAATTAAACATAACGGTAAGATAATTATGTAACTTTGGAGTGTAACTTTGAATGACTAGGGTGTAATAACCTTATCTTAGAACTCACCATTTTTCACAATGAAGGTGCCGATGAACGTTTTTGTCGCTTAAATTGTTAGGTGACGAAAATTCTTTGTCGCTACAATGGTTCTTTTTTGTAGTGCCTTGTATGGTGATGTCATGTTGTAATATGATGAAGTACAAAAACTTACCTTTATAATGTATTAGAACCTCCACAATGTAACTACCAACATTGTTATAGTAATAATCACGTCATTCTTTGTGATTAACTTAAACCTTATCATAATTATGTAACTTTGGAGTGTAATTTTGAACCATCATAGTACATCTCAAATGATACCGACACCTTATTGTTTTTAATAAGGTACCGTATAATCTCCAACATATTCAGTTTGGAATTCTGCTTTATGTTTTCTTTGGTATGTGGAAGGAAATACAAGTTGGCCAGCTAACAGTATATTTCTTGGGACAAATCAGACATTCAAAATTGGAATGTTCTATGGGATTGAAAAGCTTAGCTAGAAGAGGCTTCCCAAAAGGGTCTGGCCAAAGGGAAACAAAGACATAGAATTATATGAGTTCTGTTTATATTCTTAATTGGCCATTTTACAAATTGTTTACTTGTTCCGAAGGCTAGCTAGCTAGAAGCCTAAAACAAATTTGGGATGCTTGCTAATTAAGAGAAAGAATAGGCTTTCTTAGTCGCTGAGTGCTCCTTGAAGCTGAATAATGCCTCGGATTCTTCTTAAAGCAACCTAACTCATTGGAGAAAATTTTACGTATAGTTTGGAGGGTGCGGAACAATTTGTAGAACACTTGTCACGTAATACTTATCTAATCATTATGGTACAAGTGAGATTAACTGCAATGTAGACATCCAATTAAGTGAATGATATGCTTTATTTAACAACTCATAAATGTGATGGTTGGGGGATTTCGAAGACCAATGATGATTAATTTAACACCCAAGGTTCTTCACGTCAAATTGGTTAAATTGTACAACCATGCAAATCCATGTATGAGTGGCCAAACCACCCACTATTTAACTATTTAACTTTTATTGGGACAACATATGAGCATCCCTTTTTTGGCACACTACCTCTTAATTACAAAGTCCTTTTCTGATCACTAAAACAATTAAAGTTGAAATTAAAGTTTTGAAAAAAAAAGAAAATGAGAGCTTACTTATTACTTTTTAAGAAAAAATTGAGAGGCAAGCAATATTTCCATGGTGCTATCAAAAAAGTTATCATTTCCACGATTAAATTTAAGTTGAACTATGAATGGTAAAATATATTTGTAGATCATATTGTTCATTATTGGAGTTTAGGGTTTTGGGTGGGGGTTACTTCTCAACCCTATCCCTTCTTTTTTCTGTTTTCCATGGATTTTTGCTTTACCAAAAATGGAAATGGCAAAATCGTTTGAGCACTACCAAAGATTGTGATAAGCTAACTAGGACCATATGATGCATCATACTGTCAAGCAGTGCCACATGCAAGTATGCAAAGACTTTACGCAGCACACAGACCCACTGCAAACATGCCATATCATGAGCAATAAATACATGAATGTATAAAGGAGCTAGTATATAACATGTTTTGACCTATTTCTATTGGATTACTTATGCCTGGAGAATTTAGTGGGATCCATGCAAGTCAATAAACGGAAAGAAAACAATGAGATATTTTTAGGAACAATGTTCTGTACAATTATACCTTATACATGTATGTGGTGCTTTGGTGGTCACTATCTACTCCCATTTTTAATGATAAAGAAATTTAAAAAGTATCTACCTATTCTGGAATTTCAGACTTCTCTTGAATGGAGACAAACATAAATGTACGGCCCAAAATCTTAACCCAGATTCAGATATTACTCAAATACAAGCACACCAAGACATGCCCAAAATGAAGTCGAACTGTTTTGCTAACTGGCTAGGCTGTGCAATGCCCAATTTCAGCTAAACCCTAATGACGTAGGGTTAAGTTCTTTGTTTACGGCCTTGGCTTCACATGCACCCCAAAAAACGACGCTTTTTGAATCCCAATTCACTAGCACAGATGTTCAAGCCCAATTCACATTTTGTTTGAACCTTTTTTGTCTTACAAGTTTAATCCAATCTAAATTAATAATTCAATCAAATCATATACGTTAAAGTTACTTAGTATTACAGTTTAGTGGTATTCATTTTCACTTATAATTAAATGAAAGGTCTTAAGTTCAATTCTTGTCAAAGAGGAATTTGAGCTACTTATGACTAGCTCATGATGAGGTTAAGCCTATTCCCTCACCCCCTTCGTTTATATTATATCATTTGTTAAAAAAAAAAAAAAAAAAAAAACAATCAAATACCTCAAAATGAGGCTTATTTCCAAATGGTTTATAAGTTTAGTAAATTATTACTTTTCTTTTAAATTCAATGTTAGAATATTTTTAGTTCAAAATCTGCATCACCCGTTTATCAATAAGGTAAGGAAAAAAAAATTATTAACGTCATTGACACTGTAGCTCAATTAAAAGGAAAGTTTTATGTAATCTATCATGCATGTACTGTAAGCATAAGAAAATTACAAGCCATCCATTTCATAATGCAAGAAGCTAAATGAGAAATAATAAACCCTAATGCGAGCTGTACTATCTTAAGGTAATGTTGTTTACATGATCGAAAAGGATAATAAATTTGTGTCTGGTAGCAAATACAATTTGTCCTCCTTTTTTTCTTTCAAGAAAATCTCTCTAATTCAACATCGAAGATCAAATAAATTACCTATGTCTATGTGCATGTCACTCGGTGCATGCGCATCCTTATATGGGTGATGAGGTTTTGTCTTTGTTTAAAAAATTTAACTATTATAATTAAATTATTTACTTGAATGAAAATGCACCACCAGAAAAATACCATTTGCCTGATAAATCACATTTTGTCGGATCAAGTGATTTTACCCAACAAAAAAAAGACATTTGTTGTGCAAATTTGGTTAACATTTAGGTTTTATCATGATTATGGTTCACGTAATGAAGCATCCATCATAGGAGGCAAATGTTGTTGGGCCGGTGCATAATCATTGAATGTATCCAATTGAGAGGTAATATTGTCAATACATTTTTTAATATTCTTTATCCAGTGATTAAAATTAAAATTTCTCCTAATGTTAATATTTTTCAGGCTACTGGACGATTACAAGCGGTTCGTCCGCAATAGGGTGCAACCCTAAGGATCCATAACAGAGGCGATCGGTTACAAGAATCGTTTACTTTCTATCCGAGGTACCTCCAGAATGTTGAAACTTTCTTCAACAAGCGCATGCAAAATTTTTAGGGGGTGAGCGGGTCAAAAAACTATACGTCTTTGATCAACTTGCATGTTCATTCATTGAAGGGTCTTTGTCTGAACCATTCAAAGAAGACGACTTGGAGGTGACTTATTGGTCCATATTAAACAACTATGATGAAAGTAACCATTCCACGAACAACAAAAGGCATTGATAAAGATCCAATATGCTTCAAATTGGGTTGAAATGGACAGACAATTATTTCCGCATTGGTTTGCCCATCATGTATTTTTTTTTTAAATTAATTTGATTTTGTCTATTGAAAAAACTTACATATACAGTGGTATTTGGAAATTACTAGATGTGACATTAAGAGAAGACAAATCGTGCTCCTTGGTTGAAGAAGAATTACTGCAAATGGCATGTTGTCCAGTTATAGCCGAAATGAACTCTAGTTGTCAAGTGAACTGAGTTAAAATCATGATAGCTTAATGAGACTATAAATTGTGCACTCAAAATAGTGGTGTTTCCCAAGGGTAAATGCAAATAGTTTTTTCTTCGACAAACTTGTAAGTGTGGTTCAATTGTTATACATAAACTGCAAGGAAGTGTCATTGGTATGATACGAACTCAGGCAGCATGCAGTGTCATTTAAGATATGTACTTGTTATCTGTCAACACAAACACCCATTGTTTTGAGGATGATCCTTAAGTCATGGCCAATATTGTGAAACAAGTATTCTACCTCGATGATCCAAAGGCGAGGGGTAGTTTGAAAGTAGTTCAATTTATACAACATAAAAATAGTTGGGACTTGCCAAACCCATAGTAGGATAACGATGACCAAAATTTTTATCAAGAAAATTCAAGATGTCAATTGTTCCCCATTTGAAATATATGCAATATATATTGACCTCGGGCCCCTACCACCAATTCAGCTGAATTCCTTGCTTGATGACAACACTGATGACTCAAATTATGAAAGCAATATCAAAGAGGATAGGAAAAGGAAGAGTATACCAATAGTGATTGAAGGTTCACTGTTATAACATTATGTGCAATCCATTGTGATGAAAATTGTGTGTTGAATAAAGGATTCTAATAATTTTATTTAAGTTCACAATGGTTCATTCATCTTCATGTTTTAAAATGAAAATTTTAAATGTTTCATTTCACAGAACAGTGACAGTTTCATTTGGTTAATCCTCATTGTCTGATGGATCTATGCGAAGTATTCATCGAGCAAATCTTTATTTTATTATTTGAAGTTTAAGGTTTAGGGTTTGTCCGGCAAAGTTTATAAATTTGTCAGGCAAGGGTTTAGGACATGTTCACATATCCAATTCCTTCGAGAATTTTTGCAACCGGCGAAACTAATTTGAACAATCTAACCATCAACGTAATGCGTATATACTACGAGATTGCGTACACTAAAAATCGACAAAACAAACGTTCATATCTTTGGACTGTTAAAATAGTATAATCACAATTTAACAATTATTTTAGCTTTGATTTGATTATTTTTTACAACTACACTCCTTGACCCTAGAAGAATACAATGAATGGACCCGATCATCAATTTACAATATTTACAATTGTGGTTACCACAAAATGATACATTATACTTAATAGAAGTATAAAATAAACTCCAAATGTTTGTTAAATCTATTGTTTCGACGGGATATGCAGTTTACGAAACTAAGTTCCACAATCCAGCGGTCAAATTTATTTGAATATAGAACGACATCGCATACGCCAAAAACCACCAAAAGCAAACTTTGAGGGATTAGGGAACCCTATTTTCATTTGTAGGATTTTTTTAATCAAAGACTTACCTGACTAACGGGTTCATCGGGCAAACCTTTACTATTAACATGTATAAATTAAAAACCCTTGTCTGACGTCCAAATTCGTCAAATCCTAGAGGTAGCAAAAAATGTCTTTAATACTATTCCTATGTTTGCATGTAGGCACCTTGCTATATCTAGCTAAAAGATTAACAGCAAATGAGATGCTTGGTGTAATGCATTGGGCCAAGTACAATAAAGCACCAATTGCTATTAGGTATGGAAGTTTAGGCTCCAAAATCTCTTCCTCATCCTCCTGGGGACGAAAGGGATCTCATTTAGCATATAGAGTCTAAACAACCATAAGAGTACTTGAAGGCTTCGCATTATCCTCATTAAAACGTCGCAATACCTTTTGGGTGTAGTTCAATTGATGAACTAAGATTCCATCCAAACAATGCTTAATCTCCAGGCCGAGACAATATCAAGTTTTCCTAAGATCCTTCATTTGATATTCCAATTTCAAGTGAACGACAATTTCTTCAAGCTCTACGGCAGTTCCAATGAGGTTCATGTCGTCGACATAAACTGCAACGATCGCAAATCTAGAATGTGACTTCTTAATGAACACGCATAGGCATAGTTCGTTGTTCACATAACCGTGACTTGTCAAATATTCACTCAGACAGTTATACCACACCCACTCTGATTGTTTCAATCCATAGAGTGATATCCTCAATCTAATAGATAGAGTGTTCCGTGGTTTAGAACTATTTAAACCAGTCAATGGAAGTCCTTCTGAAACTTTCATGTAGATTTCCATATCTAGATCCCTATAAAGACACATAGTTACCACGTCCATAAGCTGCATATTTAGTTTTTCGGAAACTACCAAACTGATAGGGTAGCAGAACGTTATGACGTCCATTACGAGGGAATACATCTCCTCGTAATCAATCCCAGGACGTTACGAGGTGTGCTCTGTATCGCACTATTTCATTCTTCCCATTACGCTTCCACACGAAAACTCACTTATAGCCTACGAGATTGACATATGGTGGAGTAGGAGTTACAGGCCCAAACACCTTACATTTCGTAAGCGAATCGAGTTCAACCTGGATTGCTTGTTTCTAGTTTGATCAATCTGTTGTACATTGGCATTCATCAATGGAACATGGTTTAATGTCATCGTTAAGCATGATGTCGGAAGCAACTGTATACACGAATGCATAATCGATAATCATCTCATTCTGATTCCAAACCTCATCTAATATTGCTTAATGGATCGAAATCTGACAATTCTCGGAAGGCCGGTATATCTCATCAAAGACATCAACGTAATCTATAATAACCTCATGCATTGGAACAGATGAGTAAGCAACGGTCAAATTTAGCTAGTTTGTGCAGTTTTTCGCTTCAGGGTAGAAGCAGATGATTGGATATTCGCCAGTGTACCAAGCCGCGTGGGAGGTGTTACCGCCTCACCCTCGGGGACAGTTTGGCCTTCAAAGGTAGAGATACAACGTACATTGAGTACATTTATCCCTTGCATATAGGTTTGCAGCGGGTATATGTGATCTCATCACCTTTGCTATATCAGTAAAAGCATCAAGCATGCTTTGAGCAATGCTCTGAAGATCTAGAATACATCGCACTTCAGTTTCAGACTAAGGGGTGCGGAATGAAACATAGTGAAGTAATCCACGACAATTCGCGACGTTCTACATGAACGTTAGTGATCTTATCTCCTCATAACGACGGGAAGACTGTCTCAGCAAAGTGACAATCCACAAAATGTGCGGTAAAGAGATCTCCTGTCAAGGGCTCTAAGTAGTGAAAAATGGATGGTGAATCATAACAGACATAGATTCCCATTTTTCTCTGAGGATCCATTTTGGTACATAATGGTGGCACTATTGGCATATAGACTGCGTACCTAAACACACATAAATGCGAGACATCAGGCTCGTATCTAGTAACCAACTGTAACAATGAATGAGGTTAAGTAACGGTAGGCCTCAGGCGAACCAACATAGCTACATGCAATATTGCATAGCCTTAATCAGGTACTGGCAAGTTGGTTCGCATAATCAAAGTTAGAGCTATCATTCGAAGGCTCTTTATGAAATCTTCTACCAGGCCATTTTGGGTGTGAACATGGGGTACATGATGTTCAACTTCAATCCTAACAGACATGCAATAATCGTAAAAGGTTTGTGACATAAATTCTCCAACATTACCCAGTCGAATCAATTTGATCGGATAATTAAGTGGTGAGGCCTAAGCTTAAAAATTTATGCCAGGAGTTTTGCAAATGCAGCATTGTGTGTAGATAATAAGCAAACATGTGACCATCGTATTGATGCACCAACCAACACCATGAAGTATCTAAATGGTCTGCATGTTGGTTGGATAGGTTCACAAATATTCCCTTGAATCCTCTGAAGAAACTTAGGAGGGTCATGAATAATCTTTGCAAGGGAGGGTTGAATGTTTAACTTCCCTAGAGAGCATGCTTTGCAAAGCGAATGGCCGAGATAAGATTTCAAGTGAAGCCCATGTGATACTTTGAGGATACAACGCATCATATCTCATTTGAGGTGTCCCAATCGATCATGCCAAAATAGATGAGTGCTCTGGAACCCAACCATAGGACCGGTCACATGATGGGTCTCCACAAATCGAATGGTTGTTATGTACAACCCACTCAAGAGACATTCTAGCTTCTTGTGAATACACTTCTGGCCATATTCGTAAAAAGTGATACAAAGAAATTTAAAACCATTCTCTTCAGTGGTTTCAACATGATATTGATTATCTCGACTATCTTTAAAACTCAACAACGTTCTGCCGAAACGTGGAGAATAGAGTGCCTCTTTAATGGCTAATTCAGTACCATTGGACAACGTTATACGGGCATTTCCGTATCTTTCTATCAGGTTGGATAGGCCTGAGAGCAATTCCACCCTTAAAAAATGCGCTAACACCCAGCCCATTTAATCCACTCAAATAAATAGTAACTGACCCCAATGAACAGTAATTGGCCAAATACATCTCCACCCCTTAAAAATGCATTGGTCCAAAGTCTAGTCAATTCGTATTAAAATATTATTAAATAGTAATTGTTCAAGTGCATCTCTATCCCTAAACTGAATAGTCTATTTGTATTAAAAGATTATTATTATTTTTAAAGAATAAAAAAATTATTTTAAATTTCAGAGAGCCTTGAAGTTGTTGTAAAGACTGAGCTTTCCTCTGAGCAAATCTTCTTCTCATTCTCATCTGAAACAATGGCGGCCTCTCGATCTAGCTCCTCCTACCACCGCCACAAAACCCCACCGCAAACCCATAAGCATGCACCCCACACCTAGCATAATTAGTTTATAAACCCAACACATTCTGTCTTCCAGTGCTCTCTCTGACCTCTCTCATGGCGATGACCACTTTCTTCTTCCTTTTCCTCATAACAATTTTTATTCCAACAGTCGAGTCTAGAAACGGCGCTCTCCGAGATCCAAGTGTTAATAGCGCTTAAGCGTAACCTTCACAACCCTATTGTCGTTCTCAACAGCTGGGATTCGTCCATGTTGTCATCTCCATATGACTGGCGCGACATCGTCTATTACAACAACCAAGTTCAGGAGCTTCATCTGCATCATCTTCACCTCGACGAAAGAATCACTGACCACTTCGCCAGCCTCAACAAGCTCAGCCTCTGCATGCTGTCAAAAAACGTGCATGTTTCTTACACGCCAGCCGAAAAAAAAATTATATCACATGGCTGACGTCACGTTGACATCAGCCTGACGTCATGTAGGCCAGTTTCTAGGTCAATCCATTTTAGGCTAAGCTCCAAGTTGGCCTCCACTTTGGGCCAGCTAATTGGATAAGGTGGAATGGGTTTTTGGGAGGCTAGGTTGAGAAATGGGTTGTTACCCACCTCATATGTGCTTTTTAGATACGAAGTTAGTAAAATAATGTTTCTCATGCAATATGGTGTGTATGATGGCATTATCAGTCAGACAACTAACTTCCCCACTAGTCATACCTAGAAATAAATTAATTGAATCAGTCACATGCATAAATATAATTATATTCATTCAATTAATCAATTTGAGAAATAATATCCATAAATAATAATCCATAATTCAAAACAAACCAAAACCAAACAAATAATTCCAAAAACTTAGAAAAATTGTCCAAAAATTAAACCATAAACCAAAAATTTAGGGGAGGGGTTCGGCCACTCCTAGTGGGTTCAGCCACTAGGCGTGTAAAATGCCTTAACATGCCTTAGAAAAATAAAAATTTATTCTTCCATGGGAGCGGATGTCTCCTGAAAATCTAAAACCTCCAGAGTTGTAGTAGTATGTTCGGGATATTGTACATGGGCAAAATTAGACCCACAATGGGAATGATACTTGGCAATAACCTTGGGTATAGCTCGGTATACGTGTGACCAATGATCCTTTGATCCACAATGATAGCACATGTCTAGTTCAGTGGAAGCCAATTAAACGGTAGTTTTTCCATTGTTCTTGAAGTTTAGGGCCTTACGGGCAAAAGGTTGGCACTTCTAGGTCAAATTTCCTTCCTGAGGTGGGCCTCTATTTTGTTGACCTTGGACCTATAGTGGGGCTTGCTGCCCATTTCCACGGCCACGATGAGGTTTCCGTCGTTTATAACTACTAGAATTAGTCACATGCACTTCAAGCGGAGCATTCGAGCCAGTGGGTAGAGCTTGATAATTCTTCATCAAAAGCTGGTTCTGCTTTTCAGCAATAAGTAAAACAAATATCAAATCCAAAAATTTGGTGAACTTCTGTGCCCTATATTGTTGCTACAGGACAATATTGGTGGCATTGAAGGTCGAATAGGTTTTCTCCAAGAGATCTTGTTCAGTTGAGTCCTCTTTATAAAACTTAAGTAGTGGTCAAATTATACCAACTTTAGAGTTGTATTCATATAAAGACTTAAAGTCTTAAAAGCGTAAATGCTGCCAGTCGTGTTTTACTTTAGGCAAGTAAATGTCTTTCTGGTGATCAAAGCGGTCGGCCAGAGTGAGCTAGAGGGTGCGTGGATCCTCCTCTAAGAGGTACTCGGTTTGCAGTGCATCATGGATGTGTCTGCGGATGAAGATCATAGTGGTAGCTTTCTGAGCTTTGTCAATGGGTTCATCGTCGGTAGATTCCTCGATAGTAGCTTTAAGACTCTTTGCAGTAATATGGAGCTTCACGTCTTGAACCCACTTTAAGTGTTTTCTTCCAAAGACTTCCAGTTTGACATGTCCCTAAAACAGAGGTTACAACAAAACGTAGTTAGTGGTATGGAAAGCCATAGATATATATCGTAGAACATACGGGTTCTATAGACATGTGTTGGTTTAATTTAAGCATGAAAGCTACGAGTTTCATGTGGTAAATTTTGAATGAAAACTACGGGTTTCAAAGGCACTAAATTCGAAACTACAAGTTTGATTTAGTTATGAACGTTCAGTTCATATATATGGGTGCCTGCAAAAACACAGAAGACAATATACAATAAAGTGTAGTGAATTTATGTATTGATTCAGAAACCCAAGTGTGAGTGCATTGGGACTACGAGAGATAGTCAACAGTTCAAAGAAACGAAATAATTTATTGAATCATTAATTGTCAAAAAGTGAACTTCAGGCCAATAATTTTGGATTAATTATCAGATTAATGGACTGCTGGTCACTTTAATTAATTCAATAGATCGTAACCATTCAGGTTTGATCGTAGAAGCAAAAAAAATAATAACATTCACATTAAAATTATAGAGAATGCCAAAAAAATAGCATTGGATTCGAAAAACCATAGCCCAATATAAATGGGCTTGGGTGCCGTGTGCAGGGCTAAGCCCTAAAAGCATTTGGTGGGCCATGTGCTGGCTATGGAGCAGCCCAATCATGGTTGCAGGCAACGGGCCGAGGTTTTGGGATAGGCCCAGTAGGCGAGGGAACACAGGCCTAGCTCAAAAACTGGCCAGGGATGTACGCGCGAAGCCTAGCCGCAGGCTGGCTTCGATTTGGGCTTGGGTGCCAGAAGCCCAACCAAAAGGCTGGCTTTGGATCGCAGAGCAAAGATTTGAGGGCCTGCTAGTAGACTCAAGACTTCAGGCCTGTATGGAAACCAACCCAAGTTGCGCTATGCAGTGATGTTGAAACGATGTCGTCTTAGTGATGGCGTAGCTGCAAGCCAGCCATGTTGGCTCGAGGGCATGGCATGGAGCCACAACTCAATTCCAAAAAAAAAAATTTTGAATTCTAAGGTTAAAAACCCTAATTTCTTCTAAATTAATTTCGATGCTTTGACTCACAAATTCCACATAGAATAATTGTGTATTGCATGAACAAATATATATATATATATATATATATATATATAATTGAAAGAAAAATATAAATATAGGGGTTCATGCATCATGGGGAATGTTTTCATGCTTCAAGGTTGTTTCAAATATCTTAATTTATTTTAAAAGAACATGATTGTCATAAAATAATTGAAATCCTTGGATGTTGTAGAAGAAAGCCTTATCCACGATCCTTCAGTTCCTTAGCTTCTAATAAGAGCATGTTGATAACGTGTTGTAGGCTTAATTTACTGAACTGTATTTAGGACAAGAGAGGAAGAAGGCCGATAGCAAGAGAGATAGAAAAAAGAGATGTAATTTTGAGGTGTATGTTGTATCACCCCATTATGCCTTTATTTATAGTAGTAGGATAGATTAAATCCTTACCCTAATAGGATTACAACTCTAATAGGAATTTAACTACTAAAAGGAATATACAAAGATACTCCTAGATACACTAGGATTTACACAATCATATTCCTAATCTAATAGGACTGCAACTTAAAGTACATTTTCTCTTCTTACAGATATGTATTTTCAATCATAGTTTTTTTTTTTTTTTTTTTTTTGTTTTGAAAACATTTAATATTATTTATTTTTCCAAATGTTTTTTTTTTCAAATAGTTGGTGATTTAACATAAAAGTTTCGTGTAATTTTTTCAATTTGCTTTTTTTTTTGCTTTTTTATTTTTATTTTTATGTATAGTTGTTGACAAATTATTATCAGCAGTGGCGGATCCAAGATTTAAACTCGGGGGTCCCAATAATAAAGGTCAAAAAATTAATAGACAAAAATAACTTTGAAAAGTTTAATTATAACATTGAAGTTTTATTCTCGGGTCTCTTTCAAGATTATTCAAATCAATGTTGTGACAGCCCGTCCCGAATTTTTCGTACCGTAGGTGTGAAATGACGATTTTGCCCCTAGTGGTTATGTTTCATTTTGGGGTGTTTGTTTTGTGGGCTTGTTCGTTGCATCTGGACCCCACACACACTCTCATCCCTATCTCCTTCCCGTATACCTTTCTTGTCCCGTCTCTCTCTCTCTCTCTCTCTTCCTCTTCTTCTTCTTCATACGGACAAGTACCAAAACCCTTGCAAACGTTGTAGATCGAGGAGGAAAACTATATCTTTGTGTTCGAGAAGTTCATACGAGTTTAACTATACCCATTTCAGGTAGGAAATCCTTTGATTTCACGTTGAACCATGAAACCTCCATTATGGTTACTGTTCATGCACACGTGAAATATTGTTTTTCAGGGAATTTGATGCTTGTAGGAAGCTTAATAAGGTCCTTAGGAAGCTTGGGGTGGTTCGTTGGAAGGTTTTGGACGTCGGAATCGTGAGTTGCAGGTTTAGCCAAATTTTGTGAAGTTTCTCCAGCATGATTCCGTGGATTTCACGGCTTAAAAGTGGTAAGGTTTTGTTCTACTTGTTGTAAGCTTCATTTTGGTACCAATTTCATGAATTTTGGTTGAAAAACGAGTGAGAAATGAAGGTTTGAAGTTTTTCCGGTTTTAGGGCGACGGTGACGGCATCGGAGGTATGCCAGAGAAGATGACGGAATATTCCGTCAGTTTGGACGGAATATTCTTAACGATGTTAGGTTAACTTTAACAGAATCTGTTAGTTTTAACGGAATATTCCTGACAGCGTTAACTGACGTCGTCAGTGTGCCTAGCACGTGGCCGCATGTGGCCGGCGCGTCTGACCGTGCCTTAGCCGGCGCGTGGGAGGTCAGAAAATTATTTTAAAAATATAGGGATGTTCGTGAGGTTGAGTAGATCACGTTGGTGTATTCACACACCCCATTTGAGCATTGTATGAAAAGTTATTACCTAGTTTTGGTTATGTACTTTAAATTGACGTTTTTATAGCTGTTTCACATAAGGTGAGACCTATCCCGAGGACGAGCGCAGTCACTCGAGACAAGGGGGTTATGACCCTTCCACATACCAATGAGTGGGCTTTTGGTTTTCCGTATATACCTATATACTGTGGTTTTCCCAGAAAATGAAATGAAATGTTTATATGTTTAAAATGCCATGCATTGCGCTTGCCTATTTATTTATGCATTAGTAGTTGCATATATGTATATTTGGTGATGTGGACGCACAGGTAAGTGTCAGGTAAGTTATGGTTTATGATTGTGATTAGTAGTTACGTGGGATGCATAGAGAGCTCATAACCTGCACCCCCAGTGTTAGTGCTCCCACCCAGAGTGGAGCACAGTCCTTCACGTAATGTTCACCTCCCGCACCACCAGCTCATCTTGGATCCAAGTTAGGTGCACAGTCCTGTCTTACAGACCACTTTAGGTGGTTCCGACTCGTAGGTGACCCGGTAATTATTCGCCCAGTCTTCACGTGATCGTAGCACTTGAGCGTATTTATTTACACCCAGTCCTGTCATACATACCACTTTAGGTGGTTCCAACTCGTGTGCAGGTATAGTTAGTGAGTTGGGGATTTGAGCTCTAGATTCAACTGTACAGGTCACGTTAGGTGACTTCGGCTGACATATTATTTGTATTGTTTGACATTACCTGGGTTACTTACATTTTATGTGGAGGCATTCGACATGGCATATTTATGAGTATGTTTTCTTTATCTGTGTATATTCTATTTTTTGGAAAACTATACAGGTTTTACGGCGAGGGGTTAGAACTTTTGATAATGAAATGATTTTTAAAAAGCTTTGTTTTTGCCCACTCACACTTTCTGTTTTGCACCTCTCCAGGTTCTAATTTGGATTGCTCTTTTGGTGGCTCACAAGGAATTCTCGGCATATCTAATAGATTATCACCAGTGTAGGACCCCCTCTGGGTGTGTTTAGTTAGTATTTGTTCCTCCGGACTGCACTAGGTTTTCTGTGCTCTGAATATTGTTTTTCACACTTACGCTTGCACATGTATGTTAACTACTCTGTGTGTAGTTTGATTTTTATTTGTTCGTACTTTTATTATTATTCTTAGCTTCCGCACTGTGCACATGGTTACGTCACCTCACGTGACGGCCAGCATGCCCTGATTTCAATCAGGGTGTGTTAAATGTAACACTCAGTTTGTCTTGAACTTGAATTATTCGAACAAATAGAGGGTGCTATTGGTTTTGGTTTGAAATTTTTTTCCATGTTTCTTATTTCTACATTACACAATTGATAAAAATAAAAAATAAAAAAAAATATAAAAAAAACACAAAACATATACCAATTAACCAATAAACAAAAATTCCATCTAAATTCCAATAATCACATGAGTATACAAACATAAAAACTTGCATCTCCATCAATATCTAATATAATTTAATTAAGATTAAATTAGAATACCAAAAAACTTGCATGAATTTTGAACCAAATGGTGGTGGTGTGGAGATTTGAAATAAATTGAGGAATGCTATTGGAGTAAAGTTTAAATATGGGATCTGGTAGGATTTAGAATTTTAGGGTTTTGCAAATTAGGGAATTGGGGATTGGGTGAATATGTGAAAATCAAGGCAATGGGATGAGGGAATGGATGGGGAAGAGTGGGACTTGTGGGACGTGCTAGCTGGGAATTTAAAATAAAATATACACTAACAACTGCGTTTTGTATATTGTTTTAATTAAAAAAAATTAAAGCAGTTGGCCAAAATGAGCGTTTTGGGCCAAGCCTTAAAAAAGAAAACTTCTTCACACGGTCGTCTTCTTCGAAGACTCGGCCGCTGCAGTTTGCACACACAGGCCTTTGTCCTCCAGTGCGAGGGGTCCCTAAAAATTTTCAAGCAACGATTCAGGGTTGCCGAGGGGTCTGGGACCTCACAGGTCCCTCTATGGGTTCGCCACTGATTATTAGGTACAATACATAATGTATATATTATTTGCAGGTACGTTTGAATTTGTAAAAATCATTTATTGGTACGTTTATTTACAATTTTAGTATGTTTGAGTTGGTACATATTGTTGATATTAGTACATTATTTTTATTTTGTTACATTTGATTTCGTTCCCCTTGTGTATTGGTATGTTTATGTTGTTATCAATCCTATTTTCTCTCAATGTACTAAAACAAAATTCTATTTTGTTACGTTTGATTTTGTGGGATTTAAAATTATTTAAAACTATTTTGAAAAGAAAAAAAAATCTTAAATCGTACATAATCATTGCTAAATTGTAGCATTATTGTCAAAATAAAATTGAAACTTACCAACCTTCTTTTTTTTTTTTTTTTTTTTTTTTTTTTTTTTTTTTTGCAATTATCTCTAACGTAGTAAAGTATAATCATAAGGCTAGATTATAGGAAATTTGTTTCAATATGAGGTGCATATTTGTTGGCGTCATATTTTAGTAAAGATAGGTAATGGCATGTCGTGTAATTTTGGTAAAGAAAATGATTATTCTGATACGTATAGCATCAAAATTATGACAAAAAAAGTTTAATCGAATTACTAAAAAAAACATAGATGTTTAATCTAGAAAATTCAAAACCGACGCGCCTATATCAAAAGATCCCAGTGACAAGGTAATTGGAATTGATAGGAATACGAACACTAACACAACTGATAGGAATTGATAGCGTTGTGGTATTCATAAAAGGGCAACAGCCCGTTTTATTATCAAAGCAAAGGCATTGATCAACATCCTTCAGTCACACACATGCACCCACCACCAAAGAGTGGAAGGCTGACCATGACGAAGAATCAGAACCCATGCCCTCTTTTTTCCAACACTCACATCACGATTCATGGCCTCCATTTTTATTCTTATATCACTATAAATTATATCCATATAACCCTAATATATTCAAAACACAAAAGCATAGTGTTTGACGCTTGAATTTAATAATATTTTTTTTATCACCTCTCATCATTTTCTCGCTCTGTGTCTCTAACTGTGACGGCCATTAGCATGGTGGCTCTTGGCCTCAAACCCTTCCTCAGTGGGCTTCCTGGAGAAAGTTAGGTGGACCCCAGGATCATGCTGAGTGAGAGAACCGTTGTACACAATCGAGTTGTTGATTCCTTGAACATTGCTGTTCGTGAAAGTACTAGTAGGCTTTGATGCTGCAGCTTTCCAAGCTCTGTGACTTTTATCCTTGCTTTTGTGCTTGCCTTCCTCGCCGCCACTGTCGCTGCTGCTGCTGTGGTTTCCCTGATCAGATTGAGTCCCCATTAAGGTTTTTCCATTTTCTGTCTTATGAAAGTAATGAGAATGCTCCTCACTTCCATGTTTCTTTGGGGATTTTATGAGTTCCATGAAAGCTCCTCTATTTTCCCCTGCAATGGTGATAACCCTCATGCCAGCTGCCTCATGATCGGAACTAGGTGGCGACTTCTTCCGAGATATGAGTCTCTCTTTTGTTTCTCCTTCATGCTTTCCGTTGTGGGAGTTGCTGATAGGCTTTGGGGACTCGTGAAAGTCCGCGCCTTTTGAGTTTCCGGAGGTGAAGCTGCCAAACCATGAATTGGGTTTTTGTTGATCAATGGTTTTCTGTTGGACCAGCACTGTCTTCTGCTCTGCCTCAACGGGAAACTTGGGTTGGTCAGTTTGATTATCTGAAGTGTTTGGCCTTAGCTGAGATGGTGGAAGAGTGAGAGGAGAGGGCGGTGGGGCCGTTTGTTTGAGTCTTGGTGACTGAGGTGGGGTTTGATTCACGGCGGGCCTGATGATTTTGGGAGATTGGTGGTTGTAATTATTAGCCTCCCAAGCAGTGGATGAAATGCTGGTGGGTTTTGGTGGAGAATAAGTTTGTGGTGGCAGTGGTTTAGATGATGAAGGAGAAATTGTAGCGGCTGAGATGACGGATTTTGGCGGAGAGGTGGTGGTAGTTTGTGGTTTGTAGGCTGGAGAATGTGACACTGAATCAGTAGTAGAAGAAGTAGTGGCCTTGGTTCTACTGGGAGAAGGTGCCCCTGAATATGATGGGGCTCCAGAAACTCTGGATGCAGGAGATGATGGTACGGAAGAAGGTGCAGCTTTCTTAACTGGTGATGATGGAACTGATGCAGTAGTCACAGGAGGAGGAGGTGATTTTGTGGCTGCAGGTGGTGGTGGTGGAGCAGTGGTGACAGGTGGTGGTGCCACCGTGACAGGACGAGGTGGTGGTGCCACCATGACAGGACGAGGTGGTGGTGCCACCGCAGCAAGAGGAGGCGGTGGTGGTGCCACCACAGCAGGAGGAAGCGGTGGTGGTGCCACCGCAGAAGGAGGAGGTGTTGGTGGTGTCACCGCGGCAGGAGGAGACGGTGGTGGTGCCACCGCGGCACGAGGAGGTGGTGATGGCAGAGCAGTGGTGGTAGGTGGTGGAGGTGGTGGGGGAGTAGGCTCAGGAGGAGGAGCCGTTGGCCTCATTGTAGTTATAACCATTGGGGCGAGGGGGGGAGCAGGGGTGGGGGTTGGGGCTGGGGCTGGTCGGACAATGGAGCCTAGCCGGAACCATGGACGAGAAGGCTGGGATGCCATAGGTGATGACAAGGAAAATCAATTGGAGGGAATTGTATTTCTAATTGTAGTTCTAGTTTAGTAATATATAACACAAAGAAAATTGAACTTAGAACAAAGGAAGAAACGTAGGAATTGGAAACGATGAGACATAGGTTGATAGGTGTGTTGCTATTTATAGTTTGGACAAGTTTTAAGTACAAGAAACTTTAGGGTTTGACACAAAATGTTACGGGAGAAGTCTGAAATAAAAAAAGAAGGAAGTCGTGAGAAACATGCCGAGAAAAGAAAGAAAAGCATCAGATGCAGAAGAGCACTTGAAGTTGAGCTATTTGGGGGAGGGACAAAGTACCAAAAATTATATTTGACAATGCAAGATTGGTATCAAATGGAGTAAATTAGAAGAGTGATATTTTTTTGTGTGGGATGACCTCCTTCTTTGCTATTGGAGGATTCTTTGAACTAAAGGCAATGTCAGCAACAATGTTAATAGACAATTTTAATAGAGAAACTATTGTTACACTACTTGATAACAATATTAATAGACAGCTAATTGGAAACATAAATTACACCATCAATTTCTAATATGTTCTTCTGTTCTTGGGATACAGGTCTTCAGTGCTTGAGTCTTTTTCAGTCCAACCATTTTATTTTTTAATTATTTGTTTGTCTAAGGTCAGATACATTTTCATTTTTAATTTGGAATTAACACGAAGATGAATGCTAGCTACTTTTCTTTTTTTTCCCGACCTTCCCCATTTTTCTATGTAGAGACGCATAGGGGATTAAAACTAGTTTTAGTTCATCAAATTCAGGTTTTCTCATTGGAGATGTTCTAACGTGCAATACTGTTCAATAAAGTGCTATAATTGCATTCCTCAAACACCTTGTGCATTTCTCTAGGAGAATGCAAATAACACTATTACGTGGAGTTCATGCGCTTTTCTGTTTCAATATTAGCAATGCTCATGTGAAACTCATATTTTCCCTTTAAAAAACTATCACACACTCCTGTTAAAGAATAAAAAAGTGAATCTAATTTTGAACATGATTATATTATTTTCTAAATAAAATAAAAGTAGCTTCTTAATCTGTATAACTGTTTGGGCCCAAAATATCTTGGGCAGGCCGAGCAGTCATATGTGTTCGGCCCAAGGTAATAACAGATGCTATGGGCCGGATAATAAAACCCGGGCCAGCTGGCAGGGTCAGCCGAATCCTATCTCAAGAGGTCCAGATAAATAGGAAGGATTGAGGAAATCCTGGTGCGACCAGGATTCTCGACCAGCAAGAAATAAAGCCTCAAAGGGAGGAAGAGTCAGAATCCCAGTGGGAGTAGGTTTGTTCGAACCAGAATCGAAATGAGACAAGGACTCCCAATCCAAATCAGAGGAGGTTTCAAGGAATGGGGTACTATAAATACACGAGATCATGCAACATTCAGGGGACCTTCAACTCAGCATACAATTGCCCTGCGCAAAACCTCTCAATCACCTTGAGATTTTTCCTTTTCTTTTTCCTGCCAACACACCTTCAGTTTGGATAAACAGCACTGTGGAAGCAACCGGCGAGCACCTTCAGTTTGGATAAACAGCACTGCTGCCGCAGAATCAGCCGACCAAGAAGCATCTTCAGTTTGGATAAACAGCACTGCGTCGAGGCCGACCGATTATCTATCCAAGTCTCGGTCGAGGAAGGTTTTCGAACCTTTGTTGGCAGAGGTCACCTTACTAAGCTTTCTCGGCATAGTTAGGTGTTACGAATTACATTGCTCGGCGTACTGGTTGCCGAGTGGTTTTATGATTGGATACTCACAGGTGAGTTTCAGGGTTCGGCATTCCGATGGCCGAACTACGTTTACCATCAAGACATATATCACGTTCGAGTACCTGTGCCCATACACCTTGGTCTCGATTCGACGTGCTTATACTCTCACGAATATAATCACAGTGACCGAATCGGGCTCGGACGATTTGTGAACTCCGCAGAAGTAGCAGCCTTGTCTTCAGGCTGTAGAACCCAGAGACCGAGAGTGTTCCTTCCTCGGTCGCAATCGCAAGTTAAAAGAAGTCAGCAACGCGCTCAAAGCTACATCAACAGATTTTACTCCTCGGCCAAGCTCGGCCGACGAGTTGGCACGCCCCGCATTCGACCGAAGGACGTAGTTAGCTTATTAGTTACTCGGCCTGCGCGCCACGTAGGTTTTGTAATTTTTAGGATCAACATTTTGGCACGCCCAGTGGGACCATTGTGCTAAACCTTCGGAGTTCATGACCATTGAGACACGGTCTACGAAGCAGAAAACAACCATGGGAAAGTCAACAACTGACTTGCCAGTGCAAGGCCTTGGGCAGGATTTGCATTCTACAAAAAATCCGATCATAATTGCGCCGCCCGAGGCCACTAGTATGACACGCCGGGAGAGTGAAGTCTGTCTCGGCGGACAACCTTACAACCCCACAGTCCCGAATCAAACAGCTGGAATGTTCATGGAAGGGATTGTAGAAGATTGTGATGACGATGGTGGAGAAGGTTCCGATCCACCAACTAGGACATTCCTTCGGAGACGACTGGATGAACAATATCGTCAGGTCGAGCAGTCGATTGGTCAGAAGATGAATGATTTGCTAGACGCAATACGTAGTAATAGCGATACACAGACCAGAATGCTTGAACTACTAGTCAGTAAAGCTTTCGAAGATGGCCAGGTCGGCCAACCGCGGCAGCTCCCGACGAATGTGCCCATACCAGCCGAGAGAGGGTCCGCTCGGCCACAACCAGTCCCCTTAGAAAGAAGAGGACCAGGGAATAGAGCCGAGGGACCAAGCCAGGGAGAAGAAGTCGCCTCCATAAACGTGACCGAAGTCCAGAGAATGATTGATTCGGCCCTAAAAAAAGGGCCGAAGTTTCCAAAATTCATTCACCCGTACCCGGCTTATGTGGAAAGGTTTGAATACCCACGAGGATTTAAGATCCCCGATTTCAGCCTCTTCGCCGGGGAATCATCATTATCCTCACTAGAACATGTGGCTCGGTTCACAGCGCAGTGTGGGGACGTCAATAGTGATTTTTACAAACTACGACTGTTTAACTTTTCACTGACAGGCTCAGCTTTCGCCTGGTACATTAATCTTCCACCCAACTCCGTGCAGAGTTGGGAAGAGTTGGTCGAAAAGTTCCATGAACAATTTTATCGGCCAGGGATGGAGATGTCCGTATCCTCCTTGGCCAGGATGGCTCAAGCATCTGATGAATCTCCAATGGAATACCTAACAAGGTTTAAATCGGCCAGGAATTGGTGCCGAGTGCCACTCCCCGAAGTCGAATTCGTCAGGATCGCCCTCAACGGATTAGACGTGGAATACAAAAAGAAGTTTCTGGGGGCAAATATTCGAGATATGTACGAACTTGCTCAACACGTCGAACAATATGAGTATCTGCTCCGAGAAGAGAAGATATCAAAGTCACCATCCCGGGGGACGTTGTATAAGAACCCCACAGTGAGCTATGCATCGGCCGAAAGTGAAGACCCTCAGTACGCTAGCGTGGATGCAGCCGAGATAATAATAGACAAACCCTATGTTTGCAAGGCTTTGGCACAAGTAAATACCAAAGACGCCAAAACACGTTTGACCGCCGAGGAAACGGCTAAGTCATCAAAAGTATACACTTTTGATATCACCAAAGCTGACGCAATTTTCGATCAATTATTGGCAGCAAAAATCATCAAGCTTCGGCCGGGGCATACTATCCCTAAGGCCGATGAATTAAAAGGAAAGATATACTGCAAATATCATAATTCTAATAAGCATGCAACCAATAATTGTGTTGTGTTCCGGGACACAATTCAAAGCTGGATTGAAAAAGGAAAGTTGAAATTTCCGGAAAAGATGGCGGTCGACGTTAATCCTTTCCCTTCAACAACGATTGGTATGGTGGATGCTCACCTTCCCAAAAACAAAGGGCAGGCCGAATATGTCCCGGTGCAGCATATCCGTCGACCAAATGGTCAAACAAGACTAAAGCTTGATATCTTTTCAAATGCACCACCAACGGAACAATCGGCGCAACCCGCCGATGAGCCGATGACAAGGTCAAAATCCGACGGAACTTGTGGATCGAAGGTGTTATGTGACCATTGTAAAACACCAGTAGAGCCTGGAAGGAAGATATCTTCAACACCACCTGCGGCCCCTACAACATCGTCGACAGGGTTAAGTCCACGGCATCAAGTGTTTGATTGACTCGGCCCACAAGTACGGCCGAAAGACCAGACCTCGGTCAGGCGGCGTCTGGATTTCGACGCACCTTTCTACAATGAGGATTATTACTCGCGCAATGCTAATAGTTCGGCCTCACCGGCCAATCGCAAAACTTTCAAACCACCAAGGACATCGGATCAACGCTGGTACAGTTACAATTCTCCGACTGGTTTGTATACGGCACTGTCCAAATCCCAAAAACGTCGTCGTCAACGGATAGATTGCATGGCTCGGCGACGAGGAGCGCAGGCCAGCCCGGCCAATCAATGGCAACCAAAACAGGCCGTGGAAGATAGTAGCGAACGGCCAACCCCGACTATCATGACCGAGTTAGCCGAAGGGAAGAAAGTAGCGGAGGCTGATTTCGAAACCACCATTGAGGAGGCTGAGAAACGTATTAAGATCCTTCTCCGGCCTGGGGAAACGAGAGCTCGTCTAGAGTACTTTACAAAAGAGGCCAAAAGGAAACTTTCTCCGTTACCACCGCGCGAGCCGCTTATCAAAATACGGCGCAACTTACACCCTCCGTTCCTCGGTGCATCCATGGAATACATGCGAGAATTTCATAAGAAGTACTCCGCAAATGACTTGTACGGACTCCCCAAGGCATGTCAGGAAGCCCTCGACTTGGCGCTAACTTGCCCTGATGCCGAGCAAATTATCCAGAAAACTTCTGATCCAGCCATTAAAGCTAGATTTCAACATATCCGGGAGGCTCGGGTCCTTGGTTTTGAGGTCGATCCTTATACAGATATCGACGCCGCCGAATTACCCTTTTCGCTCGAAGACCTTCAGCACTTACGATATCATTTCGAAGTCTTCTCGGCTGTATCGCTCTTCGGCCTCACGGCCGACGAGGAAAAACGGATAGCACGATTGGATACCTATTTAGACACAAGAAACGCCCGTATTGCATATGAAGAACGAGCCCGTGTAACAAAGGACCAACGAAAATCTTCGGCAGTACACATCGCCGAAGGAAATGGCTCACCCGCACTCGATTTGGTTCCCACGTCTCGGATACCGGCTTTTACCGAGGAACTCAAAAGTTTGATCGAAGATTTTCCGACGACTGCTACAGAGGATAGTTCTCCGGAAGACGACGACCATGACCCCATGGGCCCTTCGGTCCTCGAACATATGGAGATCAGTATGGTCCACGTCCTACCGGCTGAATTCCAACCGAGTACCCACCAGTCAAGTTTCTTGGACGGGGACGTAGTTGCCGAGGAAGCAACACAAGTAGACTTCGTCGCAAACGACGACGATAGAGAAAACCAGAGCGGGGACAACCTTAAAGCCGTTTTGGCCGAGCTATTTCCCCGCTCCCCCTCGGTTAATCTCCAACACCTGAAGCCGTTGTACGTCACGGCTCACATCGAAGGATTTCCCATTTCTAAAGTGTTTGTCGACTGTGGAGCCACGGTCAACATTATGCCGATATCCGTCATGAAGGCTTTACGTCGTTCTGATAATGAACTCATTCCATCAGGAATCACTATGAGCAGCTTTATTGGTGACAAATCTCAGACCAAAGGGGTGCTCCCGTTGGAAGTTAGCATTGCCGGCCGTCAACACATGACGGCATTCTTTATCATTGATTCCAAGACCGATTATAACGCATTACTTGGCCGCGACTGGATCCACCAAACCAGTTGCATTCCTTCCTCACTATACCAAGTCCTCATCTTTTGGGATGGCAAATCGGTCGTAGTCCACCCAGCCGATAACCAACCATTTGAAACCAACATGATTCAGGCTCGCTATTATGATGATCACGTCGGCTACATCACCCTCCAAGGCCTTAACAAGGATGGGCGGCCGACGAGAATTTCGGTACAAAAAGTGATTGAGGTCGGCGCCGAGACTGTCCAACAGGATTCGGCGAGACTTGGCTTGGCGAACTTGGTCATCAGTGCCGATGATTGAGCACAGCACGCAAGAATGGCGTCAGGCCGCGGTTTCGTCTACAATGGAACGTCTGCTGGCCCATTGGTACGCCATTACCAAGCAACCACATTCTGGCATCAATTTGATCGAATTTCTGGCCGAAGCAGATAACGGCCCCGTTCTATCGTTCGATAAAGTTCAAGCTGCGCCGGCCGAACTCGAAGACCATCGACCTCAAGTCAAGGACCCGTTAGAGGAAGTTAACGTAGGCACGGCCGAGGATCCTCGAACATTATTTATTAGTGCGTTACTCCCACCGTCCATGAAGGTCGAACTCCGTAAGCTACTCCATGAGTTTAAAGACTGCTTTGCGTGGAGTTATCATGAAATGCCTGGCCTCGACCGAAACCTTGTAGAACATGAGCTACGCATCAAGGAGGGGTGTAAGCCTTTTCGACAACCTCCTCGCCGATTTTCAAACGAAGTACAACTCGGCATTAAGGAAGAATTAGTTCGGCTTCTGAAAGCCGGGTTTATTAGGACCGCTCGGTATGTCGAATGGTTGGCCAATATCGTCCCCGTTTTAAAGAAAAACGGTGCCCTTCGCATTTGCATCGATTTCCGTAATCTAAATCTGGCTACTCCCAAGGATGAATATACGATGCCGATTTCAGATTTATTAATTGATGCCGCAGCTAATCATGAACTGCTATCTTTTATGGACGGTCATGCGGGTTACAACCAGATTTTCATCGCCGAAGCTGACGTCCACAAGACGGCTTTCCGTTGCCCGGGGGCACTTGGTACTTACGAATGGGTAGTCATGCCTTTCGGCCTCAAGAATGCCGGCGCCACATACCAACGAGCCATGAATATGATCTTCCACGACTTAATCGGTACAATCGTCGAAGTTTATATCGATGATGTGGTCGTAAAATCCAAACGTCGTCAAACACACCTGGACGACCTAAGGCAAGCGTTCCTTCGCATGCGCAAAAACAACCTCAAGATGAACCCGGCCAAGTGTGCTTTCGGTGTTTCGGCCGGTAATTTCCTAGGATTTTTGGTACACCATCGTGGCATCGAGGTCGATGAAAATAAAGCCCGCGCCATCATCAGGGCCCCACCTCCGACGACAAAGAAACAGCTCCAGTCGTTACTCGGGCAGATAAATTTCCTCCGGCGTTTCATCGCCAATTCGGCCGGTAAAATGAAGGCATTCTCTACGCTCCTTAAACTGAAGGAGACCGACCGATTTGAATGGCGCGAAGAGCATCAAGCTGCATTTACGCAGATCAAGGTGGCCCTTTCCACCCCACCAGTGCTCGTTCCACCTTGTCGCAACAAACCCCTCAAATTGTACATTTCGGTAGCTGTTGAATCCATTGGGTGCCTACTCGCACAAGATAACAACGTCGGCCGCGAACAAGCTATCTTTTACCTTAGCCGCCACCTGAATTCACCAGAACTTAATTATTCCCCTGTCAAAAAACTTTGCTTAGCGTTGTTTTTCGCCGCATCCAAGCTTCGGCATTACATGCTCCCCACAGTTACGCAAGTCATCGCACAAACCGACGTAATTCGTTACATGCTGACTCGGTCTATGGTCAAAGGCCGAATTGGGAAATGGACACTCGCCTTATCCGAGTTCAGCCTTCAGTATGTACCCCAAAAGGCCGTCAAGGGGCAAGCCCTCGCCGACTTCCTGGCACAACACCCATCCCCTTATGGTTTTGAGGGGGGCGAGGCCGACATCGGTTTCGTCACCACACGCGATAACCATTGGACTATGCATTTTGATGGTTCCAGTACTTCGACCTCGGCAGGTGTCGGCATCGCAATTCAGTCGCCTGACCACTGCCGATGGTGTTTTTCTCTCAAGTTAGATTTCAGCTGCACCAATAATCAGGCCGAGTATGAAGCCCTCATTATCGGCCTCCATGTTTTACACGATCTACGGGCCCCCCGCGTTCTCGTCCTTGGTGATTCCGAACTTGTGATTAACCAACTGAACGGCGTGTTTCGTTGCATGAGTTGTACTTTAGCTCCCTATCACATGGTCGCCACTTACCTGGCCGAGTCGTTCGACCAAATCACATTTGAACACATTTCACGTATCCACAATACTGACGCCGACGAACTCGCCCAGATCGCCTCCGGAGCACAACTCATGGGGGGCAAACTAAGTCAAATTATGGAAATTGCAAACACGGGTCAACGCTCGTACCCCGTTTTGATTAATCAGCAAACTCTCCAACGCACGCACGTAATACGTACAAGGGTGATGTCGCTCCCATCCCTGTTAGAACGAGGAGATCCCATAGAAGTATGCGCCGTCGAAGTAGAACCGGATGATTGGAGAAAGACGATGTTACGGTACCTCAATAACCCCAATGGGAAACACGACCGAAGAACGAAGGTGCTCGCGACGAATTACGTGTCGTATCAAAATGAATTATATCGCAAGGGCGAAGATGGTTTACTACTATTGTGCCTCGGCCCACACGAGGCTGCCCAAGTAATGGCCGAGGTACATGAAGGAATTTGCGGAGCGCACCAATCTGGACGAAAGATGCGTTGGTTGCTCCGACGACATGGTTATTTTTGGCCCAATATATTAAAGGATTGCATCGAATATGCGCGGAGATGCGTATCATGCCAGATTCATGGACCCGTTCAGAGAGCCCCGGCCGAATTGCTACACTCGGTTACTAAGCCATGGCCGTTCAGGGGTTGGGCAATGGATGTAATTGGCAAAATTACGCCATCATCGGGGGCAGCGAAACACGCATGGATAATTGTAGCAACTGACTATTTCACTAAGTGGGTCGAGGCAAGGTCATACGCCGAATTAACGGCTAAAGAGGTATGCAACTTCGTAGAGGAGAATATTGTGACCAGATTCGGCGTGCCAGAAACGATCATAACTGATAATGGCACTATTTTTACGGCCGATAGGTTTAAGGAATACGCGGCAAGATTGAATATCCGACTCGAGCAATCTACGCCTTACTACCCACAGGCAAACGGACAGGCCGAGGCAAGCAACAAAGTGTTGATCGGCATCCTTGAAAAAATGGTAAAAGAGAAGCCTGGTTTGTGGCATTTGAAATTAAGTGAAGCATTATGGGCATACCGAACTTCACCCCGGTCGGCCACTGGAACCACTCCTTACGCGTTAACTTATGGACACGACGCCGTGTTACCGGTCGAATTGAGTATAAGTTCGTTGCGAATAATCGAGCAGAGTGATTTGTACAGTATTGAATATAGTCAAGCGATGCGACAAGAGTTAGAAGACTTAGAAGAAAGTCGAATCGATGCAGTTAACTTGTTAATAGCACAAAAGAAAATTGCCGAGCGAGCGTATAATCAGCGTGTAAGGCAAAAAACGTTTGGCGAAGGAGAATTGGTTTGGCAAACTGTGTTGCCCGTCGGGATTAAAGATCCCAGGTTTGGTAAGTGGTCGCCGAATTGGGAAGGGCCATTCATCGTTCACAAAGTACTCGGCAAGGGGGCATATCATCTAAGAGATCGGACGGGTTCAGTTCATAAATTGCCGATTAATGGAAAGTTTTTAAAGAAGTACTACCCAATTACATGGGAAATGCAAGAGTAAGACCATTATACTGATAGCAAAATAACCATTGTATTGATAACAAAAGATTCATTACAAGAGAACAAATACAATGATTAAATTCCTAAGGGGTCGAAGGGAGGAAGGTCTCGAGGGCAGCTTTTAGCTCTAGCCACTTGGCTTCGCTCAAAATTATCTCAGCCTGCCGGGTCTTCTTGTTGCATTGCAGTTGCTGGATACGCCGTGCACCGGCAGCGAAGGCCGTTAGCCGAGTCTTGTTGGCCTCAAAGTCCTTCTCAAGCTCAGAAGCAGCGGCCGACCTTTGCCGTTGAAGGTCAGAAATCTGACGTTGGAGGTCAGAGATCTGGCGATCGAACTCGGACAGCTTGGCTTTCTTCGCCTTGAGTGCCTCCATCTCCACTCGGCCGGCCTCATGCGCGACCTTGGCCACCTTCAAGTCGTCATCGGCCTGCAAGGCTCGCTCGAAGACAAGAAAGTGTTGCCGAGTTCGCTCCAAGAGGTCGGTAAGGAAAGAGATACCCTCCGGGCTCAGATGACCACCGCTGGCGAGGTCATTGAGACACTCTCCAACGGAGTCAAGGCCTTTGCACCGGAGAGCTTGAGAAGCAGTCAGAGACAAGACTTCGTGCAGCTTCACGAAGACTTCGGCGGGCGTGGCTCCCACCGATTCGGCCGGAGCAGCAGAGGAGCCGGCCTCACCGGTCGTGCTCTGGAGTAGAGCGTCAAGCTCCATTTCCCACGACGGCTGCACATAAGAGGAAAATTTGGTGAAGAACAGTAAAGACGTGATGTAGTGCATAAAGGAAAAAGGAGAATGTTTTAGACCTGCCGAGAGGAGACTTCGGCCATGCCCTCTGGGTCATTGCTCGAACCCAGGGAACTTAATGGCCGAGCCCAGTGCCTCAGACCGCTACGCAATTCACGCGGCCGATGGAGGTCATCTACATTTGATGGCCACGATGGCGGCCAGGAAATATAAACAACGCCCCTCGGCACATAAAATTGCCGGTGAAATGAATGTTCGGGCACCTGACATTTAATGGTCTTAAAAACATGTATCAAAAGAGAATCAACACAAAAGAAGAAAGACTTACAAAGGCCGAAGAGACTTCCTGCGGAGGAATGGGGAGATCTGCATCCTGCGGATGAATCGGCGACTCGGCCGTGGCCTCAGGGTCGGCCATGGGTCTCTTGCCACGATCCGCCACTGGAGGAGTCGGTCGAGCGGCCGCCTCGACAACCGGAGAAGGACAGACGGGAGGAGAGCTGACTGGTCGGCGACGGCGTTCTAGGGGGACCTCTTCGCTCTCGCTCTCGACATCCTGGACAAAAAGAGATTATTTTACGACCAAGAAACCTGAAGGAACAAGAGTAGAAGCAGAATTATACCTCCAAAACGACCGTTGGAGTCGGGGGTGTTTCGGCAGGAGCAGCCGATTTCCCCATTTCGGGCGCCACGACCGGCTCTGAAGTATGAGCGGATGCGGGTGCAACGATTGGATCGGCCTGGGAGACGGCTGGAGGATTCGAGGTCGGAGGTGCCTGGGCAGCCGGCACAGATGGAGAGCCGGCAGGAGCGGGCGTCCCAGTAGTGTCACTGGGGACGACATGAATCTCCCGGTCGCCCTTCTTCGCCAATTTCTTGACGCGCTTAGAAGGACGAGGGGCCTCTTCCGCCGGCTCGGCCCCTTGGTGGGGGCGTTTGGCAGAGATCGACCGCTCGGTGACAAGGGTCCTCTTCATAGGCGCTTTCTTCGCCTTTGCCACCGCGGCGACCACCTCCACCGTCCTCGGCACGCGAACCCCTGAAAAGCGAAGTAATTAGCAACGAGGATCAAGTTGTAAAACAGATGAGGAAAGAAGAACGGAAAGACTACCTTGGGTCGACTCCTTAGGCTGTGTCGAGGATGTTGACCTAGGGCGGTCGCCGAAGATCTTCTTCGCCAGATCTGCGGCCGGGGTGCCGAAGAAGTTGCCGGTATACTCCTCCCACCAGTCCCCGAAGGTATCAGTTCCCAGAGATTCAGGGACCGCCGGCCGAATCCTGAATTTCCTGCACTTCTCTTGGAACTCCTGGTCGGACGTCTTGCACTCCCTCTCAGAGGAACCGGTAAGACGCCCCCGACTTAGGAGTGACCGAGAAGCGAGCAGGGGGACGGGGCTGCCTTGAATATAGCCGAGCTGCCGGGCGACAAAATGGGGGTGGTAGACCTCCCAGCCAGCTCGGCGGGCATCGCAACCCAGTGGAAGGTCGCGAGCCAAAACAAACGACCCCCAGCGCTGACGAATGTCCGCATCCTCGGACGCGGCCCACGCGGCCGTAGGAAGCTTGAGCGAGGAAGGGTACTCCTGGCGCCGGCACACCAGGAACTCGTCATCCGAGAGGACATCTAGGCTGAGGAAGTGTTTGAAAACCTCGTCGGCCCGGTGAGGTGGTGCCGGTCGAGATGCCAGTTGAAGACCGAGGGCGGCTGTTCGCTGGAAGGCAGGGACCTCCGGTCGAAGAGTAGAGAAGTAAACCTGCAACCAGAGTTGGAACACCCAGAGGGGTCCGTTCTGATGCGGGTCGATCTTGCCAATGGTCGCCTCGGCCAGGCAACGGTAGAGATTGGCGAGGATGGCTGGACTGAGCGCCAGCAAGCGACCATTAGCCAGTGCCTGGGCCACCGGCATGTTCTCCACCAGGCATTTGTTCGACCGAGTACAACAAATGAATTTGTTGTACCAGTAGAAGAGGAAGGCCTCGTGCTCTCCCTTCCTAAGGCTTTCCTCGCCTCGGCCGGCGAAATGAAGAATGAGAGTGTTATAGTTGAAGAAGTTCTTGTGGAGCTTTTGAACTTCTTCCCTTGAGGGCTCCCGATCACCCCGGCTTAGCGTCTCGACAGCCCTTTCGTCGAATAGTGCCTTCAGGTCGAGAGGAGAAGGGTATCCGGAAAGGGCGGCGTCAATAGGAAGGCCGATCGAGGAAGTCCCAAGGATGGCCGAGACGTCGAGGATGGTGGGGCCGAGAGGGCCGAAAGGCAGGACCATGGTGTTGGTGGCCGAACACCATAAACTCAGGGCCGCCATGAGCAGCTCCTTATCCATGGCAATTTCCATGGCTGACAGAATAATGGCATCATAGATGCCGAGAGCCTTCCACTCCTTGGAGAAGAAGGAGCTCATTCGGTCGACCCAGGCGGCCCAGGCCGTGGTGGTCGAGGGCCAAGCTCCTTGAGGACGGGCCAAGCACCATTTCGACCAGTCAAACCCTTGAAGAAGGGGGGTTAGACATTGCTCCTTGAGCAAGTTGGTGACAGACGACGGCACTGCGTCTTTGAAGAGGGGACCCAGAATCTGGTGGGTGGTGGCCATATCCTCTTGAAATCGCAGCGTCTTGACGGCGCTGCGATCGATGAATGACTTGCACTTATTGATCTCATCGGAAAGCTTCGAAATGAAGGAGGCCATTTGCAGAAGGAAGAACTGAAAAATTGCAGAAGGTCTGGAAGGTTTGATTTGAGCAAACAAAGATGAGAAATTAGAGATTCTGGAGTTTCTGAGGGCGTAAGAGGCGAATGGCAGAAATGTGGGTATTTATAGGCTTTTCAGAATGAATATCAAACGTCTGGAATTCAAAAGCGCTGGTTCAGATTGGGGGGAAATGTAACCGGGAAAGTCTGCAATCATTTCGGATATTTTGGGAACCTGCGAAAATGGGATCGAGGAGTCGAAAATCCAGGACGCACGATGGCGTGTGGCGACAGGTTCAATGCATTTAATAAGGATGAGACGGTTCAATTAGTGCACGGTTTCGAGGCCCATGAGTGAAGCTTTTAAGAACGGCGGAGAATCGACACGTGGCCACGCGTTGGGGGCGACGAGGAAAGTGCAATCATGTCTCATAAATATGCAGGAACAATGATCATTAAGGGAGTAAAGTTAAAAAAGCAATAAATGTCTTCGCTTCTTCAAGGTCGAGGCCCGACCAAGAGGTGACAGTCGGCGACCTCAGAAGCGAGGGGGCAATGTTTGGGCCCAAAATATCTTGGGCAGGCCGAGCAGTCATATGTGTTCGGCCCAAGGTAATAACAGATGCTATGGGCCGGATAATAAAACCCGGGCCAGCTGGCAGGGTCAGCCGAATCCTATCTCAAGAGGTCCAGATAAATAGGAAGGATTGAGGAAATCCTGGTGCGACCAGGATTCTCGACCAGCAAGAAATAAAGCCTCAAAGGGAGGAAGATTCAGAATCCCAGTGGGAGTAGGTTTGTTCGAACCAGAATCGAAATGAGACAAGGACTCCCAATCCAAATCAGAGGAGGTTTCAAGGAATGGGGTACTATAAATACACGAGATCATGCAACATTCAGGGGACCTTCAACTCAGCATACAATTGCCCTGCGCAAAACCTCTCAATCACCTTGAGATTTTTCCTTTTCTTTTTCCTGCCGACACACCTTCAGTTTGGATAAACAGCACTGTGGAAGCAACCGGCGAGCACCTTCAGTTTCGATAAACAGCACTGCTGCCGCAGAATCAGCCGACCAAGAAGCATCTTCAGTTTGGATAAACAGCACTGCGTCGAGGCCGACCGATTATCTATCCAAGTCTCGGTCGAGGAAGGTTTTCGAACCTTTGTTGGCAGAGGTCACCTTACTAAGCTTTCTCGGCATAGTTAGGTGTTACGAATTACATTGCTCGGCGTACTGGTTGCCGAGTGGTTTTATGATTGGATACTCACAGGTGAGTTTCAGGGTTCGGCATTCCGACGGCCGAACTACGTTTACCATCAAGACATATATCACGTTCGAGTACCTGTGCCCATACACCTTGGTCTCGATTCGACGTGCTTATACTCTCACGAATATAATCACAGTGACCGAATCGGGCTCGGACGATTTGTGAACTCCGCAGAAGTAGCAGCCTTGTCTTCAGGCTGTAGAACCCAGAGACCGAGAGTGTTCCTTCCTCGGTCGCAATCGCAAGTTAAAAGAAGTCAGCAACGCGCTCAAAGCTACATCAACAGATTTTACTCCTCGGCCAAGCTCGGCCGACGAGTTGGCACGCCCCGCATTCGACCGAAGGACGTAGTTAGCTTATTAGTTACTCGGCCTGCGCGCCACGTAGGTTTTGTAATTTTTAGGATCAACAATAACATAAATATAATCTAATATATTTATCATGTTGTTCAGTACCATAAATTTATAATCAGATACGTATTCTGACAATAGAAATCTGGCCTTCTAATGTCACCTTCAATTGTCATTTTCATAGACGAAGCTTGTCGAATTTACAAATTGGCGGCTCACTTTGTTGCTTATACTGTAAAATTGGCTGGCTAGCAATTGAAGTAGCATATGATCTACGCGGTTCTTTCGAGTTTAATATGTTAGCTAACAGTATAAAGAAATACTAGGTGCTGGTTGTTGGGATTCTTCCACATTCTTAACGATCACAAAACAAACTAATTCTCACCTCTCACTGTAATTCGATTCTTCAAATCGTCTGAGGATTTAATGTCCCATGCATTAATTAACGTACGTCTGCGGCTTGCTCTTGACTTTGCTTGTCATGCTATTGTTAGTTGCTTTTACTTTCACTTTTCATCCAGCTTCAGGTCCATCAGATTCTTCAACTCATCAAGGGGCCTTCATCACTGTACGGATGGTCGCTTTGGTTAATTTCCTTGAGCGGAAAGTAAGAGGCATCTTATTTTCTTGTTTAGAACCATTTTTGCTTACCTACAAATCATAGTTTAACACGTGTGTTAAACTTTTAGTTTCGTATTTTTAATTAGTCATTTTTACACACGTATTAGGTTGTTATTTGGATATAAGCGAAATTGACTCATTAACTGTAAGGACCTCCACAATTTTCTTTTTTAACTATAGACTGTGGAGCATGGGGGAAGATGAAGAAAGGCGGCAATCTTGTTGTTCCAAAAGCAAAAATCAATGAGTGACTGATTCTCAAGAGTAATGTTAGGGAAACTAAATTTTGAAAACTAAAGGCCATGGATGTTGATGATTGGTTTATTACTTAAGCGTTGATATACATACTCATTTCTATTGGTGACACATCACTTAGTCTGCAATTTTAGTCTTTAAATTTAGTCTCTTTAGCATTACTCGATTTCCAATATTGAAAAAGTAGGGAGCAACAAATAAAGGTTGAGATGTGGCCCTAAGAATATCTACCTTTTCCTTCCTTTTTCTTTTAACTGGTACTTTGGAAGACAATTCTATCAAGCTCCATTGTCTAATTAGATGAGGAAAATACTCAGTGAGACAATCACAATGCAATGCACCATGCTCTTCATATGAGATAATCACAATGCAATGCACTCTGCCCTTCATAGAAATGGAATACAAGACCTACAAATTCGAACTGATACTGTGGCTAAACTTTGATCAAATAATAAGAGTATTTTAAGCCAATATTCGTTAGGAACTTCTCAGATACTGCATTGTTTTGGAAATTCGGAATATGACATCATATCCTTGCCTTTGATCTGAGGGAAAGCACAAACTTCATGTCCATGCTAGGAATACCTTATACGTTATACCCCAATACCTTTAGCCTACTCATTTATGTATCCGGTAAACCTACTTGAAGAAACGCCGAAGTTCAGATGTCATATTTCCATATCCCTAGTTATTTGTTGCTCTTACGTTGCAAGATTTTGAACTCTCGTTCATAAACATTCACAGCCTAGTTATTGAAGGTAGAAAAAAAGATGTAAATATGCTCATAATTGAAAACTATTTCAGGCAATAACAGTAAAACTGATTACCAATATGCTACTACGGAATCAGTTTGGACTCGATTGATAGCAGATTCAGCTGTGCCGGCTTTTGTGACTTATGAGGATTGACGTGCATTGATATTATCTTATGTGATTTAGCTAGAACAAGAAGCGTGTCTGGAAGAAATGAAGTGAACTATGAACATCAATGCAGAAAATTATATTGGTTCCGGAATTCTTTGGATACTAGGAAGAAACAAGGACGTAAACAATTGCATGACAAAGACCAACTTTAAGTCCTTAAGCCATTCCCAATGCTGCAGATATTAAAGGAAACACACTACACGTTCATTTGATCATTGATGATTTCGAATGAGGGTTGAACATAAATAAATCGAAAAGAAGAATAATGCTGTTACGGTAGTCAGCCAATGCTCTCCAACATAAATCGGTACTAGGCAAAGGAAATATATCTTAGTATGTATTTTCTGGCACTGTACAGCATAGAATTAAATTCTCTTTAACATATGCAAATATTTAACTGGAATGGACACAGCATCCGACGCTTAAAAGTAATTCTTAGCACTTAACGAAGATAATTTTAGGTACAAGGCTATCAAAATTAGCAGAGGAAAAAAGGGAAAGAACATAGGTTTGCAATCGCAGATGGCAGCTAAACTAATATCCTCACCCTTTGGAATGTCTGCAATTCAGGGCCATTTAGTGAACTTGAATACGTTCAGAACTATCTCCAATCCAGTAGGTATTTGCCACACGAAAAGAAGAACGTTTATCACATTCAGCGTAATGTGAAGGTTTCTGGCTGTCTCACTTCCCTTTTGCATTGCAGGCGTAAGAGCTGCCGCTGCTGCCCATAGCACCGTGATAGCTGCTCAGAAGAAGAAAAATCAACTCAATTCAATTAAGCCTTCACTAGCATCTATTTTATGTTATTTTGTTTTAATTTCTAACTGAAATCCAAACTTTACCTGCCCCAGCAAACAAATGGGGGCCTGGAAATAGCTTTCCTGTCCTCAACCATGTGTTAAGTCCTCCACCAACCGACTCAAAAACTCCGAAAGCTAACAATATTGATCCTGCATTGTAATGTTTATCCCGGTAAGATCCTTTCACCAACTCCTTCCTTTCCTGATAAGGAAACACTGATACGTCAGAAACTAAACACTGATACATCAGAAACTTTAATGGAGTATAACATTTCATGACATGTAGCACTAAATTTTGTAGAAATACCAATTTTGCTTTACACAAAAATGAATGCCACACACATAATAGTTGAAGTTAATTTACAATTATATATTAAGTATTATACTCAGTTTTCTTCAACTTTGATCTCATTTGTTGACTGGTTGATTGATTTAGGGTAAAACAATCACTTAGAGCTTATCCTGTATGTTCTTGTCTCTAGCTGGTTCATTGCTTAGATTTAGGCCCTAATTTGATACTTTCAAATCTAAAATTGAAGCCCTATGGGTCCATTTTGTACACTAAATTATCGAACTATGACACTAAATGGGAGCAAAGTTGAAGAAAATTGAGCGGAAGTGAGATTATCTCAAAGCATCCCAATAATAAAAAAGACAAGACGTCCTACACCAAGAATTTATGCGTGACCTAAACAAGCATAACAATAGTGTATCTTTTCCAATCCACAAGAAGGAGGCCAATTTCATTCATGCAATACTTAAAGGAAGCATACATTGCATTCAGCACATATTTAGGGTTAGAAGACAACCTCAGTGAGCTGCTGAATTTTGAGTGCAAAAGGGGATGGGGGAGCTTCGACTGAAGTGCCCTCAGGTGTGACAGGGGTAGGCTTCACCTGCTTCTTGAGCTCATTAATTTCTTCCTGGATTGTCCTCACTCTCCTCCATTGCCAACCCAAGTAACCTGCCCACAATGCGTACACAAACAGCCCTCCCATCACAATTGGGTGTATCAGAGCAAATGTCCTTCCCTCAAATATCCCAAACTCCCCACCTGCAGCAAGTGCATCCTAATCCACACACACAAAATTCAGAAGAAAAAAGAATAGTAAATTGGAAAAAAATCATTCCAACAACTATAAGTTTTATACAAAAGCACCGCAAGAGTTCACTATGGGAAAAAACTCTTCCATCTATCCACGTGACATGCTCTAATTGATTCTTAGTTGTATATATTTTGGTGTACATCTAAAGTCGGGTTTATATCTAGTATTAGGTTTGAAGCTTTTTTCTTTTAGATACAATGTTATCATCCGTTTACATGTGAAACAGTGGAAAAGAAAAACCCAAAATCTATACTTTATATATGATCAAACATTGGTAAAGTAATGATTCTCGATATGAACGCTGCAGAAAATAGAGAGTGAGATTAATGAAATTAATTACTAAATTGTACTTGCCTTGGTGTCCAGCAAAAATGGCAATGTGAGAGCTGTGAGAGGGAAAGAAGTTGACTTAAGGCGGTCAATGGTGGTTATGAGGAGTTTTGTTGAGCCCTTGCCATTGCTGGGTTTTGTTGGGATTGATGAACTTTGTTGGATTTTTGAGAGACAATGAGTGGGCTTTGGGGGAAGCATGGGGAGTCTGAGGAGGCTGAGTGTGGCTGCCATGCTTCTTCTCTGATTACTGGGCAGTGAGGACGGCAGGGTTCTAAAGTGTCGGGGGGTGGGAAGATAAGGAAGTGAGATTGCAAGATGGGATTGTGTCCACTTGGTTTGCTGTGCTTTGCTGATTGTGTAGAATGGGGCCCTCTTTCACTTTTATAGAAGGAACGAGTATGATCGATCCACAGCCCAAGGAAGAAAAAATTAACTGGTGGTGTGTTATCCACAAACTCCATTTTATTTTTCACATATTTTTTTTAATTTTCGACCGTCATATCGGATGAATTGAAGAAGATCAACAGACATAAATTAACAATGAATGTGTGAAGAGTAATTTGGGGTGTGTAAATAGCACATCCCATTTAACTGAGATGTGTTCTTGGCATTCTTAACCCCCAAGTTCCCATTTTGTTTACTTTTTACATGTGTGGTTATAACCGATTCTCATCTCCATCTTCTTGGCTACAAATTTTGAGCTATGACAGGTTGGTCTAACAGCATTTGGTCTTGACTGTTAGAAAAAGTTTCAAGTTCGACTAATACGTTTGTTGTGAGTAACTTAAGGTTTAGAACAGTAACAGTATTGTAATTATATTTCAGTTTGATAACATCGACAACTGTTGCTTCATAAAACCATACTTATCTATTCATAGGTCGCAAAATATGTCAGAGGACAGAATCAAGAACCCAATGAAATTGAACAAGGCTATTTTGGGCCACCTTGATGGGTTGAAAAGCCTATGGACCAGGACCAAGCAGTGTGAGGCTTGAAAATGTGATTGCTACAGCATGCAACCTTAAGCCACCAAATTGTGTGTTCCTCGTTACATATACGTGGTAGGTATATATGCAACCTAAAACCTAATATACAAGAAATAAAATCATCTTTGATTTGTATTTATATGTTGTTTCTTTCTTGTTTCTGTTTCTTTGTTCCTAAATTCTAATGGTTAGATGGTAGGTGATCATTCCACAGCCACAGCCATTGGAAAGCGACAAGCTTACTCTCTCCATCTCCACCCTTTCACTCCCCTTCAGCATATGTTATAACAAGATGCCAAGTTCAGAATATATGATTTGTATTTCGTGGAGTATGTGATTAACTGACTACACTAATATCGGCTTAATTAATTAATTTTCATGAATACGTCCAATAATGCAAGTGTTCAAGACGCTTCGAAAGTCCATCTCCAACCTAATACTCAAGACTAAATCACACTATCTATAGTACCCGCTATTTTAATAGATCTCTTATACAACATTGTATGTAAGAGTTTTGTATTGGCGTGTACCGGAAGTTATATATACCATGAAGGTGGAGAAAATTCATTGCATTTGCATAACTTATCATGTGGACCTATATTACCCTATAAGATAAATTTTCTCAAGAAATTATAGGGCAAACTGTCACGTGAAAGTGACTTACGTATCACGCCCAGTACTGTTGTCTGTATTAACACTAACAATCACAAAAAATAAGTCAATAATTCGATAACTAAAGTAGGAGAACAGTTGGGTTTGAAAAATAAGGTAAAACAAAAAGTACAGTTTACCAAAAAAAAAAAAAAAAAAAGGGAACTTTAACGAAAAACTCATGGTATTGTTCATTTTAACGAAAATCACATTTTTACACTAAAAAGTCAATCCTGATACTATTCACTTTACCCTTTATTTTGTCTTTATCGTTAAAACTCAAAGTTTTCAACCATTTTCATTAGTTTTCCTAAAAAATAGCAAAAGTATAGGAAGTTGACAAACAAGGAGTATTGATATTGACATTACACTCAAAACCAAATGCCGTAAAGATATAGGTGTTTGCAATTTTTTGCGCAGAAAGTTTGTGCCTTGTTTGTGCCAAACAAATATCTGCTTAACCTAAACCCGTGTCTAATCCGCGTCTAATTAAGATAATCAATGAAATGTACTAATCAACGCTCTATCAAGTCGGGCCCTACTCCTAGCTTTGAAAAATAGAGCTCATGCTTAGTTGTTTAAGCATACGTCGGTCTAAATAATATATCTCCTTAATCATATGTTATGTCGGTTTAAATTACATAAAACTATCTCAACTATAGGTCAAACTACAATCTCATACCTTATATTTTAAAAATTATAATATCATACATTATCTTACGAATTTGTTACAATATTATACCTCATGTTTTAAAAATTATAATATCATACCTCATCTTATGAATTTGTTATAATATCATACCTCATCTTAAGACAGACCCAATCCCTAATCCAACTGAATTAAAAAAATTAAAAATACAATTATTTAAATATTTTTATTTTTAAAATGTAGGACCCACCCCTACAAACCCCCCACCTTCTTCCTATCCTACCCGTCTCCCCCCACTCTTCCTCCCTTCACTCCAAACCCAGAACCCATCTCCACCTCCCACCCAATAGCGCTCCTTCTCTTCTCCAGCAACCTTAGAACAGGTGCTGCTCCACCACGACATGGGCCTTTTTATAGGCATCTCAATTCCCAAGGTTCTCTACTTTCAAAAGGAAAGCTTTGAAATTGGTTTCTGATTTTGAAAAAAAAAAAAAAAAAAAATTGGTTTTTGATTAAATGGGGTTTACCATTGATTGCAATAATATGCATTTCAATTTGGGGAATTTCAAATGTGAATTTTTGCCCAGATTTTCTTGAACGAAATCAGTTTTTCGGGTCCAAGATCTTGACTCGAATTGTACCTCTTCTTGCCGTCCTCGGATTTTATATTCTTCCCTTGCCCCTCCTCACTTTCCACAAGCCTCGAGAAGGTCCTTGAAATACCCAAATCCTACAAATGGTTTCAAATTGCAGGCGAGGGTTTTTGGGGTGGTGCTCACAAAGGTCCTTGAAGGAATTGACGTGTGCAGCTTGCTTGAGAAGAAGGATGTGCCCCTTTTTAATATTTTAACTTGGGCGGGTTGATGATAACTTGGTGGTGAAGGAGGGAGGTAGGGGGACGGGTAGGCTGGGGAAGAAGGTGAGGGGAATGAGTTTGTAAGGGTTGGTCCCACTTTTTCTTTTATAAAATGTTTAAATAATTTTTTTTTTTCATATTTAATTAATTTTTTAATCCAATTGGATTAGGAAGTGGACTCCGCCTTTAGCCACATCAGCATTTAACAAAGAAATTGACAAAAAATTTGACGGAGGTACCCAAAAACGTAATACACTGTAGGAAATTATTTTACTATATGGTGTCAAATTTGTGTAGTTATGTAAATAGTTTCTTTTTTTCCTTTAAAAAAAAAAAGAGAAAAACTGATGTTTCACCACGACAGTCTATTTTTTTGGGGGTCAAAAAGACTCACAGAGACATTTCAAGCTCTCTTGGGCACTATCGTGTGATTCATGAGCATCAAGAATCGAGCCGAAGATATGCCGTGTGAAATACCAGCCTAAAATTCGTTCTCAAACTTTCATAAAACAAACAAGGTAGAGTCAAATTTTTGTCTTTGTTATTCCAGTGTAATTTTATTAGTGTAAATTGACAAGAGGGACGTGATCAAATAACTCAATTAAAAATATTAATCCTTGAACATGTTCACGCATAAAAAGTTCAAGGCGGAGTTGTTCTTTACGTAAGGAAAAATGAGAACACCATACCAGCAAGTACTTCGACAGCTTCACGCCAATAGAAGAGAGTTCTTTTAGGGTTTGATGTCATAATAATTTTCACGGGTCGTAAAACTTGCACTGGCTTTTGATTTTGGTCATGTTGGGGTCAAATATATACATAAAATTATGGGAAAATTGTGTTAAAGTATCCTTAAGAAAAAGAAAAAAAAGCCAAACAAAACCTATATCTAATAGAATATACTGGAACAATACTTTACTTTGCTACTCAAAAGAATGAGTAAGACGTTCTATTCAAAACTCTTCACATCAATTCACAAAACTTTATATTTATGATTCTATGATTCTAACATAATATGACACAATATCTTTGTCTTACTGAATTAGGGTACCAATAAATTAGTTGCAGAGAGTTAGGATTCGAAGATATATTCTTACTCTATTAGGATAAAACAATAACATGCATGCAAAGTAACTTGAGAAGCAAGATCTAAAAGGTAAGCAATTGAAATTCACAATGAGTTTTACATTATCTACTTACAATTGATTAACTAAACAATTTTAGTTTGAATTGATTGTTTTGCAATGATTATCCTTATAGCATTGATAAAATGATTCGTTCCGATCATAAGCAAAAAGTGTTGTGAATCGGCCACGAAGAGTAGTACCAAAACCTGTTCATCATTGTATAGCTAAGTTCCCGACCATTTTATAAATCACTCTATAAAAATCATTTCTTTGATTTTTGAGTTAGATGATTTTTAAAAACAATATTTTAGAGAATACTTAAAAAAGAGACCGATAGATCGGTAAAATACAATTGAAATAGTCCCTGCAAAGGTGCCTCTCAGATAAGATTGTGAGATTCTTCAACTGAAGCTCAATATATATATATATATATATATAAGAAGAAGAAGAAGAAGAAAAATTAGGCAAAATGAAAAGGAAAGTTGGGCTAAATTGGCTTTTGGAACGCTTCAAAGTGGGTAAGTGCTGACGCTCGTTCGACTCTGAAAGCTGAAATTGCAAGAGTAGGGAGGTGCGTAGAACTTAAAAGAAGATACCTTTTTGTGTGCCTTTGTTTTGTTTGAATCTGTCACTTAGACAACGTACACGTAAGAATTTCAAAGCTGATGGAATTTTTTGGCGTTGAAAATAATAAAGTCATCAAATCGAAAAAAAACTCGTGCAGGCAAGCGAGCCGGCTAATTGGTTTGCCCTTCCATATGGAGAGAAAAGTAGGGCCAATTGACGGCCATAAGCAGTTCGACACTTGTTCGCTTGTTGGTGACTTGGTACGTCACATACACATTACAAGCAGCTATCGACGGACACTTGGCTGATGCTTTGCATGGTATGAATCGATTAACCAAAAAAAAAAAAATTCAAAGGTGGCATAAGTATGTTAGATAATGTGGTTAGCTGGTAAAAGAACAAGAAAAGAATATACGAATATATATACATATATGTATATGTATATATATGTACCATAAATTTGAATGCACTTTGGGTTTGGGGCGTGGTTTCAGTACCACGTAAGACTAATTGCTACATGTGATTTAACTGTTAGATTTTATTTTTACAAAAAATAAAAAAAATAAAAAAAATTATGAACTTTGTAGAACTAAAATATCTTTGGCCGTTAGATTTTTTATTTTCCATTTTTTTTGTTTATGTAGATAAAGAGCAGCGTGATATATTTCTCGCTACTATGGAGTACTAAAATATCTCTCTTGTCGTTTTATGTTGAACAACGAGGATTGCCCTGTTATTACCCACTAAGAGTTTGCGTCGCATGGCTAGGGTTGTGGGTGCAAATTGGAATGCAGTTCGATTTCACCATTAAAATTTTCAATCGAAACCTGAGAATTTTTTAATCCAAATACATTTGATAAATTAGAATGAAACTGGCATGCATTTATAGAATACAAATTTCCGTTTCAAAATTTTCCAAACTTATTCCAATAAAAATATATTCCGAAATGTTTCGATTTTTATAGTTATTTACTAAAATTACCATTTATTAATTGAATGCATTGTTGGTTGAAAACTTGGGTAAGTAGCAATAATGTCTCTCCTTTTCAAGTAAAGATGAGTATGAAATGAGAGATAAGAAAGGAAAGAAGTGAGAAAGAGATATGCGACAATTATACACAAATCAAAATTAAAAATAAAGACTAATTATTCCAATCAATTTTCCTAGAAGATGAGAAAAATCATAACTAATTATTCCAATCAATTTTCCTAGAAGAGGAGAAAAATCATAACTAATTATTCCAATCAATTTTCCTAGAAGATGAGAAAAATCATTATATTATCGTTAACACTTTTTCTTTAGGGGTGATTAGCATCTCAAATCATTTTTTTTAATTACAAATCGAATCCGAATAAGATGTTGTATTATTCAGTACATAGTCTGAGTTGGAATTTATTAAATTTGTGGACTAATAAAAGTTATTCTCTATATCTATATATATAAAGGAAGAAGGTACAAAGGATAAAGCTTTTATAATACCCAAATTATCCATCTCCCATTAAAATTTCAAAAAAAAAAAAAATTAAAAACAAACATATAAGATGGTTAGTAAGTTCATTATTTTCAAAATATATTTTAATAAATAAAAAAAAAAGAAAATCTAAAATAAATAAAATTAAAACAATATAAAAATACACGTGTGACAATAGGCTATTATAATAGAGAGAGATTATGGTTTCATTACTGGTACTAAATACATGGTAGAGAGACGAGAGAGATCCACACCCGCACATTATTACAAAAATGAAAATTTTAAATCAAATTTGTATTAAAAAATTAATTTAAAATAAATGAATAAATAAATAAACAAAAAAAGTCACATTAAGCTAATGAAGAAAGGGCCATAAAACGCATCAGCAATGGGCTGGACAGCAACTAACAAATGACGGAGAAATAAAATTAAATTAAATTCTCAATATTCCATCTATTTATTTATTATTTTTAGTGAAAATTTTTATTTTATTTTTATTTTATAAAATCCAGAATTCAAACATAACGCAGCCTTTGCCTTTAACTTGGCTTAATTTGCTTCACTCTTGGCTTTTGCCCCATCGAAACTTGCCGGCAAGTAGCCGTCTCCCAATTAAATACTCACTTCAAAATTCAATCCTCGTAGGCTCCTCCTCCCTCTGATTTCTCTCTTATCTATAAATCATTTTCTCAATTTTTTCAATTTTCTCATCTGCTTCTTCTTCTTGTTATTTTCCAACATCCGACGCTCTGCACTCGTACCCAACCCGCCATGATTTTCCCTTCGAAAAGAAGTAAGAGACCCATCAAAATCCCCTTTCCACCTAAAAAATCCCATCTCTAATCACCAAATTCCACGACTTTTTGGGGAAATCGAATTGGGTTTTTTCCCCAAATATCCAAATTATGATTCTTTCCAATCCATTCTTTCTTGCAGTTGTAACAATCTGTATATTTGTAGCAATCCGCGTGGCGCTGTACAGAACTGGGCTGGTTTACATCGTGAAAAAATGGTGGCGGCGGTTCGAGGATTGCTTCCATGTCTACCAATCGTTCAAAGTCCCCGAATACAACGAGAGCATGCAGGAGAATCAGCTCTACGGCCGAGTCACCGACTATCTCAACTCGCTCGCCTCTGTTGAAGATTCGGACTTCACCAATCTCGTCACCGGAAAAAAACCCAACGAAATTGTTCTCCAGCTCGACCCCAATCAGATCATCGAGGACAATTTCCTCGGTGCTAAGGTGATTTGGCAAGCAGAGGGCGGCGGCGGCGGGAGTAGGAACTTAGTGTTGAAGGTTCGGAAAGCTGATAAGCGGCGGATTGTGCGGCCGTATTTGCAGCACATCCACGTCGTCGCCGACAAGCTCGAGCAGAAGAAACGGGGGTTGAAGCTTTACATGAACGTCGACGCGCCGGACAGAGCGTGGAAGCCAGTCCCCTTCACTCACCCGTCGACCTTCGAGACCATATCAATGGAGTCCGATCTCAAATCGAAAGTCAAATCAGATTTGGAGTCATTTCTCAAGGCGAAACAGTACTATCACCGACTAGGTCGGGTCTGGAAACGGAGCTTTCTGCTATACGGGCCGTCGGGTACAGGAAAATCGAGCTTCGTCGCCGCCATGGCCAATTTCCTCGGTTACGACGTGTACGATCTGGACCTCTCGCGGGTCAAAGACGATTCGGGGCTGAAGATTCTTCTGTTGCAGACGACGAAAAAATCGGTCATTTTAATCGAGGATTTGGACCGATATTTAGCCGAGAAACCCGCGGGTCTGAGCTTTTCGGGTATATCGAATTTCATGGACGGGCTGCTGAATTCGTGCTGCGCCGAGGAGAGAGTCATGGTGTTCACGATGAATTCGAAGGACCACGTTGACCCGGCCTTCCTCCGACCGGGTCGGATCGACGTCCACATCCACTTTCCGCTCTGCGATTTCGGAGCATTCAAACATCTCGCGACGAGTTGTCTCGGGGTGAAGGAGCACAAGCTCTTCTCGCAGGTGGAGGAGATTTTCCTGAGCGGGTCGAGTTTGAGTCCGGCAGAGATCGGCGAGTTGATGATCGCGAACCGGAACTCGCCGAGTCGGGCGATTAAATCGGTCATCACGGCTCTCCAGACGGACGGCGATAGGAGGGGCGCGGGAGTGTGCGGAAGGCGGGTTGGGTTTGATGTCGGGTCGACAAAGTCCGAATCGGGTGAACCCGGCGGGATGTTTTGCAGGGAAGGTGGTGTTCATGCGGTTAGGGATATTAGGAAGTTGTACGGGTTCTTGAGGATGAAAAGCAGCAGGCACTCCTCTCATTCTCAGTCGTTCGATGCGGGTTCGCCGCTCACCGAAGGTTGATCGGACGGCTGGGAAAAGTGAAATGTACGGGGGGGGCATTACGTGGTGAAATGTGATTGGGGGACATTGTCGTTTTTCTTTTGCTCCAAAAGAAAACACTGTCGTTTTAGTGTCTGGAAAAACAGAGAAAATGCATTGGCATACAGCATATAATTGAATAGGGAAAACAATTTGTAATTTGATTTGATAATTTAGATATATTTGTTAGTTGGGATTGGATGCTTTGTGGATAGATTGATTGAAAATTGGGAATGTGATTCCTTCTTTTATTCCCTTTTTATGCTCTGATTTTTTGTTAATACACAATTTGGAAATGCACATGACATATTCATAGGTTAATTCTTTGCTGTACCTCCTGTAACTCAAGTTTAACTTCGTTTTTTCCTTGAAACAAAATTATCACTATTTTACCCATCGGAACTCAATATTTGCTTTGTTTTGTTGAGTTCGGTCTATCGATTATGTTAAATTTGCTTATTTGGCATGAACCGAACCCACTTCACTCGATAGGCAATTTGAAGGCATTGATGGAGGTCATTGGGCCTGCGGCAGCTCGAGGGGGCTGACAAGCATGTTCGAATTGCATACTTGACCCTTGATGAGTGGATAAATGATACTCTTAACTATTTGAGCTATAAGTTTTTTACGCTAAATAACGTTTGTAATATATTAATTATATATTATTTTCTTATATAACTGATGTGGAATCATATTTTTCAACATTTGATCTCAAAGATTATATAATGAATTAGCTAATATTTTATCTAATTCTGATTATAGGTTAGTAAACGCGCTTCGATGCTTTCGAAATAGTAACACTAGAATCTTATTCTGCAAATAGAAAAGAAATAAAGGATTCACAGAAAAATATACATGGATATACTGCAAGTGACCAAACAAAGTGACAAACCCATAAACCTCAACCCGTGTGTATGATGTCACACTGTATTTACTGTTTGGTATCTAACCAAATTGGTATTCCAATTTTTTGTGTGGCTAATTTACAAATCTGTGCAACCGCGGCGCCCACATTTTCCTGCTGTCATCATCGGTCATGATTTTTTCATCCTGCCTTCCTTTTCATGTCGCTTTTGTCATTAACCGCAGGATGAGCCAAAATTAATTGGCTGCGTTTTTTCCTCCTTAAATAATCGTAGCTAATACGCGTTTGCTTGTCAATTCTTGAAGATATGATGCTTCAAATCATCGATAAGTGGCCGAAAATTTGTAATGTTGGAAATTCTGAATTTATTGGGGGAATTTTTTGTCTGGACAAATGGTTATTTTGAGTGGTTTTTATATAGTCTACCCCAACCATATGATTTTAGACACACAAAGGTGTCTGATAAATATGAGTAGTAGTAGATTAGATCTTTGAAGTTCAAAAGTTCGAAACTCTGTGTTGTAACTAAAAAATTGTGTGCCATATGTGCTATCAAAAACGCTAACTTCTGATTCTTGTGAAGGAGTCGTTGCAAGTTTACCAATTTTTCATTGCACAGATGGACATTATATGTTATGTATCAATTATCTTTAGAGGAATCAAACATTATTGATCTATCCTAATTTTAACTTAGTACTCACTTTTTTATTGTCTCTTGGACGAACTTCAACGAAGTGTCATGACATATATTAAGATTATTTATGAATGTGTAATTATGTATATAGTCATGATTTTTCGTTTCTTAAAAACCTAGGTTAGTAGGAAGAAAGTCCTTCCCTCCGTGAATGGCTCTAGGGTTAATTTAGAGAGTTGGAGGTCTTTTCGTCCCTGAGGTTTTGCTCCAGGGTTTTGGCTCTCTCCATTGCTCTCGTTTTCAATTTCTTAGGTTTACCTACAAATCTTCTTGCATACTACCTTAACCTCAATTCTAACCCACCATTCTACATATCTTTCCAGATTTTTGGGTCTCTTTCTTTGGGGGTAAGATATTTGTGTTTATATAATTCATTTGATTTAGCATCACGTACGTAGTTTATAGTTGTTAGAAGAAGAAGTTCCGAGTTTAAAACTTATAAACGACACTTGCATAGTTGCAAATAAAAATAAAGTCCTACGACTTACTATGACCATTACCATCGATGCATGACCATTATAATTTGCAGCAACGTGAATTTCAAACCAGTACTATTCTGTTTACAAAAGTTCTCACGATTGATTTTTTTTTCTCTCAGAATTGATTTGGTTTTGTTATACTTTGCCAAAAAAAAATATATATATATATATATTGCAATTGTAGCTGGCATGTTGAGTCAGTCCAGCTGGTTGCTTTATCATGAATTAATTTTTTTTTTAAGTTGGGTGCCTCCTTGGGGGTATGTCTGATATGGACGTGGATCAAACCGCCTATTCCCCAGCATGATTAACCCGAGTCCTTTTGCCACCAAGACACTGTCTCACAACACCCAATTAAAAGAGCTTTTTGAAATTATTTAGATATAATCATGTAAGTATATGGTAATAATTTCTGTTAGGAATTAATAAAAGTTGTAGGATGATCTATGCACACTTTTTTCTTTTCTTTTTTTTTTTTTTCTTTTTTTTTTTTTTTTTTTTACACTTTTCAAATCTCTTTTTTATCTCTCACATCTCCTATTATTGGATTTGGATCCTTTCCAAATCCCTTCTTTGGAGATCCCGGGAATCAAGACACAAGGACCGTATATCAAAGATCGTGTGGTCATAATTAAATGTTTTTTACGCAAAACGAGAGTGTTTTATTTTTAAAAATATAAAAAGTATTTAATTGTGGCCGCACGATCTTTGATGAACGGTCATTGTGCCTTATTCCCCAGGATCCTCAGGGAGGGGATCCGGAGAGGATCCAAATCCCCTGTTATTTTCTATAATTTGAACATATAATTTATTTGATCTGACAACAAAAAAATTAAAATGTGTATGTAAAAGGTGAAAAGGAGTGTTTCACCTAGGAATGGGCAACGGTTATGGCGCGCGGGTAACTGCGGTTATTTACCCATAACCATTTATGCGCATACCAGTATAACCGTTTACCTGTTAGATAATTGCCTAAATGGTTATACCCATACCCATAACCGTTTATAAACGGTTAACCATACTCATAACCGCATACTCATTTAACCGTAACCGTTTAATACCCATTTACCCATTTTAACCCGTTCATCTTTTTTTTTTTTTTTTTTTACCATTACCCTTTTTTCACCAGTCTACATGTTTTTTAACAACTTGAAAATTAAAAAAAAAATTGTCATAATTTTTTTTTTTTTTTTAACAATTAAACACCGTTATAGGTACATTTATCATACATTTCCGTATTTTAATTTTTTAAGTCCTTATACCATTCCAATAATTGAAATAATAGTTTGCGGACGATATTTTTAACTGTTACCAATGAAGGTAAATATAATATTTGCTAAGTATTATTGGGTTACAAAAATTATTTAGAAGACATTTCTGTCAATTTCACCATTACCCGCAAGGAATTTAAATTAATTTGACGAATTCCTTGATGATAAGAATCATCATTCCTGTAGCAGTGTTATTGAGAGAAGGACCGATGAATTCCTTGCTAATTTATTGGGTGCTAAGTATTATTGGATTGAGAACATGGTTTGTGTTAATTTTACATATATAAAATAAATAGGTAAACGGTTACCCGTTTATAACCGCGGTTAATACCTATAACCGCCCGTTTAAATTTTGCCGGTAAACGATTATATCCATAACCGTTTATTTATCTAAATGGTTACCCATAACCGTAACCGTTTAATTTAAATAGACGGATAACTGCGGTTACCCATAACCAATGGGTATTTGCACATCTCTAGTTTCACCCAATCTGTATAGTTAGACACTAACAAGACTATCCATTACACGAAAAGTTTGTTTGTGCTATTCTAATCAACAAGATATAAAGTAATAGGCAAACAGAATTTTAGCTTTAATGATTCTCATTCATAATCTAATAACATAAATTTGAAGTTGTTTGATAAATTTTACGATCGTATTGTTAAATGAAAGTTCTGTGGCAGTAGACAAATAAAAAGTTATGATTAAGTATTGATCATAAACTATTTGCACAAGCTTTTCCATTCAGCTCTTACCTTATGATTGATAATCATATAACTCTTAGAACAATAAATGCTACTATTTTTTTAATGTCGAGAGAGCTTTTAAATTTGAATATCTTTTTCATTGACACAAAGAAAACTAAACTCTTACGATTATAAGTAAAAATTGATAATTATTGTTGAAGCATGGGCGGTAGTTGGGATATAATGAAGGGCAAAGCTAAGCAAGGGTTATATGATATATGTTAGGCATGATACTTCAAAAGAGAAATGATTTCCTTCCAATTTTATATTATTAGTTGTATGTTAAATTGCTATATATATATATATATATATATATATATATATATATATATTTTTTATATATATATATAAAGAGTTGCTACCCGCAACCTAACTCATGAGTGTGTCTGACGCTGTTTTGGAACAGACGGATAGAATGGGCTAGTCCAACAAACTTCTTCTACTTTGCCAGCATAAAGAAAGAAACAAAGAGAAGTTTTTGATAGAAAGGATGTTTGATGGGGAGCAGTTCCTATACCAACCAACACTGCCTTGAGCTTGGGGCATGCAAGTCTTATGAGAAAAATCTTAGTTTTGTAACACTGATTTTTTATTTTATTTTAAAAAGAGATAAGCTTGGCTTGATTCCTCCTCAAATTGCTTCGTGTTCGATTCACAAAACTTCATTTTAATGGTTGGAATTGCTTATAATATAAAGCACTTTGTAGATATCATCTCTATAAAAAATTAATCGAAACTAAGATCGTTTAGTCAATCAATAGTAACAAATATATAAACAATTCATAATGATTTTCCCAAAGTCGTTCATCTATTTTTGTACAGTTTGATGACTAAATTATCTCATATTTTATTAGTTTTTTGTAGAGATGACCTTTATAGTGCGAATTATAACTGTTCCAATCATAAACCCTAAGTTTCGTGAATCAATCATGAAATGAATTGAGGAGAAACATTGAGGAGGCAAGTTAATTCCAAAAACAAATTAAACAGTAATGTCAAATTCACCTCAACATTGCTATCACACGAAGACATTGTGAATATATTGATCAACACAAAATAAAATAAAAAGGTACAATAAGTTAGTGTACATGGAAACATAAAATGAAATGGAAGAGGTAGAAAGGATGACCTCTACTCAAACCAACAAGGCAACAACGAAACTTAGATCTATAAGGTGAGAAATTCATTAAAGCAACTCTTAAAAGAAGTGAACGTTCGGTAGCCCTAAAAGATCATTGTAGATGCAAATTTCGTACGTAGTTGAATTGATGAAATTCCACCTACAAACAAGAAACATTATTAGCCTAATTGATGAACACCTAGAAACGAAGGGAGGGTGTCCGCCAAAAGGTCTCTAATGCCTAGGTCAGAAAAGTGGTTCAAGAGAAATAAGAACTTGAGAGAGTTATAAGTAGTGGCAATTATTGTTTTTCTTATTTAACTTGGCTATATATAACATAAACCCTAACAGGCGGCTAGGTTGAGAGGTTGCAGGCCATACTAGGTAGACCTTAACGTTTTGCTAGTGATGGTGTAGACCATTCTTCGAAATTTTTCTAGTACGTAGTCCTAAAGGTTCATGTTGGTAAGAGCGAAGGTGCGCCAAACACTCAAAGATGAGACTCTGAATAGTCGGTTTCTTGCCACCATTTAGCCAGGTATGGTCCGATAACAAGAGATACCATGGGCCTGAAACACTCTTAATACGTTGATGACCCAAAAGTCCAATACTCACAAGACAAACAGGTGACACGGTTTGCACACCGAGACCCAAAGTCAGTAGAAACCTCAAGAACAGAAGCTACAAATTAAAAATAAATAAAAAATTGAAAGGGGATGAAAATAAAATTATTCTTATATATAAAAAAAATATTAAAAAAAAACTCATAATTCTTTACAAGGCTTAAAAAATAAATTAATAAACTGCTAGCTTTGTATCTAATCTGATCTCATCCCGCTTACCCTTTTGATTGTTTAGTTCGTAAACCTGCATAAGCAATGAGGGGTTAGCTTCAATAGCTCAGTATAGACATATCCTTTACCACAATAAATTGACAATACTAAATTAAGTGTCATCTAATCATATATTTCATTCATGATCAATTAGAAACAATGGTTCCATGATGATGCATGAATGTTCCCTCATTCTCACCTCTATACTCATTAATACATACTCTAAAACACATAAGCTTTACCGTGCTTTGGCCTCGAGTATCTTGTTATATGAATTACCACCCATAACATATTCGTGTACCTATCATTGTTATCTCAAATGACAATGTACATCTTTTGGTCGTCAAGCCATACCTCACATAAAGACCGCCTTTACAGCCGATCAATTATGCTTACCAGAAAGCCTGGTCTCTGGGTTGGATCCAATATTTCTAGTACACCAAACTATTCCAATTTCATCATGACACAAACCCATGTAACTCACACGACTCATGCCTCTCATTATTGCAATGCATGATATGAATTTCACCTGATATATGCATGCCATAATCAATAACCAATAAACATCCAACTGAAGCAATAATTAATACAATAACATCCAACCACGTTTATCAATCATTGAGACCAACAATTATATAGCATCAATCATTGAGACCAACAATTATATAGCACTTCACGAAATTTAATAAAATTAATATTCGTAATGGTCTGCCCGAATTCCCTTGAACATTGCTCTGAATTACAAACTCAAGAATCCACTTTGAGCAACTCCTATTCACAAGAGTAAGATATCACTAGATGCATGACGTCAATTCTAATCCTAATTTAATTAGAATCACTAATTTAACACCACTCAATCAAAAAGTCACTTGGGTTGATCTAAAATAACCTGGTCATTATAAGAAACCTCTTGAATATAAATAGCTTTGGTAGCTAAGTGAAGATATCCTTTTACACTTGTATAAAAGCTTTGTATAATATTCGATACCAACATGCTGCTTTCTTTGGGGTAAGGATGCTCTCTGGATCCTCCAGATCCTTGGGCTTTCTACTCGTCAACGCCGATTTTGTAACCTTCGTCCTCATGGCCAGCAGGCCCGTCTTACTCTCGCTGCCACCGGCGATGACGGTGGCAGGGATCAGATCGGCCACAAGCAGGCCCGTCTTTGTCCGTTTGTTCGGAGTGGAACGGTGGTGGTGGTTTTCCTTTGAGTCGACTCGGATGCTTCGATGAATTCCCAATGCGTGAGACCTAGGAATTCTTCTCTTTTTTTCAATTTTCAAGAGAAAGCGGAAGGGAAATTTTTTTTTCTGACTGCATGATTTGTATCAAACAACCAAGATAACTTGGTCCACAGAACCCAGAGGAGACAGATTCGAAGAGGATCCTTACCCCTCTTTGAGAGAGTTAAAACAATATATAAATATAATAGCTGTACAACATATACAATAGTGTGAAATGCTAATTTAGTCTATAAATTATTTTTTCAAGAAAAATCAGTTCTTAAGTTATAAAAATATGTCAATGACATCCCTAATATTATATTCGAAGCTACTATATTCAATTTTCCATCAATTTAAGTCATGTTACTTACATGCGATACACATTGGAGGGTAGATTGATAGTTTTTCATATAAAGAAATAGTGTATGGAGTTAACTTTGGATGGTAAATTGATAGTTTTTCATAATAAATGGTGTAAGTTAAACTTCGGATGGTAAATTAGACGTTAGATTCGCAACCATATGAAACGTTAAGGGCTTATAAGCGAGAAAATAATGGTATAACACTCTAAAGTATGTCAAGTAACTTAGGTTGACGAAAAATTGGATAAAATAGCTTTGAATATAATAGTAGGAATGAAATTGGCAATTTTTAATGAATTTAGAGACTTATTTTACCGAAAAAATAATTCATAGACCTAATTTTTACTGAGGTAATAGTTCAAGGACTAAATCGACACTTCATCCTATACAATATATATAGTTTGAAAAACAGCTTGGCTTAGATAAAGCATATACAAACCTGTATATACATATATAAATAGGATGGTCATTAAAATTAATTCCATATTTTTATCAAAGCAACATAATTTGGATACTATAAAATAGTTTGAGAAAATATCAAACTCTCATGTATTAGTTATCAAACCGTTTAAAATATGAGGTATGAGATTGTGGTTCAACCCATAATTGAAATAGTTTTGTGTTATTTACTCTTAATAATATGTAATATAAGACCAAATAAAAAGTTACTACCGTATAAATCATTTGACCTAATTGGATCCCAATGATCAATTAATTAGAGTAGGAAATTAAATAAAAATAATTGACAAATTATCAATTGAAAAGATTAAATGGATAATAATACAAAGCTAAATGAAACTAATTGCGCCATTTAACATATAAGTATTATATAAGTATTTTTGAAAATACAGGTCTTTCACATCGTCCATCATGATGCTAAGGGCAAAATTGTCATAATGAGCATACAATCCACGTGTCATTATTCTATTTGATGAAATTAGTTTATGTTTCCCACAACCATAAGCAAAAGTTGCAGTAGCACGCGGAGGACAAAAATTTCACCAATGAACCTCAACATGTTGAATTCCGAAGTTTGCTAAACAATTAATTATCTTATTATCTTTGCGATAGATATGAGAAATCTGAATTTGCATAAAAGATAGAATGGTGTAAGAGCTATACCAATCAACCGATAACCATCAAACTACTTGACACGATCTATTAGAAAGTAAAATGCATTGTCAAAGCAATCACACGATCAAAAGAATGTAAACCCATCTCCAAAGCCATACTTACAACATGAATAATGCCTTAAGCCATGCCTTGGAGGCAGGGCCCAAATATGGTCCATGCTACCTACTGCCAAAGATCCACATTTGATGATCTGGCTGCGTAGGGACTTTCTCTTTAATGATCCAACCAACCTAACCAAGTATACACTTTTTGTTCATATATCACGATAGGGTCATCTTTGAGATTTCAGAAGTCCCATGCGAAATTTAAAAGAGGGCCCCTTCTTAAGATATATATATATATATATATATATATTTTAACAATGTATTGATGTTAGAAAATAGTTACTTAAATCAAAACAAATTTTAACACTCATTGAATGCTAGTTTACAAATGTCATTAATTATATTAAAAAGAGTTACAATGACACACCCCAACCTAAATCAAGGCATGCTGGCCGTCATGTGAGGGTGACGTAGCCATGTGCGTAGTGCAAAGAGATAGTGATACGAAATATGTGGGTAAATAAAAACCAAACTAACAACTTTACACTAGGTAAGTATATAAGTACGAGTGAAGGTGTTTAAAATAGTAATGCAAGTGCTCAGAGCGTAGGTAACCAATCCATGCCAAGAATAACATCGAAGTCAACAATATCTAATGGAACCAGATTAGTTGGCATAACGATGTTCTCCACCAGAATAGTACATCCTTGATATACCCAGCTAACATAACATGTCTCACCTGACCCTCTTGGGATTGCTCGTGAGTTCCTAGAAACAAAACCGTGAGAGTGTGGTTGGGGTCCAAAGTGGACAATATTGTGATATGGCAGAGTCAAGCCCGGGATGTGGTGGGGGCTCGGGCCAGGATGTGACATACAAACATAACCTTTATTAAATAATCAAAAACAGTTCATTCTTAATTAAACAACCAAACATGAAAAACAAAAAACTCTTAACTTTGAAGTTTCATTTGAACATATAATATTATTATATATATCATTTTTCGGGTGTTATTACTGGCATACAAAATATATCATTGTACTCCAAGTGTTTATATTTAGAAAGGAAAAAAAATTACTCTTATAAGAGGTGCACAAAGAGATTTTAAGGTACTAACAAAAACATTTTTTTTTTAAATATAGAACTTATTACATAATATTAGATGACAAAAATTTTGAGAGCCTCTTCAAATTTGGGGCCCTATGCGACCTTATCTTTCGCTCCCCCTCAACGCCCCCTCCGTATCACGCAAAGTAGAGATAACAATTTACGTAAAATGAGTTCACGATTATTATAATTTTTTAGTCCAATAATATAATGTTATATAAAAAAATTATTAAATATAAAATTATATTATTAAACAGCAACGTCACGATCTTTGTGAAGTTATTCTATATAAGTTCTTTCATCCAAGATGCGATTAAGGAGCCGATGTCCACATTGGATTGTCTTTTCGCATTACATTAGGAACGGGAAGAGATCCCATTCAAATCTCTCCCGCCAAATTCTAGAGATCCGGATATCCGAATTCTTGAAATTTGATCCAACGGTTACAATTATTATAAGGGTCCAGACCTTCGGATTCCTAGGATTTGGTGGGATAGATCCAAAGAGGATCTCTTCCCATTAGGAACAAACCCAAAACCTACTCTACAATTTTCGATGGTAAAGTCGTACACCATATGTCGTTGCAATAATGTTTGACATTTCTGCCTTGGGACATATTTGCTTCTGGACTCTTAGTTTTAGTGGTGTGATTTGCATGGTAGCTCGATACAGGTTTAAAATTATTTGTGTTCTGTGCAAATTATTTCCAGATCAAGAAATGAGTCATTGGATAATATGTACCCATCTAACACTCTTGTAATTAGTTATTCTTGGTAATGAAACTCTATCACTTATGTTAAAAAAATAAATAAAATAAAACTTGATATTTGTTAAGCTCTTATAACATTTGGGTTCAATAATCACATCATAGTAACTATAATCACAACGCCAATCGTAAATACTTACATAGCTCAAGTGATAAAGTACTTCCCTGGTCCAAGAGAACTTCCCTCCTTTACTTTTACACATTTTCCTTAGCTACGCAAAACAAAACAAATAAAAGAAACATAAACATCAATGGCTTGCAAACCCAAAAGAATAACGAGACCTCTGCATTTGCTTCTTACAATTGGAATTTAACAAGAGCAAGCAGACAATTTCTTCATCTCACTAATTTCCAATTCCGAACCAGAAATAACATCAATTTTTGCCCCTTTAAGATCAACCCCATTGGATTTTATCTCATTGCCACATTCCAATGCCTTCTTAGACACCACACCATATATTTCCTCAAGAACCCTAAGGAATGCAGAGTCCACATTGTCACCACTGAAAGCTGATGTCTCTGAGAAGAACAGCCCCTGCTCCTCAGCAAACTCAACTGCATCTTCCGTCGGCACGGCCCTCTGGTCCCCGAGATCAGCCTTGTTCCCGATCAGCATGATCACGATCGAACTGTCAGCATGGGCCCGGAGCTCCTCAACCCATCTAGCTACATGATCGAAGGTCTGCCTCTTGGTGATGTCGTACACCAGCATTGCCCCTAATGCACCTCTGTAGTATGCACTTGTAACTGCCCTATACCTACAAGGAAAAACAACAAATGCATCTTCAATTTTTCACAATTCTTGTCGAAATTTAATTCAAAAAAAAAAAAAAAAAAACCATGGATTTTGTCCAATAGAAGTTATATTTCTGTTGGGAATATTATCTTTTTTGGAAATTAAATCTATCAGTAAAATTTTGAATGTATTGTTGCAGTTCATTAATGGTGCAGGTGATACATAAATACAGCATCAGCATAAAATCAGGATTCTTTAATATTTATGCAGATGCCTTTGCTGCTTCCCACATGCACGTCTGTCATGCAGGGCAAAAACAGAACGAGAAGAAGTGAAGAACCTGTATTTCTGTAAACACTGGGTAATATTAATTGTCTATTTTTAGCATGTTTCTAAATTAGCCTGGTCTCCTTCATTTGGCACAGTTCCACTAGCTAGATCCCAAATCTCAAATGGTTAAGGCTTCTTGTTAAGTTATTGCACATTTGAGTACCACTACAAACCCTAATTTTATTAGTCAAATAATGTGACAGTGTTTAATTATTTCAAATTTAAGTTTATTCTGTCCTATTTATTGTTTTTTCTTCTTCTTAGTACATCGATATTTTTACACTAGGGAGATGGAGAGTTCGGCTAAGCCACACAATAGGCAGCTTAATTTGGTATCAAATTTGCTATCCACCAAATTCGCAAAGAGGAATACCACCGGACCGTATTACATTGTCCTATTTATTGTTAAAAGTAAAGTAATCACACATACCCTAAACCATGATTACAGTGAACATGTATTCAAGTTTCAAATTCTTTATACCTTATGCATCTATTAGTCACATTGGAAGGAATTGAATCATACACCTATCTAAAACCTAACAAATACTCCATCGGTCATCCTCCCTCGCTACTTGAACTAAAAGATTTCAACTTATTTGTGATAAAACCATTCACGTGCTGTTATAGCAGGAAGTAAGTGGTTAAGTTAAGAACAATATTGATCGGTACTGAATCAATTAGTAGTGGACTGTTAAACCCTCTCTGAAATCTTTACAAATGGTTCTTAAGCCTCCATTACCATTTGAGTTCAAGACGTACGTAAACATGAAAAAAACAAGAAAATTAATTCCTAGAGTTTAAAAAAAAACAAAAACAAAAACAAAAGGTAAGAGAGAATGATAAAAACTAACCAACCTTTCTTGGCCAGCAGTATCCCAGATCTGAGCCTTGATGAGTTTTCCTTGAATGGTGAGAGTCCTGGTCTGGAACTCAACCCCAATTGTGGACTTGGAGTCAAGGCAGAACTCGTTCTTTGTGAACCTCGACAGAATCTGAGTCTTCCCAACTGCCGAGTCTCCAATTACCACCACCTTGAACACATAATCAATCTTTTCATGTCCAGTCATAACACTAATCTCCCTCCTCACCCTCTCTCTCTCCGCCCTCTCCGCCGCCGTCGCCTCCGCATCCACCCCATTCATTTCTTGGTTCATTTTCTTCTGAAAAAAGGGAGCTCAGAACTTGGTCTTTGTTTTGGTTTAGTTTAGGAAGTCAGTGGGAGTAAGTGAAAACAACAGAAAAAAGAAAGATCGAGAAAATAATGGTGCAGTCCTTGTCAGTCTCTTAAAAGCAGCAATAGTGGACGTACCCAGCTGCATTATTAAATCATATGGTATAAATGGTCTGTGAGATGCATAATTTGGGCTAATACTGTTACTCATAAGCTGTACAAGTTTGCTTCAGTAGGTTTTTAATTGGGATTTGGTTCCTATCAATCATACTGATCCAGTAAAGCAGCATATAAACTCTCTTCTTTGGACAAAACGACATTTTAAACGACTCTAACTTGTAGAATTTAGATTTGAGTTTGGGTGCAACAGAAGCTTCATTTATACTTTTGAATTTGTTTATTCCATAATGTTGGTGTTAATTTCTTACCAAAAATTAAAAAAAAAACCAGCTAGTAACTTCGTCTCGGCTCAACTTTCGGGAGTAATAATAACAGCCTGACAGGGTTTCATAATTATAAAAGTTGATTTCGTCATGAAAACACAAAGCAACCAACTCATTTGAGGCCATCATGCAGTCAGTGTACTAATCGACTCTAAACAGATATATTGGGTTGGGTTAGTTATAAAGTAAGATTCCATCATTTCAATTTTCTAGCAAAAATGAAGGGAGAAATGTAGTCAAATCTTAGACATGTTAACGACAATTAATCTGTTTATTTATTTATTTTATTTTCAGATTTTAACTACCCAAGTGGATTCAGATTTGGACAGGACTCAAGCGACTATATTTCTAAATCTTCAATGACAAAAATAAAATTCGACAAATAGTGTTACTATATAATCACTACGAAGTATGAACCATTAGTTTGAAACATTATTCACACACATACATATATATATATATATATATATATATATTGCAAAAATATAACGTATCAGACATCTAATAATATAACTTTTTTTTAAGGATATCTACTAATTGAATTATAGACAAAGATATTGAGAAAATTAATATCCCATAGGGAGGTTGGGCAGTTAAGCCAGCTCTACGTCTACCAAATTACTTGAGTTTCATGCACCATTCATATATAAATATCTCATAGCCAAAATCTCACAAAATTATTGTATGCACTTCTTAACATAGAACATATAAGTTATTTAATTTAGAGAACTTTAACGAAAAGTTCTCGGTATTATTCACTTTAACGAAAAATTACATTTTCATACTAAAAAGTCAATCCTGGTACTATTCATTTTACATTTTATTTTGTCCTTATCTTTAAAACTCAAAGTTTTCAAGTCATTTTCATTAGTTTTCCTTTTAATTTATACCCAAAACTTTTTTTTATGGCATCAGAGCATGTTGTTCCACAAGTGAAGCTCAACGGCCACATGCGCTCCACGTCATCCCGTTTGTGTTGTCCATTTGAAAATTTGTCACACGTGAGAGGGCGTTGAAAATGAATCTCACATTAATGGGAGGATAGACCTTACATAGATTGATAAGTATAAAATTTTCTAACTTGTCGCATACATACTTAAAACAACAGTGTATAACTATACTGTATTGTCATTTGTCATATACTTTTGTTCCCACATTTCATATTTGTGACCTATTGAAATTCCAACATACGAAAATCTTCTTTACCATATTCTGTCCGCACAGCAACTACTATACAGTGAGTGACCTTAATTTGTGATGTTTGCACCGACACAATGTTTGGTGCACCTACATTTTGTAAGAAATAATAATGATGACATTGAAGGGAAATTTTTTTGAGGAACAGAAATGTAAGGGCGCTTTTTAAAAAATGAGATTATCTTCATATTTTGAGTATAATATTTTTTTAATATTAATATAAAATTTGACATTAAATTATGAAATAATAGAAAATTCATAAAGAATCTTACTTTTAAGAAAATTCCTCTTATTATTTATCATGAGAAATATACAAAGCGGAGGAGGAAACATAAACCAATGCTTAAAGTTATTGCTGCATGGTCAGTACTTAAAAAGTTATTGCTTTACGTATGATTTGGGAAGGCCTACAAGGCACACAAGGTGGACCCCGATACATATGTATGACAATAATTCGTTAAGGACACGGTGGAATTCACTCGTATGTTTATTTAGAATTAGAAAAGTTATGAATACGATAAATAAATAATAGAGGAAGAAGTAATGAGTATGATCAAATATTCTCTCAAATCAATTTAATTTCTAGTTTTTCAAAACCCCACACCACATATGCAGACGTCGGTTTATAGCTTGGTAAAAAAGGGACTTTGAGTGCTTTATTCTTAACTGGACTACATTCACTTTGTATGTAGTTGTATTTGATTATATGAGGGTTGTATACTCTTTACATACAAAGCTTTTAGGCTTAGGAGCATTTTACAAGAAGAATGAAGAACTGGAGAGAGATGGAGAGAGTGATTCTATGACAAGCTTCTCTCTTCTTGTTGTTCGTCGTAGTAAATAAGATAATGAGGTCAGCTCAAATCAGGGATGATATGACAAGTAAATAATAAATATGACAGTTAATGATCAGTAATAAAACAGAAATTACGACCATATTACCATTTTCTATTGATTTTTATTATTATTATTTATAAATGGTGTTTGGCCCAAAAAAATTTTAAAGCGTTTATACACTCATAATGCTTAAATGGAGAAGCACTAATCAAGTGCTTCCTTCTAAAGTGTTTTCTATTGCATTTTAAGAAAACACTAGAATTCTACTTAATTTGTTTTGCTTATAACAAAACGTCTATATATTAAAAACGCTTACGAACAGAATCGCTTTTTACAAAAGCATGTCCCAAACGGACACATCGATGGATGGTGGGAAAAATGATTTATGGGCTGGGCTATGTTTAATGGCCCCGTGTGTCCAATTCAACCCTATTTGTAGTGGGCTTTTCGGCTAGAAATTTGTGGTGGACTGGCCAACATTTTTCTTAACATAACTCCTGGTTATTACTCTTGCAACGTATACATTTCCAAGTGAATTTTGAATCACAAATAAAATACAGACCAAAAAAAAGGGAGCTGCTTTCATAGATATTACCCAATATTCATTTACTGACATTTATCCTCATCATCTCCTTCTCCTCCATGGATACCTTCTCAAGCTCTGTGTCAACCCTCAATGTCTCCACTCTCTATTCCACCACATCGTCTCGCGAGCTCCACCACTTCAATCCTCAAAGTCCCAGAAAAACTCACAAACTTCCTCCGCAAACACAGCCGCCCAACCTCCTCCACAGCCTCCACTCCACCACTACCAAACCCAGCAGCTTTATCGCCACCAAGACCCCATCTTTTCTTCAAAAGCCTCCCCCTTTATCTTCCACCCGTTCGTTCTCCAACCCCATCCGCCTCTCCTCTCCGCCGTCTCCGAACCTCCACAGAAACCCGGCAGCTGGGTACGCGGCGGCTCTCCTGGACATATCCCAATGCTACAGTTCTGTTCATTTGGTGGAGCAGGACATCCGGAGGTTCTTAAAATTACTCCACAACCGGAAGGTGGAAGCTGTTTTGGCCAATCCCTTTGTGGGTTTGGAAGAGAAGGGACAGGCGGTGAAGTTGGTGGCCGAAAAAGGCGGATTCAGCAAGCATTTGGTGAGCTTGGTGAAGATGTTGGTGGGGAAGAAGAAGGTGGGGATTGTGAGAGAAGTTTTGGAGGAGTTTCAGAGGATTTACAGTGATTTGTGTGGGGCTGTGAAGGTGAAGAAGGTGAGGAATTCCTTTGCTGTATGATTTCTGTAAGAAATGTAAAGATTGCAAATGCTGCAAAAACGACTGTTTGTAGTTTTTTTATATTTTAATTTGAATGCAGAAATCCCAATTCGGGATTTTCATGGTTGCTGCTGAAACGATCATCATCTTCTTCTTCCTCAATCTCTCTCTTTGCTGGTGATTCTCTTCTTCCACCATAGCAGGTAATAAAGCTCTATAGCAAATGCCAACAGGAGGCACCAAAAACCATGCTCAACCTAATTCTCAATCCACTGAAACATATCATCTTAATTTCCTCGGGACCCATGCTTAATCGGTTACATACAAAATTAGGTCATTACTCAAACGATATAAAACTTTTACATGAAAGATAAAAAGAAGTGCGAAAAAATAAAAAAGACATGCGAAAATCATTTCATGTATTAGTGTCAAGAACAGCTGTTGACACCAAATAGCTTTTTGAGGACAAAAAAACAAGAATGATGATGCTCTTCGGATCCTTTTTGTGAGAATCTCGAGAATCCTTCAATCGTATATCGTGCATTTAGTTTTCGTCAAGTACTATTTATGTTCAATTTTAAATAAAAAAATTTAGGGTAAATCTCAGTTTACTATCCTCATGTTTCGTGGTTTTCAACATTTAGTACATCAAGTTTTTTTTATCCCAGAGTTATACGTAAAGTGTAAGTTTTGGGACATTCTTATACATCCGTTAGTCAAACTGTTAAATCTCCCATTAACTAATGACGTGACGCCCATGTGGACAACAATTGGACACCACGTGTCATTAAGGGGTCCACATGGATTTTTTTTTTCCTTCAGAGAAGGGGTTCAGTTAAAAAAAAAAAAAAAAAATTCAAAATTCAAAATTCAGAGAAGGGGAACAGTTAAAAGTGAAAATCACTTTTCACTCCCCCAGAAATCGCGATCCCCCATCTCTATCCGAAACCCTACCAATGCGCAGTCGTTCCACCTCGCCATCGCTCCATCTCGCACGCTGTCGTACGTTGGCGCACACCTTTGCACATCAAAGAAGGGGCTCCGTTTCTAGGCAAGGTTGTCGTGAAGCCATCGTTGGCAATGAGGTGGGAAAAAAGGAGGATTGAAGTAGCTGAAACAACAATTTATTGTAAGCGACCTACCTTTTTCAAAGTGTAGATAATATGGGTTTATGTTTTCCGATTTTTCAATTTTGAATTTTAAGGATTAGGAATTTGTGAGTTCCAATCCCATTTTGTTTTCTATGGTTTCTGGAATTGTGTTTTGTAGTAGGTTCCCTACATTGTTAATTGTTTTCAATGTGCATGTGGTTTTGTCTTCATTTGTGGTCCTAATTGCAGCCTTTAAAAAACTATGTATTCATGGTCGCCATGGTTTTATTTTCACCTTTTTCCCTCATGGTCCTACTAGTGTTTCGAGTTTTAAAACCTTTTTCCTTGACTTTGCAGGCATGCCTGAATTATTTAGCCTTAAAATTAACCATGGTGGGAAGTGGTCTGAAAATGCTATGGGAGGGTTTAAGGCTTGGTTTGATTACGTAGACAAAGACTTCATGTCTTTTTTCGAGATTGATGAAATGGTTAAGGAGTTAGGATATTATGGGTTTATATTGAATCACTATATGATTCTTGGGATGTCTTATATGGAGGGAATAAGGCTTATTGAACAATACCAAGATGTGAGTGAAATGTGCAAGTATGTTCTAGGGACTAGGGAAATAGAAATGTACCTAGAACATTTGAGTCTGAAGCAAGCTGCATTGAAACATAAGCTTTTGATGAATCTAGATGAGAGTGGCATATTAAAAAAAGGTCTCATGATAGAAGATATTGAGGAATCAAGGGTGGCGATTTCGATTACAAAGGGAAGTAGAACAAAAATGAAGAAGGGTAGAGCAAAAGGGGGTGCTGATCACTTAGAAAAACGACTGTCTTTTGAATGACATAGCCTACAATGATGATGATGAACATGAGGCTGAAGATGGTCTTTATAATGTTGATAATGAAGGTGATGTGGATGATGAAGGTGATGCAACTGAAGAAGGTCATGAAGTTGAAGAAGTTAATGAAGGGGCCGAAGTAGAAGTTAATGGAAGGTAAAATTTTTAAAACATTTATTTTTGCAATTTTAATTTTAGTAGTCAATTATTTTTGCAAAGTTTAGGTTTTTAACAAATATGCATTGTTTGTGGCAGTAAATGCAAAGAATGACACTACAGATAGTGAGTTTGTGGACAGTGACTACAATTTGGAAGATGATGATCATCGTGCAGTAGATGATACGGTTGTAAAAAGTGTCATTAGAGATGCTAAAAGGGGTGAAGGGTTGGGAACCAACATCCATAATAAGTTATTGATGCAAGGGATGTAGAAGACGTTCCTCTTGATGATGAGAGACAAGACTCATATGGCATGCATAGTGTTGACGATTCAGGTTTCGAGAAGATCATCTACTCTGAGTTCAATGAAAAAGCCGACAGGTATGATCCAAAGTTTGAAAAGGGATTGAAGTTATAGATGTTGCACAGTTGAGAGAAGCAGTGTGGTCTCACTTCATTAAGCATGGTGCACCTTCTATTGTTCTAAAAATGAATGAGAAATGGAAGATTAGTGCAAGGTGTGAGAAAAACTATCCATGGATACTTCTAGGATGTATAATGAAGATTCAATGTAAGTGAAAACCTATGTTGGGAAATATGAATGTCCGAGGATTTGGAGGGAAAATCCTGGGAAAATCCTAACTGCAAAGTGGCATGGCTTGTGAAGAGGTATGTGGACAAGTTCAGACTCAACCCAAGCATGCCCATCATTGCATTTATGGAGACAATGAAGGAGGAAAGAATGGTTAAGATAAATCTCAAGACAGCCTACAAAGTAAGAGCACAGTGTTTGAAAATCCTTGAAATGATGAGTAACGTGGATCGGTACAAAAAGTTATTGGAGTACTATGATGAACTTAGGAGGACAAACCTGGGTAGTACAGTTCAAAGAAAGGTGCTGCCCCTATGATGATGCTCATATGATATTTCAAAGGATTTATATTTGTTTGGGGGCTTGCAAAAATGGATTTAAGAATAGATGTAGGCAGCTTGTAGGGTTGGATGATTGCCACTTGAAGGGAGTGTTCAAGGGCCAGTTATTGTCTGTAGTGGGAATGGATGCAAATAACCAAACTTAGGTTATTGCATATGCCATAATAGAGGTTGAGAACAAAGACAATTGGGTTTGGTTTCTGGAACTGCTAGCTACTGACTTAGGAATTGTGAACCAGTGTACTTGGACTTTCATTTCTAACAAACAAAATGGTTTAATACCAGCTTTTGAGAAGGTGCTACCTAATTGTAATCATCGGTTCTGTGTTAGGAACTTATACACCAACTACAAGGCATATAGGTTTAAAGGGAAATGGTTAAACGATGCCTTGTGGAATGCTGCCAAGGCAACAACCATTGTTGATTTTAGAGAGAGTATGGCTGAGGTGAATAGGCTGAATGTCGAAGCTTATAAATGGTTGGTGAAGAGACTAGCCTTGCATTAGAGCAGGTCACACTTTGAGACACATACTTAGTGTGACATTCTCTTAAACAACCACTGTGAGAGCTTCAATTCTTTTATCCTAAGATCTAGGGACAAGCCTGTTATTACCATGCTGGAAACTGTAAGAGTTTTATTGATGAAGAATATATGGTTGAAAAGATATGCAATGAGGAAGGGTAAAAGAGCTATCTGCCCAAAAATCCAAAAGAAGTTGGAGGAGTATAAACTGAAAAGCTCACACACTATAACAACATGGTCTGGAGTATAAAAATTTGAAGTGGATGAAGGCAAAGGCAATATATTTGTGGTGGATACGAATGGGTGCACTTGCTCATGCAGAAGATAGGATTTGACAGACTTTCCTTGCATACATGGTTGCAAGCTTTCCTTGCATACATTTCCTCTTGTTACAAGAAGGAAAAGTACTTTGAAGCTTACGAAAACTTGATTAAACCCGTTCAAGGCATGAAATTTTGGGAACCATCTGAAAACAACTGCATTATTCCTCCAACTTTTAAAAATGCAGTCTGGGAGACCAAAAAAGAGGAGACATAGAGAGGTTGATGAAAATGAATTCAAGTTAAGCAAGAAAGGGCAAAAAAGTGTGAAGTGTAGTGTTTGCAAGGCCTCAGGACACAACAAGGCCAGATGCCCAACCACTCATCCTTCTTCAGCTGCTGGAAAATGAAGAAAAAGCAAGAAAAATAAGGTATAATTTTGATATTTTTTGATGATTTTTCATTTCTTAAGTGAATTTGTTATTTGTGAAGTGTAGTATCTGTCAGTGCTAATGCTATATGGGTTCATTACTTAGGCCTCAACATCTAAGGCATCACAACCCTCTCAGTTATCGCAGCCATGCACTCAGGAAGCTCCACAGCGTTCATCTCAGCCAACTCAAGCCTCTCAAACTACTTCAAAGTCTACTGCAAGATGTCAGAAAAGGAGGAGGAATGTTCCATGATTCTGCTTTAATGTTTTAGGTTGTTTAAGGGTTCATTTTGTTATAGTTGAATATGCCCTTATTTTTTTGGAAACAACTTTCCGATAGATCTTTAGTATTTTGGACAAATCTTTGGTGTTTTTGGTACTCTTATTTTGGTTTTTGGAAGAACACCTTGACTCATTAGTTGTTAAAGTTGTGGTCTTTTGATACTTTTGTGTGAATTGGAGGGTGTATATTGAACTTTATTGTGAATTGAAAGTTGTTAACGATTGAATTTTGTTGGTAGTTGGTAGTTTAAACGATGAATTTGCAGATTTGGAATAGAAAGTTGTGGAAATTCTTTGGAATAGAAATTTGCAGATTTGCAGATTTGGAACAGTTGGAGAAATTCTTTGTTTCTAACACTCACACCACGCCAGTCATCCGATTAACAGAAACACCATTTGTGTGATCTCACACTATCTCGCGTTTTTTTTCTACCTCTTGAATTTGTTGTTGTATTAGTCATCCGATTAACAAAAACACTATTTGTCCCTATGTCGTTTTTTTTTTTCCTACCTCTTAAATTTGTTGCTTAATACAAACGTCCACACACAAAATTCACTTTCAATAGTTAGGCCATCTCTAACCGAAGGTTGGCTAGATGACTCGTTTTAGCCCTCTGGCCCTCCAAGATATTAATATTTTAATGAACAGTACATGGCCATATTTGCCTCCATCTCCAATTAAGGCCAAAGGGCCATAGGGCTCGTTTTAGCTCTGTCACAAAAAACCGTCTCCAACCAAGGGCCAAAAGGTCATAAGGTCAAACATAATTTATTATTTAAATTTAAAAACTACAACAACTTAAATTTAAAAACTACAAACAACTTAAATTTAAAAAACTACAACTTATGTTTAAAAACTACAACTTAAATTTAAAAACTACAACAACTTAAATTTATAGGAAAAAAAATGAGAATTTGTTAATATTTTTTTTATAAATTTTGGCCCAAAAAATTCAAATTCAAATCCAACGGCTAGTTGACATCAGCTAGCCATTGATAGCTGACGTCAGCTAGCCTTTGGATTTGAATATTTTTTGGCTATAAATAGGATGGATAGTGGATTATAATTCACACACCTTTGAATTCAATCTATTTCATTTCAATCTCTTTAAATTCAAGTTTACAATGAATTCCAATTTTGGATCCTCTTAAAATTCCAATTGGGGGTCCTCATCCAATTCTGAATTGGAAGAAAAATGGGCGTAGATGAGACGAGAAGATGAGGAGTCTGATGAAGAAGATGAAGCATGGTGCAACACACAATATGTGGTAGCTATGGTTGCGGCCATGGTTTGTCAGCCAATTGAGGAACAACCTCAATGGGGTGACTCTGTTGCTGGTCACTCTTACAAACCACGAAATAGAGTAATGACGCATTTTAATCTGATAAACAACTACTTCAACCCCAACTCAATGTACACAAAAGATGATTTCAGACGTCGCTTTCGGATGAGGCATCATGTCTTCGACCGTGTATTTCATGATGTCTATTAGGTCAATCTATATTTTCAATAAAAGCTGGACAGAGCAAGCTACCCTAGTTTCTCACCTCATCAGAAGGTTACTGTTGCACTAAGAATGATGGCCTATGGCTCCCCAGCTGATTTGATGGATGAAACCCAAGGTATGTCTGAGTCTACATGCCTTGATACTTTTGCTGAATTCTGTAACGTAATTGTTCAACTTTACAAAAAGGAGTACCTCCGCGAGCCAAATCAAGAAGATTTGGATTGGCTCATTCGCAAAGCTGAAGACCGTGGGTTTCCAGGCATGATAGGGTCATTACATTGCATGCATTGGAATTGGAAGAATTGTCCTACCGGATGGCAATGAGGCTTTAGCAGAGGTCGAGAAAGTCAACTATTATGTTAGAGGCGGTTGCCTTGTATGACATATGGATCTAGCATGCTTTCTTTGGAGTCCTTGAATCCCAAAATGACATTACAGTTCTTGGCGCGTTCACCCCTCTTCAATAACTTGACGGAAGGTAAATCACCTTAACTTGACTACTACATCAACTATCGTTAGTACAATATGGGGTATTACTTGGCATATGACATCTACCCAAAATGGGTGACACTTGTCCAAGCAATTCCAAACCCTAAAAATGACGTTGAAAAATGTTTTACCTTACACCAAAAGGCATACTGGAAAGATGTTGAGAGAGCTTTTGGTGTTCTACAAGTACGGTGGAAGATCATTAAGGAACCGGCAAGAGGGTGGAATCGAGAAAATTTGGACTCCATCATGATGTCTTGCATCATATTACACAACATGATTGTGGAGGATGAGCGAGATGGGTATATTGATGGAGAGTCTGATGACGACCAAAAGGATCCAAATAGGTCAAGAAGGGTTTGTGCAAAAATATATGATGGGCCTAATTTGCCTTTCAATCAAAGAACTTGTAGTATCTCTATAAATGAGTACATGAGGCGCTATAGGATGATAAATTCCCGTGCCACAAACAAGTACCTACAACATAATCTTGTTGCACATCTTTGGGCCAAAAGAAGCATGGAGTAGGCATTTAAGTTTTATGTTGTTAAATGTTTTTAAAAATGTTGTTTAAGTTTTATGTTGTTAAATGTTCTTTTATGTTGTATAATTTTTATGTTGGTTAATGTTATTTAATGTTGTTTCATGTTACTTAATTAAATTTAATGTTGTATAATGGCTTAGGAAGTTATAGGATTTTTTTTTTGTAAAATAGAAGTTATAGAAAAAAATAGAATTTAAAAAAAATATATGAAACAGATTTTGTAAAATAGAAGTTATAGAAAAAAAATAGAATTTAAAAATAGAAGTTATAGGAAAAGAAATTTGTAAAAAAAATAAAAACAAAATAAAAATGTAAAAAATAAAAAAATAAAAAACAACTGCTAGCTAATGTCAGCTAGTCGTTGTATTTAAATTGTTGATCTAGCATTCCTGTCGGATATAACCGACATGAATATATTATATTGATGTCGTTATATCCGACAGGAATACTCAAATTTCTGGACCAGCTGATTGGCCATTTGGCCCTTGTTTATCCAGTGGGGCCATGAGCCCTTTGGCCTAACCCTCGTTTGGAGACAGTTTTCAGGCGTTGTTCGCCCATCTGGCCCATCTGGACCATTCGGTTGGAGATGATCTTACACAATAAGTTTGCGGGAGGGTGTTCCCAAAAGAAAAAAATGTAGTTTCTTTTCTAAATGTTAAAAATAGAAGAGGGCTTTTGGTACTTTGCTGAGTGTTTGGCTGCCAACATAAGTGCTTTTAGGACTAGAATATCATAGTTACAAGACATTCCAAGGTACTTAATTCTTTATCAATTAAACATAAGTAAAATTCCACAAACGTGAAAAATGTAGGATAATGGAGATCAAAATTTCTCTTGTTTTTGTGGAAAAAGAAAAGAAACAACTTGATTGACTATTGAGACGGCAATGGGCCCCGCAACCAATACATGTTTAAGAACTTAATACTTTTCAAAGACGGGTGATGGCTCGTGGCAATGCTATGCTATTGACTTGTCCATTCTTGAATTAATTTTCTTCTTTTTTTTTTCCCATATGTTTTTTTAGGGCTAATCCGTCAGATTTAAAAAGATTTTCAAAATTTAATTTTTTTTCGCATTACATCTTGAAGTTTTGAAATTGTATCAGTTTACAATTTTTGTCCTTTTGAATATAAAATACTCCGTTAAATTATTGAGTTTTGTTTTTGTTTTTATGTTTTTGTATGGGGTGCAATTTTGGCTTATACGGGGCTAACTAAGATCTTACACTTAATATGTCATTAGTTTTTCTTTAGTTGGAAACTTTAATGAAAAACTCTCGGTATTGTTCATTTTAATGAAAAATCACATTTTTATACTAAAAAGTTAATCCTGGTACTATTCACTTTATCATTTATTTTGTCCTTATAGTTAAAACTCAAAGTTTTCAAACTCTTTTCATTAGTTTTCCTTTAGTTTAATGAAGAATCAAACAATCAACTCGACCAAAGACACAAATTGTTACATTTTAATATCTTATGGTACAAAATGAGAAAATTAAAACTTTGTAGCCCATTTTGATGGTCACCCTAAACTTCAAGAGAGTGAAATGTAGTTAGTTCTACTTTTTATTGTTTAATGAGCTAACAATATTTTACAGCCTCTAAATTTGAGGTGACGAGGTTTTAATTTTCTCACATGCAGTAATCATGTGTTCAAAGAAAACAAAAAATAAAATTTCATGATCCATTTTAAAAACCATACTAAATCTCAAGGTGTGTGAGACAATTCTCACGCACCATTTTTAGCTTCTTACACACTTTTATTTATTTATTTATAGTCATCAGATTGAATTAATCAAACGCAAAAAAACTTATTAAGTGTGTGAGAGAAGCTGAAAAAGATGAATCACTACAGGATGACTCATTGGTTGAGGACGAATTACAGGCCCGTATTTCACATGACACGTCTTGTATTAGATTCCTAGCACTGGTGAATCACAGAATGATGGGCGAGGGAGACTGAAATGCCTTTTTGGCCCCCAAAAAAGTAGATTGCCATGACAAAGTTACCAGTTTTTTTTTTTTTTTTTTTTTTTTTTAGAAAAAAATAATAAAAAAGGAAAACTAATTAAAATGGCTTGAAAACTTTGAATTTTAAGATAATGACAAAATAAAGCATAAAGTAAATAGTACTAAAATTGACTTTTTAGGATAAAAATGTTGTTTTTTGTTAAACTGAATAATACTGTAAGCTTTTCGTTAAAATTTTTAAAAATAAAAAGCTGAAAAGGATGTCCTTTAAACTTCAATTTTGATTATATTTTCTATGGGTCCACAGTTTTGATGCCACTTCAGTCAACGATTGCTGAAGATGCCTTGCTGAGCTGAATGTGAAAACTCCAAAGGGATCAAAGCAAAGACCCAGAAAGAAAAGATGGTTTCTTTTTTTAATTTTCCCACTTTCTCTTTTGCTGCTATAAAAATTTACCTCAGAAATTAAAGGAACGGGTCTTTTTGTTTTTGTTTTGGGTTTTTTTTTTCTTTTCAATCAGGCCCTTCAAAGAAAGGGTCAAGACTGGGGCAAAGAGGGAGTCTTCAGTCTCCCCACAAGCTTAAAAGACAACTTATTTCTCAGATTACAACTTTCCAAATTACCCAAAAGAGAAAAAAAGAGAAAGGAAATCCCTTTTATTCCTCTACTTTTGAAATATTCTCTGTATTTTTGACAGGGTTTCTGTGGTGAACCGATTGCCAATTTTCCCGGGAAAATTGGGTGCATATCCCCGGAAAATTATGGGGAGAAGATTGATGGTGCTGTGAGTTTTGGTGGGCATGTGCTTTTTCTCAGGTATGTCTCTTGAACTTTATCTTCTTCAACCAGTGAAGACTTTTGTGCTGACTAAATGGGGTCTTTGGAATTCTGGGTTATTTGCATATTTGATGTTTAATGGGGTCCTTCTGGATTGCAATTTGAGCCCAAAATTGAAGAAAGAAGGTGGAAAATGAAGCATTATTAATTTCAGATTTTTGAATTAGGACTACAACTTACTAGTATCTGTGCTTTCTAATTCTCTGTGTTGCAAATGCATGATATTTGTTGCTAGGGTCTGCAAGAAGTAATTTTTTTTGGGTTCGCTAATCGTTTCTTCTGGGATTTAGTGTCTAGGATAGTTCTGTTAATTCGGTTGTTGAGAGAAGTAGGAAAAGAAGAACTAGTTTTGGTAAATTACAAATTTTTCTTGATTTTTTTAATGAAAAAAGGGACCTAGACTTCATTAGAGCCAATACAGATTTATGAACGAGCTTACTCTCCGTCATTTAATTGTTGATAAACTAACCAAAACAACCTTTCTTTTGTTCGCTGAGGAAATGGAAGGGATAGTGAAGAAACTGGCAGTTCTAGTGTTACTTCATGTTGTTTTGATTTCTGAAAAATGGGTAATTGAAGACTAGTGAGTAGATTCGGGACATTGAGCAGGAGCGGAACCCTCAATGTGTCGAATTAAAGATAATACAAGACTTAATTCTCAGCAACCAAACAGAAAATTTATAAGCAGTTTTCAGTTTTGTGTGATTTTTATTTGGTGCTCTTAATGCTGAGTTGGTCCATATGTGTGTGAGGGAATACATTCAAGTGTAATCATTCTAGTGAAGCATTACTAAAACTAAGAAAATACTGTGATATTTCAGATTGAAAGGTATATAGAGAAAAATGGAAGGTACAGCAGGCATGAAAACTATTTCGGATCAGAAGCTCGAGGTTGTTGTCCTGCAAGGCTTCTGCTTTTTTTGTCAGTTGTGCAATCAAATGGAAAATGAGGATCTCACTTCCTAGTGTTGGTGAGTTTCAAAATGTTGGCAGTAGACTTGGTTTCAAATGCTGCATCTCCTCCGGCTTCAGAAATCATTTCTCAAATAGTGGAGGCCATTTTAGAAATTTCAGCTGCTGCCGGGGACGTCCTTGTTAAGAAGGATACGTTTAAAGAGCTTTCAACTTATCTGGAAGGGATAGTCCCCATCTTAAAAGAGTTGAACAAGAAAGCTGTTCTTCATTCTGAGAGCTTAAACAATGTTATGGCCATTCTTAACCGAGAAATCAGAGGTGCAAAGCAACTGACACTTGAGTGCAGGAAGAGAAACAAAGTGTATCTCTTAATGCATTGCCGAACAATAGTTAAGCGCCTAGGAGACATTATGAAAGAGATCAGTAGGGCTTTAGGTCTTCTTCCCCTGAGTTCACTAGATCTTTCATCTGGCATAATTGAAGAAATTGAAAAGCTTTGTGATAATATGCAGCGAGCTGAGTTCAGGGCAGCAATATCAGAAGAAGAGATTTTGGACAAAATCGAGTCTGGAATCCAGGAGAGAAACGTTGATCGTTCTTATGCAAATAATTTGGTGGTTCTCATAGCAGGGGCAATCGGAATCTCAACTGAGAGGTCAGTGTTAAAGAAGGAATTAGAGGAATTCAGAAATGAGATAGAAAATGCTCGGCTGAGGAAAGACCAGGCTGAAGCTATACAGATGGAACAGATAATTGCTTTATTAGAAAGGGCTGATGCGGCTTCATCTTCTAAGGAGAGAGAAAAAAAATATATGATTAAGCGGAAATCTTTAGGGGCTCAACCATTGGAACCACTTCAATCATTTTATTGTCCAATCACCAGGGATGTTATGATGGACCCTGTGGAAACTTCTTCCGGACAGACATTTGAGAGAAGTGCTATAGAGAAGTGGTTTGCTGATGGGAACAAATTGTGCCCCCTGACCATGACTTCTTTGGACACATCAATTTTGCGGCCCAATAAAACTCTCCGACAATCCATAGAAGAATGGAAGGATAGAAATTCGATGATTATGATTGGTTCCTTGAAATCAAAACTCCAATCTGAAGAAGAAGAAGAAGTGCTTCATTGCCTGGGTGATTTACTAGATCTCTGTAAACAAAGAGAATTGCATAAGGAATGGATCATACTGGAGAACTACATACCTATTCTCATTCAACTTCTTGGTGTTAAAACTCCCGAGATAAGGAACAATGCTCTTCTCGTCCTTTGCATTTTGGTGAAGGATGGTGATGATGCGAAGGTAATACTTTGTTTACTCTAACTACATCATGTGCTCTTCTCTCTCTCTCTCTCTCCCTCTCTCTCCCTCTCTCTCTCTGCTGTGATATTATTTTGATGAACAATGTTGTTCTTCATTTTCGTACATGTTTGATTTTCTTAAATCCTTCCTGTATGGCTAACCTTAAAAATAATGATGCAGGAAAGAATTGCCATCGCTGATAATGGCATTGAATCTATTGTTCGTTCACTTGGGCGCCGTGTTGAGGAAAGGAAGTTAGCAGTTGCATTACTTTTGGAGTTATCAAAAAGTAATTTGATAAGAGAATACATTGGGAAGGTTCAAGGTTGCATACTCCTATTAGTTACCATGTCCAACAGTGATGATAATCGGGCTGCCAGAGATGCACAAGAGCTACTGGAGAATCTGTCATTCTCTGATGAGAATGTTATACAGATGGCGAAGGCAAACTATTTTAAACATTTGCTGCAGCGTCTCACTACAGGTTCTCTCATATTCTTTCATCTTGATTTCTCATAAATGCCTTATACAGGACCTTTTCTTTGTTTTCTGGTTGTACACTCATGCAGATTGTAAAATACCAAAATACATATTTTGAAGCTAAAGGTGCAACCTTTAGTCAACCTAGAATTGCGAGTTTCAATTTTCAATTTTATTTTTATTTTTTGCAACCTTTAGTAATATATCTAACTGGTACCTTCTATTTTTCATATTGTTTGTAGTCAAAAGTTTAGCAATTTAAATTTTATCAGTACAATTTATTCTTCAGCGATCTAATTTTTCACCAAAACCAATTGAATTCCATTAGTTTACATTTTTGCATACTTGGATATGATTATGTAAAATTCAATTTATACATTAATATGTCTTTTAGTTTAGTTTATGAAAGCTTAAACGTGTTCTATCTATTGTATGTTTATACTTAAGATAGCCTTAGGTATGCAATGGATTTTCAGTTTGTATTTGGCACATTTTATGTGTCTTAAGGGTTCATCTTATGAGTAAAGAAAGTTATTTGCTATAACTTTTGTCATTTCTTTTATTCAGGACCGGAGGATGTAAAAATAGTCATGGCATCAAATTTGGCGGAGATGGAGTTGACCGACCACAATAAAGAATCTTTGGTTGAAGGAGGAGTAATGAGTCCGCTTCTTTACATGATCTCACATGGTGACATTCCAATTAAAATGGTGGCTGTTAGAGCTCTTAGAAACCTCTCAAGCTTACCTAAAAATGGTCTACAGATGATTCGAGAAGGTGTAGAACGCCCATTACTTGACCTTCTTTTCAATCTTAGTCCGTCATTGTCAAGTTTGCGTGAATATATAGCAGCCACGATTATGCAACTCTCCATGTCAATGGCATCTCAAGAATCCAACCAGACACCCGTTCCATTTTTGGAATCAGATGAAGATATTGTCAAGCTTTTCTCTTTGATTAGCTTGATGGGGCCTAATGTACAGCAAAGCATCGTTCGGACCTTCCACACCTTATGTCAATCCCCCTCTGCTACAAGCATCAAGAGCAAGTTGATGCAGGTGTGCATCTTATTTTACAAGAGATTTTAATTTCAATAAAAATTGCTTTCCTGCATGCACAAATCTACTTGTAGAATATTAACGGGATTTAGAGGTTTGAATATAAATGTGGCTAGTCTCATAAGAACTTGGGAGGTAGGCGAAGGTTCAAAGGGATATCAACTGAAATTATATGAAGTGAAGCTTCAACTGACAGGCCTTTTTCTTTCCTTCTAAGAAAATGCAATGGGATTTATCATGTTTTGCAATTAGTAGTCATCATCACTCAACTTTCCTCCATTACCCTCTTGCGCTAACGACTGGGGTAGTGTATGCACAATTTAGATTTGTGATGCACATCCAAATTCCCATACAAATAATATATGCAAAAAGAAATTGATTGAAGCTTTACTAAGAGAAGGTTGTATTTATAGAATTTATTGATATATTTTGAGTTATTGTCTCCTTTATGGATATACCATGTTCTTCTGGGTTGATTGAAATGTGAAGTTAGGAAATGTTAAATCAGAGGTAGCCTTTCATTGAATTTCAGAATATTCCCAGTTCTTTTTCTACAATTTATCTCATAACCTGACATAATAACATCTTTACCAGATACTAACTTGATTTAATCTGCTTCTGCTGGACAAGCGTTGTATAAGCTTTCACTGATTTTGTTACTTTTACAGTCCTCGGTTTTACAAGTATTGGTTCAGTTGTGCGAGAATGATGACCTAAACCTACGAGCAAATGCTGTAAAGCTGTTCTCTTGCTTAGTAGAACGTGGCAGTGAAGTCACCACTATCCTGGAGCATGTGAATCAGAAGTGCATTGAGACTATACTCAAGATCATCAAAACTTCTGATGACGAAGAAGAGATTGCTTCTGCAATGGGCATTATCTCTAACATTCCGGAAAACCCGGAGATCACACAGTGGCTTATGGATGATGGGGCACTACCTGTCATACTCAATTTTCTTCAGAACGGTTCCCATAGAAATCAGTTGATAGAGAATGCGGTCGGAGCCATTTGTCGTTTCACTGCTCCAACAAACTTGGAATGGCAAAAGAGTGCAGCTGAAGCTGGCATTATCCCGTTGTTCGTACGTTTGCTGGAGTCTGGAACCTCATTGACAAAGGAACGTGCGGCCATATCTCTTTCTCTATTTTCAAAGAGTTCACCACGGTTGAGCAGGTCTTCACCTAACCGCAAAGGATTCTGCTGCTTCTCAGCCCCACCAGAAACCAGATGCCCTGTTCATGGTGGAATCTGTGGCATTGTTTCATCATTTTGCCTTGTGGAGGCTGGTGCAGTGGGCCCACTGGTTAGGATTCTTGGGGAACCTGATCCCAGAGCTTGTGAGGCTTCTTTAGATGCACTATTAACTTTAATCGAAGGTGAGAGACTGCAGATGGGTAGTAAGGTGCTCACTGATGCGGATGCCATCCCACCTATAATAAAATTTCTTGTTCAACCATACCCTAGTCTGCAAGAGAAGGCCTTAAATGCTCTAGAAAGAATGTTCCGGCTGCTGGAGTTTAAACAGAAGTTTGGAGGCTCCGCTCAGATGCCTTTAGTTGATTTAACTCAGCGTGGAAGCGGTAGTGTAAAATCTACGGCAGCCAGAATACTTGCTCACTTGAACGTGCTTCACGCTCAGTCTTCTTATTTCTGAAGGAGCTTCATAGATTCAGCTACGTGTCATTGATTTGAAGGTCAAGCATAAACTCACCCTTGTGCTTAAACTTCGCAACGATTATCAAACATGGGGACTGGCCATGTAAAGCTCGACAAGAGAGAGCCCTTCATATTTTTATAAGAAGGCGAAGCATGGTTCTCTGTCCAGTATGCCCATCATCTGGTTTTTGGCGACATGGGATCAGAGGGACGCAGTTGAATTTGTCTTGACACGAGTAGCAGCTTCGAGACTGAAACTGACAGTTTAAATTGTGCTGCTCTTACATAGAAATGAGGTGTCGCAGGAACTTGGTTTCCGCTTGTATATTTGAAGCTTGATTTGTACGTTGGTGTAAGGAGAAGAGATCATTGCAAGCCACCAGTGGTAGCCTGGTAAGGTAAGCTGAGATCATTTTTCGACGAAAATTAAATTCTTTTTCTACTATAGGATGTGGATTCTTTGTGTATACATAGGAAACGTTCAAAAAATTCACGATAAATTTTTCGAATAAGTTGTGTCGTTTATATCCTTTCATATGAATCATATTCTCTTTTAATTCAATCTTCAAGTTCTATTTTCATTAAGCAATGAATTTGTTTTCCTACTGATCATAACCTTAGATTGTATCATGCTGTCTTCTCTTTCTTTCTTCTCAATTTTCTCCTCCTCCCTATTAACTTAAGAACCTCATCGACGAGTATCACCGGCGTGGAGAGCAAAATTATGAGGGGCCATTCGTTCGGACTCAATGGAACAACACCGAACACGTCTGCGAGAAACGGATGTAGAGGATGCGGCAGTGAAGCCCAAACGAGACTGACATGGCAACCAGAAGCAGCTCCGAGTTGGTTTCTTCATTATATGAATGTCAGCTGGGTGAAAACCGGTATCCAGATTTACTCACAGAAGCTGCACGGGTATCATGCATTCGGGTGTTTCCTAACGCAGCAGTCGAGTTATGGATATGACCTCTCCGACATTTGAAGATATCATGTACCCGCAAATGGACGGTGAAAGAGGGAGGATGATGAACAAAGAGATTTACCGGATGAAAGCTTTCATGATAGTGTAAATCGCCCGGCCTTCTGCAACAGCGGAAGCAATGGTACTGAAATTATCATCTGTCAAAACCAGATCCGAAGCTTCTTCCGCAACCTGAGGTATGAAGCATGAAGGCTTAGAAGTCATACCGCAAGGCCCAAAGTTGATAGCGGCACCAATGTTTCGTGTGGGCAACAATGGTTGCCCCGTGCGCAGGCCCGCTTCGTTTTGCATGCCTTTTTTTTTTTTTTTTTTTGGTGATGAGCTCCCCTCATTTTGCACGCACGGAACATGCCACATTTTGCGTGCCAAAAGCCTGGTTCGTTTTTTCTACCTTGTTTTTTGTGCACTGAGCTAGCCTCGTCTAGCGGGCCTAATTTTTCATGCACTAAGATCGTCTCGTTTAGTGTGACAAAAGCTCGTCTTATTTTTGTAAGCGGAGCCTGCCTCATTTTCAGTGCGCTTGGATTTGCCTTGTTTTGCATGCGTTGAGTTCACCTTATTTTGCACGTCGCATTTTTCATGCATCAAGCTCACCTCGCTTTATGTGCACTAAGCTCTTGTTTTACGTGCACAAAGCCAGTCTCGTTTTTCAGGCACTTAAGTTCGCCTCATTTTGTGTGTATGGAGTTCGTCTCGTTTTGCATGTCGTTTTTTGTGCACCGAGCCAGCCTCATTTTGCGCACGTAAAGCTTGTCTCATTTTTTGTGAGCGGAGTCCGCCTCGTTTTATGTGCGTCCTAGTTTACCTCATTCTGAGTGCACGGAGACTGCCTTGTTTTGCGTGCACAGAGATTGCATCTTTTTGCACTCACTAAGTAGGATGTTAGAGAAATATTTTACATGGGAGTTAACGAAAATGTTGCAAGATCTTTGGATGTGATCTTAATGTTTATTAGGTCCCTAAGCCAGTTTTTTTATTGATTTTTAAAATTGAAAATAGAAAAAATAATAAAAACTAGTAGTGGGGCCCAAAGAGATTTGTAGGTTTCGAAAATCTTGGGAATGTCCTAAATTAATTTTATTAAAAGTGTGGTGCTACTAGAATGACTCAAATTTTCCATTATATTGAATCTTGTAAAAATCCTTAAAATTCATTAGAAAACATGGATTATAACTCACAGTTGTGAAAAAAAAATTTCAACTTTTAGTTTTAGGAAATATTTTGCATATGAGTTAACGAAAATGTTGCAAGACCTTTGGATGTAAGCCTATTGTTTATTAGGTCACAGAAGTATTTTCTATTGATTTTTAAAGTTGAGCAAATAGAAAAATAATATAAACTAATAGTGAGGCCCCCAAAGAGATTTGTAGGTGCTGAAAATTTTTGGAATGTCCTAAATTAATTTTACGAAACATATGGTGCGACCAGAATGACTCAGATTTTGACTTATAATGAATCTTGTAAAAGTTCTCAAAACCGATTAGAAAACGTGGGAATTAAAGAAAATTCTGCATGACATTTGGATGTGATTTTATCATTTATTAGGTCCCAAAACTATTGATTTTCAAAAGTTGAAAAATAGAAAAAAATAATGAAAACTAATAACCACCCACCCACCCAATAGAAAAAAATAATGAAAACTAATAACCACCCACCCACCCACACACCCACCCACCCACCCACCCACCCAACCCTCCCCCCCCACCCCCCGCCGCCGCCGCCGCCGCCGCCGCCGCAACCCCAAACAAAAAAACAAGAGGTTTGCAGCTGTCTAAAATATTGGGAATGTCCTAACTTAATTTTAGGAACCATGTGGTGCAAGTAGAGTGACTCTAACTTTTGCTTATGACAAATGTTGTAAAAGTTCTCAAAATTATGTGAAAAAAATTGAAATTTTTAGCTTTAGGAAATATTTTACGTTGGAGTTAAGGAAAATATTGCAAGACCTTTGGACGTGATCTTACTGTTTATTAAGTTCCGAAGTAGTGATAAAAAATATTCTGATATTTGTCTAGAATCTTATGGAATCGAGTTGATGAAAGTGAAAATCATTCTCAATGTAAATTTAACATATCCAAGTAATTCACGAGTATTCTTCTTTAAAAAAAAAAAAAAAAAAAAAAAGTGATTTTGCGTATTTACTCATGAATACAAAATCCTGTGTTTGTCCAGCATTTCAATCTTACAAGTCAAAGGGCTAGCGTTTGGGATAGGAGTCCAAAGGGTAGAGTGACTGCTGAACCACCAAAAGTAATTTGTTAATTTGTGTGGCATTTGCACTAGAAAATTTCGTGTAACCAAAGACGTCACATGACAAATATCTATGGAACCATTGGCGCAACAAACGACAAACATACATTGAACTGGAGACGCCATTGGAACTGTGTATTAGTTGCATCAGAGAATCTCTCCATTTGCACATGGTGGAAGAACTGCTCAGAACGCAACCAAGCTTCCTCTGAGTGACCGAGTCATGTCCCTCAAATGGGGGGGCCGATAGCCAAATCAAGTGTTTTAACTCATACGCATAGCATTTCGACTTTCCAAAAACTGAACTAAATATTAACCAAATCCAAACATTTCTCCATACGAGGGGGTAAATTACAGATGCGATAAGAGTCGAGACAATGTGTTCCAGCAGAAACCTAGCCACATTCTTAATTATTTCCAACCCTAGAGAGCACAACTTGAACGCGATAACGACAGCAAATTTTGGAATCCAAATATCTATCATAACCATAAACTAAGTACTATCACAATACGTTTCATCCTCTACAAATGTACCTAAAAGCTATATAGGAAAACCACTGAAGATAACGATGAGCTCACTACTGCATCAGATGACTTCAAGTTCTTGATCTTCGGATAGGCGAGCGACTGCAAACAGTAAATGATAAATCACAAACTGAAATGGTATAACATCAACCTCACAAGCAATTGAAATCTCTATATATAGTAAAATGAACAGCGTAGTATAAAAACATACCTGCGGTATCTGCCGTATTCAGGACTCTCATTCCTTCCATATTCAGGACTCCTGCGCCTGTCATACACTGGACCGTTGTACCTGTCATAAACTGGGCTGCGGGGACGACCGTAATCAGGACTGGGGCGCCTGCGATAACCAGGACTTGGTGATCTCCCATAAGGACTATCACCACGCCTACCATAACTGCCCCTAGGAGGGCTATCGCGATAGCGATCACCTCTCTCGACATCACCTCTCTCACTATCATCTCTCAGGGCGTACTCCACAGAGACAACCCTGTCTAGGATCTTGCTGCAAGAATGATATAATTTTGCCTCACTTTCTCAGCATTTTAGTCAAAAGAGTTAACCAAGTAAGAAAACAAACATATTACTAACCTCAAATGTGTAGCCTGAAGAGCTTTGGTAGCTTCTTCCTGTGTGTCAAACTGCACAAATGCAAAGTTCCGACGAATTCTGACATGAAGCACCTTCCCATAAGGCTCAAAGTGTCTTTCAATATCACGAACCTTGGTGTGAACAGGATCAAAGTTGATAACAAACAAAGTTTTAGTGGGCCTTTGGTTTGCCAGTGATTTAGAGCCATCATGATGGCGACCACGTTCACCCTAATAATTAAATTGTTAATATGTTAAGAGGTTAAGAACTTAAGAGGCAAGACCCAGAATATATACTACAAAAACTACAATGCATACGACAGAAAGAAAAAAAATCTACAATGAGAGTTTCTAAACAGAAAAGCTATCGTACCTTAGCCCATTCCACAGACAGCCTGCGCCTGTCATAACCAAATGGCCTATTATCAAGGTGATGGATAGCTTCTTCAGCATCCCGCTCATCCTCAAAATAGACAAAGGCAAAACCTGAAACAGAGAGGAAAAAATCAGAAACAGAAAAGAACAAAGGAAGCATTTGCATATAACCTTTCCCCTGCCATACATCAGCCTCATATATATTTCCCCTGCCACAGACTAAGTAAATACAACAACACCTGCATTTTACGTGAGGGGCTTGATGAACATAAGACGGTAGAGGCGTTGCATGAAGAACTAAATCATGATGGTAGCATACTAAAGGTTTTAATCCAAAGTTACAAGTCTGAATCATTGGTAAGCATGTTTCGCCATTCAGAGAGCACAAGTTCAGTAATGGAAGGCATGGCATGACAGAATCAAAGATCCCCTATTATCATTTGGAGAGCACGAGTGCAGTAATGGAAGGCATGGCATGCAGAATCAAAGATCCCCTATTATCAGTGATTGAAGGCATGGCCAGATTTCATTTAATCCCCTATGAACAGTGGTGGACTTGTGGTAGGCATGGCAAAATAAATGATCCGACAATGACAATTCTTGTGAAATGGCAACGTTATGCGATGAAGTGGGTGAGTAACGGATGATCGAGTGAAGAAAATGCAGAATGTTGCTATCTGTGAATGGAGTGTAGAGAAGCAGGCAACCAGGACGGTTTCCTTAATTAAAAATTTGGCATGATGTTGGCTAGCCCAGATAGAAGCTCAGATCAATTTCCATTAGCAGACAAGTTCCTGCGCCAAAAGAAACACTTAAAAACCTGGTCCAAAGAAATTGCAAACTTGTGGCTGCCACTTCCTTTCCTCCAGGAAAAGAGGCAAAGTAGTCACACATCCATAACCAACAAGCTCGAGTTTTACACCGAACTCGTTCTTTATCAAAACAAATGATTAAATATACACATGCCAGGTAGATGGAACACTGGCAACTAAACTTAGCCTTAGCCCCCGAAACCAACAGACACAGCTGAACATTCTAGGTGCTGATTCTATGAATCAGAGAAAGAAAAAAAGGGTAAATAAAACAACGAAAGGTGGCAAGCAAATGCAGGATCAAATTAAACCAAACACACCCGTAAAACCATGACACGAGAAGTTCATTTCGTAAATTTTCATTCACATATCAGACTCTTCAATGGTCCACAACCAACAGACACACAATCCTAGATGACAAAATCACGAACTCGACAAATACCAAGATAATCATCTGAATTATAGTGGGCAATTAAACAAATCAACCCCAACAAAAAAGATTGAAGCTTTGACATAAATCCTTAAATTCTGCATTCAAAACAAATCAAAACCAATCAACGATGTCGTACCAGACTTCATATCGACCCGCTCGATCCTCCCGTATTTAGAGAACAACCGATCCAGCTCCGATTGCCGAGTTTCGTACTCGAAGTTGCCGACGAAAACTGGCCTCATTGTTGCTATTTTCCTGCCAATTGCACCCCAAAAAAAAAACCCCTGAAAATTTCCCAAATAATACAGGTACTGATAAGAACACGGAACAGTTATTTGCTGATTAAGAAAACCTAAGGAACGACTAGGTTAAATTTTGGAGAAGCAAAATACCTGACAAGGCAAAAACAGAGAGAAGCAAACCCTAGGAATTGCAGAGGAAATATTGGGGAAAGAGAGGGTATGGTTGGGCCTTTTATATTCCTATCTGGCTGAGGACCAGGCGTTTACTCGCATACGGACCGTCCGATTGTCCGACTTTTGTGATATGTTAATTGGGCTGCTGGTTTATGAAAATAATAATAATAATACTTGGGCTACTGGAGTTTTATTTGCGGGCCTGCTGAGGTTTGATTTGGGCTACTAACCAAATAAATAAGATTATTAAATTAAAACTTCAGAGGGTCTTAGCATTATTTCTCAAACGTGAGTGAGTTTTGTAAATACACGATTTAGTATAGGACTCAATCCTATTGAACTCAAGTTTTTGTATTTACTAGGTGAGTTTAATTCCTATATTATAGAGAGCGTCACTAATAATGTTAGCTTTGTATGTTTAAATACCGTTGCTTAACAAAAATGACAAAGTGTTGGTTTTTCACTTCCATTATGCTCCATTCAGTTCAAATTTTACTTCTTTGTCTTGGTTTTTTTATCTTTCTCTACAAGCGAAATTGGACGAGGGGAATTGAGCTTGGGACTCGAGTACGGGATGAATGTTCTTGATTAACTGAGCTACGAATAACTTGCAAGTCTTTTCGTTGTTGGGTTTTGTATATAATTTAATTTTAAGGCCCAAGTTCACATTTTTAGTTCAAGTATGCTTCACAGAATTTAATTTTTTTCTATCTTTTTTGTTGTTTTGTGTTGTGAGTTTTGGAGATAATTGGCAGATGTTACTGCGGTGTTTGTAAGTTTTTAACTGCTTTGGTCTTGTTGTTTCTCCTTCTTTTTAATGTTAACCTGTGTCGTTAATTTACTCCAGTTTCAGTTTCTATTCCCTTAATCTGTTTGCACACCTCTCTCTCTCTCTCTCTCTCTCTCTCTCTAAACTACTCTTCTGTGGTAATTCAGTTACTGTTCAACAGAAATTGGCTAAAATGATCTGAAATTAAGTTTCAGTCTTTTTTAACTGATCGAAATTATATAACGACAACATATTAATCGACAAAGTGATCAAATATCGATGACATATTAAAAATCATATCATTTCAGCAATCGAGATTTAAAAAAAAAAAAATCATTTTGACCAATTTTTTCATAACAAGAGCCACTGCAATTATTCTACAACATCAAGGTTGATCAGATGACTTGTTGAATTCTTGATCAAGTGCTTTTTCAAGCCATGTCTCAGCATCTTCCATAATCCCAGGACTAAGCCTCACCATCAGTATACAAAACTCAGTCTCACTGAGCGCACCATCTCCATCAAGATCTCCTTCCCTAACCATACCTTCAGCATCCTTCTTGCTCATCCCCTCCATCCCAAGAAGCGCCGAATTCTTCTTCAGGCTCTCCGATGTGATCAAACCCCGCTCAGGGTCCTCCAGAAGCCGGAAACCTCCACATAGTTCGGACACGAAAGTCTCCACGTCCAGCTTCTCCGCCATGACTGGCAGCAAGTCTTGGTATTCAGTTGCTGCTGTGGACTTCCTTGTGGAGGTGCCATTGTTTTCCATGGTTTGTATTTCTAATGTGGTTATAGCCAGTGGAAAATGTGATGCAACAACAAATAGCAGTAGGACTTTGTAGAACTGTGAAGATTGAAAGCATATATAATGCTTTGGCTTAAGGCCTTTTATAAGCAATGGAAAGTCTCTTTGCTTTTTACGTAGCAGTTAAAATCAACATATCATTTGTGTGTGGAATTTAGTGATATGGCAGATTCCTAGGCTATGAGTTCATCACCTATTAATAAAAATTGGAAGAAAAACAAATTCTCGGGTGTAACCGTAACACTGTCATATGATGTTGCTAATTCACCTGTTATAATATAGACAATAAGTATATCATATTTTAAAATATTAAGGGATTGTTAGTCTGTAACACCACACGACAATGTAACAATCACACAGAAGAACGTATGCAACCTATGATGTTGACAGTAGATCGATTCAACAAGGAACAAGACATGTGAACGGCCTAAAACTATTTGAAATTCCGAAGTCAACAGTGGTGCAACATCTTGATATCCGTTGCAATCATCTCATCTTGATTTCTATTTTTTAATTTTTTTGAGGTTTGTATTTATTTTATTCGAATTTTCTAGGAAGGTTCTTTGTGGTGGGGGAAGAGGGGACTTTTGTGGCTAAAACCAAATCTTCAAAAATGATAGAGCTTAAATTGTCCTTGATCTTTGGCTTGCTTCTATGATTGGCTTGCTTCTATGAAGCTTCCTTTACTCTCTTGTAAATTTGATTTGTTTTGGATTCTTCTACTTTGTTTGATCTATCAATAGCAAATATCTGCCGTCCGATTATTTATTTCTTTTGATCTTCTCAATAGTAAGTCAATAGAGAGAATAAAGGGTACCCGACCTTAGAGCATTAATCACAACCCCATAGTTGTAGGTCGGTAAAAGTGACAAACGTGGAACGGTAGGAGATGAACAAGTTTTTTTAGACGGAAGCAAAGTGCGGAAGTCGAACTCTAAATATGAATGTAAAATATAAAGTGTTCAACTATTATGAGCTTTGTTATTATATGTATTTTATTAGGTTTTGATGAAAATAAAGCCGAACCATACATAAGCTTGAGCTTGTGTTAACGAATGAGTTGAGCAAAGTAAATCAAAAGCTCATATTTAGGTTACAAACAAGCCGGTCGAGTTGAAAAAATTGTTCAAGCTGAGCTTGAGCTTACGGTTATGAGTTTTTGTCAAGGTTGAGCCTGAATAATTTTATTTGAGCTAAGTTTCAGCACCGTGGTAATCCATTTGGCTTGACTCATTTACACCCTTACTAAAAACCGAAATCATTATAAGTTGTATTCACCTTCAAGGTTTTGTTTTCATTCATTCTTTTTATTTCTTTTTCCCTTTCCCACCACCATTTTCTTTCCCATTTCACTCCATAAACGTTTTCCATATCTCAAACATAAAAATGAAAATTAAGCTAAAAATACACTGATTATCAAACAAACTCTGACATTAGTAAAGATGTTCATAATAAAGAAAGAATTGATTACTTGATTAGAAGACACTCCAATAGACAAACTACTAAGTTAATAGACATTTTTAATTCAACATCAATCCATAAGTAACATAACCATCTCCTTTAATTTCATACACATAAAGGGAGGGGGAAAGTTAATAAGAATGGACAAAGGCTAAGTCACCATCTTCTCGTCCCCATCAAGAACCAATGTACCTAGCGCCACCCCTTTGATCGGGAGGCAATATCATGAACTTTCCAATTTTCTTCTTGTCACCTTCTCATGGATCAAGTCCATAACAATATCAATCTCTCCAACTCTCACATGGTTTGTTTGTACGTAATATCTAACTTGAATCGAAAGCTAACATATTATATTGTCAGACTATGAATGAAATCTTTTCACATTGATACAATCATTAAAACGGACTTATGACTTTGACTCAGAATTTGAAAGACTGAAACATTATATGCCAAACCGTCTGACAAAAGGACACCAGCATCCAAATAGACAATCAAGAGTTTCTTTGTACACGATGAATAGAACTTATGAACAATCAATCAAAACGAATTCCACAACCCAAACTGAGTATCTACGCTACCAATTGATCTTAACAATCTTAAATTTTTCAAGAACAAATTTTCCTTCTTTGTACTTCTGCAATTCCTCATAAGCTTTGACGTATTTCCAGCCTAACACCTCCCCGCAATCACTGCAGTGTACATCAGCAACTGTGTGGAGGCCTGTGATCAGATGCCGATTCTCCTTAGGCCCTACAACCACGTTCACTGCATGGGAGAACAAAAAGCCCCTGCCACGGCTTGCCTAACATAGCAAAGCAAAGCATATCATATAAATGACAAAAGGATCTTCAAATATTTGCAAACTACTCCATATATATATATGGTGTTTAAATTATATGAGATAACTCCTAACCTAATCTAGCCAATTCTTAACTTATTTCCCCACCCACCCTCATCACTTGGTCTAACCCAGAAGGCTTATCCAACTATTAGGACTTGCCTACAATTTGGTTATCATTGAGGTGGTATCTCAAGACAATCATACATTGTTGTCATGCGTTTTAACTTGCATGGTAGTTTGTAATTGGTTTGAGATACTGTCGCAATGATCCATGTTGTAGGTAAGTTTCTCTCTTTGAACTGTGCATTTATTTAGAATTCACTAATCCACGAGATGCATTTAACTAATAATTCATCTACTCATTGGTAGCTGAAAACATTGACATTATGGAAACCTAAATATCTTTTCTCTGTAACAAACTTTGGTTCTCATTAATTGAATAATAATTACAAGAAGTAGACATATTATACCGTTGAATCTATCTAATCATTGACGGTTGGATAACATAACATAGTAGAATATTTCTGACAAATAAACAATTCTACAACTGAAATCCATGTTCTGTGGACTCAAATGTAAAACTCCAGACCAAATTTTCAATGCAATGACTGAATGAAACACTATTCAATCTGTTACAATAACCTAATTGCCATAACAGTTGCCATAAATTGCATAAGAGTATAAAGGTATGGAGGAGAAAGCACATGCGTTTGGATTACCTGAAATGCCTTAGATACAATATCATCATGACAACAAACATGATTCTGGCACTTGTAGCAGCCATACAGCCTTGGTCCAGATAAATCACCCATTGATTGGAGGATTAATTTGCTTAATACCAACGAATTAAAGTTCAACTGCAGCAAGACAGTTGCAAAACAGAAAGAAATTAAAGTCAAATACCAATTAATTGCCAATTAAGCTTGATATTAACCATCAAGAAAGCTGATCATCTTGATCTGCATGCAACTGGAAATTAAGCAATCACCCAATTGAACAAAACCATTGAAGCCCAGGCATCAATTATTGAGATGATAAATAATATAAACCTATCAAATGAGGAGATATTGCATAAACAAATGGGGATGATTAAGACATGATTCTAATTAAGCAGGCTTTCAAGATGTGTTGTGTCCCAATCCACCCTTAATTGAAATGAAGAATCTGGAAGAAATAATTCATATCAGTCAAAGCATTGTTGCTTCTTACCTGCCTGTCCAGTGCCCATCCACCAAAAGAAAAACTGCAAAAAGCAAAACACTATTTCATTTTTCTCCTCCAAACAATATTATTTGAGAGAGAGAGAGAGAGAGAGAGAGAGAGAGAGAGAGAGAGGGAGCGTGGGGGGTTTTGATTAGTACATTGGTCAAAGTTGAGGTAGGGTTTTGGGGTTTTGACTTTTTGAGCTATCCAGTCACGATTATTCTCATGAGACACGCCAAGTGGATTAAACAAAGATTTTATTTATTTATTTTTTATAAAATTATTTAACATTTTATTAATGTTTTTTTAAATCTTAAATCATTTCAAAATCGTTTTTCATTTGTTCGATCCATGTTGCACAATTTCGTTGGTTGTATGGTTTCACATGTGTCACATTATCAAATTAACAGACAATTTAATAGAATCAGAAGGTAGGGATTGAATTGTTGTGCAATAGCCAAATTAAGAATCACATTGATCGGTTTTTAAATTAAAGGACTAAAATGATGAATTTGATTGCTTTCAGAGATCATTTATAATAAAAATAATTAAAATTATTTGATAAAGATTTTAACAAATTTCTAATATAATGAACAAAAATTATGTATTTTTTTTAATCCAATATAAGAAAATAATAGCATTAAAAAAATAGAAAAATCCAGAATGAATAAAATCATCATATTAGCTCATAAGGGTAGATTTGTAAATGAAGGGAGTCCTTGATACGTTACCCCTTTCCCTCTGCTGCGCGCCTTCGTACCAAATCGCTCTCCCGCTACCGTATTTGCTTAACGCTGCCACCCTTTCTCAGTCTTACAGAACAACACCCGCAAAACCCTAGCGACCCCAATTCCCCTCTCTCGCTTGCAAAGTCGGATTCTTTAAGCTTCTGCCTCAACTGTACGTCTCCAAATCCTAATCTCACAATTTCTCGTATGGTAATTTGTAATATTTCGTTTAATTTAATTTTTATTTTCCTAGGGTTTTGAGCCCTACAATTGGGGTTTTCTCTCTATCTGATTCGGTGGGTCTTTTGACACATCGTCGTTTGGTGATTGAGCTGTTTCTCTTTTTCCCAATTTTGATTTTGTTTGGATTTTTGATGAAAAGTGGGTACCTTTTGATTTTGTTTGATTTTTGTTATTCTTAATTCAAAATAACGTAATGGTAATTACTGTTTAATTGTGTTTTTAGTTTTCTGTATGTTAATGTGATTTGTTGATGGTAGTTTATAAGCGCACACACAATGTAATGACATCTCGAAATCGAAAATAATTTCAGAGAGAGGGGGAGATTTGTGGTTAGAGGCTTTAGGAAATGGAGTTCTGCCCAGGTTGTGGTAACATGCTGCAGTATGAACTGCCGAATATGCACGATGCGAGATTCTTCTGTCCAACTTGTCCCTATGTAGCATACGTTGATAGGAAGGTACAGCTAAAGATATAGATCTTTTTTTGGTGATCTGAATTATATCCTAGCTTCTCTTTCTTGCCTTTTGAAGGGTATGCGTAATGTGATAGCTGGTTTTCGTATTGCGCTTGCAGGTGAAGATTAAAAGAAGGCAGCATCTAGTTAAAAAAGAGATACAGCCCATCTTTACCCTGGACGACTACAAGAATGCGCCCAAAACTGAAGGTTTGTTTCATTTTTCCCGCCCAAGGGGTTTCGGGTTTTTCTCTTTCTTTTGGTTCTAGTAATTATCAAAGTAGGAATATTTGTTAGAAGTAGTGAGAAACATACTCTATTCGTTTTGTTTCTTGATTCACAGTTGAGTACTATTAATGAGGTTGCAGTACTGCAGTGTACTCGTAGTGTGCTCATTCTTTTTCTAGCATTTTACTTTGTTCTTCTGTGGTCTATAAATCCTGCCATTTGTTTACATTTCTTGGTGCCTCTCTGGAATTCACTGCGTGGTCTCAAGCTATGTCGACCTTGTGAAATGATGCCATTGGTCAAATGGGGTTTGGTATTTTCGCTAGAATTTTTAGAATAATTGCGTATATATATCAGACACCGGATAGGATTTGTCTGTAAACTTATTGGTTAGGCTACCTAGTTTTTCTTGTTCACGTTGTCCTGTTTCCTAAAGCACTTAAGGGGGATTGTTGAGGTCTTAGCTTCTTAATTGGGTGGAGCACCCAGTTCTCTAGGTTATGCTTTCACTAGAAAGCGAAGGTGAGTGAGGTTTTGTTACAGTTAGCTGTGAGGTTTTGATTGGACAAGGTTCATCATCGGAGGGAGTTCATACTCTATAGAGGTATCTGTGAGACTGAGATTCTTGTCTCGTGAAAGGCTTAGTTATCTTAGTACGCATTAAAATACTTTTTCCTCATCTTGAGTGCCCTGTTTTATGTTCTGAACAAAGTTATTGGTCGGGTTTATAACTGGTATGGAAGGTTATAAGCATTCATGACTAAAGAGCTAAAGGTTACAATCTCTTATCCAGTTTGGAAACAAATGGGACGTATCTTTTGTGCCTTGAGGTTGAGGGGAAGTTGTTAGAATGCTGCACTTGTTTCTTCATCAAGTTAAATGAAAGTCGACTTTCGACTTTGTGTCAGGTTATGTCTCTTAACCTGATTGGTGATGACTGGAGAGAAATCCTAGATTTAGAAACTGATGTTTCTATAAAAACGAAATAACCGTGATTGAGGACACAAATGATGAGAGATATTGACGAGAGATACAATTGCAAAATCAGTCATTCCATAATCTTCTAAAAGGTTTGAGCTAGCACAATTAGTGGATGTTAAACACAGTTGTAGGTGTGGGAATTGATGTCAAAATTTATTTTGTGTGTGACAATCGATTCAGCGAAAATATTCTTTGTTAAATTAGTTTACTGGATTTAGGTTTAGGTTATCGTGAACTTTGCATGGTAAAGCTAAACATTTTTTCTCTAACTGGAATGAGGTACCGTTCTTGGCTGTACTACACATCTGCTGTAGTTGACTTTTGTCATGATGTTTGTATCAATCTGGATTGAATCATTGAACTTTATGATAAGTGTCGAACATAAATTACATACGCCCAAGTAAAATTTGGATGTCGAAGCATAAGACACTGTTATTCTTGACTTCATTTTGTTGTTCTCCAGTTGATGCTAATGTCCTGTAAAATATTGTTGTACAATTGCAAATATCTCATGAGATGAGGTCTGACTTCTTTTTGTTCTTTCTTTTCTTTCTTTTCTTCTCTTCTCTGGCAGAACCGTGCCCAAGATGCGGGTTTCCTGAGGCGGCTTACAAGACACAGCAAACACGATCTGCCGATGAACCAGAAACAAGATTCTACAGGTGTATGAACAACAATTGCGGACACACATGGGTTGATTACACTTAGTCTGAGAATTTTGTGTTCTTTGAGTTGCTAATCCCTTTTAATTGCTCCATTTTTGAGTTTTTGCCAACTGTGGCGTGATATTGTGAACTGCTTCAACGCATGGAAATAATACTTCAATGTTCATTCGTACATTCTTCTGTTTTATCTTTTGCTGCAACGACCATTCGTTCATCAATTTTATCAAAGTATTCAATGACTTAATGTGCCACCGAGTTTGCAAGCTCGTACCTTCGTAATCAAGAAGGTCGAGCTGACAAACCCGAAGCATTATGTTTTCGGTTCTGATTATCGATCTGCAAAAATGAAGTTGAGCATGCATTAACAAATCCGGTATGCTATTCATACTCAACAAACAAAAGTAACAGGATATCAGCACAAAATTTAGTTCCGAGAAGGTTCAGTATTAGTGAACAGCCACTTTCTTTTTGTCCATCCATCTCTTTCTGGTCGTTTCCAATGCTTTCTCCCTCATCCTTGAAAGTTCCTGGAACCACCGCTGGTACTGCGACTCAATCGTTTCGAGTTCCAACTTTAAATCGGCATCCAGATCATTATCTGCCAAAGATAGTGAAGAACAGCTGCTTGTCAAGCTCATATCTTTCGATAAATTGTGTTCATGCAATGGAAATTCCAAGTTCTTTATGATTCCATTCACTGGGAAGCCTCCTCCGTTGCTAGAGTAATCGCTCTGTAACTTGCTGTCAACTAAATATGAGTACCTCAGCTTGAGTTCAGAAGTATTGCAATTGACAGATTCAACTGCTTGGTCGTTTTTGGTGGAACCATCATCAGCCATTACCTCAGAGTGAACCGATACTTTTGAATGTTCAACAGCAAAATCAGCAAAGCTTGGATAAGAGGTAATGCCACCGTTAAAATTGATTGTATCAGGGTTATCACAGGAGCTACCATCTTGCTCTACCATTGAGCCAGCAGGGGCACCGGATAGCACTGAACCCCACAGGCTTGACAATGAGGGTTTCCCATTTCTATAGACTGGGGATCCGCCACAAAGACTCGTTGGTCCACTTGAGGAATAATCAGATGAGGGCTTCCAACCGGGTAGAAATTTCATTATCAAGTAGTCAATAAACTCAGCAATGAAGGCCACATCGTGATTTGTTAATTCCAGTTGTTCAACCATCTCGCTCGCCACAGACACTGCTGTATCACTAGCAATGTAAAAGAGAAAATGTATATTCCTCGCCTTACCTGTAAGATACAGAAAAGTCATGCTATTACATTCCTGACAGGAATAACAATACTAAACATAAATTTGGATATCCACTCTCCCAGTTTGCATACTCACCACTTGCATCAGCTATACGCAAGGTTAATGATACTGAATCGTCGTCATTTTTTATCCCACTTAACCTGAACTCGTTGTTCTTATGTGTCCTTTGAAATTCCAGTACCTGTGGACTCCCATTGTTGCATCCTGCACATGTGCTTATAGATAGCTGCTTGTAGTCAGTATCTATGTCCATGGAAAAAGGCCCGGACTTTGGTAAACTTGTCGCTTTCAGACTCTGGTTAGGTAACTGTAAGGGATCGCAGATTGGTTCCTTTGGATTGTCAACTTGAAGGAATGCATCTTTGAGCAGCTCTTTCGCCGAAAGCCTCTCAGATGCAGGAACCAGACATTTCTCAATAAACCTTTTGATTTGGGGGTCATTCACCTTACCAAGGGCAGCAGGTTTAACGCCCTGCAAAAGAACATACAGGAAATAAGATTCCTGAGTGGTTCTACTTTAAACAGCCAGCAGAAGAAATGATGATAGTCCTGATGACTCCTCAACTTACAGAGGTAACCTTCTTAAATATTTGAGCAGGACTTTTGCATTCACAATATGGATACTCAAAGGTAACCATCTCTAACATGCACATTCCGAAGGAGTATACATCAACGAGTTCATTATATTCCTCTTCATAGAGCTCTGGAGCCATAAACTCGGGAGTCCCTGACGTAAAAAAAGGAACAGTTTCAGTACTTGTTTAGATGGTTTAATCAAGAGAGAACATCTGGTTTCATAGATTTCTTACCAATCACACTACGAGCAGTAGGCTGCTGCATAACAGTTGCCAATCCAAGGTCTCCGATTTTAACTTCTCCAAGATTTCCATTAATGAAAATATTATCACATTTTAAGTCTCTATGAATGATAGGGGGGTTATGATTGTGGAGAAAGACTAAACCTCCGAGAATCTGTCTTGCCCAGTTCCTTATGGCCTTCATATCAACATTCTTATGCTTCTTACGATATCTATAACCAAAAGGTGCGCAATTAGTTTGATTTCATATAATGTAGTCAAGCAATCCAAAGACAATGAGAAGGAATCAATAGAACATACCGCCTTAGGCTTCCAGATGTGAAGAGCTCTGTAATCATGTTAATCGTATTTTTCTGATCATCCACCCATGAATTATAGAACTTAATAATATTGTCATGTTTCACCGATTTCAGCAGATGAACTTCAGAATACAATTTCTCCAAATCTTCTGGCGATCGCAAGACAGCATCAATCTTCACTTGGTTCCATGCCACTTCTATTCCATCAACTTCATCAAATGCCTTGTAGCTGCAAAAAATATGAGGTACCCAAAATTTAAAAAAAATAAAAATAAAAATTCTTGAATTTAACAAAATTTCTTCCTAAAAGTAGCGAAATCCAGAAAACAAGAAGGAAGAGAATAAAAACTGAAGAGAAAAGGTCTCAGAACCATACACAGTCTTGAAGGCACCCTTGCCCAAGATTTCATTGTACTGTTACCAAGAAAATAAGAAAAAAAGAGAATTAAAGGAGAATTATATGACTAAATGCAAGGGGAAACACAATCTTCTCATATCAAACAAAAAATAACAATTCATTTGTTTCCTATAAAATCGGCTCGAAAACAAGCTGCTCAATCTGATGAAGAATCTTGCAATCACAGATACAATCTGATACCAGTTCATTCGAAACAACAAAACTAATTATTCAACCAAACAAAAGCAACAAATTTACAAAATGTACAATCTATTCAACATAAATTAAACCCTTGCATCAAAATGTGACCACTTACGACACGAATTTCAACGTATCGAAATCATATGAAGATATCGAAAACAAACAAGAACTAAAATTGCAGCTTGAACACAATCATTATTCCACATTCCATTAGCATTTCCAATCCAAATTGCAAGTGCAAGTTGTGATACTTACCCGAACGTATCGATTGCTTGGGTCCTTCTCTATAAAATCGGCCTCTTCATCAGGGAGCTTCGCCACCGGCAACTTCCCATTACTTGCTGGCGATACCAATCGGACCCCTGAATTCATTTCCTTCCAAGAACCAAACAACTACCAGAAAGATAAGGACTTTTTTATTTTATTATATATATATATATTTTTTTTTTCTTTTTCTTTTTTTCCTCTTAATATATAATTTAGTGGGTCAAATTTTTTAATTAGAAAAACGTATTTTTCTCTCGTTCAGCTGAAGAGAGAAATCGCCGTTGATCGGGCCAAAAAACGACGACGCAACAGCAGCTCATAGAAGGCTTCGGAGGCGATGCAGAAGGAATCGAATGCCGATTGGAAGCGGAATCGGCATTCGATGGCGGCGGACGGAGGCAATGAACCGGCTGAGTTCAAAACCCCAAGTTCCATGCAATGCGATTTTTTCATTCTCTACGCGAATCCCGTCGCGACCCACTTCGCGAAAGCCATCCCAGAAGCGAACCCAAGTGGCGGAGAGGGGGTCAGAATCGGCTGTGGAGATCGGGCATTGGGATTGACCAGACGGAGGAGACGAAAGCGGCGGTGAGAAATTCGACCGTTTTGGTGGGGGGTTGAGAGATGGGGGACCGCAAAATCTGAACCGAAGAAAAATGTGAGAAGAAAATGGGGTTGGAATTTGAGAGAGAGAGAGAGAGAGAGTGAGCGCGCGCGGAAGTGCGAAATTCAAGCTCAAGCACAAGCACTTGACACTTGTGTGGTTTTTTTTTTTTTTTTTTTTTTTTGCATTTTATTTCTTTTATTTTAGAAAGAAAAAAAAAAACTGATTGCATTTTTTTAAAAACAAACGAGATGTCAAAACTATTACGAAGATACACAACAGTAAAAAATGGCAACAAACTTTCTTCAACCGAACTTTCAATTTCCTACGTGAGGTTGAATCAATTGAATGCAAAGCTTTTTGGTGTTAAATTTGACAGCATTAAATGTCAAATTTATTAAATGTTTATTAATAGATTAATATAATATTTGATAGATATTGTTGTGTTTGTCGGAAAGGGATCATCTTCAAATCTCTTCCACTTAATCCTCCTTATCAAACAATCCGGACCTTTGAAATTTGATCAAGCGGCTAAAGTTATTATAACTTTTAAAGTGAACTCGTGTTTTTAGCTGTTGAATCAAATTCAAAGATCCGGATTGTTTGATGAGGATGATTAGGTGGAAGGGATGTTTGTCAAGTGTGTGATTGTTTTGCCTCAATCATTGGGCCCCACAAAAGATAAAAAAATTCATTAAATGACATTATTATTTAACATATGCGATGAAGCAAAATATTTTACAAAAAGTCAAATTCAACATAATAGCATTCCCACCGTTGGGTTTGGCTCGGGGGACAGGCTCGAAAACAAGGGCCCGAGGGCCGGTGGGAGGGCTCCAGCGTGGGATAGCCCAATGGAAGGTGGAGGCCCGAGCTCTGGGCCCGTGGGGGATTGCCAGCCCGAGAGCCCGAGGTGGGCGTGACGTCAGGCTGACGCCAGGGTAGCGTCAGCGCAATATTTAATTTTTTTTGTGTCAGGCGCGTGCACCCCACCCGCGCGTGGGGGCGCGTTGCCGACACAAAAATCAGAAGAAAAAGAAAGTTGTCAGTTACCGTTGGGAAGCCACGTGGCTTCCCACGGTGCGTTAGATCTCAACGGTCACTTAATTTGGACCGTTCGATCTAAGATCAACAGTGGATATTAAAATGCTTTATAAATAAAAAAAATAAATGAAAAAATAGTTTTAAAAATCTGAAAAGTTACCGTTGTGATACGTGGCACAATCTGGAGTGTTGGAATTCAAATTTTTTTTATATCCAACGGCAGAGATTAATTAATTGAATAAAAATTTAAAAAAAATTGTAAAAAATTCAAAAAAATTCAAAAAAAAATATGAAAAAAAATTGTAAAAAAAATTGTTTTTACTTTTCTATAAATACCTTCTCATTATCATCTACCTTACACAACAATTTCATATTTTCTCAACTACTTTCAATCACATTCCTTTCTTCGTCTCAAAGTTTGAATCATTTTTTCAACAAAATGACCACTGGTGCAGGTACGAATTGGTCGCTTATTGAAGATGTTGCGTTGTATACTAGTTGGGTTGAAGTTACTCATAGTTTGCTTACGGGTAATGAGATGCAGTTGCGAGAAATGTGGAGTCTTATTCATACCAATTTTCTTGAGAAAATTGGTGGGAAAAGAACCAAAGAATCGATGTCCAGTCATTGGATAATGATAGAGATTTTGAGAATTTTGGTGTGAGATTTGTGAGGATGGATGGTGGATTATATAGAGGATTAAAAAAGGATTAGGTTGTGCATAATGTCACGTGGCATGCCGTCATTCGTTACAAATCTGATGGAAATCTATCCTCAAAGATTGTGAACAGATTATGACACGTGGCATGCCGTCATTCGTTAAAAATCTGATGGAAATCTATCCTCAAAGATTGTGAACAGATTATGACACGTGGCGCGACGTGATTGGTTAATAATCTTATCAGAAATCCATCACCAATAATTGTATTATTTTGTGTTATTTAATAATACTTCGGATAATGACACGTGGCGCAAAGAGAACGATTAAAAATCTTATCCGATATTACAATTAAAATTATTTTGTATTATTTTATAAATAAAAAAATACTAATATTTTATTGCCTATTGCCAGGGCTATTGAAGTGTAACGGTGGAGATGCAAATTCTATTGCCAGGGCTATTTACTGTTCATTAAGGGCAGTTACTGTTCATTAGGTGGATTGAATAGTGCATTGCCAGGGGGGAGGGCTCCAACGCTGGAGTTGCTTTAAGCCATCAAATATCATTTTGATGTTTAAAACTTGACAACTCACTTAGAGATGCTTTTAACCTCACAATCAATTAGTAATAATGTGGTTCAAATTCACATTTGGCTTGAATCCAATCTAAAACCTCGCACTCACAAGTGAAGAGAAATCGAACATAAAACTGATTGCATTTTTGTGCCATTAGTTTCACTTTGTTACTTGATTCCATCAAAGATAGATTTCAATAGGAGAAAATATATAAATTGAACAAAACAATCAAAATGGTTTCGTGGTGTAGTTGGTTATCACGTCAGTCTAACACACTGAAGGTCTCCGGTTCGAACCCGGGCGAAGCCAATTTCTTTTTTCTAAAACTCATCCAACATTTTTACTTCATATGTTTTGCTTCTTATATTCATTTTTTTCTTCTATATAATTATTATTTATCTTTTCTGCTTCATGATTTCACTGCATATGACTTGTTGTTCTTTCATTTTGGAACTTCAAGTGAGGTTTTGGATCATCTTAGTCGAGTTGCCTCGGGACTGGTTGGTCGAAGACACCTGTGTTCTATCCCAACCAGCACTCTATCTAACATTGCAACATCCGTTGTTCTTCTTTCTAGAAAAATTGCACCTGCTGTCTCGATCGGGGAAGATTTTCTTATATATGATTCAACTATTCCAAGTGGAATGCAAGTTGGTTATCTATACGTAGTTGTTGGTATTAATGTTCCAGAAGTAAATAATAGTGCTACAGAAGATTCATTTAGGTTCATGCTTTCGGATCGCCATTGTCTTTTGGAGATTCCTCTACTCGGACGCATTGGAAGAGTCATAGTATATTGTGGCCTTCATGATAACCCCAAAGTTTCACTCCTCTAGGATGGAACTTTTTGTGGGAAACCTTGGAGGAAGGTCTTGGAAGATTCAAGAATCCATGAAAATGATATATGGAGCTTAACGAGTACTCATGGAAAGTGTTTATGGAATGCAAAAATATTTCCTATTCTTTCTTACTTTGAGATGGTAAATTTGGCACCATGGTTTATGGGCTTGGGCGATCAAAATTCTGAACATCTCTATGAGGCTCCCATTGATATATGTACTTCATCCCATAAGAACAATGATTTTGATACCTCTCCATATCATTCGTTCCATCCTAGAATGGTGAAGGTTCAATTACCAGTTCGTGTGGATTTTGTTAGGGGTTGGAGTGACACTCTTTTATCGAGCTTGAAGCGTGTCGGTTGCGTTTTGAACATGGTAATAAGTTTGGAATGTTCTCTTCCAATTGGCACCAACATAGAGAAGACAAAATCAACGGGTGCCTTTATTAGTGATGATACTGGGAATGAGTTACACATTGAAGACCTAACCTTAATTGCTACTCCATTTGATGACAACAATCTATTTCGCCTTGTCAAATCTGCACTGCTTATGACTGGCATTATTCATGAAAACGTTCTTGCATCCAAGGGTTTGCAGATCAAGACATGGGCCCGTGTACCTCGTGGCAGTGGCTTGGGGACTTCTAGCATTTTAGCAGCTGCAGTTGTGAAATGACTCATCCAGATTACCAATGGAGATGAAAGTAATGAAAATATTGCAAGGCTTGTTCTTGTATTAAATGTACTTCAAGTTTTCCTGGAAGTCCATTACAACTACAAGTCATCCCACTCTTGGCTTCTCCCATGTTAATTTCAGAGTTGCAGCAACACTTGCTTGTGGTTTTTACTGGTCAAGTACACATTTCCTTTTCCAATTTAGATATGCATTCTAAGACTATTCTTGCATAATTGCATTACATAATCATATTGTCAATCGTGAAAAGCATAAAAGTTTGCTTCGTTACTCGTTAAGGCGAAAATTTAGAGTCTTGTTCTACACATGCACACTTTAGTTACTGGACCTTAACTTGATATTGCTTTATTACTTGTGTCCAATCTCACGTTGCTCTCACTTTCCCATTGAAAACATGTCTGTATTCCCATGTATTTGAAAGGATGTAAATATGATTTGGTGCAGGTTCGACTTGCGCACCAAGTCTTGCAAAAGGTGGTAATCCACTACGTCTGAAGCCAAAGGGACAACCTTATGTTGGAATTTAACTCCATATACTTAACTGAAATACCTAATCATTAACATGAATCATTAGAGTGATACTTGAAGAAAACATGGTTAGTTGCTCCAAGAATCCTTTCACAGACCAAGCATACTAGATCATGATTTGAAATTAGATAAGAAAGAATTACCTGGTGCAGGCTGTGGTTACTGTTAACATATAAGAATTCTTCAACTCACTTAAGGCCTTATGTTCCAATGGTTATAGAACCCTGATTACATAACCTATTCTTTGTGAGCAAAGAACTCATATATATAAAGAAATAATGACAGCCAACTCCTATCTATCGTGGGGTGTTGGTTATTCCACTGTATCAAATTCAACTGTAATGGGTTAGTGGAGGACATAGTTGCATCCCACACAAAGGGTTAATAGAAAACAGATGCATCCCCAACAAAGGGTTAGTGGAAAACAGATGCATCCCCAACATTCTAAATGTGTTTCCATAACTATAAGACGTTGGTTTTCCACGTATCAAACTCTTATTGAAGTTGTATTATCCACATGTAATTTCACCTTTATCACAAGTAGTTAAGTCCACATAGGATTCCTACACCTTCTTGTATCCAGCATCAAGCGCATTGCTGAATAGGCCAAGAAATGGAGAAAAACTCTGATGAATTGTGACATAGATGACTTTGGGGAGATAATGCTAGAGGCTTAGAGGTTGCATCAAGAACTCGACCCTTACTGCAGTGATGAGTTTATGGATCAACTCTACAGATTCGCTCACCCGTACTGCACCGATTATAAGCTTGTGGGTGCCGGGGGCAAAGGCTTTGCCTTGTTGTTTGCCAGGGATGAAAAGCAGGCAAATGAACCAAGGCATTTGCTAGAACAAGATTCAAATTTTGACGTCAAAGTATACAATTGGAACATCTTTTTGGATAATTAATTAAAAGGTGTGTTATAATGCTTTAGATTGGTTCTTTAATGTATCTTATGATACCAAACTGACACAACCCGACCTAGAGTGTCCACCTAGACATCCGAATCGTGATGTGTTGGCCGACATCAGGAAGTTGACGAAGTCATAAGGTGTAGTGATGTGGAAAATGTGAATAAATAAAAACCTAAAAGTGCCTAATTTAGAGTGTGCAAATGAGCAGGGATTGAACCCATATCACACAAGTGATGTCAGAGCATAGATAAAATATAGTAAAAGAAGAGTAATGACATTTATACTGAAAGGAGAAATCTCCTACATAGTAGCTTTTTCCAACAGTCTTGGTAGTCACGAAACCTCTGCCACTAAAACCTTGGAGGGGCGAAAAACAAAGGTGAGTGGGCCTGAAAATAAAGTTTTGTAAAACCTTTTCAAAAAGTGTAACCCCTCGCTGTACCGGATTGTCGTCTTCCTTTATAACACATGCTAAAAAGCCTTCACAACTTTTCTCAATAAATGTTTCGCCTTTCTAACGGGGATTAATTTGTGCTTCAGTTTCTGATGTTTGCCAGTGGGGCTAACATAGGGATGACAGGTCATCGAGAAATGACTACTTTCGGTCAATGCTTCAACAAAGGAATAATAATAATGTAGTCGATCCATCTCTTGTATTACGTGGAATTTCACGATATCCAACAAAATAAGATTAACTGGCATTATCAGATTGGTAATGGAAACGGTGTAATCACTGCACTCGTATTGGCATAACAGACTTGCCTTGTGGCAATATTAGATTGGTAAGATGATTGACTGGTGGTTTAGGTCGTTGACATGATTATGGGTTTGTTATTCTCTTATATGGCTTGCTTCCAAGTTTCTATGATTGTGGTTCTGCTGGCTCTAATTGTCTTGATAAATGTGTATGTCAGCGATGCCGCTACCTAACGTTTCTATGGTATTCTAGTAATGTTTGCCTTTATGGAATAGTGAACCGGTGTCCTGGCAATGGTATGATATCCACATATCGCACTTCACTTTCAATATAATGATATCATACCGCTTGGATACTGGTTCACAACTCCCTGATACAGGATAGTCTCATTCTAGTGACAATTAACGTCACCTAGGTTGGTTATTACCTAAGGGATGTTCGGAAGGGTAAGTAAGATTTTCTAGGAAGACTGCTCATGTGAGATGATTTTGTCGTTTTTGGGAACACTGACTACTGTTTTTGGTATGTAATTATGGAAACTAGTGTTTCTGAAACTACCTTAAGCTCAAGAATGGGAATTGTGGTTAACTTTCCCTTAGAATGGGATTTATCGAAATTCGATCTTCTTCCTGAAGAGCCGGAATCATAACTGCTATGTTTGAAAGATTGACGTTGTTGGGGACCAAATGTGACTATCCCCCAGATGTTTTTCCGTTAATTGCAACCACATCAACACTAACATAGTCACTTGAGACATTTTCGGGAACATCAAGGTGAAGCAAAATCTCAAGGAAATTTTGAAAGGTGGCATGAAAAATTAGGATTGCCAAGGATGGGAACGCTTGCGATCTAGAAATCAAACACTATCAATGCCAATGCTAAACTGTCTATGGTAAGTTAACTCGTACAACTCTTCCACCGATACCCGAAAATGGAAACTAAGCTGAAGGTGAGGATGAAGATGAGAGCACCATAATCAAATCGTGATTTGACAGACAAGATGAACCGAGAGAGGGTTGTTGCTGAAGCTACAAAAATGAACACCAACTATTGTTTTAAATTGCAAATTAAGCTCAAGTGAAACACTAACAAAATGTTATGAATCCGAAATTTAGAACAACAATGCTGACATCTAGGAGGAAAACTGAGGTTCCAATAATTATGGGCTCAAAGTTTTCTCCTGCCTTGCAAGAACTTTAGTGGACACACAAGCCAAGTGATCCAGCAAGAGAAGTTCCCGCTGCTCTATTTATGCCTTTACAGAGTGTAGCACCTGCAATGAAATGGCCAATTGGTTACTTTTATTCACTTTAATTTGATATTGTGGAAAACTTTGTGCGGGAAAGGAAGTGATTTCCATGCATATTTTTTCTTCCACTGCACACCTCTTTTTCTCTTTGGCCCTTGAATTAAACAAATTAAAGGACAATCGAGGGACAAAAATAAAGAGAGGTGGACGGAACATCAGTTTCCATTTGGTAATCAACAAATTTGGTTTTTTGACAGTTTTAATCATCTACAGTTGATTCGAAAACTACCACAATAGTCATAACCACCCACATTGCATTCCCTCATAGACCTTCATGCAAATACCTTATGTAGTAAAAAAAAGTAACACAACAGAAATAGCCAACCCTACTTTGAGAGCATGGATCACCTTTCCGAGCTCAGCAACTCCCAACTTCCATGCCTTCACTAAAAACCTCCAAACTTTCATCACCAATCCTCCAACCGCACCCTTCAACCCTAGCAACGTCGCCATATCAACTAGTCTCGATGTATTTTTCGTCCCATCAGCTACATTGATACTCCACTCCACATTCCCTAACACATCATTTTCACTTGCCATATTGGCCAGGGCTAACAAGAACAACGATATTAGGGTAGTTTGGATTAGACTAATCGAAGCTCTTAGCCAAGTGGTTTGCCTTAATGTACGTGTTAAGCTTCATGTGCCTTACATATTTATTCACCAGAAATTTTAATTCCTTGAGCAGACAAGTCATAAGTGGATAATATGTTTAAGCTTTTAAATTGAACAGATGCACATGCACTTAATCATTAAGGTTTGGATCATCATAACCTAAAATCCCTAAAAAGCATGACCTAATTATGCACGTACTATTGCAGGATTAATATTTTAGTTGGTCCATTACATCATAAAACGCATTACCAAAAGGAACCAAGGTACATATAATTTTTCATATCTTCAGCTTTTAGATTGTTTAAGAAATAGAGGCCAAGAGCAATGCATGTCATCTTTGATTCAAGTATTCATATAGCTTTTTTTATGTTTGAATCATCTTTAATCGATTAATTCTTAGCCTAATAGTACTTCATCTCTTAATACTAAAAAGGTATCACATTCAGTTTCATCACCCGATAAAGAATTAAAATATAGGATTTTCTATATGTTAGTGCTACATCAACGTGCCAAAATGTCGTGGCATTCAACTTTAATTTGTTGCCACAATCTCCATGAGCTGTATTCCACATATTAAGTACTTTTCCCTCTTCCTTTTCATCTGGTAAGAAAACTATTCCGTTCATGCAACAGAGACAGTTTGATCGACGTGGGATTTTACTAAAATACATATTTACGGAGTGAAAGTTAAACTATTACTTGTTGGTTAAGAAATATTAGTCAATGGAACAAAATCTATTCCATTTGATGACAACGATCTATTTCGCTTTGCCAAATCCGCACTGCTTGTGACTGGCATTATTCATGAAAACATTCTTGCATCGAAGGGTCTACATATTAGGACAAGGGCCCGTGTACCTCATGGTAGTGGCTTGGGGACTTCTAGCATCTTAGCAGCTGCAGTTGTGAAATGACTTATCCAGATTACCGATGGAGATGAAAGTAATGAAAATGTTGCAAGAGTTGTTCCTGTATTAAATGTACTTGAAGTTTTCCTGGAATTCCATTGCGACTACAAGTCGTCCCACTCTTGGCTTCTCCCCCATTAATTTCAGAGCTGCAGCAACGCTTGCTTGTGGTTTTTACTGGTCAAGTACATTGCGCCTTTCCTTTTCCAGTTTGGATATGCATTCTAAGACTTTTCTTGCATAATTGCATTACATAATCTTATTATCAATTGTGAAAAGCATACAAGTTTGCTCCGTTGCTCGTCAAGGTGAAAATTTAGAGTCTTGTTCTACACGCACACTTTAATTATTGGACCTTAACTTGATATTGCTTTATTCCTTGTGTCCAATCTCATGTTGCTCTCACTTTCTCATTGAAAACATGTATGTTTCCCATGTATTTGAAGTAATGTAAATGTGATTTGGTGCAGGTTCGACTTGCGCACCAAGTGTTGCAAAAGGTGGTAATCCGCTACCTCCGAAGCCAAAATGACAACCTTCTTGTATCTAGCATCAAGCACTTCGCTGAACTAGCCAAGATAGGAAGAGAAGCTCTAATGAATTGTGACATAGATGACTTTGGGGAGATAATGCTAGAGGCTTGGAGGCTGCATCAAGAACTCGACCCTTACTGCAGTGACCAGCTTATGGATCAACTTTGCAGATTTGTGCACCCGTACTACACCAGCTACAAGCTTGTGGGTGCTGGGGGTGGAGGCTTTGCCTTGTTGCTTGCCAGGGATGCCAAGCAGGCAAAGAAACTAAGGCATTTGTTGGAACAAGATTCAAATTTTGACGTCAAAGTATTCAACTGGAACATCTTCTTAGATAATTAATTAGGAGGTGTGTTATTACCAACAGGATCCTCTCCGGATCCTTTTGGTAAGGATATGGGGATCTGTGAATTGTGTCCGTTTATTGTATATCGTGTAGTCAGTTTTTGTCAAGTATTGTTTGTATTTAATTTTAAATAAAAATATTTAAAATAATTTCTGACCATACGATGTACGATGAAAGGAAATGATTGACGGATCTCTAGGATCCTCACAAAGAGGTTCGGCGAGGATCCGAATTCATTTATTAGGATGTGTGTTATTATGCTTTAGATTGGTTCTTTATTGTATATTAATTAATAGAGTAACACTAGGTAGACCAAATTTTTTAAACCATATTTGTAAACTAAATGATGTGGTTGTAGATGATTGAATTATTAATTAAGTGTCGATTAACGTGCTTGTTTTTTATTGGTAACACATCATTTAGTTTGCAATTTGATTTAAAAATTTTGGTTTTTCTAGTATTACTCTTATTAATTTTATTTAAAATTAATCACAAGAAGTGGCTCAGTGGTAAGGGTACGTATTGCAGCTCCTAAATAAACAAAAAAATTTGGAAGGTTCCAAGTTCGGTGATCCGAGCTAGTGAGTTTGCTTGACTGTAACCACAAGCAAGGTGAAATTTCTCATAACCTTTCTGGGCCAGGAAGGGAGGAAGTCTACTTGACTGTGGTCACGGGCATGATGAACTTCCCCATAGACTTCCAGGGCAGGAAGACGTGGATAACCATGGTTTGCCACCAATTATCCCTCTTTTGAAAGAAAAAATATATATATATATATATATATATATTAATTTGAAAACCCTACAATAATTACTGGATATAAGTTTCGGGTGGTGTATTAGTTTGAAAATAATTCACATTTGTATTTGCGTGGAAATAAATAAAATAAATTCATGATTTGGTTCATTTAAAAATTGTAATATCACAATGCATTTAATCTTTTTAAATACATTGTATTTTCTTTTTAATTTAAGGTTGTCAAGTGGCAAATGAGAAAAGGAAAAAAAAAGGGGAAAATATGGGAAAAGAGAAAACAAAAGAAAGCCAAGTGGCAAAATCAAATCATGAATGTGAAACACGTACAACGTGGAACCGTGGCAAAGAATCCAAAGCGTTCGACATTCTTTGCATTTTTTCCCGTAAATTGCGTTGGAACAAAATAAAAACACGAGAAACTATTGAGTCTGACCGTTATGAGATCAAATGCTTTGTTTTTATTTTGTGTGTACTGGTTTATGGTCTTTGTCATTAAGTGACACATGTTTAGTTTATGACAACAAAGTTAGAAAAGATTAAGTTTATTAACACGTGTCAATCAATGATAAAAGTTAAAGAGAAACCACATACAAATGAATATAGAAGATTTGAATTCAACGATTACACTATGATAAGATAATGGAAATTCAACTTAAATAACTCTATATATATATATATATATATAAGTGATTTTTACACGTAAGTGGAGCCACAATAACATGTAACAGTGTGACTGTCACACCAAAATAAAAAATAAAAAAATCACCAAACTATAAGAATTTGATTGGTGATAGGTGATAAAAGAAAATGAGAATGACAAGAAAAAAATTATGAAGTGGAGCCACCACAAAGTCCTTTTTTTATTCTATTGCAATTTCCACTTGTTTCTCTAAAGACCTAAAGACCCAAAAGACCCAACTCCTAACACACAAATGCTAAGAGAAGGAAATAAAAAGGGGGTCATCATCCTCCATCTCAAATTCTAGGTGATCATTTATCACGATGGTGAAAAAGTGTTGAATGCTTGTATTATGGTATGAGTTCAAATTATATCGATAGTTAATTTAACATCTAATTTAACAAAATTTATTATTTGGCAAAAATACAATCCTTCATCTCAAATTCATTATCAAAGTTGGTCATGATTATTCATGACCTAGAAAATTAAAATCCAAAAATATGTTATATGATGTTGTATAAATTTTGGTAAAAAGGTCATTTAACCGTTGCTTTGGTGAGCCAATCCTTTTCTGCCGCACCCCTTAATTTTAATTTTATTTTTATTTAGATTCTCATCATTTAGCATTTGTGCGTTAGTCCAATCAGTCTGTCTATTTACATTTTTTATAGACGCAAGCGGTTTGCTTTTGCTTATGGTGTAATTGCAGAAGACCAGATGAAGACGCAGTCTAAAGAGAGAAAGTGAGGAGTAAGAGAGAGATGGGTCTGCTGACGAATAGAGTGGAGAGAAATGAGATCAAGCTAGGAGACCACATCTACACCTACAGAGCCGTCTTTGCCTACTCTCACCATGGTTTTCTCACTCTCTCTCGTTTTGTTATTTTATTTTAATTTTATTTCTAGGTGTGTGTGTGTGTGTGTGTGTGTGTGTGTGTGTGTGTCTATATATATATATATGCTTTTTGAAGAATTACTTAATGTGGGTTCATGGAGTGATGGGATTTCTGGGTTTTTGGCATTTTTTTCATTTGTTTGTTTAATTCTACTTTCGGGGTTCAATTGTCAGCTGAATTATTGCATTTTTTTCATTGAATTTTAAGTTTCTTTGCTTGCAAGTTTATGGTCGTGGATTCCTTGATTAATGCCTTCCACCAGTCCAAAAAACAAATAGTTGTTGACTTATTGACGGTGTAAATAAAAAATGAAAACTTGTTACTGTTCAGATGGTAGTAATTTCTTCAAATCGATGCAATCGGATAATCGTTTTGTGATTTGATGTGATTGAATTTTCTACCCTTGACTGCTACTGATTGGTTTCGGCATGATGATGAAAGCTGACTTAGTAATTTCTTCAAAGTTCCCTTCTTTTTCTTTTAAAATTTTTCTTTAACCTTGTTTGTTCATGGATTAGAGCTATTGGAAGATTTGGTGCAGAACGGTGTGCAGTGACGCTCTAAGATTCATAAAGCTGATCCTATTTAGTGGGATAATGCTTTGTTGTTGTCGTCGTCTTGTTTGTTCACTGGATTTGCTTTTCAGAGGTTTCTAAGCACCAATTGTTGTTTCAAAGATTGTTTGTTGAATGGTTTGTAATTGAGTGGCTCAACAAAGAAATATATAAATCGACAAAACTATTTGTTTCTTTCCTTTTCAGGGATTAGAATGTGTTTCTCCTTCCTTTTTTTCCTATTGTTCATAACCTGTTAACCTTTGCTGACTAACAATATTCATTCGCAACTTGGACTCGAAAACAGAATTCTCAAATCAATGTTGTCATTCAAGTTGCCTAATCGCTAGGTAGCAGAATAGCACATTAATTCTTCCGAATTAATTATGATGCCTCTTCATGAATTACATATACTACGGATTTGCAAAATGTACTTGGACATATTTTATGCAGAATGTGTCTACATCTCTGTGGTGAGTTTCACATTTAGGAGGTTTGATTTGACCTATGTAACGGAAGGTAGAAGAATATGGTTCCTACTTCAACATAAAATTTTCTCTCATCTTCATCATCATCGTCATCATCGTCATCATCTTATTTAACCTAATTTTGTTCTTCCCATTTCAATTTTCAATTGTGTTCATTCTGTCTACTATAGTACGATTTTTCTAATGTCAAATTTGTAGCTCAAATAAATCATCCAGTGCTTTAGTTCATTTGAACTTATTTTTATGAACTAAGCACTTTCGTTACTATTATGTTTGGATAAGTTTAATCAAGAGTTGTATTGAATATCACATCACACAAGTATTTATCTGGGCAGAAGCAAGGTGGTCCATTTTAGACCTAAGAGAAACTTGAACTCAAGCACTGAATCATCATCTGATGTTTATGATTCAATGTCCTGTCCCACCACTCCTGACTGTGGATTCCGGCAACCCAACAGTGGCGTTGTCCTCTCATGCCTGGACTGCTTCCTCAAAAATGGATCCCTTTACTGCTTCGAATATGGGGTTAGCCATTCGGTTTTCCTTGCAAAAGTAAGGGGTGGCACATGCACAACTGCAGCATCTGACCCATCAGAAACGGTTGTCCATCGCGCGATGTATCTTCTTCAAAATGGATTTGGCAACTACGATATATTTCAAAACAACTGCGAGGACTTTGCTATGTATTGCAAAACCGGTCTCTTGATAATAGACAAGGAAGGCGTGGGAAGAAGTGGTCAAGCTTCATCTGTTATTGGCGCCCCATTGGCAGCCATTCTTTCTTCTCCTCTGAAATTTTTGATGCCCAACTCGGTTGGTGTGGCTACTGTAACCGCTGGGATGTATTGTATGAGCAGGTATGCAACTGACATTGGCGTTCGAACTGATGTAATCAAAGTGGCCATGGAGGATTTGGCCGTGAACTTGGGTTGGGGTAGCGACCATGAGGAGGAAGTGACCGAGGACGATGATTCTGATTCCCCTATTACACAGATTACCAGGTGATGTGAACATGGTTCTTGTGCAAGTCAAGTGTTGTGGAATTGCATGTATAAAGTGGTAGTCAGTGTTGAAAAGCATTCTCGATGTTAATGATTGAAGTACTGATGTGGGTTTTACAACTCATTTATAACCGTCACATAATCGTGTTTTCTAATTCATACAAGGAAGGAATGAAAGCAGTACTTATCTGGTATTCGTATTCGTTGGTTCTTTCCAATTTTTCACTTCAAAATAGTCATCTTGCACTCTTCCTTCCGTTATATTTTTAAATCGGAAAAGAAAGTTAGAAAATAAATTTCAACCAAATTGAGGATGTTTCAAATTTGGTGCGCATTGTTGGTAAATTGTAAAATCAATTGTTCATACAGACTTGTTTTTTGTACATACAAATATGACAGAAGCGGAACTGTGAACATACGAATACAGACTTGTATTCTGTTGCCTTCGAATCGAGCACAAATTTATGCCTTTTGATTTGCCTAGTAGAACAATTGTCTTCAGTCACATCTTCATTCTCTTTGAAGTACTCCAACATATATCTTGCTAAATATTGTCATTACTAATACAAATGAAAATGATAGTAAGGGCTCGTCTGGAACTGCTTCCGTAAATCCAAATACTATTTGTAAAAGCACTTAGGAGTGCTTCTTTAAGAAGAATCCAGCAGGTGCTTGTCTGTAAAACGCTTTTCTAACCAAAAGCGCTATTAAGTTTTTCTACCAAATGCTGTCAGAAACCCTTTTAGTTGGTAGAAGATGTTTTTAGCCTTTCCAGAAGCAGTTGAAACATGTCATCTAAGTATTGTAATGAGAGATATATACCATCCAAGGAATCAGCCAATTTCTCCAGGTTACTATAGATCAAACAGTGGAGCTGCTGACCAGCCCAGTTGGGATAAAAGAACATGCTTATTAGAACGCAAATGGAGGTCCTAATGCCAACGGTGAACAATCTATGGTAAGCTAACTCTGACAACTCTTCCACGCGATACCCAGAAATCGAAACTAAGCTGAAGGTGAGGATGAAGATGAGAGCACCATAATCTAATCGTGATTTGACAGACATGATGAACCGAGAAAAGGTTGTTGCTGAAGCTGCAAAATGAACACCAAGTATTGTTTTAAAATGCTGATTAAGCTTAAGCGAAACACTAACGAAATGATTATGAATCTGAAATTTAGAACAACAATGCTCACATCTAGGAGGAAAATTAAGGTTCCAATAATTATGGGCTCAAAGTTTTCTCCTGCCTTACAAGAACTCCAGTGGACACCCAAGCCAAGTGATCCAGCAAGAGAAGTTATCGCTGCTCTATTTATGCTTTTATTGAATATAGCACCTGCAATGAAATAACCAATTGGTAACTTTTATTCACCTTAACTTGATACTGTGGAAAACTTTGTGCGGGAAGGGAAGTGATTTCCGCACATCTCTTTTCTCCTGCTGCACACCTCTTTTTCTTTTTGGCCTTTGAATTAAACAAAAACAAAGGATAATCGAGGGACAAAAATAAAGAGAGGTGGACGAAACATCAGTTTCCTAAGAAATAGTAGTCAATGGAAAGGTCAACTCACAAATCAATTCTAATAGTCAACTCACAAATCAATTCCAAGAGACACGATGAACTAAAATTCAAAACTAAAGTATAACAAATCGGCTGAAATGTTGTACTTGTCAAAGTCATTGAGGAGATCGCCAGTATTTCACATAATTTTTCCAGTAACTTGTTAAACAAACTTGGAGATTTGCTACTTATGTCTTGTTGCTTACGTTATGAGAATAACTTTGGTACGGCATTTTGGTCAGTCAATTGGTCATGAATCATGCTTGAACTGCCCAATTGATAATGGGTGGAAATGTGCGGCACGTGCAATGAGAGTTGTATCTACATCACATGGGCTAATGGGAGGCTTGAACTGGCCATTTGATTTGATTGGTTAGACTGTTCATACTCAAGTTTTTCTCCTCATGTTAAAGAGTTTTGTATCTACTTGGTTGAATAGCCTTAAACCTAAAATTCATTTTGGTTTGTAATACTATTTACTTAATGACCATATTGGTGGAGACGGGAGCATTCCACCTCCACCCTAATAGCCAAGTTCACGGAGATAGCCAGGACAGAAGAAAACTTGACATCCCTACTTGTCAACTTGTTAGGTGTCTTTGGTTGAAAATTTGAAATGGTCCTTCACCTTGGGCTGCACTTTGGTTGGTAATACTATGTACTTGTTAATAGTATGTACCTGTGCATGAAGCTAAACTGTATACTTGCTAAGCAAAAATGTAAAAAGAAAATTATGAACTCCATACACAGAAGGTTGAGCCAACCACAACCGACCCATGCCTAATATCCACTTTGAGTCAAACCCTAGTTAATAGGCTTGAGCTGGGCCTTGGCCCTTGTCTTTATCAATTATTAATATTATTTGGACAACACTTTCATTATTTGATTGTGACACAGACTTCACATTAGCCAACTTCCAACAAACTCTTCGGATTGTGAAAGTTATGGGGGTCCTTTTCAAGGATAGCGTTGGATTCTTTTTGTGAAGATCCTGGAAATCTTTCAATTATATTCGTTTATCATATATTGTGCAGTCAATTTTCGTCAGATATTGTTTATATTCAATTTTAAATAAAAAAATTTACAATGATTTCTGACCGCACCTTATACAATGAATGAATGTGATTTGAGGATCTCCGGGATCCTCATAAAGAGGATCTGGCGAGGATCCTCACCCGTTTTTAAGTGTATTGATCTGGAATATGTATGGTGATTATGGTTGGCTTGGCTTACCATTTCTTTCATTAGTGTATTCTTGATTTGAGGAGCCGAGGGATATCATTAATATTTCATTGTTGCATCAAAATTATTGTTCAATAGTTTAACTGTAACTTAGTGATTTTTTTTTTTTAAATGTTATTATCTAAAATTAGACAATTTGAATCGTGAAAATACGTTGTGTAGTGATTAGCGTTCTATTGACAATTGAGCACTATTGTGTTCTGATATTTTTTTGGAATTTACAAAAAATTTACCACGGCAGCCATTAGTAAATAAAGAACCAAATCCACAATAAAAAAAGAGAATTGTTATTAGCACTCCAAAAATCTCATTCTACACTCCTCACAATGTATTTTTCTTTCTAATTAAAGAAAATTTGGACTGCCAAATGAGATTTTTAGAGTGCTAATACAATTCCCTAAAACAATTCAATGATTTTTTCATCTCGAGCCTACTAAAAATACAAGATCTAATTTAGTAAAGAAATCTGTAAATTCAAAATAAATCAACTTGACTAGTAAACAAATTTAAAACAGGATCCCAAAAAATAAATATTTTCTTCTTATCAAGCACAAAAATTTAGTAGCTGCCTTATGTGATTTACCGGAACGGCGTCGTTTAGCCCTGTAAATATCAGTATTTCCCCTCCATTTTGTAATAATCCTCCGTCAATAAAAAGCAAATCAGAGTGCTCTGGTTTTCGGGTTTTGGATTTTCGAAACCATCAAGCACCCAAAAAAGGACCAAATTTCAATCCAATACGCAGATTCAAATCCAGCTTATCCCCAAATCAAAACCCACCAAATTCCTCAAGTTTTCTTCCAAAAGGGTCGCCGAATCAAAACCCAGAATCCAAAATTTTGGATGGCGAGTCTGTATGTGAAAGCTGCGCCACCTGCGGATCTGAATAGGAACACAGAGTGGTTCATGTACCCTGGTGTTTGGACCACCTATATCCTCATCCTCTTCTTCTGTTGGCTTCTCGTGCTCTCAATCTTTGGCTGCTCTCCCGGCATGGCTTGGACCATAGTCAATCTCTCTCATTTTGCGGTATCTTTCTCTCTCTCTCTCTCCTCTCTTTCTCTCTCCATATGATTTTTGGTGTGCAGGTGTGGTTTTTGCTGGTTTGTCTTTCTGGGTTTGATTGATTGGTGTTGTTTTCAATTGGGTTTGTAGAATATTTTATGTTTGTTGATTAGAGGCTGTTGGATTTGATGCTTATTCATTCAAGTAATTGCATTTAGTTGAATTTTGTACGAAAGTATGAAACCCATGTTGTAATTATTCAGCTCAATGATGATACTTTGTGTTTCCACATGTGTGATTGGGTGCAGCTTTCATAATTCTACATGGGTTATATATTTCGATGTTTAATTGGGGCGTTTCATGTAGTTATCAGTTCATGTGAGATATTCTGTAGAGGGGGAGGACCTAGTTTGTGAATTTCTTGATTTAAGATAGGATTTGCTTCAATCCTGTAATAGAGGGTATGAGCTAGATGTTGGAGTCGTCGTTGGTTTAGCTTAGAAAACGAGGTTAATCATGTGAAGCCTTATGGCGTGGATATAATAATTCACTATTTAACTTGGTTGCTACTATAATCTTAAAGAAAGTAGATAGATAACATTTGAATATTACAATTTCATTTTGGTTTAGAGACCCAAATATTACCTTAACTGAACTAAGCAATGTTTTGAGGTCGGTCAGTTATTAAGTTTTGGAAGAGTGGCATGAAAGGATTCCAAACTTCGCCTAGTTGTGTGCCCTGTCAATCTATTTTCTTGTCCATACACTTTGTTCACAACTTGGGGTGATTGGCATTGTAATTCATAACGAAACCCATTCTTTGTTCTATTTTCAACAGTACTCATTATGTCCTCTTTTCTGAACTTGGGAGTTCAGGAAAAAGAATTAGATATGTCCCCATAGATTGCATGGAAATAGAAAATTCTCCAATTTTGTGTTGCTATAGTTATAACTCATAACGGTTCATATCCAATTAATGCACATAACTGGTAGTTGTATTTTTAGAATTGTACACTTTGTTGGAAACAACTTTGAGGTCTCTTTTTGTTCTCTAGTTTTGGTATGATGTTTCTGACTCTCTGTTTAATCATTCGACATTCTATCCTGAATTATCCATTTATCTAAGGCTTTGGGCCAAGTAACATTTTGATTTATAATTTCTAATCATTGTGTTCAGTCTTCTGCTTTGTTAGTCTGACCCCTTAACTCTAGGTTAGTCTCATTCACATTTCCGTGTACCGTATTTGAAGAGTTTGATTCTTCTTCAGATCACATATCACTTCTTCCATTGGAAGAAAGGAACTCCCTTTGCCGAAGACCAGGGGATTTACAATGGACTGACATGGTGGGAGCAGATGGATGGTGGAAAGCAGCTCACGCGCAACAGGAAGTTCTTAACTGTTGTTCCTGTGGTGCTGTAAGTTGATTTTTTTTGCTGTAAGATTAGCATTTTTCAGTTCTTTACACTAAATTTAAATATTGTTGAACCTTTTGGCTGTTCAAGATTTTATTTAAATTAACCCGCCCAACTCCAGAAGCCCGTTCAAACCTTTCCAACCATGTGTTTGTTGCACATGCACATTTGTTGAACTGTCCCAAACATACTACACCAAAATTTACGGGTCCAATTTAAAGCTAAGTCTGTACATGGGTTGCAACTCTGTACCAGACTCATTCAGATGGCCAACTACAATAAAGAGGACATAAAGAGGACGCCCGGTTACTTCATTGCTTAGTTAGCACTTAGAAGTTAAAAAAATGAAAAATTTGTGAAAACTTGTGATAGTACATTTAGAATATTAAGAATTTCTGGTTCTGGTCTATTGGCTCTTTGGGATTACCCTGAGCACAATCTGTTTATTGATTTGGTTGAGTATTTTCAGTTTATAACACTCCACCCACAGTTCAGTCTAGATTTTTACCAGAACTTCAGTATGAGCTTAGGGCCTGTTTTCACCATCAGATAATTCACATAATCTTGTTGATCACATCAACATTTGGAAATAAATAGAAATTTCTGAAGCTCTGATTGTGATAGGATTTGTATGAACCTGCTGACAGATACCAGTCCTAAGGATTATAATTTTACTCTTGGATTATGTATTGAAAGCTTGGTTCGAACAAAAAATCATGTTAGTTCTCATTTTTGTCTTCCTTCTTTCCTGCCAGGTACTTGATAGCCTCGCACACAACTGACTACCAGCATCCGATGCTGTTTTTCAACAGTCTTGCAGTCATTGTGCTCGTCATTGCAAAATTCCCCAACATGCACAAAGTCCGGATCTTTGGAATCAATGGAGAAGATAAGTGAGTTGCGCGTACATTTGGGTTGACATGTTCAAAAGTCAGAACATCATTATCTTATTCGATGAACAGCTATATCGTTGTATAGAAGTTGGAACTGGAGGTACATTAGAAAATATAATGTTTTTTCTTTATGCTTAGGGCTTTTCAAGGTGCCTCCCAGATGATGAAGGAATAATTGTATTATCTTTGTACAGTAGAGAAATTTTATGTTCGTGGAGAGTCACCGTGCTATATGAGTATATCACATATTTTTCAACAGTTTTATGCCTGAAACAGAGAAAAACATGTGGATAAAGAATCAGTTACCGACGACATGACCTCGATAACTTCGTTGAAACCTTGACAGCCTCTAGGGTTGGTTACTGATGTATTTGTAGTGACATGGAGATGAATCACTAAATGCAATATGCCGTTGTATCAAATTTAGCGGTCAAACATGTGTCAAGTGCATACAGACGCTCGAGAAAAATCGAGTGAAAATTTAAACATCTAAACTTATGCAGTACATCTTGGAAAATCAGTGGAAATATGTACTTGGCACGTCGGATTTTCTTTAGTCGAAGGTGAAGTTCTCAAGACTCACGTGAATACCCCATGTGGGTTACTTTCCTTCTGTCTCGAGTTATGGAGTCTGAGTATTTTATGGTCCTTAAAAGGGTTTAGTGACCCAGAAAATAAGGGTTTAGTGACCCAGAAAGAAAGGGGGTGATATGATCATCAATCACAGATGGCGGCACCAATGAGAGATAATTTGGTTGCTCAGTATCAGCGTCTAAACTCAGTCCACATATATTATAACATGTGGATTAATAATACTATGTAACAGTACGAGGTCGTAGATTTTTCTTTACTAGCTAAGCTAGTAAACAGAAATGGGAGACCGTTTTGAATGGTAAAATAAACACTAGTGTTGCTAATGGGAAGTTGTTTTCATTTTCTTTGTTTTGGTTAAATTGAAGGGGATCAAATTCTTATTCTATCATAATGTTAACTCACTTTTATCTACACTAATGAGGTGGGGTAGTGGCCTATGCCTCACAATAGGCTAGCAATAGTGTGGTTCAAATTTATCTTTGGCGAGAATCCAATCTAAGAACTCTCACTTATAAATGAAGAAGAATACCATTAGAATGTAGTGCTAAGTGGCATTTGATCAGTTTTTCATAATGCAAAAACTATTTTTATTTTTTATTTTGTCAAACGATAGTAAATTTACTAAATACGAATCAAAATATTTGAAGTATGATCTTACATTAAATCTAATCCAATAGCATTTTAATTAATGCAAATGTTAAAAATAAAATAATTTTGTTTCAAGGAAACGACATGTCTCATTATGACAAGGGAAAAATATTACAATCATATGAAGAATATGATCTCAAGAGGAAAATACTTGCAAGAAAAAAAATCTGAAAAATACAAAATAATAAATATAAATGTTGTAAGAACATGCGAGATAAAAACTCTTAAAATAATTAGTCGTGAGAAAGGAAAACGCCATGCTTCTCTTTGGACACTATAAAGAAAAACATTGCGACTCCAAATGATCTCAAAAACACCATTAATATTGAATCCAACAAGTTCAAACAATGAATCTCCAAAACTTAGTTCCTCTGTTTTTTTTTTTTTTTTTTGCCGTTTTCCAGAAACAGTTCACAGCGTTTCAGGTGCTTTGCTTCATTTACTTCTTGATCTTCTGTTTGGTTAAGAAGAAAGTTTCCAAATTGTTTTAGGTAATTTTTTTTTTTTTTTTGGGTGTTTTGTGTGTGGTTGTTTGATCTGATTTTGTTTTTGACGTGTGTTGGCAAGGGAAGGAGGCTGAATTTACGCGCGTCAGTCATTTGGGAAAGGAAGAAAGGTGGAAAAGCAGAGCTCTTCCATTTGCTTCCACAGATTTCTCAAGCTCTCTCTCAAGCCTGGAACCCTGGCCTCCACAGATTTCTCTCACCTTTTGTTTCAATTGAATTTCGATCAACGTTGGAGCTTATGCATCCACTTCTTTTCCATATTTCTTTGCCTTTCGCTTCTCTCTCTCGCTATCTGTCACGACTCTCACCTTCTGTCGTTGTCCAAGCTAGCTTTCTTTCGCTCTCAAACGTCGTCCGTTGTCGCTATCCGACCTCCCCGTCTTCTTGCTGAAAAGCCACCGAAGCAATATAAGCTTCTTCAAATTTTCAGTTTAATTCGAAGAAAATGTTACCCTGAAAAGCTAGGGTTTCCTGGTGAGTCTTTTCTCAACAGTATACTTTCTCTCAATCTAATTTTAAGTGATTGAAAATTGGATATGGTAATTCTCTGATTTATTTATTTTAATATTTTTAGCTGTTAATTGCCTTATACAACTTTTTTGTAGGTTTTTGTTGCTACTTCGAGCCATGAAGCACGCAGTGTGGAGCCATCTGTTGCTACTACGGTGCTTGGAGAAATCATTCTGGAGCATATTCATGAGATTAGTGGGTATTTTTCTTAACCCTTCTTTTTGTTTGATGAGTTTTGTGTGTTTATAAAATATGATAGAAGTGGCTGTAAGAATATTGATTGTTTGGGAATTTTTTGTCAATGTCGTTTGAATTAACTGTAGGGAATACTTTGCCATTGGGTTGTATATTTCACCAATGTAAGTTTTAATTTAGGCGAGTTGGTGATGTTGATTTATATCTTGGGTAAATGATTCAGTTTGTTATTTTTGTTGTTTAAGGGCTGGTTTGGTATTGCTGTGCTTTGAAAAAAAGCTGCTTCTATTGTGCTGTGAGAATAAACAGCTGTGAAATAAAACAGCAGAGTGTTTGGTAAACTGTTTTGTAAAAGTGCTTTTGAAAAAAAAAAAAGCAGTATTAGAGTGTTTGGTAAACTTTTATGTAAAACAGATGTGAAAAAAAACCGGTTTCAAAGCTGGGTTTTGCAGCTTCTTGTTTTTGGCTTTTTTTCACCTAAAACTGTGAAAAAAAGCTGAAGTTGAGTGTTTACCAAACACAAAAACAGCTCCTAGCTTTTTTTCATAGCAGCTTTTTTCAGAATCACCTCAGTACCAAACCAGGTCTAAATTAGTTCATGTGAATAATGATTTTGATTCGAAATTGAATCATATCTTAGATAAGCATAGGTATATATTTGTCAAGAGTACTAATTAATTACATACTGCTGCTCAACGATTTGTTAAATACATTCAAGCGTTTTTAATTTTTTTTGATAATTAAATTACAAATAAGTATTAATGGCCCTCATTTGGTAGCAATCAATCAAGTGAGAGATGAGACGTTTGAATGTTTGATTTTACTTGAATTAGAGTCTCCAACTAGGAGAAAGAGAAGGATCCGAATGGGAGCAAGCCACAAAATGGAACAAACGAGCGCATGAGAATTTTATGTTCAGGGGATTTGGGGAGAGGGTGACCAATCATCTGAAAAAAACTCAAGTATATGGTTTTTCCTGTTCGAATTACATGAACATGGCTGTATATTTATTTCTTTGTATCAATTATTCGGAAGAATGCATTGGATCTGGACATTCTTTGGATTTACAAATGGGTTTTCAGTTCAAATTTTCTTTTTGTTTTTAATTTGCAGCCTCCGATTGTGTATGTGGGTGTTTGGTTTTGATTTTGCTTTTGGGGGCTTTTGTTTGCAGTTTTGGAACCGCTCTCTGCTCAAGCCCTATGATAGCACTGGTGAGCTTCCCATTAAAAAAAAAAAAATTCTTTTCACCATACAGGATTTATGAAATGCTTAATTTGGGTTTGGGTTTGTGGATTTGGGTAAGAAATTAAGAACCCCTAATCTTTTCTTAAGGTTTTAGATGCCACAGGGATCGCAATGATCCATTCAAAATCACAATTTATAAGATTTTATTTTCTGGGATTTGAGTTTTTATCTGCTGATTATTTTTTGTAGAGGTATTAATTTTCCTTCGACTGGAAATTTAAGGGTTTCTTAATTATACTGTTATCACATTCCATTCTATTTTTCTAATTTTCTGATTTTGGGAATTTGCAGGGAGTGCTAATAAACTGATTTTCTGGGATTTTTGGTCTTTGCAGGATTTTGGTCTTTGAAATGGGTATGTGGTGTTCTTAACTTCTTACCGTTTCGGTTCTCACATATTCCGTTCTTTGGTTTCTGTTGTATGCCTCTTTGTAAAATAGTTGTAGTTTTTTGAGAAGGTTGGGATCTTAGTTATATTTTCTGTCTAAGCTCAATTGAGTTTAAGACTCACAAAACAAAGGAAAACACATAAGAGAATGATGAAAATTTTGTATCTGAGTTGAGGAATTGGTTGTTGCACCGAATCATCATATTGTACTTCATATTTTGGAAATAGATTTTTAATTTTTTTTTCTGCTGTTATTAGTATGAATTTTGTGTGTTGGAGCACTGTACTATTGTTTCTTGCTATTTCAATTCTTATTTTTTTGTTATTTGAGGCTAAGCTATACATATTTCTTAATAACACCAACAATTACATTCCATAGTCTTAATGACTTGCAAAAGCGTATTGGAATTACTCTATGAACTTTAGTATTGTATAATAATTCAATTGGTTGAATGTATTTTTAAACTAATTTTAGTATCAGCTTCTTTTGGATCCTCTGTTTCCCTTTTAGATTGTGAAAGTAAAGAGGAGACTGCAACTTAGGTGAATATTGATCAATACATTTTGAAAAATAGTCTTTTTCGGTTTCTTATAACTTGACATGGAAGCGGTATTCATATCTAGATTTTTTACCATAATGTTTAGCATCATAGTTGTGCATCTTTCAGTTGATCTCTCTTTTGCTCACCTTTTGCAGAAATATTACCTTAATTACCTTTATGAATCCTACATTTATTTCATATGCAACGGTTCTAATGGTGAGTTTGGGAAATGTGTTGTCTGAACCCAAAGCTACAGAGTTCAAAGCGAGCAGATTTGAGTAGTTGGAGAAGAGCGTTTCCCCAATGGCACACACTTTCACTCACGAACTACATTATCTTACTAGCTTGGCAATTTGTGCCAAGGTCTTTTTATTAGTATTAGGTTTCTGGCATGTGTGTCAAGCACGCTTATTCGTGTGAAAGTTTTTATGAAATATTATGAATTTCTAGACATGGTATATTCTTTTGATTTTGGAATCACTGCTTCTGATTAAGCCTTTGTGTGGAGCATGTTGGAAAGGCTCGAGATGTTGGTGTCAATGGAAATAAAGTTTCAGATGCTTTGAAGGTTTTACTCGTACTCTCCTACTTTTGATCAACTATTCTGCATTGTGATTTGATTTTTGGATGGCTTTTCTGCTTTGTTCTTAACTTTATGTTTGCTGTTTGCATTTTGATTTGGTTCAATGGAGTTAATATGTAATTATTAGGGTTTTATTGGTAATTTTACTTAATTTGGCAATGATGCAGAGTTTTTTATGGTTTGTTAGTCATGTTGTATTTGGGCCCTTGGTTAAGCTCAGAAACCTGTGCAGATGCCGCATGCATGTAGTTTTCTCTTCAAACATATGAAGATTTGTTAATTTCCTCTTCCACCCTTGGAAAATCAACATGCACAGACATTTATTGGGAACCGGAAGACCACGGGGGTAGCTACCTGCAATTTTGAGTCTCAATCAAAATTACAGACAGATAAATGAAGAAACAAGAAAAATAGAGACAAGGAAGATTGTAATCAACAGCTGTAGGGCACAATTGTTCATGATACCTTGAAAAGAATGAAAAACAGAACCCAGAGTGTTTGGATATAAAGAAATTAGGAAGTCAGAAAGATGTTAATGCAATGAAAATAATTCCACCGATTCCATTCTCTAACTCGATGACCATCCTTTTGGAACAATGTTTGATGAGTTTCTTATTTCGAATGTGTTTGCCTTACCATTGGAAATTGTTGGAGCTCCATTTGTTCTTTCTCTTGCTCACAAGCATACATCAATGTAAATGTATCTAAGAATTTGTGTACTGATAGGATATATGCATTACACATGTTTTGTTTGTTAGTGTTTTAAAGCATTATCAGATAGCATGTTGCATATTCTTTTAATAGTTACTTGATTATTGCAAATTTGTGAATCTTGTACCATAGCAAATCTTATGAATTCTCCTTTTCCAGTGTATCCAAGGTTTGGTAGAAGGTGTTCTTCGGTGTATCATTTTGATAGTGTTTGGTGATCTTCAGGTATGAAATCCTAACATGAGTTGGAATGTTAACGTTTTCAATTTAAATTTGTGTACTAAACTAAAGTCATTGTACTACAACAGTGATCAATGTAGAAGAAAATGGTTGGCTTCTTCCAGTGATCAAAATTTGTTGTCAAATTGATAATTAGCTTTCAGAGATCGATTTGTACAATTCAATCAAACTGTTAGGTAGATTTGAATATAAATCTTGATTTGTTTTGCGTTAATTGTATTCTGATGAATGAATCAATTAGAATATACAATCTCAATTGCTTTGCTTTTTTAAGAAGTAGGATTCATTGATGACATAGATCAATCATTTTAACTTAATGCTGTCTCATTGGGTTGTCAGCTTTTGTTTGGATGCAATTAGTATTATAGAAGTTCTGTTTTCACTGATGTCCGGAAAGATTTTGCGGAAATTAGGTGTGCTTGAAAATTAGAAGTTTTATTCATCCATGTGTTTTTATTTTTTCCTAGCTATCTATTTGTTGTCTGAGGTTTCAATTACTTTCACATGAGAAATTGCAATTCTCATCTAATATGTAGAACAGTCCATTATAGTATTATACTCATCATTCTTTAACAAATATTGCAGAACAATACATTTATGTGCAGAGCAGCAGTTGCACGATTTGATTTGAGTAACGGCTGGTGGTACAAGGCATGTCCAATCTGCTTCAAACAACTAAAACCAAAGCCCCAAAGTGACCTGCGGGTTTATCCAACCGATGATGTTCAAAACCCTATTGCCTGGTAATACAAAATTACTCTGAGTCTATTAGTATATAAAGCATAAACTTAATTATTCTTCTTTATAAATAATCACATCAATTTCAACACAGGTTCAAAGTTAGTTTAATTCTTGAAGATGCCAATGACGAAACCAGTGCCATCATTATAGGCAAATCAGTCGAAGAACTATTTGGAATCACATGTGAAGAATTAGTAGTCAACAAAGGTTTCTGTGACCAAAGGGAAATACCACCACAAATGCTCCGAGTAAAAGATGAAATCAAACTTTTCCAACTCAAGACTTGGAAAAGTTAAAAATGACACAAGTAGAAGTGACTTGCTCATCAAAACTGTTTTCGAGGATCAAGCACAAATTCATCTTTCAAACAACAACAAAGGTGATGAGGCAATAAGTAACCTTAGGAAGAAACATATGGTTCATGAAATGCTACCGTCCACACCATCACTCTCACTCAAGAAATCTCTACCTTCATCTCCATGTGAGAGCAGTTCAAGTTCAAAGAAACGATAAAGGGAGCCAGTCAGAAAGACTCTTTCCACCTCTACACCAACAAAAAAACCCAAGAGGTTAGTCTTTATAAAAAATAAATAATTGACATAAACCTTTTTTTCCATTACTAGATGTGCATCGATACTTTAATCTCTCTCCATTTTACATGATCCAAGTGATACCACAAGTGGATACAGTGAAAAGACCTATGCGTTTGAAGAGACCGATGATGAGAATGTAGCAAACCCAGATCAAACTCCCAGTGAATAGAGTATGGATCCCAACACTCATAAATCAATTTTCTTAACAATTTTTTTCCCATCTTGAATGAGTAGTCTCTCTAACACGGAACTTTATCCTATAAATATCGCATAATATATATATGGTTGTGATTGGTTTACTTTTACAAAACCAACTGACCAAGTGCATGACTGAGTTGATATAGCCTTATCTGACAACAACAAACAATGATGATAAAGCCTAAACTTGGATTAAGCACGGAATCGTAGTCGAATTTTGGCTTATATCATGTATGTTGAGGAAGTAAAATATATAAATATATTTAGGGTTGCTTATGTAAACAAATAAGTCATTGTTTAAATTTTCAACCAATGTTTGACAAATGATTAAGTGTTTTTGTTTCATTGTATTACCATGCCTTGATAAATAGTTGAGAAATGAGAGATTATTTTTTGCTTATGCTTTTTTTAGGTGTGTACTGAATTGGATGTCTAATACCAAATGTGAACAAATCTTACTTTTTAATTTTTGTGTGCCTGCAAATCATATGCAATTTAGATTCATTAAATTCTTAAGTGATCGAATTCTATTTTTAATTTTTTTTTTGTTTTTTTTTTTTTCAGTTCATCGTTGTCTTACAAGACAAAAGAGATACCATTAACGTAAGGAGTTACACATATAGATGTCTTTAGTGGAACATACCTTACTTTTTGAGCTTTGTACTAACATCCTAAATTTTTGGCGTGTAATATATGAAGAACAATCCCTGAGGATGATACGAACATCCTAAATTTTTGGCATGTAATATACGAATGTAAATACAACTCTCTGGCTATGGCGTACTACCATCCCAATTTTTGTCATGTAATACAAGAACGTAAATAGCACTCTCTAACTATGCCATGTCAGCATCCTCAATTTTCTCATGTAATATATTTATATAACCCTACTCTTTGGCACATATTTTCTCATGTATATAAGCCTTACTTTTTACACGTTTAAGACAGTTTTGAAACCTGCAGCATCGTGCGGGCTTTACCGCTTGTATAAACTAAAGCTGACAAGATCAACCAATCTGCTCCACCTCCATAACGTAAAGTTGGCCAGTCTAAGCACCATCAACAACTTCACCACTCCTAAACAGAGCGACAACAACCTCGTGCTAACCAGGACGAATCCACCACAGATCTAACAAGGCAATGATGCCTAACAGACTTTGTCAAGAGACAGGAAAACAAAAATCTGGTACAAGAATGACTAGGATAAATAAACATTTGCATCAAGATTCCATGGAATCCCTCAGTAACTTATCTTCCCATGCTCTCTTTAGTTTGTTTCCTTCCACTTGCAGCTAATGTCTAATAAAATTTAAATGCCAAAGAAAAGTGTTTTGGCTTTATTATATATCATAAACATATATGGTTATTCATAGTTTGTCCAAGTTCATATGCTTGTATGGAAGAAGATTTTTTTTCAAAAAAAAAGAAGGAAAGCAACCAAATTTGGATTATAATAAGTAATTCTTTGGTTTGGAGTTTAGGGTTCCAATCAAATTTGCCAAAATCGATCAAAATTGGATGGAATTGGACTAAAATCGGTCAGTTTGGATGGATTTAAATGGAACTATCACTTAGACCAATAATTTCGGCTTTAGATGGAATCGGACATTTTGGATGAATTTGATTGGTTTTTGAGCAACCCCTAATTTGAGGTACAATTACAACGCAATGACTTCAAGTCTTCAACAGGAAGTTTTGCTTTTCTTTCTTTTGAAACATCGATACGTTTAAAGTAATAAATGAGAGATTTGAATTAAGCCATACAATGATCCGTTATAATAATTTGATGTTATGTTTGCCATGCCCATGATCGCCGAATTTAAATTTCTTACTTACAATTAAATAAAAAGAAAAATCACTACTCCATAATAAAATAGATCAACTATCATGCACACTTAAATTCCTAATGCGTAGTGGATGCATCTAGGTTGGGCAGCCTATATAGCCATCGTTGTTGTTACAAATGGCACCTCCATTTAGATAAGCTAGTGGACACTTGAAAAAATGGAGAGTAGCTAGGGGAGCCTAAATATAAATCAGTGAGGTTTAGATGCCTTAAACCATAATTAGGTCATTGGCTAGGGTGAGTGGGTTTGACTTCAGTGATCACTTTAGAGTCATAGGGTGGTGAACCTTCTTTCTCTACTTATTAGTTTACTAATCACATATTCTTACTTGCATCATATGTAACACCAACAGTATTTACCTAAAACAGAATTAATTCCCAACACGTACGGTTAACATACGAAAACACCAAATTAAGATGCTAAATGGACGGAGAGTTGGTGGAGAAAATAGTTTATCGACACGCTTTTTCTGAACCCACTAAACTAGAAGGAATGTTTGAGAGGTCCCATTTTGCGTACCCTAAAGCCAAAATATATAAGAGATGGTGGGTGGGCTTTGTGGGGATTTTCCTTTTGATTTTATCGATGTTTTTTTTATAGAAAGGCATGCAAGTCATGATGATCTTTCATGGAAGGAGTCTTCTAAAACCGATCAGCGGCCAGGTGTGTGTGTCAACAAATTGATTAGGTTTGCTTTTGGCTAAGGCAGGTAATTATTTTAAAATTGTTAATCTTTGTAGTTTATTGCTTAATAGTTTGGTGGTGTTGTGTGACTTGTGTCTACGAAACCCTAAAGTAAGAACATATATATAATACTGTGTAAAAGAATGTGTATTGGGTTTATCGCCACTATACTAGTGCTCGATCGGTTCTAATACTGTAATAATTGAATTGGATCAAATTAGTGAGTTTAATTGTTAATAGAATACTATTGATATATTATTTGTTTGCTTTAAAGGTAAATATTAAAGGTAGGCCTTCATCATTTTAATTTGTTATCTAACGAAATGTTTTCATAGCTGGAAGAATCTCAGTTGTGTAAAAGATAAGACGTCAACCTTGGCACCTCATACCTACCTTATTCTTGTGTGCATGGAGAAAAATATGTGTGGAGTTGCTCCTGCTCCTCACGAAATAGACCAATCCGTTTAGAACATAGTATGTGTTTAAGAAATATTCTTGATTTTGGACACATTTATGTCCACATTGTTACGTGATAAACAAATTTTTATAAAAAGAGCTCGGTACATAATGCTAATCAACATTATCACGTGACAAAAATAACCTCAAACAAATTTTTATAGAGTGATGGAGAATTGAGTAAACTATTTAACATTATCACGTAACAAAAACAACCTCAAGCAAATGTGAAAAGAAAATTTTTTAATTCAATTTAGTCCATAGACAAAAGGGGAAACAAGTGAGCAAACAAGAGATCAACAAGTCTATAAAATCATACAACAAGTGCATCAAATGCATGTGCTCGATTTGATGGAAGAATGCATGAATGCATGTCATGTTTCCAAGAGCCTTACATTCATTTATTCTTCCATCCCCTACTCAGTATCAAGTACTGAATTTACAAAACCCTCTTGTAGAAAGCCAATCCAAAGTAAGAAAAGAGAGGAATACATATATATATATATATATATATATATATATATATCAAATTAGAAACACATTTAATCCTATATGTTAGTTCTGAACAACTTCAAATAAGTAACCCAACTTTTAAATGGCAAAAAAAAAAAAAAAAAAAAAAAAAAAAAAGGAGGAAGAAATTAAAAGTGAAAAATACACTTTTCTTTCTTTCTTCTTGTCTTTTCCCTCTTCTGATCCTTCACTTGTTTAATCATCACCATGAGCCTCCACCTAATAAACCATTCCAATACCCAGTTGGATTCCCTTGCCCCTTGTTCTGATGATGATCAAGTACTTCATGATGACCTGCAGTGCTTGAAATCTGTTTCAAATGATGATCCCCAAATGGAAACAAGATCCTTCCACCATTAACATTCTCATGATCATCCCCCCCATACCTATTTCCAAGCCCATCAAAACAAAAACCAAGGTTTGTTGGTTTGTATTCTTGTAGTGAGAACCCAGCTGATGATGGTGGATAGAGTGTGTTTGAATGATGATCGGGCATATTCTGGGTTGGCATGTATGAATTCACACCTCTAGAAGCAATGCCAGTCCTAAGAAGCTCCATAGCTGAAAGATTGGGAGCTGATGAGGAATTAGTACTATTGTTGTTTTCCATTGTAGTACCATGGTAATGTGCATCTATAGCATTAAAACCTAGGTTAAGATCTTGGCCTTCATGGGTAACCCTAGGGTTTTGGTGAGATGATGAAAAGTGTGAAAGAGTTGTTGGTGGGTTAAGATCAGGAATAGTAATCTTTGACGATACCGATGAGGATGTGGATTTCTTGTTCTTCCTTGAACCTCCTCCAACTGGGACATTTCTGAGAGTTCCACCTTCAGTCCAATACCTTCTGCATGTCTTGCAAAAGTACCTTGGTTGAGTGAGGCTGTAGTTGTTGTAGTAACAAAACTTGGTGTTGGTTGAATTGCACCTTGGACAATTCAATTGCTCTTGAGGTCTTGCCCTTTTCTCCAACACTGACCTTGTGCATCCATTGGATCCCATATCATGATCTTCCATGGGCTTCTCCGGTTCTCCACTTCCCTAATTATAATTAATTCACAACCTCCCAATATTAAGAGAAAGAAATCAAAATTAAGAGCCCTAATTCATTTTAATGAAAAATTAAGCAAAACGATCAATATATCCTACAAATGCACACAGATCTAGAAATCTAAATAAACAGATCAAAGAGATAGATCATCATAATAAGTAGCTACCTATATCAGCTTTTTTAGTACTTGGGGAAGAATCATATTGAAAAAATAAATAAAAATTAAAAACAAAAACTACAAATAATAGCAACAAGTACTGCCTTTTTAATTCCTTTATTGGTTATCACATGTGAAAGAAAGAAAAAAGTTGAGCCTTCATGTACAAAGAACAAAATAACCTTTTATCTTTGGATAAAAGAAATCCAAGTATCATGAAACTTTCAGTTGCCTTGATGAACATCGTCTCATATATAGCTAGAAGTAAGAAATTATGAATTAAAGTATCCCACACAGTAATTATATATATGTTTCAAACACTTAGGAGCTTGATCTAAGTTTGGCCTTGAATCTAACCTAGATTAATAAATTTTGGGCTCATAGAACTAATACATTAAAGAAAGGAAAAAGAATACATGACATGAAAAATTATAAACCCACCCACCTGCAGCCATTGAGCAGTATCCATGAATTCAGAAGAGAAAAGGGGAAGAAAGGAAGCTGATGACTTCAGAGAGAGAGAGAAAAGGAGAAAGTGTTCACCTTCTTTGTCTGCAGCTGCTCTTAGTGGAAGAAAGAATGTTTTAGATTGTCTTTTAGATCGTGTGTGTGCTTATTGCTTTATGCATTGGCTTACTTTATGACTCTGACGATGAGGGGAAAAATACAGAAATGTCTTTGTTTTGACTATACCCCCTAAAATGTCACTGCATTAGTGCTGTTTGTGTTATTCTATGTGGGATTTTTGTCTGGTTTTGCTTAGAAAATTCGTTTTTATTCATCTTTTGTGGAATCATGAGTGTACGTAGTGATAGTGGGTTTCTCTTTATTGACCTCATAATGCCAAAGTCTTGATTCTTGCTCTTCATCTCTTTTTTTATGTTTTCAAAGGAACATACATGAACAGAGATTACTGGTTCTTTTGGTTCATCCAAAGTTTTGAATTAAATTGCTTAAAACCTCCCCGGTATGATTAAATATATATGTCAAGATTTTTCTCATAGTCGACTTTGATCCCTATAGAATGTCCCCCGGGAAGAATTACCTACCAAGAACCAGATGCATTCACTAGTAATTTAGATGATTAAGCCGACTCTTCTCAACCTTTTTCCTGTTCAGAAACAGAAAAAGGAACAAATTAACTTCTTTTTTGATAAAGCATCTTTTTTTACGTAAATCTGATGGAGGTTCAGACCAATCAAATATTCTCATTACGTAGACAAAAGTTAATTTATGTATGGGTGATGTTATCCACATACCTATTTTTACCCTTCATATACTTCTTAATTTCCGACCGTTAGGTTAAATGAATTAAAAAAAGATTAATAGACAAAAATTTACAAGGGTGTGTGAATAGCTAATATGAATAGTTACTACCCTATGTATAAATTGATCGAATAAAACTAATCATTTAAACCTCTATTAGTTAAGTCGATTTAGTGGTGCTCAAAAACCCTATAGCTGAGCAGTAGAGTGAGATATATGACGAGTGGTGCTCATAAAACCCGCATATTCTCATTCAAATTAACAATTAGTCATAGTTGAGTAATTAAAGTAAAATAATTATGAACTTCCTTGGCTAAACAGATAATTATCAACTTTGGAGACTAATTAATTAAATGGAAAATGAAAATTTTGAAAGAGTAAGGAGGAAGGAACGAAAGATTAGGAGAGCCGACAATAGGCGACAAAAGGGACAATGAGCGGGACCCAATTAGTGCGCGGTAGAAAAAGAAAATTTGAATACATGATAACAGAGAGTAAGTCTTGGTGTGGGTGTGGGCATTTCTTTTACGTGATGGTGACATGCAGTCTGATATTTGAATTTGTTCGAAACAGCCAAACCCAAAGGACTCAAATTCCCACTGCCCCTTGCTTTTTCAGATTTCAGATTGCCACAAATGGGCGCTCTCTTCAGTCTTTTCCTTCCTATTAGGTCGAGTCCAACCCAACCGAAGTTAATATCCCACTGCCTCCTCAACTAGGGTTTATGAACAGAACCATGCATCTAGGGTTTGTATAGTGTGTTTTATACAATATTAACTCTCTTGAAACTAATATTTTGTCCAGGTACTACCTTGATAGTACAAATAATTGGTATGTATTCAAATAGTACACTATTCTTATGTTAGAAGCTGACGTCTAGTGTCACTAACGATAAAAAATAATCTCTTGTTTCATACGTTACTTTTTAGTTTTTACTTCATAATAGTGTACTGTAAATAATTGTTCATTCATAAAACAAGATATAATACTTTCTGTCAGACGATGTTCGAATCTAAGATATCATCGGCAGTAGCCGATCAATTAACAATTGCTTTCACGGTAGTAATAAGGTTGATATACAGGCCATAAATAAAGTAGTAAGATTGTATGCTCAAATTTTCTTTGTTGATTTCAGCAAAACAATATATATCGAGAATTTAAAATTTTGAGATATATTTGTTTTGTTTGTATCATATATTTCATCATTATCGAGATTATTGAGTACCAGTCAACTTTATACTTTCATGGACCTATTGAAGGATCCGTATTGAGACACCCATGCCGAAGTACAAGAGTTTCTCTCAAACAGGAGGCCAATCATAACGTGACACGTGTCAACATCAAATAAAGCTCCTAAAATCCCTTACTGACTGCGGATGGAAGCATGCGACTCTCCTTAACTATAAAAGGAGAGCATTCTCCTACAATTAAACCCTAACGACATTATTCTACTTAATTCATTATTAGAACTTAGTAATGATGATTATGCTTGAACCCTTGTATTATATACTAATGATAACTTCTCTACTTTTGTGGACATAGCCTAACTTAAAGTGAACTACGTACCTCTTATATTTGCTAGACCTGACATTCGTGTCGTATTTCTCGTGTTCGTGTCGTTTTCGTGTCATATTCGATAGTTAAATGGGTCGTGTCGTGTAATACCCGTTAAAGTAAACGGGTAATATGACCCGACCCGAAATCAACCTGTTAATATTATCAGGTAATATGACCCGATCCGTTACCCGTTAAGAAAAATATATTTTAAATCAATAAAAATGAAAATGAAAAACATACTTTGACCCAAAAAAATGTAAAACATAATACTAAATTTCAGAGTTGACCCACCCCTTCATGAAAGTTGTAAAACTTTTCATTACGAGTGATTACATCTTTCACACTTCTATAATAATTATTATTAATTTTGCACTCAAATAAAAAACATTGTTCATGAGATTTGGAGGGTTTTAAAAATCTAAATGACTATGTAACCGTCATCTAAGCATTGAGGTTGCAATTATGAACGTTTATTATGCTTTCACATCTTTTAAACTTATACATTAATGATTATGATTTTGTTTATTTTGAACTCCCTTAAAAATAATATTCATGAGAGTTTGTATGGTTTTAAAAATTCAAGCGTTTGCATATTTTTTTTTCATATTTTTCGCACGTGTAAAGTAATTATTATAATTTTTTAAATGTGTTTGGTATTTTTAAATTATTTGATATTTTTATTTTTAATGTGTTTTATGATTTTTAATCTCAATCTTTGCCTATAATATACTATAAAAATACATAAATAAATAAAACTTAAATTTTAAAATTTATATAGAATAATAATTGACACACCCCGACCCGGAAAGTCCACTAGGACTTCGAATTGAGCTGTGCTGGTCGACACCTGGAGGTGACAAAGCCATAGAATGTGATAATGTGTAAAGTGTGAATAAATTTAAACTTAAAAGTGCCTATATGCACAACTACGTGGTGAGTGGGTATAGACCCATTTCACATGTGATACAAAACATAAGACAAGTACGGTGAACAAAGATAATAATTATACCATCAATATAAGCCACCAGGACTGGGAGTGCCACATGTTCTCGTCGATATGGAACCATGCTATTAGAACCTGGAGGTAGGGGTGGGTTCAAAAAACCGAAAACCGAAAAAAACCGACAACCGAACCGGACGGAGGCCGAAAAAACCGAACCGCAAAAAAACCGAACCGAAATTGTCAAACCGAACCGAACCGAATCTGACCAGTTCAGTTTCGATTTTTGAGGCTCGGAAACCGAACCGAACCGATATATATATATATATATATAATTTTTTTGAATATTTATAAATAGTTTAGTCATACAATCATAACAAAACAGAACCTGTTGCCAAGTTGGTCCTTAACAAATAACAACCCTGTAACTAAAGCCGCCGGTGTAAGTTGTTGTAACCCTAACCCTTAAGCCTCTTCTCTCTCGTTCCCTACTTCCCTTCCCTGCCTTCAGTTCTTCTTTGTTGCTATCAAATTCTCTTTGTTGCTAAGAGAGGTATATTCTTACACACATATATGTCATATATATGCTTGTTTTTGTTGCTATCAAATTCTCTTTGTTTTTTTGCCATTTTTATTTTCTGGGTTTGTGAAAAAACCAAATGAAAAGCCTTAAAGTGTGGTGTTTTTTGGGCAGGTCTACAAGGTCTCCATTGGAGCTGCATGTGGACTTTCATGGCCGTCGGATCGTCTCGTGATCTAAGTCCTTGATGATTCAACCGACCCTACAATCAAGGTAAAAAACAATCCTCCCAAATCTCCAATTAAAAAAATCATCCTTTCAATGGGTCCTCTTCCTTTTAGTCCATTAGTTAGAGCTCCAAAGATCTCAATGTGTTGGATAAAATGCCACACTAAAAAAACACCAATAATTGAATGTTTTGGAGCAACCCTTTTGATTTCAGACCCAATTTCTGACATGGGGTTGTTCCAATTTACAATGTGCAAGTGGGGTTTCAATAAAATCGGCAAATAAATAAAATCGTGAATCGTGATTGAAAAAAAAAAAAAAAAAAACCGAACCGGGCCGAAACCGAACTGAGAAAACCGAACCGAATACAAACCGAACCGAACACAAACCGATAGAAAACCGAACCAAACCGAACCGAACAGTAATTTCGGTTCGGTTTCCGATTTTCGCAAAAAACCGAACCGAACCGAACCGAACCCACCCCTACCTGGAGGGGTAAAAATAGAAAGTGTGAGTGGTCAAAACAAAGATTTTCAAAATCATTTCCATTATCAAAGGTGGTAACCCCTCGTCGTAAAACTCAAATAGTTTCCAGCAAATCATACTACGTAGAAGTATGAAATCAAAAGTATACTAACAGTAAACTCAGAAGTATAATACTACTCAGCATCTCATTAGCAATATAAATAATCATGTGCTTAATAAACCATATTAGCACGCAAGTTGGAGTCACCTATAATAACCTGTACTACTTATTCATATCTCATCACATATCTCATCAATCATGATTAGCATATAAGTCGGAGTCACCTATTGTGACCTGTACAACTTATCCATCTCTCATCAATCAATGCTAGTCAATAGCTCAATAACATGCCAGCCAATAGCTCATCAACATGCTAGCTAATAGCTCAATAGCATGCTAGCCAATAGCTCAAAAACTCATCAATATGCTAGCCAATAGCTCATCAACATGCTAGCCAATAGCTCATCTACCAAATCCTGCACACGAGTCGGAACCACCTAAAGTGGTATGTACGACAGACTGGGTGTAAATAAATACGCTCAAGTGCTACGATCACATGAAGGCTATGCGAAGTATCACAAGTCACCTACGAGCCGGAACCACCTAATGTGGTTTGTACGACAGGCTGGCATCTACCTTGGATTCAAGGTGAGCGTGTGGTGCGGGAGGTGAACGATCACGTGAAGGCTAGGCCCTGGCCACGGGCGGGAGCACTAACACCGGGGTGCAGGTTTATGAGCTTTAATATATCTCAACACAATCGTACTCACTACCATTAACATCATCAAAGTGTACTTACCTGAATCTCACCTGAGCGTCCGCAGCGTCATTTGGCACTTCAAAGCATTCACAATAATTAGGTTCAGGTAATATATATAAGAATATGCCATGATGTAAATCTAAGAATCCGGCATTTCATAGTATTCCCAAAATATATAATACGGCGTAAAAATATACAATTAATAATGCCTTACTCCCAAACTATTTACTTTCAGGAATAATTATCTGTGAAAAGCCCGATTAGACACTAGTTTAGTTAACTATCATTACTTATGTTTTGCTTACTTCAATTTTCTTGCTTTATCACTCTTTGTTTTATGACCAACATTTATTCACCAAAACATAAGGTTAAACCTCACATTTTCCACCAATGTCCCTCACAATGCTCAATTCCTCAAGCAAGGCTATTGTCCTAATTATTTAGTCTCATTTATTATATAGCTGAATCTAACGTCTCGTTAGACTGCCTACGTACCCTAAACAGGGATAAAACCATTCGTAGTTCGCACTATGCCTAAAGGGATTCATAATAATTACAAGTGGGTAATATGCATAAATCAACTTAATAACGTTTGTGGAATTATCAATCATATGTATATATATACGATAGAAAGGAAAAGATCCACTCTCCTCAGGTTCGTGCTACGGCTCCCTAGCACGCATATCGAGACATCACGAACCAATGTCGCCTAGAACAATTATCAAATCATGTCTCAGAGTTCTTACCAATAGAATAGATAATTTACATAAAACACATCCCTACGTAATTTACTTCCAAAGTTAAGCGAGTTCGCGCGAGAGCAATCCTAGGATGGATGACCCACTGGGAAGTTCTCGTGTGAGTTCCCAGAAACAAAACCGTGAGGGTGTGGTTGGGGCCCAAAGCGGAAAATATCATGCTATGGTGGAGTCGAGCCCGGGATGTGGTGGGGGTCCAGGCTAGGATGTGACATAATTAATAAACAATATATACATATTCATTACATTTATTGTATTTTATAGTAAGTTTATTTAGTAGTTTAAAAAAATTAAAATCATCAAAATAACTTTTTTCTTATTGTGTCGAAACAGGTTACTTGCGTGTCACTCTCATGTAAACCTGTTAAGGACCCGTTATTAATGGGTTATTATCGTGTGACCCGATTAGTTATCGTGTTGACCCGAAATCCGTTATTTTTGTGTCGTTTTCGTGTCGTGTTAACGGATTGTGTAAGAAATTATCAGGTCTAATATTTGACTCCATATCTTTGTCTCTTTACATAATACTTACACTTCGTGACTAAAACAATTTTACGAAGACTATATTTTAATACTTTACGTACGTTGTTTCAAAGTCGAATTAGCTATTTTTGTTGTTCCTCTTTTAAACTTGTATTTCTGAAGTGTAGCAACAGTGCGTCAAAGATAATTATTGAATTGGAACCCACTTTCTTTCTTTCGGTTTTTAGAATGAGATGTAATTATGAGCTTGAATAGCTACCGTATCAAAGTGCATCTCTAACAAACTAGCTAAATGAGCTTGTTTAACTACTTTAACAAAAAATCAAAATGCAGCAAAAACCAACGAACACTAAGTCCAACAGACTAACTACTATAATAGAAATTTCAGCGATGAACAGGGACTAGCTAGATGCAACGAGAACTTAAGTCCGACAGACTAACTACTTTAACGGAAATTTCAGCAATGGACAGGGACTAGCTAGATGTAACGAGAACTTAAGTCCAACAGACTATATACTGGTTTGGTAGCGAAGTATTTTTATAAAAAGTGAGTACCAAAAAAAACTAAACTCAAAAAAATGTTTGGTAAACACTTAAAAATAGCTTATTTTCATAATTTTTGGTTAAAAAGAACTAAAAACGTGAAACAGCAAATATAAACTTATTCTCACATAACAGCAGAAACAGTTTTTTTTCAAAGCACGGTAATACCAAATCATCCCTAACTACTTTAACAGAAATTTTAGATATGAACAGGGACTAGCTATAGATGTAACGAGGAGAGAGAAAGCAAAGTACCGCTAAACATTAAAAGTTATAAATTCAATGTTTTCTCTCTCCTTCTGCATGTTTGCTACCGTGGGGTGATTGTAGAAGCGATGACGGGCATGCAGCTACACGGGTCTGGGATGAAATTATGCGAGGATGGGTCTCGAAGCCGGAGTTGGTGAGGAATGGGTTGTCGTCTGTCAAGACCGTATTTGGAACTCGTTTGGCGCGGCGCTCTGGCGTCTGTGATGGAGAATCAGGGAGAAAGAGATCGAGAGATTATAAGGAAGAAGGTGAAAAAGGACGAGGCAAGGAACGGAAAGAGAGAGGGAGATAGGAAGGGAGAGAAGAACCAGTGGTTCTAGAAATTGGTAGAACCAGTAGTTTTTTTTTTTTTTTTTTTATTGGTCAAATTAATAAAATATTAAGGGGTTGAATTTTTAAATAACTGTTGTGGCTTATATTTAACTGATAGGGAAAGTGGGCCGGCAGCACAGAAAAAAAATATAAAGAAAGATGTTTGTAGGATTGTGTAGAAAATGTGTTATTCGTGCAGCGCTTTTATTTATAGTAATAAGGGAGGGAAAAAGGAGGGAAGAAATCATTCACCTTCCAAAAATACAAGTCCTAATTGAAAAGTAACAAAAATTTACATAATTATACTTAAATAAAAAGTTTATAACAGTAACAAAATATTATAGTGATTTTTTTAGATACATAAGTTAATTTGGCGCTAAATTAGTTTTAATTACTATTAATTAAAAAATTCGTAATTGGTACATTTTTTTATTTTTTTTAATTTTTGTCAAAGTAACTGGTACTTTTGAAGATGCTCTAACATGAACCCAGTTTTACGCCTTTTAAAGTTTATCTTTCCTTGTAGAAAATGGGAGGTCACTGATTGATGGGGATCGGATCAATAACATATCCTAATCAATTTCAAAATCAAAGAAAAAAAAGAAGATAATATAAATTACATTTTTTTTACATGCGCGGGTTGGGTAATTCTTGTTCAAGGAAAATATAAATTTTAGGAAACCAGTTAAGATTTAATATATATATATATATATATATATATATATATATCTACAACGTTTTATTAATGGTCAAAACTCACTCGTACTCACCAACTACGATCTAATGTTATTCTTTTCACTTGTATGTAAGAGGTTTTATGTTTGATTATTGTCAAGGGTGAATTTGAACCACATTAGTGATAACTTATTGTGAGGCTAAGTCCACCCTCTTCATTTATTGTAGATAATATCGTTTGTTCAAAAAAAAAAAAAAAAAAAAAAACTCACTCGTATTCACGTGCATAATTGAACTTAGCAGAAGTGAATGTTACAATATAGAGATTTTTAAATGCGCGATGAATGAGACAAATTTGTGTGGGACTTTGCTTGCCACTTGATTTTGCACACTATAATCCAATGAAAACTTGTCACATGGTAAGTCTTAAATATTATCTTTTATCATTCCTTTATATATAAAATTCTCATATTATTGTACTAAAAAAAATTTCTTATATTATTTTTTATACTAATTAATATACACCATGAGACTAATTTAATGTTTATTTTTTTTCTTCTTTCCCCCCCCCCCCCCTCCCCCCTTTTTTTTACTTCCCAATTTTCCCTATGGTACGTTTATGTTTTGCAGTAGGAGTCTTCAGTTTCTTATCTTTCCCACTTTTGCCATCATGTTAAAGATGGATAATCAAGCTGTCAAGTGCAAATAGATTGCACTTGTGAAAGTAAGAGGGTGAACCGTATTTAGGCAATATGTAAAAATAGTTGTACTTCAACCAATAAAGTGAAGGATAACCAATAGATTGTGAAAAGAGATCAACTCAATAGTATGGAGTAGTCTGCAAGTTTGTATTTAGAGTTTGCTATAGGATGAGCTGTTGGGCAATGAAATTTTGCCCATACGTGTTAGGAGTTTTTTTTTTTTTTTTTTCATTTCATGATAGTTGGAGAAGATGACTTAATTGTTTTTGCCCCATATTCTTATGAAAAAAGGAAACAAAGAGGGGGAAGAAGATTGCACACGGCAGAGAAAACTGGAGAAGAAAAATGAGAGAGATGAGAAGAGGAAAAAAAAAAAAAAAATGAAAAAGAGGAACAGGCAAATTTTGTTACACATGAAGTCTGTGTTAGAATATATACATGAGGAGGGAACAAAAAATGAAAAAGAGGAACAGACAAGTTTTGTTAAACATGAAGTCTGTGTTAGAATATACATACATACATACATATATATATATATATATATATATGTTCCTCTTTTTCATTTTTTTTTTCCTCTTATACATACCCATTATTCTTATGAAGGAAGGAAGGGCACATAGTGGGGAAGAAGCCGGCAGAGAAAATTTGGGAAGAAAAAGGCCAAGACAGAGGAGATTAGAGGAAAATGAAATCTTAAATTAATCTTATGGTGTATATCAATTAATAGGAAATATAATTACGAGAGTTTTAAATATAAAAGAATAATAAAAGATAATATCAAAGACTTGTCACGTGACAAATTTTGATTAGATTGTAGTGTTACTCAGTACAATCTAGTTGCAAGCAAAGCCCCACATAAATTTTTTTTTCGTGATGAACACGATTCAGTATTTTAAGTATAATAATATAATTGGTTGAAAACTTAAAAAAAGAATTCAACCAATTATATTACAATACTTGATATACTAGACCATGTTCTTGAAACACACAAAAATTTCTCATTACGATAAATCTTGTAGAAGTTAACACAATTATTCTTGCAATCATCCTTTTGTTCTTTTATGTGTTTGGACTCTCTCAATTGCGTAGAGCATTAAAAATATGTGATATTATCGTATGAGTATATTGTCGACCATTGTGAGTCCTTTGATTTTGTAAACTAGAGCTTGTCCAACTGCATATGTGTGTATATATATACTATATATGTTTATGCTAATTGCCTTAATTTTGTCTTTTTTGTTTGTGATGAAGATGGTCCTATAGCTAATTAGATATATATATATATATATATGTATGTATATGTATGTATGTATGTAAGTATGTATGTATGTATAGAGGTTGCTTGATGCCATATCTTTTCTATTGACTGTCATGCAAAAGAAGAAGAAAGACAAACCATCCTTTCCTTAATAAAAGAAAGGGGGAAAACAATAGAAAATAAGAAATGTGTAGAGTCATTTTTCATGCATGGATAATTTTGAACTACATTCCAAACAGGAGAAGGAGATTTGGATGATTTGGTTGGTGGTTGGAGGTGACAACAAACATCAAAGACATAGTTGATGGATAAATTAAATTAGTGGCAACGTGAAAAGCATGGAATTGAACTGACGGTGACTTGCAATAAGAGTTAGGATTCTCTCTCTTTTCATTTCACCGTCTATGTATCTGTCGAGTGAAAAAGAACAACAACATTTTTAGGAAATTTGTCATCTTTATTGCGAACCAATTTATTTTATTCCCTAGCTACTATTGGTTTTCTTCTTCTTTAATTCTTTCTTAATTTATTTATGTGTTACATGACTCAGGACCTCAGGTTAATGCCAACTCTTGGCCTCTTGATTCCCACCAAAGTTCTAGTTTTTCTTTCCTAATTATTTCTATATTCGTATAAATCAAAGATTTAATATGGCATGTGTTAATAGTTTGTGCACAATCTTTTCAGGTACAGTTACATGCATGCATCTGGATCTAGTTGAAATATGTTCAATCCCCTGAAGTATCGAAAGATAATAAATAATTAGCTCAAATTCTCTCCTTTTTAGAAAATCTTTGTAAGAAATCAAAGGAGTACAAATAGATCTTCCAATAAAGAAAATTCTAACCAGAAGTCTCAACAAAAATTACTACATCACAATATGTGCAACAAAACCAAGGTTCTAAAAGACGCTAGGCGCTAGTCGGGCGGTGGGTTAAGGCCTAGCGCCTAGACGGCTAGGCGGACGCCTAGGCAAACTAGGCGGATTTAATTTAATTTATTATATTTCCTGTAAATAAGTGTATGTTTATACTTAAAATATATATGATTTCATCATAAACTACAAAATAGAATGACATATCTATTATGAGCTATTCGAACATAATGAAAACGTGGGAACAAACATATAATGCGTGTTCATTTAAATATTTCTCTTATAATTTATTGAAAAAATAAAATGCAAAATAAAAGTTATTTATTTACTGTCTAAGTGAGTTACAACCTAGGCTGGTCTGGGCGAGCTAAGCGATCTAGACGGGCGCATCAGTAGGTCTAGGCCCCCATTCTTAATTTTCAAATGCTTAGGCATTAGTCGGGGGGGGGGGGGGGGGAGGGGGGAGGGGTGGATAGCCGCCTAGCGCCTAGGCGGAAATTTTTAGAACAGTGTGCAAAACATGTTTTCCTAGCTTATGAGCCACATTTGTGTATTCTTTGTGCAACTTAGTTGTTGTGAAGTTAGGGTTAAGATTTGTTTTTAATTAGAGCTTCTTTGTATATGTGATTTTGTTTTATGGTTATTGTGTTTTGTTGGTGCTAATTGCGATTCGACTGACTCGATCGGTGGATTGGTGAGGTACACCGTACATGATGGTCATGGAAGAAAAGACTTGTGTTAATAAACAGAGTCTAATTAGGCCATCATGTACTTCGGTTAGACTTCTGTGTGTACTTGCAACTTTTCTTTAAATTTTATCTCTTTTAATATTTTCTTTTATCAACGAAGCTTAAGTTTGAAAGAAAAAAAAAAGGATAATATTAGGGAGATCAAAAATTTTAAACCAAATGATGTGACATCAGTAGAAAATAAACACGTTAATCAAAACTTAAGTAATAATCCAATCATCAATAACACATCATTTGGTTTAAAATTTTGGTCTCCCTAAAATTATCCTAATGTTATAAACTTCTTGTTTAAGTGTGATTATGTAAATCCTAAATTAGATTCGATTCTAGTTATTCTTCCCTATTAGAACTTGTATTCCTCGGAGGTCTTTCTCTTATTACTATAAATAAAGGCATTGCGTAGGAGGAATAACACACATCCTCTACACAACCACAACCCTACAAACATATCTCTCTCTATATTTTCTCTTTGTGCCGCCGGCCCCTTCCCTTATCAGTTAAATATAGGCCACAACATGTTATTAGCACGTTCTTACCGATGCGCTTAGGAATCTGATGTGGAAGCTTTCTGCATCAAACCAGTTCACCAATATTATCACGCAATTAGGTTCTTCCAAAACAATTGTTTTTATCTCGATATTTTTGTAGCCCTGATAGTATGAACATTCATCATAATGCATGATCCAACTTTACGTTTTTCGAATTTTAGATTCTACATAAATTGTGTTTGCATTATATCCATAATTGTTGAATTATGTGAATATGATATTGCCATGAATTGGATCAAATATATGTTCGTTCATTAAAAATATATATGCCTTGAATTAATTGAAAAACAAAATAAAAAATTTTAGGGTTCTTTGAACCCATGACCCGAGTTGCAAAACTCGAGTCGCTAGCCTAGGCCTGCAGCCTGTGTGGCTGAGCCTAGCCGCATGACCATGAAATTGGAGCCATGGGCTCCTGTTCTAAAACCCAGAAATAAACCCGTCGCCTTCCATGGCGTGTTCTCCCTCACAAGTGGGCATACAGCCCAACCTTGACCTTAGGTCACCATCCCGACAGCCTGAAGCTTGTTTACCGATGTAGGTTAACTGAGATTCCTTCAAATCTCATCAGATTTTTCAATTTTTCGATTCAAATTTGTAAGGTTTTGGTCAAAACGTTGAGATTTCTCAATCTCCGTTCTTATTCATGATCTCTGTTAACTAATGAACTCGCCCCTGAGGTTTTTGTCCCAAAACATGGCCGCCTGAAGCGGCTGCATCGATCATCATCTCTGGCAAATGAACCCAGTAGTGGTTGGGATGTTTATTTGGACACCCATGGCCACTTGGGCCAACCCAATTACCTCGGCTTAACTGTACAAATCTGAAAAGAAATAAAGTTTTTTGGCTGGGCTCGCCTTCAGGGGCCCACTGCCATGGCTTAGCCCAACTTGCAACACCAGCCCATGTGGCTTTGGTGTCCTCGTGCACGGCACCGCGTCCCACTTAATCCACGTCCATCTTGGGCCTTTGGTATTTTGGGCCTGAAGCCCTTTTGGCCTGATTAGCCTATTCCAGCCCATTTTTGGGGCCCGGACTGCACAGATTCAATATGCTTAGCCCACCCGTGGGTTTTGGCCCAAGATTTTAGGCCCCGAGCTTAATTGTTTAATTTTTTTAGACAATTTGGATTTTATAATTTTTTTCATCCACACTTTAAATTTGGCCCGAAGTCCAAATAATTAATTCAATTATAATTATAGACCTGAAGTTCTATTTGCATATTTATTCATTGCATATTTTTGTGTGTGTGTATATATATATTTGTGTTTGGCTGCAGGAACATACAAACCTGAAGTTCAACATGCCTTATTTGAAAACCTGATTTTTTCCTTAAAAACATCACCCATGAAAACTCGAAATTTTTTCATGCGAATTTAAACCAATACATGACTATTAGAACCTGAATGTTCTACTTCTATGTGAATGGATTGCTATATTTTTTTTCTCCATTACACTAATCACATCT